>NC_064920.1:45225718-45852051 GCF_023897955.1 Schistocerca gregaria
TGGAAGACCAGTAGTAGTTTCCGATTAACATCTGGAGGCATTCTGTAATCTGTGGACTATCAGAGTGCTGATGAAACACAGAAATTGCATCTGGATTGAATACAACAGTCACCATGCGCACTTTCCTCCACGGGAGTTATGTCTCCAACAGTCGACGCTTTGATCGTTCCCTGGAAGACCTGTAGTAGTTTCCGATGCACATCTGGAGGCTTTCTGTAATCTGTGGACTATCAGAGTGTTGATGAAACATAGAAATTGCATCGGGATTGAATACAACAGTCACCATGCGCACTTTGCTCCATGGGAGTAATGTTTCAAAGAGTTTACGCTTTGATCGTTCCCTGGAAGACCAGTGGTAGTTTCCGATGCACATATGGAGGCTTTCCGTAATCTGTGGACTATCAGAGTGTTGATGAAACACAGAAATTGCTTCGATATTGAATACAACAATCACCATGCGCACTTTCCACCATGGGAGTCATGTCTCTAACAGTCTACGCTTTGATCGTTCAATGGAAGACCAGTAGTAGTTTCCGATTAACATCTGGACTCATTCTGTAATCTGTGGACTATCAGTGTGTTGATGAAACACAGAAATTGCATCGGGATTGAATACAACAGTCACCATGAGCACTTTCCTCCATGGGAGTAATTCTCAAAGAGTCTAAGCTTTGATCGTTCCCTGGAAGACCAGTAGTAGTTTCCGATGCACATCTGGTGGCATTCTGTAATCTGTGGACTATCAGAGTGTTGATGAAACACAGAAATCGCTTCGCGATTGAATACAACAGTCACCGAGCGCACTTTCCTCCACGGGAGGTATGTCTCAAACAGTCGACGCTTTGATCGTTCCCTGGAAGACCAGTAGTAGTTTCCGATGCACATCTGGTGACATTCTGTAATCTGTGGACTATCAGAGTGTTGATGAAACACAGAAATTGCATCGGGATTGAATACAACAGTCACCATCCGCACTTTCCTGCATGGGAGTAATGTCTGAAACAGTCTACGCTTTGATCGTTCCCGGGAAGACCAGTAGTAGTTTCCGATGCACATCTGGCGGCATTCTGTAAACTGTGGACTATCAGAGTGTTGATGAAACACTGAAAATGCATCGCGATTGAATACAACAGTTACCATGCGCACTTTCCTCCATGGGAGTAATGTCTCAAAGAGTTTACGCTTTGATCGTTCCCTGAAAGACCAGTAGTAGTTTCCGATGCACATCTGGAGGCATTCTGTAATCTGTGGACTATCAGAGTGTTAATGAAACACAGAAATTGCTTCGATATTGAATACAACAATCACCATGCGCACTTTCCACCATGGGAGTCATGTCTCTAACAGTCTACGCTTTGATCGTTCAATGGAAGACCAGTAGTAGTTTCCGATTAACATCTGGACTCATTCTGTAATCTGTGGACTATCAGTGTGTTGATGAAACACAGAAATTGCATCGGGATTGAATACAACAGTCACCATGAGCACTTTCCTCCATGGGAGTAATTCTCAAAGAGTCTAAGCTTTGATCGTTCCCTGGAAGACCAGTAGTAGTTTCCGATGCACATCTGGTGGCATTCTGTAATCTGTGGACTATCAGAGTGTTGATGAAACACAGAAATCGCTTCGCGATTGAATACAACAGTCACCGAGCGCACTTTCCTCCACGGGAGGTATGTCTCAAACAGTCGACGCTTTGATCGTTCCCTGGAAGACCAGTAGTAGTTTCGGATGCACATCTGGATGCATTCTGTAATCTGTGGACTATCAGAGTGTTGATGAAACACAAAAATTGCATCGGTATTGAATACAACAGTCACCATGAGCACATTCCTTCATAAAAGTAATGTCTCACACAGTCTACGCTTTGATTGTTCCCTGGAAGACCAGTAGTAGTTTCGGATGCACATCTGGATGCATTCTGTAATCTGTGGACTATCAGAGTGTTGATGAAACACAGAAATTGCATCGGGATTGAATACAACAGTCACCATGCGCACTTTCCTCCATGGGAGTAATGTCTCACACAGTCTACGCTTTTGATCGTTCCCTGGAAGACCAGTAGTAGTTTCCGATGCACATCTGGAGGAATTCTGTGATCTGTGGAGTATCAGAGTGTTGATGAAACACAGAAATTGCATCGGGATTGAATACAACAGTCACCATGCGCACTTTCCACCATGGGAGTTATGTCTCTAACAGTCTACGCTTTGATCGTTCCCTGGAAGACCAGTAGTAGTTTCCGATTAACATCTGGAGGCATTCTGTATCTGAGGACTATCAGAGGGTTGATGAAACACAGAAATTGCATCGGGATTGAATACAACAGTCGCCATGCGCACATTCCACCATGACACTAATGTGTCAAAGAGTTTACGCTTTGATCGTTCCCTGGAAGACCAGTAGTAGTTTCCGATGCACATCTCGTGGCATCCTGTAATCTGTGGACCATCAGAGTGTTGATGAAACACAGAAATTGCTTCGGGATTGAATACAACAGTCACCATGCGCACTTTCCTCCACGTGAGGTATGTCTCAAACAGTCGACGTTTTGATCGTTCCTTGGAAGACCAGTAGTAGTTTCCGATGCACATCAGGTGGCATTCTGTAATCTGTGGACTATCAGAGTGTTGATGAAACACAGAAATTGCATCGGGATTGAATACAACAGTCACCATGCGCACTTTGCTCCGTGGGAGTAATGTTTCAAAGAGTTTACGCTTTGATCGTTCCCTGGAAGACCAGTAGTAGTTTCCGATGCACATATGGACGCTTTCCGTAATCTGTGGACTATCAGAGTGTTGATAAAACACAGAAATTGCATCGATATTGAATACAACAATCACCATGCGCACTTTCCACCATGGGAGTCATGTCTCTAACAGTCTACGCTTTGATCGTTCAATGGAAGACCAGTAGTAGTTTCCGATTAACATCTGGAGGCATTCTGTAATCTGTGGACTATCAGTGTGTTGATGAAACACAGAAATTGCATCGGGATTGAATACAAAAGTCACCATGAGCACATTCCTTCATAAAACTAATGTCTCAAACAGTCTACGCTTTGATCGTACCCTGGAAGACCAGTAGTAGTTTCCGATGCAGATCTGGAGGCATTCTGTAATATGTGGACTATCAGAGTGTTGATGAAACACAGAAATTAAATCGGGATTGAATACAACAGTCACAATGTGCACTTTCCTTCATGGGAGTAATGTCTCAAACAGTCTACGCTTTGATCGTTCCCTGGAAGACCGGTAGTAGTTTCCGATGCACATCTGGTGGCATTCTGTAATCTATGGACTATCAGAGTGTTGATAAAACACAGAAATTGCTTCGGGATTGAATACAACAGTCACCATGCGCACTTTCCTCCACGGGAGTTATGTCTCCAACAGTCGACGCTTTGATCGTTCCCTGGAAGACCAGTAGTAGTTTCCGATGCACATCTGGAATCTTTCCGTAATCTGTGGACTATCAGAGTGTTGATGAAGCACAGAAATTGCATCGGGATTGAATACAACAGTCACCATGCGCACTTTCCTCCATGGTAGTAATGTTTCAAAGAGTTTACGCTTTGATCGTTCATCGGAAGTCCAGTAGTAGATTGCGATGCACGTCTGGTGGCATTCTGTAATCTGTGGAGTATCAGAGTGTTGATGAAACACAGAAATTGCATCGGGATTGAATACAACAGTTACCATGCGCACTTTCCTCCATAGGAGTAATGTCTCTAACAGTCTACGCATTGATCGTTCCCTGGAAGACCTGTAGTAGTTTCCGATGCACATCTGGAGGCTTTCTGTAATCTGTGGACTATCAGAGTGTTGATGAAACACAGAAATTGCATCGGGATTGAATACAACAGTTACCGTGCGCACTTTCCTCCATGGGAATAATTCTCAAACAGTCTCCGCTTTGATCGTTCCCTGGAAGACCAGTAGTAGTTTCCGATGCACATCTGGTGGCATTCTGTAATCTGTGGACTATCAGAGTGTTGATGAAACATAGAAATTGCATCGGGATTGAATACAACAGTCACCATGCGCACTTTACTCCATGGGAGTAATGTTTCAAAGAGTTTACGCTTTGATCGTTCCCTGGAAGACCAGTGGTAGTTTCCGATGCACATATGGAGGCTTTCCGTAATCTGTGGACTATCAGAGTGTTGAAGAAACACAGAAATTGCATCGATATTGAATACAACAATCACCATGCGCACTTTCCACCATGGGAGTCATGTCTCTAACAGTCTACGCTTTGATCGTTCAATGGAAGACCAGTAGTAGTTTCCGATTAACATCTGGACTCATTCTGTAATCTGTGGACTATCAGTGTGTTGATGAAACACAGAAATTGCATCGGGATTGAATACAACAGTCACCATGAGCACTTTCCTCCATGGGAGTAATTCTCAAAGAGTCTAAGCTTTGATCGTTCCCTGGAAGACCAGTAGTAGTTTCCGATGCACATCTGGTGGCATTCTGTAATCTGTGGACTATCAGAGTGTTGATGAAACACAGAAATCGCTTCGCGATTGAATACAACAGTCACCGAGCGCACTTTCCTCCACGGGAGGTATGTCTCAAACAGTCGACGCTTTGATCGTTCCCTGGAAGACCAGTAGTAGTTTCCGATGCACATCTGGTGACATTCTGTAATCTGTGGACTATCAGAGTGTTGATGAAACACAGAAATTGCATCGGGATTGAATACAACAGTCACCATCCGCACTTTCCTGCATGGGAGTAATGTCTGAAACAGTCTACGCTTTGATCGTTCCCGGGAAGACCAGTAGTAGTTTCCGATGCACATCTGGCGGCATTCTGTAAACTGTGGACTATCAGAGTGTTGATGAAACACTGAAAATGCATCGCGATTGAATACAACAGTTACCATGCGCACTTTCCTCCATGGGAGTAATGTCTCAAAGAGTTTACGCTTTGATCGTTCCCTGAAAGACCAGTAGTAGTTTCCGATGCACATCTGGAGGCATTCTGTAATCTGTGGACTATCAGAGTGTTGATGAAACACAGAAATTGCTTCGATATTGAATACAACAATCACCATGCGCACTTTCCACCATGGGAGTCATGTCTCTAACAGTCTACGCTTTGATCGTTCAATGGAAGACCAGTAGTAGTTTCCGATTAACATCTGGACTCATTCTGTAATCTGTGGACTATCAGTGTGTTGATGAAACACAGAAATTGCATCGGGATTGAATACAACAGTCACCATGAGCACTTTCCTCCATGGGAGTAATTCTCAAAGAGTCTAAGCTTTGATCGTTCCCTGGAAGACCAGTAGTAGTTTCCGATGCACATCTGGTGGCATTCTGTAATCTGTGGACTATCAGAGTGTTGATGAAACACAGAAATCGCTTCGCGATTGAATACAACAGTCACCGAGCGCACTTTCCTCCACGGGAGGTATGTCTCAAACAGTCGACGCTTTGATCGTTCCCTGGAAGACCAGTAGTAGTTTCCGATGCACATCTGGTGACATTCTGTAATCTGTGGACTATCAGAGTGTTGATGAAACACAAAAATTGCATCGGTATTGAATACAACAGTCACCATGAGCACATTCCTTCATAAAAGTAATGTCTCACACAGTCTACGCTTTGATTGTTCCCTGGAAGACCAGTAGTAGTTTCGGATGCACATCTGGATGCATTCTGTAATCTGTGGACTATCAGAGTGTTGATGAAACACAGAAATTGCATCGGGATTGAATACAACAGTCACCATGCGCACTTTCCTCCATGGGAGTAATGTCTCACACAGTCTACGCTTTTGATCGTTCCCTGGAAGACCAGTAGTAGTTTCCGATGCACATCTGGAGGAATTCTGTGATCTGTGGAGTATCAGAGTGTTGATGAAACACAGAAATTGCATCGGGATTGAATACAACAGTTACCATGCGCACTTTCCTCCATGGGAGTAATGTCTCAAAGAGTTTACGCTTTGATCGTTCCCTGAAAGACCAGTAGTAGTTTCCGATGCACATCTGGAGGCATTCTGTAATCTGTGGACTATCAGTGTGTTGATGAAACACAGAGATTGCATCTGGATTGAATACAACAGTCACCATGCGCACATTCCTCCATAAAAGTAATATCTCAAACAGTCTACGCTTTGATCGTTCCCTGGAAGACCAGTAGTAGTTTCCGATTAACATCTGGAGGCATTCTGTAATCTGTGGACTATCAGAGTGCTGATGAAACACAGAAATTGCATCTGGATTGAATACAACAGTCACCATGCGCACTTTCCACCATGGGAGTAATGTCGCAAACAGTCTACGTTTGATCGTTCCCTGGAACACCAGTAGTAGTTTCCGATTAACATCTGGAGGCATTCTGTAATCTGTGGACTATCAGAGTGTTGATGAAACACAGAAATTGCATCGGGATTGAATACAACAGTCACCATGCGCACTTTCCTCCATGGCACTAGTGTTTCAAAGAGTTTACGCTTTGATCGTTCCCTGGAAGACCAGTAGTAGTTTCCGATGCACATCTGGAGGCATTCTGTAATCTGTGGACTATTAGTGTGGTGATGAAACACAGATGTTGCATCGGGATTAAATACAACAGTCACCATAAGCACATTCCTTCATAAAACTAATGTCTCAAACAGTCTACGCTTTGATCGTTCCCTGGAAGACCAGTAGTAGTGTCCGATGCACATCTGGATGCATTTTGTAATCTGTGGACTATCAGAGTGTTGATGAAATACAGAAATTGCATCGGGATTGAATACAACAGTCACCATGCGCACTTTCCTCCATGGGAGTAACGTCTCAAACAGTCTACGCTTTGATCGTTCCCTGGAAGACCAGTAGTAGTTTCCGATGCACATCTGGAGGCATTCTGTGATCTGTGGAGTATCAGAGTGTTGATGAAACACAGAAATTGCATCGGGATTGAATACAACAGACACCATGCGCACATTCCTCCATAAAAGTAATATCTCAAATAGTCTACGCTTTGATCGTTCCCTGGAAGACCAGTAGTAGTATCCGATGCACATCTGCATGCATTCTGTAATCTGTGGACTATCAGAGTGTTGATGAAACACAGAGATTGCATCTGGATTGAATACAACAGTCACCATATGCACTTTACTCCATGGGAGTAATTCTCAAACAGTCTAAGCTTTGATCGTTCCCTGGAAGACCAGTAGTAGTTTCCGATGCACATCTGGTGACATTCTGTAATCTGTGGACTATCAGAGTGTTGATGAAACACAGAAATTGATTCGCGATTGAATACAACAGTCACCAAGCGCACTTTCCTCCACGGGAGGTATGTCTCAAACAGTCGACGCTTTGATCGTTCCCTGGAAGACCAGTAGTAGTTTCCGATGCACATCTGGTGTCTTTCTGTAATCTGTGGACTATCAGAGTGTTGATGAAACACAGAAATTGCATCGGGATTGAATACAACAGTCACCATCCGCACTTTCCTGCATGGGAGTAATGTCTGAAACAGTCTACGCTTTGATCGTTCCCGGGAAGACCAGTAGTAGTTTCCGATGCACATCTCGTGGCATTCTGTAATCTGTGGACCATCAGAGTGTTGATGAAACACAGAAAATGCATCGCGATTGAATACAACAGTCTCCATGCGCACTTTCCTCGATCGGAGTAATGTCTCAAAGAGTTTACGCTTTCATCGTTCCCTGAGAGACCAGTAGTAGTTTCCGATTAACATCTGGAGGCATTCTGTAGTCTGTGGACTATAAGATTGTTGATGAAACACAGATATTGCATCGGGATTGAATACAACAGTCATCATGCGCACATTCCTCCATAAAAGTAATATCTCAAACAGTCTACGCTTTGATCGTTCCCTGGAAGATCAGAAGTAGTTTCCGATGCACATCTCGAGGCATTCTGTAATCTGTGGACTATCAGAGTGTTGATGAAACACAGAAATTGCATCGGGATTGAATACAACAGTCACCATGCGCACTTTCCTCCATGGGAGTAATGTCCCAAACAGTCTACGCTTTGATCGTTCCCTGGAAGACCAGTAGCAGTTTCCGATTAACATCTGGAGGCATTCTGTAATCTGTGGATAATCAGAGTGTTGATGAAACACAGAAATTGCATCGCGATTGAATACAACAGTCTCCATGAGCAGTTTCCACCATGGGAGTAATGTCTCAAACAGTCTACGCTTTGATCGTTCCCTGGAAGACCAGTAGTAGTATCAATTGCACATCTGGAGGCATTCTGTAGTCTGTGGACTATCAGAGTGTTGATGAAACACAGAAATAGAATCGGGATTGAATACAACAGTCACCATGCGCACTTTACTCCATGGGAGTAATGTCTCTAACAGTCTACGCTTTGATCGATCCCTGGAAGACCAGTAGTAGTTTCCGATGCACATCTGGAGGCATTCCGTAATCTGTGGACTATCAGAGTGCTGATGAAACACAGAAATTGCATCTGGATTGAATACAACAGTCACCATGCGCACTTTCCTCCATGGGAGTAATGTCTCAAACAGTCTACGCTTTGATCGTTCCCTGGAAGACCAGTAGTAGTTTCCGATGCACATCAGGAGGCATTCTGTGATCTGTGGAGTATCAGAGTGTTGATGAAACACAGAAATTGCATCGGGATTGAATACAACAGTTACCATGCGCACTTTCCTCCATGGGAGTAATGTCTCAAAGAGTTTACGCTTTGATCGATCCATGGAAGACCAGTAGTAGTTTCCGATGCACATCTGGAGGCATTCCGTAATCTGTGGACTATCAGAGTGTTGATGAAACACAGAAATTGCATCGGGATTGAATACAACAGTTACCGTGCGCACTTTCCTGCATGGGAGTAATTCTCAAACAGTCTACGCTTTGATCGTTCCCTGGAAGACCAGTAGTACTTTCCGATGCACATCTGGTGGCATTCTGTAATCTGTGGACTATCAGAGTGTTGATGAAACACAGAAATTGCTTCGGGATTGAATACAACAGTCACCATGCGCACTTTCCTCCACGTGAGGTATGTCTCAAACAGTCGACACTTTGATCGTTCCTTGGAAGACCAGTAGTAGTTTCCGATGCACATCTGGTGGCATTCTGTCATCTGTGGACTATCAGAGTGTTGATGAAACACAGAAATTGCATCGGGATTGAATACAACAGTCACCATGCGCACTTTGCTCCATGGGAGTAATGTTTCAAAGAGTTTACGCTTTGATCGTTCCCTGGAAGACCAGTGGTAGTTTCCGATGCACATATGGAGGCTTTCCGTAATCTGTGGACTATCAGAGTGTTGATGAAACACAGAAATTGCATCGATATTAAATACAACAATCACCATGCGCACTTTCCACCATGGGAGTCATGTCTCTAACAGTCTACGCTTTGATCGTTCAATGGAAGACCAGTAGTAGTTTTCGATTAACATCTGGACTCATTCTGTAATCTGTGGACTATCAGTGTGTTGATGAAACACAGAAATTGCATCGGGATTGAATACAACAGTCACCATGAGCACATTTCTTCATAAAAGTAATGTCTCAAACAGTCTACGCTTTGATCGTTCCCTGGAAGACCAGTAGTAGTTTCCGATGCACATCTGGAGGCATTCTGTAATCTGTGGACTATCAGAGTGTTGATGAAACACAGAAATTGCATCGGGATTGAATACAACAGTCACCATGCGCACTTTCCTCCATGGGAGTAATTCTCAAAGAGTCTAAGCTTTGATCGTTCCCTGGAAGACCAGTAGTAGTTTCCGATGCACATCTGGTGGCATTCTGTAATCTGTGGACTATCAGAGTGTTGATGAAACACAGAAATCGCTTCGCAATTGAATACAACAGTCACCGAGCGCACTTTCCTCCACGGGAGGTATGTCTCAAACAGTCGACGCTTTGATCGTGCCCTGGAAGACCAGTAGTAGTTTCCAATGCACATCTGGTGTCATTCTGTAATCTGTGGACTATCAGAGTGTTGATGAAACACAGAAATTGCATCGGGATTGAATACAACAGTCACCATCCGCACTTTCCTGCATGGGAGTAATTTCTGAAACAGTCTTCGCTTTGATCGTTCCCGGGAAGACCAGTAGTAGTTTCCGATGCACATCTGGTGGCCTTCTGTAATCTGTGGACTATCAGAGTGTTGATGAAACACAGAAAATGCATCGCGATTGAATACAACAGTTACCATGCGCACTTTCCTCCATGGGAGTAATGTCTCAAAGAGTTTACGCTTTGATCGTTCCCTGAAAGACCAGTAGTATTTTCCGATGCACATCTGGAGCCATTCTGTAATCTGTGGACTATCAGAGTGTTGATGAAACACAGATATTGCATCGGGATTGAATACAACAGTCACCATGCGCACTTTGATCCATGGGAGTAATGTTTCAAAGAGTTTACGCTTTGATCGTTCCCTGAAGACCAGTGGTAGTTTCCGATGCACATATGGAGGCTTTCCGTAATCTGTGGACTATCAGAGTGTTGATGAAACACAAAAATTGCATCGATATTGAATACAACAATCACCATGCGCACTTTCCACCATGGGAGTCATGTCTCTAACAGTCTACGCTTTGATCGTTCAATGGAAGACCAGTAGTAGTTTCCGATGCACATCTCGTGGCATTCTGTAATCTGTGGACTATCAGAGTGTTGATGAAACACAGAAATTGCATCGGGATTGAATACAACAGTTACCATGCGCACTTTCCTCCATGGGAGTAATGTCTCAAAGAGTTTATGCTTTGATCGTTCCCTGAAAGACCTGTAGTAGTATCTGATGCACATCTGGTGGCATTCTGTAATCTGTGGATTATCAGAGTGTTGATGAAACACAGAAATTGCTTCGCGATTGAATACAACAGTCACCAAGCGCACTTTCCTCCACGGGAGGTATGTCTCAAACAGTCGACGCTTTGATCGTTCCCTGGAAGACCAGTAGTAGTTTCCGATTAACATCTGGAGGCATTCTGTAGTCTGTGGACTATCAGAGTGCTGATGAAACACAGAAATTGCATCTGGATTGAATACAACAGTCACCATGCGCACTTTCCTCCATGGGAGTAATGTCGCAAACAGTCTACGTTTGATCGTTCCCTGGAAGACCAGTAGTAGTTTCCGATTAACATCTGGAGGCATTCTGTAATCTGTGGACTATCAGAGTGTTGATGAAACACAGAGATTGCATCGGGATTGTTTACAACAGTCACCATGCGCACTTTCCTCCATGGCACTAATGTTTCAAAGAGTTTACGCTTTGATCGTTCCCTGGAAGACCAGTAGCAGTTTCCGATGCACATCTGGTGGCATTCTGTAATCTGTGGACTATTAGTGTGGTGATGAAACACAGATGTTGCATCGGGATTAAATACAACAGTCACCATAAGCACATTCCTTCATAAAACTAATGTCTCAAACAGTCTACGCTTTGATCGTTCCCTGGAAGACCAGTAGTAGTGTCCGATGCACATCTGGATGCATTCTGTAATCTGTGGACTATCAGAGTGTTGATGAAATACAGAAATTGCATCGGGATTGAATACAACAGTCACCATGCGCACTTTCCTCCATGGGAGTAATGTCTCAAACAGTCTACGCTTTGATCGTTGCCTGGAGGACCAGTAGTAGTTTCCGATGCACATCTGGAGGCATTCTGTGATCTGTGGAGTATCAGAGTGTTGATGAAACACAGAAATTGCATCGGGATTGAATACAACAGACACCATGCGCACATTCCTCCATAAAAGTAATATCTCAAATAGTCTACGCTTTGATCGTTCCCTGGAAGACCAGTAGTAGTTTCCGATGCACATCTGGAGGCATTCTGTAATCTGTGGACTATCAGAGTGTTGATGAAACACAGAGATTGCATCTGGATTGAATACACCAGTCACCATGCGCACTTTCCTCCATGGGAGTAATTCTCAAACAGTCTAAGCTTTGATCGTTCCCTGGAAGACCAGTAGTAGTTTCCGATGCACATCTGTTGACATTCTGTAATCTGTGGACTATCAGAGTGTTGATGAAACACAGAAATTGCTTCGCGATTGAATACAACAGTCACCAAGCGCACTTTCCTCCACGGGAGGTATGTCTCAAACAGTCGACGCTTTGATCGTTCCCTGGAAGGCCAGTAGTAGTTTCCGATGCACATCTGGTGTCATTCTGTAATCTGTGGACTATCAGAGTGTTGATGAAACACAGAAATTGCATCGGGATTGAATACAACAGTCACCATCCGCACTTTCCTGCATGGGAGTAATGTCTGAAACAGTCTACGCTTTGATCGTTCCCGGGAAGACCAGTAGTAGTTTCCGATGCACATCTCGTGGCATTCTGTAATCTGTGGACCATCAGAGTGTTGATGAAACACAGAAATTGCATCGCGATTGAATACAACAGTCACCATGCACACTTTCCTCCATGGGAGTAATGTCCCAAACAGTCTACGCTTTGATCGTTCCCTGGAAGACCAGTAGCAGTTTCCGATTAACATCTGGAGGCATTCTGTAATCTGTGGATTATCAGAGTGTTGATGAAACACAGAAATTGCATCGCGATTGAATACAACAGTCTCCATGCGCAGTTTCCTCCATGGGAGTAATGTCTCAATCAGTCTACGCTTTGATCGTTCCCTGGAAGACCAGTAGTAGTATCAATTGCACATCTGGAGGCATTCTGTAGTCTGTGGACTATCAGAGTGTTGATGAAACACAGAAATAGCATCGGGATTGAATACAACAGTCACCATGCGCACTTTACTCCATGGGAGTAATGTCTCTAACAGTCTACGCTTTGATCGATCCCTGGAAGACCAGTAGTAGTTTCCGATGCACATCTGGAGGCATTCCGTAATCTGTGGACTATCAGAGTGCTGATGAAACACAGAAATTGCATCTGGATTGAATACAACAGTCACCATGCGCACTTTCCTCCATGGGAGTAATGTCGCAAACAGTCTACGTTTGATCGTTCCCTGGAAGACCAGTAGTAGTTTCCGATTAACATCTGGAGGCATTCTGCAATTTGTGGACTATCAGAGTATTGATGAAACACAGAAATTGCATCGGGATTAAATACAACAGTCACCATGCGCACTTTCCTCCATGGCAGGGTAATGTTTCAAAGAGTTTACGCTTTGATCGATCCCTGGAAGACCAGTAGCAGTTTCCGATGCACAACAGGAGGCATTCTGTAATCTGTGGACTATTAGTGTGGTGATGAAACACAGAACTTGCATCGGGATTGAATACAACAGTCACCATAAGCACATTCCTTCATAAAACTAATGTCTCAAACAGTCTACGCTCTGATCGTTCCCTGGAAGACCAGTAGTAGTGTCCGATGCACATCTGGATGCATTCTGTAATCTGTGGACTATCAGAGTGTTGATGAACACAGAAATTGCATCGGGATTGAATGCAACAGGCACCATGCGCACTTTCCTCCATGGGAGTAATGTCTCAAACAGTCTACGCTTTGATCGTTCCCTGGAAGACCAGTAGTAGTTTCCGATGCACATCAGGAGGCATTCTGTGATCTGTGGAGTATCAGAGTGTTGATGAAACACAGAAATTGCATCGGGATTGAATACAACAGTTACCATGCGCACTTTCCTCCATGGGAGTAATGTCTCAAAGAGTTTACGCTTTGATGGTTCCCTGAAAGACCAGTAGTAGTTTCCGATGCACATCTGGAGGCGTTCTGTAATCTGTGGACTATCAGTGTGTTGATGAAACACAGAAATTGCATCGGGATTGAATACAACAGTCACCATGCGCACATTCCTCCATAAAAGTAATATGTCAAACAGTCTACGCTTTGATCGTTCCCTGGAAGACCAGTAGTAGTTTCCGATGCACATCTTTAGGCATTCTGTAATCTGTGGACTATAAGAGTGTTAATGAAACACAGAAATTGCATCGGGATTGAATACAACAGTTACCGTGCGCACTTTCCTCCATGGGAGTAATTCTCAAACAGTCGACGCTTTGATCGTTCCTTGGAAGACCAGTAGTAATTTCCGATGCACATCTGGAGGCATTCTGTAATCTGTGGACTATCAGAGTGTTGATGAAACACAGAAATTGCATCGGGATTGAATACAACAGTCACCATGCGCACTTTGCTCCATGGGAGTAATGTTTCAAAGAGTTTACGCTTTGATCGTTCCCTGGAAGACCAGTGGTAGTTTCCGATGCACATATGGAGGCTTTCCGTAATCTGTGGACTATCAGAGTGTTGATGAAACACAGAAATTGCATCGATATTGAATACAACAATCACCATGCGCACTTTCCACCATGGGAGTCATGTCTCTAACAGTCTACGCTTTGATCGTTCAATGGAAGACCAGTAGTAGTTTCCGATTAACATCTGGACTCATTCTGTAATCTGTGGACTATCAGTGTGTTGATGAAACACAGAAATTGCATCGGGATTAAATACAACAGTCACCATGAGCACATTTCTTCATAAAAGTAATGTCTCAAACAGTCTACGCTTTGATCGTTCCCTGGAAGACCAGTAGTAGTTTCCGATGCACATCTGGAGGCATTCTGTAATCTGTGGACTATCAGAGTGTTGATGAAACACAGAAATTGCATCGCGATTGAATACAACAGTCACCATGCGCACATTCCTCCATAAAAGTAATATCTCAAACAGTCTACGCTTTGATCGTTCCCTGGAAGATCAGTAGTAGTTTCCGATGCACATCAGGAGGCATTCTGTAATCTGTGGACTATCAGAGTGTTGATGAAACACAGAAATTGCATCGGGATTGAATACAACAGTCACCATGCACACTTTCCTCCATGGGAGTAATGTCCCAAACAGTCTAAGCTTTGATCGTTCCCTGGAAGACCAGTAGCAGTTTCCGATTAACATCTGGAGGCATTCTGTAATCTGTGGATTATCAGAGTGTTGATGAAACACAGAAATTGCATCGCGATTGAATACAACAGTCTCCATGCGCAGATTCCTCCATGGGAGTAATGTCTCAAACAGTCTACGCTTTGATCGTTCCCTGGAAGACCAGTAGTAGTATCAATTGCACATCTGGAGGCATTCTGTAGTCTGTGGACTATCAGAGTGTTGATGAAACACAGAAATAGCATCGGGATTGAATACAACAGTCACCATGCGCACTTTACTCCATGGGAGTAATGTCTCTAACAGTCTACGCTTTGATCGATCCCTGGAAGACCAGTAGTAGTTTCCGATGCACATCTGGAGGCATTCCGTAATCTGTGGACTATCAGAGTGCTGATGAAACACAGAAATTGCATCTGGATTGAATACAACAGTCACCATGCGCACTTTCCTCCATGGGAGTAATGTCGCAAACAGTCTACGTTTGATCGTTCCCTGGAAGACCAGTAGTAGTTTCCGATTAACATCTGGAGGCATTCTGCAATTTGTGGACTATCAGAGTGTTGATGAAACACAGAAATTGCATCTGGATTAAATACAAAAGTCACCATGCGCACTTTCCTCCATGGCAGTAATGTTTCAAAGAGTTTACGCTTTGTTCTTTCCCTGGAAGACCAGTAGCAGTTTCCGATGCACAACAGGAGGCATTCTGTAATCTGTGGATTATTAGTGTGGTGATGAAACACAGAACTTGCATCGGGATTGAATACAACAGTCACCATAAGCACTTTCCTTCATAAAACTAATGTCTCAAACAGTCTACGCTTTGATCGTTCCCTGGAAGACCAGTAGTAGTGTCCGATGCACATCTGGATGCATTCTGTAATCTGTGGACTATCAGAGTGTTGATGAACACAGAAATTGCATCGGGATTGAATACAACAGGCACCATGCGCACTTTCCTCCATGGGAGTAATGTCTCAAACAGTCTACGCTTTGATCGTTCCCTGGAAGACCAGTAGTAGTTTCCGATGCACATCTTTAGGCATTCTGTAATCTGTGGACTATCAGAGTGTTGATGAAACACAGAAATTGCATCGGGATTGAATACAACAGTCACCATGCGCACATTCCTCCATAAAAGTAATATGTCAAACAGTCTACGATTTGATCGTTCCCTGGAAGACCAGTAGTAGTTTCCGATGCACATCTAGTGGCATTCTGTAATCTGTGGACTATCAGAGTGTTGATGAAACACAGAAATTGCTTCGGGATTGAATACAACAGTCACCATGCGCACTTTGCTCCATGGGAGTAATGTTTCAAAGAGTTTACGCTTTGATCGTTCCCTGGAAGACCAGTGGTAGTTTCCGATGCACATATGGAGGCTTTCCGTAATCTGTGGACTATCAGAGTGTTGATGAAACACAGAAATTGCATCGATATTGAATACAACAATCACAATGCGCACTTTCCACCATGGGAGTCATGTCTCTAACAGTCTACGCTTTGATCGTTCAATGGAAGGCCAGTAGTAGTTTCCGATTAACATCTGGACTCATTCTGTAATCTGTGGACTATCAGTGTGTTGATGAAACACAGAAATTGCATCGGGATTAAATACAACAGTCACCATGAGCACATTTCTTCATAAAAGTTATGTCTCAAACAGTCTACGCTTTGATCGTTCCCTGGAAGACCAGTAGTAGTTTCCGATGCACATCTGGAGGCATTCTGTAATCTGTGGACTATCAGAGTGTTGATGAAACACAGAAATTGCATCGCGATTGAATACAACAGTCTCCATGCGCACTTTCCTCTATGGGAGTAATGTTTCAAAGAGTTTACGCTTTCATCGTTCCCTGAGAGACCAGTAGTAGTTTCCGATTAACATCTGGAGGCATTCTGTAATCTGTGGACTATGAGATTGTTGATGAAACACAGAAATTGCATCGCGATTGAATACAACAGTCTCCATGCGCAGATTCCTCCATGGGAGTAATGTCTCAAACAGTCTACGCTTTGATCGTTCCCTGGAAGACCAGTAGTAGTATCAATTGCACATCTGGAGGCATTCTGTAATCTGTGGACTATCAGAGTGTTGATGAAACACAGAAATAGCATCAGGATTGAATACAACAGTCACCATGCGCACTTTACTCCATGGGAGTAATGTCTCTAACAGTCTACGCTTTGGTCGATCCCTGGAAGACCAGTAGTAGTTTCCGATGCACATCTGGAGGCATTCCGTAATCTGTGGACTATCAGAGTGCTGATGAAACACAGAAATTGCATCTGGATTGAATACAACAGTCACCATGCGCACTTTCCTCCATGGGAGTAATGTCGCAAACAGTCTACGTTTGATCGTTCCCTGGAAGACCAGTAGTAGTTTCCGATTAACATCTGGAGGCATTCTGCAATTTGTGGACTATCAGAGTGTTGATGAAACACAGAAATTGCATCGGGATTAAATACAACAGTCACCATGCGCACTTTCCTCCATGGCAGTAATGTTTCAAAGAGTTTACGCTTTGATCTTTCCCTGGAAGACCAGTAGCAGTTTCCGATGCACAACAGGAGGCATTCTGTAATCTGTGGACTATTAGTGTGGTGATGAAACACAGAACTTGCATCGGGATTGAATACAACAGTCACCATAAGCACATTCCTTCATAAAACTAATGTCTCAAACAGTCTACGCTTTGATCGTTCCCTGGAAGACCAGTAGTAGTGTCCGATGCACATCTGGATGCATTCTGTAATCTGTGGACTATCAGAGTGTTGATGAACACAGAAATTGCATCGGGATTGAATACAACAGGCACCATGCGCACTTTCCTCCATGGGAGTAATGTCTCAAACAGTCTACGATTTGATCGTTCCCTGGAAGACCAGTAGTAGTTTCCGATGCACATCAGGAGGCATTCTGTGATCTGTGGAGTATCAGAGTGTTGATGAAACACAGAAATTGCATCGGGATTGAATACAACAGTTACCATGCGCACTTTCCTCCATGGGAGTAATGTCTCAAAGAGTTTACGCTTTGATGGTTCCCTGAAAGACCAGTAGTAGTTTCCGATGCACATCTGGAGGCGTTCTGTAATCTGTGGACTATCAGTGTGTTGATGAAACACAGAAATTGCATCGGGATTGAATACAACAGTCACCATGCGCACATTCCTCCATAAAAGTAATATGTCAAACAGTCTACGATTTGATCGTTCCCTGGAAGACCAGTAGTAGTTTCCGATGCACATCTTTAGGCATTCTGTAATCTGTGGACTATCAGAGTGTTGATGAAACACAGAAATTGCATCGGGATTGTTTACAACAGTTACCGTGCGCACTTTCCTCCATGGGAGTAATTCACAAACAGTCTACGCTTTGATCGTTCCCTGGAAGACCAGTAGTAGTTTCCGATGCACATCTAGTGGCATTCTGTAATCTGTGGACTATCAGAGTGTTGATGAAACACAGAAATTGCTTCGGGATTGAATACAACAGTCACCATGCGAACTTTCCTCCACGTGAGGTATGTCTCAAACAGTCGACGCTTTGATCGTTCCTTGGAAGACCAGTAGTAGTTTCCGATGCACATCTGGAGGCATTCTGTAATCTGTGGACTATCAGAGTGTTGATGAAACACAGAAATTGCATCGGGATTGAATACAACAGTCACCATGCGCACTTTGCTCCATGGGAGTAATGTTTCAAAGAGTTTACGCTTTGATCGTTCCCTGGAAGACCAGTGGTAGTTTCCGATGCACATATGGAGGCTTTCCGTAATCTGTGGACTATCAGAGTGTTGATGAAACACAGAAATTGCATCGATATTGAATACAACAATCACCATGCGCACTTTCCACCATGGGAGTCATGTCTCTAACAGTCTACGCTTTGATCGTTCAATGGAAGACCAGTAGTAGTTTTCGATTAACATCTGGACTCATTCTGTAATCTGTGGACTATCAGTGTGTTGATGAAACACAGAAATTGCATCGGGATTAAATACAACAGTCACCATGAGCACATTTCTTCATAAAAGTTATGTCTCAAACAGTCTACGCTTTGATCGTTCCCTGGAAGACCAGTAGTAGTTTCCGATGCACATCTGGAGGCATTCTGTAATCTGTGGACTATCAGAGTGTTGATGAAACACAGAAATTGCATCGCGATTGATTACAACAGTCTCCATGCGCACTTTCCTCGATGGGAGTAATGTTTCAAAGAGTTTACTTTTTCATCGTTCCCTGAGAGACCAGTAGTAGTTTCCGATTAACATCTGGAGGCATTCTGTAACCTGTGGACTATGAGATTGTTGATGAAACACAGATATTGCATCGGGATTGAATACAACAGTCACCATGCGCACATTCCTCCATAAAAGTAATATCTCAAACAGTCTACGCTTTGATCGTTCCCTGGAAGATCAGTAGTAGTTTCCGATGCACATCAGGAGGCATTCTGTAATCTGTGGACTATCAGAGTGTTGATGAAACACAGAAATTGCATCGGGATTGAATACAACAGTCACCATGCACACTTTCCTCCATGGGAGTAATGTCCCAAACAGTCTACGCTTTGATCGTTCCCTGGAAGACCAGTAGCAGTTTCCGATTAACATCTGGAGGCATTCTGTAATCTGTGGATTATCAGAGTGTTGATGAAACACAGAAATTGCATCGCGATTGAATACAACAGTCTCCATGCGCAGTTTCCTCCATGGGAGTAATGTCTCAAACAGTCTACGCTTTGATCGTTCCCTGGAAGACCAGTAGTAGTATCAATTGCACATCTGGAGGCATTCTGTAGTCTGTGGACTATCAGAGTGTTGATGAAACACAGAAATAGCATCGGGATTGAATACAACAGTCACCATGCGCACTTTACTCCATGGGAGTAATGTCTCTAACAGTCTACGTTTTGATCGATCCCTGGAAGACCAGTAGTAGTTTCCGATGCACATCTGGATGCATTCCGTAATCTGTGGACTATCAGAGTGCTGATGAAACACAGAAATTGCATCTGGATTGAATACAACAGTCACCATGCGCACTTTCCTCCATGGGAGTAATGTCGCAAACAGTCTACGTTTGATCGTTCTCTGGAAGACCAGTAGTAGTTTCCGATTAACATCTGGAAGCATTCTGCAATTTGTGGACTATCAGAGTGTTGATGAAACACAGAAATTGCATCGGGATTAAATACAACAGTCACCATGCGCACTTTCCTCCATGGCAGTAATGTTTCAAAGAGTTTACGCTTTGATCGTTCCCTGGAAGACCAGTAGCAGTTTCCGATGCACAACAGGAGGCATTCTGTAATCTGTGGACTATTAGTGTGGTGATGAAACACAGAACTTGCATCGGGATTGAATACAACAGTCACCATAAGCACATTCTTTCATAAAACTAATGTCTCAAACAGTCTACGCTTTGATCGTTCCCTGGAAGACCAGTAGTAGTGTCCGATGCACATCTGGATGCATTCTGTAATCTGTGGACTATCAGAGTGTTGATGAACACAGAAATTGCATCGGGATTGAATACAACAGTCACCATGCGCACTTTCCTCCATGGGAGTAATGTCTCAAACAGTCTACGCTTTGATCGTTCCCTGGAAGACCAGTAGTAGTTTCCGATGCACAACAGGAGGCATTCTGTGATCTGTGGAGTATCAGAGTGTTGATGAAACACAGAAATTTCATCGGGATTGAATACAACAGTTACCATGCGCACTTTCCTCCATGGGAGTAATGTCTCAAAGAGTTTACGCTTTGATGGTTCCCTGAAAGACCAGTAGTAGTTTCCGATGCACATCTGGAGGCGTTCTGTAATCTGTGGACTATCAGTGTGTTGATGAAACACAGAAATTGCATCGGGATTGAATACAACAGTCACCATGCGCACATTCCTCCATAAAAGTAATATGTCAAACAGTCTACGATTTGATCGTTCCCTGGAAGACCAGTAGTAGTTTCCGATGCACATCTTTAGGCATTCTGTAATCTGTGGACTATCAGAGTGTTGATGAAACACAGAAATTGCATCGGGATTGAATACAACAGTTACCGTGCGCACTTTCCTCCATGGGAGTAATTCTCAAACAGTCTACGATTTGATCGTTCCCTGGAAGACCAGTAGTAGTTTCCGATGCACATCTAGTTGCATTCTGTAATCTGTGGACTATCAGAGTGTTGATGAAACACAGAAATTGCTTCGGGATTGAATACAACAGTCACCATGCGCACTTTCCTCCACGTGAGGTATGTCTCAAACAGTCGACGCTTTGATCGTTCCCTGGAAGACCAGTAGTAGTGTCCGATGCACATCTGGTGTCATTCTGTAATCTGTGGACTATCAGAGTGTTGATGAAACACAGAAATTGCATCGGGATTGAATACAACAGTCACCATCCGCACTTTCCTGCATGGGAGTAATGTCTGAAACAGTCTACGCTTTGATCGTTCCCGGGAAGACCAGTAGTAGTTTCCGATGCACATCTGGTGGCCTTCTGTAATCTGTGGACTATCAGAGTGTTGATGAAACACAGAAAATGCATCGCGATATAATACAACAGTTACCATGCGCACTTTCCTCCATGGGAGTAATGTCTCAAAGAGTTTACGCTTTGATCGTTCCCTGAAAGACCAGTAGTAGTTTCCGATGCACATCTGGACTCATTCTGTAATCTGTGGACTATCAGAGTGTTGATGAAACACAGATATTGCATCGGGATTGAATACAACAGTCACCATGCGCACATTCCTCCATAAAAGTAATATCTCAAACAGTCTACGCTTTGATCGTTCCCTGGAAGACCAGTAGTAGTTTCCGATGCACATCTGGTGGCATTCTGTAATCTGTGGACTATCAGAGTGTTGGTGAAACACAGAAATTGCATCGGGATTGAATACAACAGTCACCATGCGCACTTTGCTCCATGGGAGTAATGTTTCAAAGAGTTTACGCTTTGATCGTTCCCTGGAAGACCAGTGGTAGTTTCCGATGCACATATGGAGGTTTTCCGTAATCTGTGGACTATCAGAGTGTTGATGAAACACAGAAATTGCATCGATATTGAATACAACAATCACCATGCGCACTTTCCACCATGGGAGTCATGTCTCTAACAGTCTACGCTTTGATCGTTCAATGGAAGACCAGTAGTAGTTTCCGATTAACATCTGGACTCATTCTGTAATCTGTGGACTATCAGTGTGTTGATGAAACACAGAAATTGCATCGGGATTGAATACAACAGTCACCATGAGCACATTCCTTCATAAAAGTAATGTCTCAACAGTCTACGCTTTGATCGTTCCCTGAAAGACCAGTAATAGTTTCCGATGCACATCTGGAGGCGTTCTGTAATCTGTGAACTATCAGTGTGTTGATGAAACACAGAAATTGCATCGGGATTGAATACAACAGTCACCATGCGCACATTCCTCCATAAAAGTAATATGTCAAACAGTCTACGCTTTGATCGTTCCCTGGAAGACCAGTAGTAGTTTCCGATGCACATCTATAGGCATTCTGTAATCTGTGGACTATCAGAGTGCTGATGAAACACAGAAATTGTTTCGGGATTGAATATAACAGTTACCGTGCGCACTTTCCTCCATGGGAGTAATTCTCAAACAGTCTACGCTTTGATCGTTCCCTGGAAGACCAGTAGTAGTTTCCGATGCACATCTGGTGGCATTCTGTAATCTGTGGACTATCAGAGTGTTGATGAAACACAGAAATTGCTTCGGGATTGAATACAACAGTCACCATGCGCAGTTTCCTCCACGTGAGGTATGTCTCAAACAGTCGACGCTTTGATCGTTCCTTGGAAGACCAAAAGTAGTTTCCGATGCACATCTGGTGGCATTCTGTAATCTGTGGACTATCAGAGTGTTGATGAAACACAGAAATTGCATCGGGACTGAATACAACAGTCACCATGCGCACTTTGCTCCATGGGAGTAATGTTTCAAAGAGTTTACGCTTTGATCTTTCCCTGGAAGACCAGTGGTAGTTTCCGATGCACATATGGAGGCTTTCCGTAATCTGTGGACTATCAGAGTGTTGATGAAACACAGAAATTGCATCGATATTGAATACAACAATCACCATGCGCACTTTCCACCATGGGAGTCATGTCTCTAACAGTCTACGCTTTGATCGTTCAATGGAAGACCAGTAGTAGTTTCCGATTAACATCTGGACTCATTCTGTAATCTGTGGACTATCAGTGTGTTGATGAAACACAGAAATTGCATCGGGATTGAATACAACAGTCACCATGAGCACATTCCTTCATAAAAGTAATGACTCAAACAGTCTACGCTTTGATCGTTCCCTGGAAGGCCAGTAGTAGTTTCCGATGCACATCTGGAGGCATTCTGTAATCTGTGGACTATCAGAGTGTTGATGAAACACAGAAATTGCATCGGGATTGAATACAACAGTCACCACGCGCACTTTCCTCCATGGGAGTAATTCTCAAAGAGTCTAAGCTTTGATCGTTCCCTGAAAGACCAGTAGTAGTTTCCGATGCACATCTGGTGGCATTCTGTAATTTGTGGACTATCAGAGTGTTGATGAAACACAGAAATCGCTTCGCAATTGAATACAACAGTCACCGAGCGCACTTTCCTCCACGGGAGGTATGTCTCAAACAGTCGACACTTTGATCTTTCCCTGGAAGACCAGTAGTAGTTTCCGATGCACATCTGGTGGCATTCTGTAATCTGTGGACTATCAGAGTGTTGATGAAACACAGAAAATGCATCGCGATTGAATACAACAGTTACCATGCGCACTTTCCTCCATGGGAGTAATGTCTCAAAGAGTTTACGCTTTGATCGTTCCCTGAAAGACCAGTAGTAGTTTCCGATGCACATCTGGAGGCATTCTGTAATCTGTGGACTATCAGAGTGTTGATGAAACACAGATATTGCATCGGGATTGAATACAACAGTCACCATGCGCACTTTGCTCCATGGGAGTAATGTTTCAAAGAGTTTACGCTTTGATCGTTCCCTGGAAGACCAGTGGTAGTTTCCGATGCACATATGGAGGCTTTCCGTAATCTGTGGACTATCAGAGTGTTGATGAAACACAGAAATTGCATCGATATTGAATACAACAATCACCATGCGCACTTTCCACCATGGGAGTCATGTCTCTAACAGTCTACGCTTTGATCGTTCAATGGAAGACCAGTAGTAGTTTCCGATTAACATCTGGACTCATTCTGTAATCTGTGGACTATCAGTGTGTTGATGAAACACAGAAATTTCATCGGGATTGAATACAACAGTCACCATGCGCACATTCCTCCATAAAAATAATATGTCAAACAGTCTACGCTTTGATCGCTCCCTGGAAGACCAGTAGTAGTTTCCGATGCACATCTGGAGGCATTCTGTAATCTGTGGACTTTCAGAGTGTTGATGAAACACAGAAATTGCATCGGGATTGAATACAACTGTCACCATGCGCACTTTCCTCCATGGGAGTAATTCTCAAAGAGTCTAAGCTTTGATCGTTCCCTGGAAGACCAGTAGTAGTTTCGGATGCACATCTGGTGGCATTCTGTAATCTGTGGACTATCAGAGTGATGATGAAACACAGAAATCGCTTCGCAATTGAATACAACAGTCACCATGCGCACTTTCCTCCACGGGAGGTATGTCTCAAACAGTCGACGCTTTGATCGTTCCCTGGAAGACCAGTAGTAGTTTCCGATGCACATCTGGTGTCATTCTGTAATCTGTGGACTATCAGAGTGTTGATGAAACACAGAAATTGCATCGGGATTGAATACAACAGTCACCATCCGCACTTTCCTGCATGGGAGTAATGTCTGAAACAGTCTACGCTTTGATCTATCCCGGGAAGACCAGTAGTAGTTTCCGATGCACATCTGGTGGCATTCTGTAATCTGTGGACTATCAGAGTGTTGATGAAACACAGATATTGCATCGGGATTGAATACAACAGTCACCATGCGCACATTCCTCCATAAAAGTAATATCTCAAACAGTCTACGCTTTGATCGTTCCCTGGAAGACCAGTAGTAGTTTCCGATGCACATCTGGTGGCATTCTGTAATCTGTGGACTATCAGAGTGTTGATGAAACACAGAAATTGCATCGGGATTGAATACAACAGTCACCATGCGCACTTTGCTCCATGGGAGTAATGTTTCAAAGAGTTTACGCTTTGATCGTTCCCTGGAAGACCAGTGGTAGTTTCCGATGCACATATGGAGGCTTTCCGTAATCTGAGGACTATCAGAGTGTTGATGAAACACAGAAATTGCATCGATATTGAATACAACAATCACCATGCGCACTTTCCACCATGGGAGTCATGTCTCTAACAGTCTACGCTTAGATCGTTCAATGGAAGACCAGTAGTAGTTTCCGATTAACATCTGGACTCATTCTGTAATCTGTGGACTATCAGTGTGTTGATGAAACACAGAAATTGCATCGGGACTGAATACAACAGTCACCATGAGCACATTCCTTCATAAAAGTAATGTCTCAAACAGTCTACGCTTTGCTCGTTCCCTGGAAGACCAGTAGGAGTTTCCGATGCACATCTGGAGGCATTCTGTAATCTGTGGACTATCAGAGTGTTGATGAAACACAAAAATTGTATCGGGATTGAATACAACAGTCACCATGCGCACTTTCCTCCATGGGAGTAATTCTCAAAGAGTCTAAGCTTTGATCGTTCCCTGGAAGACCAGTAGTAGTTTCCGATGCACATCTGGTGGCATTCTGTAATCTGTGGACTATCAGAGTGTTGATGAAACACAGAAATCGCTGCGCGATTGAATACAACAGTCACCATGCGCACTTTGCTCCATGGGAGTAACGTTTCAAAGAGTTTACGCTTTGATCGTTCCCTGGAAGACCAGTGGTAGTTTCCGATGCACATATGGAGGCTTTCCGTAATCTGTGGACTATCAGCGTGTTGATGAAACACAGAAATTGCATCGATATTGAATACAACAATCACCATGCGCACTTTCCACCATGGGAGTCATGTCTCTAACAGTCTACGCTTTGATCGTTCAATGGAAGACCAGTAGTAGTTTCCGATTGACATCTGGACTCATTCTGTAATCTGTGGACTAACAGTGTGTTGATGAAACACAGAAATTTGCACCGGGATTGAATACAACAGTCACCATGAGCACATCCCTTCATAAAAGTAATGTCTCAAACAGTCTACGCTTTGATCGTTCCCTGGAAGACCAGTAGTAGTTTCCGATGCACATCTGGAGGCATTCTGTAATCTGTGGACTATCAGAGTGTTGATGAAACACAGAAATTGCATCGGGATTGAATACAACAGTCACCATGCGCACTTTCCTCCATGGGAGTAATTCTCAAAGAGTCTAAGCTTTGATCGTTCCCTGGAAGACCAGTAGTAGTTTCCGATGCACATCTGGTGGCATTCTGTAATCTGTGGACTATCAGAGTGTTGATGAAACACAGAAATTGCGTCGGGATTGAATACAACAGTCACCATCCGCACTTTCCTGCATGAGAGTAATGTCTGAAACAGTCTACACTTTGAACGTTCCCGGGAAGACCAGTAGTAGTTTCCGATGCACATCTGGTGGCATTCTGTAATCTGTGGACTATCAGAGTGTTGATGAAACACAGATATTGCATCGAGATTGAATACAACAGTCACCATGCGCACTTTGCTCCATGGGAGTAATGTTTCAAAGAGTTTACGCTTTGATCGTTCCCTGGAAGACCAGTGGTAGTTTCCGATGCACATATGGAGGCTTTCCGTAATCTGTGGACTATCAGAGTGTTGATGAAACACAGAAATTGCATCGATATTGAATACAACAATCACCATGCCCACTTTCCACCATGGGAGTCATGTCTCTAACAGTCTACGCTTTGATCGTTCAATGGAAGACCAGTAGTAGTTTCCGATTAACATCTGGACTCATTCTGTAATCTGTGGACTATCAGTGTGTTGATGAAACACAGAAATTGCACCGGGATTGAATACAACAGTCACAATGAGCACATTCCTTCATAAAAGTAATGTCTCAAACAGTCTACGCTTTGATCGTTCCCTGGAAGACCAGTAGTAGTTTCCGATGCACATCTGGAGGCATTCTGTAATCTGTGGACTATCAGAGTGTTGATGAAACACAGAAATTGCATCGGGATTGAATACAACAGTCACCATGCGCACTTTCCTCCATGGGAGTAATTCTCAAAGAGTCTAAGCTTTGATCGTTCCCTGGAAGACCAGTAGTAGTTTCCGATGCACATCTGGTGGCATTCTGTAATCTGTGGACTATCAGAGTGATGATGAAACACAGAAATCGCTTCGCAATTGAATACAACAGTCACCGAGCGCACTTTCCTCCACGGGAGGTATGTCTCAAACAGTCTACGCTTTGATCGTTCCCTGGAAGACCAGTAGTAGTTTCCGATGCACATCTGGTGTCATTCTGTAATCTGTGGACTATCAGAGTGTTGATGAAACACAGAAATTGCATCGGGATTGAATACAACAGTCACCATCCGCACTTTCCTGCATGGGAGTAATGTCTGAAACAGTCTACGCTTTGATCGTTCCCGGAAAGACCAGTAGTAGTTTCCGATGCACATCTGGTGGCATTCTGTAATCTGTGCACTATCAGAGTGTTCATGAAACACAGATATTGCATCGGGATTGAATACAACAGTCACCATGAGCACATTCCTCCATAAAAGTAATATCTCAAACAGTCTACGCTTTGATCGTTCCCTGGAAGACCAGTAGTAGTTTCCGATGCACATCTGGTGGCATTCTGTAATCTGTGGACTATCAGAGTGTTGATGAAACACAGAAATTGTATCGGGATTGAATACAACAGTCACCATGCGCACTTTCCTCCATGGGAGTAATTCTCAAAGAGTCTAAGCTTTGATCGTTCCCTGGAAGACCAGTAGTAGTTTCCGATGCACATCTGGTGGCATTCTGTAATCTGTGGACTATCAGAGTGTTGATGAAACACAGAAATCGCTGCGCGATTGAATACAACAGTCACCATGCGCACTTTGCTCCATGGGAGTAATGTTTCAAAGAGTTTACGCTTTGATCGTTCCCTGGAAGACCAGTGGTAGTTTCCGATGCACATATGGAGGCTTTCCGTAATCTGTGGACTATCAGAGTGTTGATGAAACACAGAAATTGCATCGATATTGAATACAACAATCACCATGCGCACTTTCCACCATGGGAGTCATGTCTCTAACAGTCTACGCTTTGATCGTTCAATGGAAGACCCGTAGTAGTTTCCGATTAACATCTGGACTCATTCTGTAATCTGTGGACTATCAGTGTTTTGATGAAACACAGAAATTGCATCGGGATTGAATACAACAGTCACCATGAGCACATTCCTTCATAAAAGTAATGTCTCAAACAGTCTACGCTTTGATCGTTCCCTGGAAGACCAGTAGGAGTTTCCGATGCACATCTGGAGGCATTCTGTAATCTGTGGACTATCAGAGTGTTGATGAAACACAGAAATTGTATCGGGATTGAATACAACAGTCACCATGCGCACTTTCCTCCATGGGAGTAATTCTCAAAGAGTCTAAGCTTTGATCGTTCCCTGGAAGACCAGTAGTAGTTTCCGATACACATCTGGTGGCATTCTGTAATCTGTGGACTATCAGAGTGTTGATGAAACACAGAAGTTGTATCGGGATTGAATACAACAGTCACCATGCGCACTTTCCTCCATGGGAGTAATTCTCAAAGAGTCTAAGATTTGATCGTTCCCTGGAAGACCAGTAGTAGTTTCCGATGCACATCTGGTGGCATTCTGTAATCTGTGGACTATCAGAGTGTTGATGAAACACAGAAATTGCATCGGGATTGAATACAACAGTCACCATGCGCACTTTGCTCCATGGGAGTAATGTTTCAAAGAGTTTACGCTTTGATCGTTCCCTGGAAGACCAGTGGTAGTTTCCGATGCACATATGGAGGCTTTCCGTAATCTGTGGACTATCAGAGTGTTGATGAAACACAGAAATTACATCGATATTGAATACAACAATCACCATGCGCACTTTCCACCATGGGAGTCATGTCTCTAACAGTCTACGCTTTGATCGTTCAATGGAAGACCAGTAGTAGTTTCCGATTAACATCTCGACTCATTCTGTAATCTGTGGACTATCAGTGTGTTGATGAAACACAGAAATTGCATCGGGATTGAATTCAACAGTCACCATGAGCACATTCCTTCATAAAAGTAATGTCTCAAACAGTCTACGCTTTGATCGTTCCCTGGAAGACCAGTAGTAGTTTCCGATGCACATCTGGAGGCATTCTGTAATCTGTGGACTATCAGAGTGTTGATGAAACACAGAAATTGTATCGGGATTGAATACAACAGTCACCATGCGCACTTTCCTCCATGGGAGTAATTCTCAAAGAGTCTAAGATTTGATCGTTCCCTGGGAGACCAGTAGTAGTTTCCGATGCACATCTGGTGGCATTCTGTAATCTGTGGACTATCAGAGTGTTGATGAAACACAGAAATCGCTTCGCAATTGAATACAACAGTCACCGAGCGCACTTTCCTCCACGGGAGGTATATCTCAAACAGTAGACGCTTTGATCGTTCCCTGGAAGACCAGTAGTAGTTTCCGATGCACATCTGGTGTCATTCTGTAATCTGTGGACTATCAGAGTGTTGATGAAACACAGAAATTGCATCGGGATTGAATACAACAGTCACCATCCGCACTTTCCTGCATGGGAGTAATGTCTGAAACAGTCTACGCTTTGATCGTTCCCGGGAAGACCAGTAGTAGTTTCCGATGCACATCTGGTGGCATTCTGTAATCTGTGGACTATCAGAGTGTTGATGAAACACAGATATTGCATCGGGATTGAATACAACAGTCACCTTGCGCACATTCCTCCATAAAAGTAATATCTCAAACAGTCTACGCTTTGATCGTTCCCTGGAAGACCATTAGTAGTTTCCGATGCACATCTGGTGGCATTCTGTAATCTGTGGACTATCAGAGTGTTGATGAAACACAGAAATTGCATAGGGATTTAATACAACAGTCACCATGCGCACTTTGCTCCATGGGAGTAATGTTTCAAAGAGTTTACGCTTTGATCGTTCCCTGGAAGACCAGTGGTAGTTTCCGATGCACATATGGAGGCTTTCCGTAATCTGTGGACTATCAGAGTGTTGATGAAACACAGAAATTGCATCGATATTGAATACAACAATCACCATGCGCACTTTCCACCATGGGAGTCATGTCTCTAACAGTCTACGCTTAGATCGTTCAATGGAAAACCAGTAGTAGTTTCCGATTAACATCTGGACTCATACTGTAATCTGTGGACTATCAGTGTGTTGATGAAACACAGAAATTGCATCGGGATTGAATACAACAGTCACCATGAGCACATTCCTTCATAAAAGTAATGTCTCAAACAGTCTACGCTTTGATCGTTCCCTGGAAGACCAGTAGGAGTTTCCGATGCACATCTGGAGGCATTCTGTAATCTGTGGACTATCAGAGTGTTGATGAAACACAGAAATTGTATCGGGATTGAATACAACAGTCACCATGCGCACTTTCCACCATGGGAGTAATTCTCAAAGAGTCTAAGCTTTGATCGTTCCCTGGAAGACCAGTAGTAGTTTCCGATGCACATCTGGTGGCATTCTGTAATCTGTGGACTATCAGAGTGTTGATGAAACACAGAAATCGCTTCGCGATTGAATACAACAGTCACCATGCGCACTTTGCTCCATGGGAGTAATGTTTCAAAGAGTTTACGCTTTTATCGTTCCCTGGAAGACCAGTGGTAGTTTCCGATGCACATATGGAGGCTTTCCGTAATCTGTGGACTATCAGAGTGTTGATGAAACACAGAATTTGCATCGGGATTGAATACAACAATCACCATGCGCCCTTTCCACCATGGGAGTCATGTCTCTAACAGTCTACGCTTTGATCGTTCAATGGAAGACCAGTAGTAGTTTCCGATTAACATCAGGACTCATTCTGTAATCTGTGGACTATCAGTGTGTTGATGAAACACAGAAATTGCATCGGGATTGAATACAACAGTCACCATGAGCACATTCCTTCATAAAAGTAATGTCTCAAACAGTCTACGCTTTGATCGTTCCCTGGAAGACCAGTAGTAGTTTCCGATGCACATCTGGAGGCATTCTGTAATCTGTGGACTATCAGAGTGTTGATGAAACACAGATATTGTATCGGGATTGAATACAACAGTCACGATGCGCACTTTCCTCCATGGGAGTAATTCTCAAAGAGTCTAAGCTTTGATCGTTCCCTGGAAGACCAGTAGTAGTTTCCGATGCACATCTGATGGCATTCTGTAATCTGTGGACTATCAGAGTGTTGATGAAACACACAAATCGCTTCGCGATTGAATACAACAGTCACCGAGCGCACTTTCCTCCACGGGAGGTATGTCTCAAACAGTCGACGCTTTGATCGTTCCCTGGAAGACTACTAGTAGTTTAAGATGCACATCTGGTGTCATTCTGTAATCTGTGGACTATCAGAGTGTTGATGAAACACAGAAATTGCATCGGGATTGAATACAACAGTCACCATCCGCACTTTCCTGCATGGGAGTAATGTCTGAAACAGTCTACGCTTTGATCGTTCCCGGGAAGACCAGTAGTAGTTTCCGATGCACATCTGGTGGCATTCTGTAATCTGTGGACTATCAGAGTGTTGATGAAACACAGAAATTGCATCGGGATTGAATACAACAGTCACCATGCGCACTTTCCTCCATGGGAGTAATTCTCAAAGAGTCTAAGCTTTGATCGTTCCCTGGAAGACCAGTGGTAGTTTCCGATGCACATCTGGTGGCATTCTGTAATCTGTGGACTATCAGAGTGTTGATGAAACACAGAAATCGCTTCGCAATTGAATACAACAGTCACCGAGCGCACTTTCCTCCACGGGAGGTATATCTCAAACAGTCGACGCTTTGATCGTTCCCTGGAAGACCAGTAGTAGTTTCCGATGCACATCTGGTGTCATTCTGTAATCTGTGGACTATCAGAGTGTTGATGAAACACAGAAATTGCATCGGGATTGAATACAACAGTCACCATCCGCACTTTCCTGCATGGGAGTAATGTCTGAAACAGGCTACGCTTTGATCGTTCCCGGGAAGACCAGTAGTAGTTTCCGATGCACATCTGGTGGCATTCTGTAATCTGTGGACTATCAGAGTGTTGATGAAACACAGAAATTGCATAGGGATTTAATACAACAGTCACCATGCGCACTTTGCTCCATGGGAGTAATGTTTCAAAGAGTTTACGCTTTGATCGTTCCCTGGAAGACCAGTGGTAGTTTCCGATGCACATATGGAGGCTTTCCGTAATCTGTGGACTATCAGAGTGTTGATGAAACACAGAAATTGCATCGATATTGAATACAACAATCACCATGCGCACTTTCCACCATGGGAGTCATGTCTCTAACAGTCTACGCTTAGATCGTTCAATGGAAAACCAGTAGTAGTTTCCGATTAACATCTGGACTCATATTGTAATCTGTGGACTATCAGTGTGTTGATGAAACACAGAAATTGCATCGGGATTGAATACAACAGTCACCATGAGCACATTCCTTCATAAAAGTAATGTCTCAAACAGTCTACGCTTTGATCGTTCCCTGGAAGACCAGTAGGAGTTTCCGATGCACATCTGGAGGCATTCTGTAATCTGTGGACTATCAGAGTGTTGATGAAACACAGAAATTGTATCGGGATTGAATACAACAGTCACCATGCGCACTTTCCACCATGGGAGTAATTCTCAAAGAGTCTAAGCTTTGATCGTTCCCTGGAAGACCAGTAGTAGTTTCCGATGCACATCTGGTGGCATTCTGTAATCTGTGGACTATCAGAGTGTTGATGAAACACAGAAATCGCTTCGCGATTGAATACAACAGTCACCATGCGCACTTTGCTCCATGGGAGTAATGTTTCAAAGAGTTTACGCTTTGATCGTTCCCTGGAAGACCAGTGGTAGTTTCCGATGCACATATGGAGGCTTTCCGTAATCTGTGGACTATCAGAGTGTTGATGAAACACAGAATTTGCATCGGGATTGAATACAACAATCACCATGCGCACTTTCCACCATGGGAGTCATGTCTCTAACAGTCTACGCTTTGATCGTTCAATGGAAGACCAGTAGTAGTTTCCGATTAACATCAGGACTCATTCTGTAATCTGTGGACTATCAGTGTGTTGATGAAACACAGAAATTGCATCGGGATTGAATACAACAGTCACCATGAGCACATTCCTTCATAAAAGTAATGTCTCAAACAGTCTACGCTTTGATCGTTCCCTGGAAGACCAGTAGTAGTTTCCGATGCACATCTGGAGGCATTCTGTAATCTGTGGACTATCAGAGTGTTGATGAAACACAGATATTGTATCGGGATTGAATACAACAGTCACGATGCGCACTTTCCTCCATGGGAGTAATTCTCAAAGAGTCTAAGCTTTGATCGTTCCCTGGAAGACCAGTAGTAGTTTCCGATGCACATCTGATGGCATTCTGTAATCTGTGGACTATCAGAGTGTTGATGAAACACACAAATCGCTTCGCGATTGAATACAACAGTCACCGAGCGCACTTTCCTCCACGGGAGTAATGTCTGAAACAGTCTACGCTTTGATCGTTCCCGGGAAGACCAGTAGTAGTTTCCGATGCACATCTGGTGGCATTCTGTAATCTGTGGACTATCAGAGTGTTGATGAAACACAGATATTGCATCGGGATTGAATACAACAGTCACCATGCGCACATTCCTCCTTAAAAGTAATATCTCAAACAGTCTACGCTTTGATCGTTTCCTGGAAGATCAGCAGTTGTTTCCGATGCACATCTGGAGGCATTCTGTAATCTGTGGACTATCCGAGTGTTGATGAAACACAGAAATTGCATCGGGATTGAATATAACAGTCACCATGCGCACTTTCCTCCATGGGAGTAATGTCCCAAAGAGTCTACGCTTTGATCGTTCCCTGGAAGACCAGTAGCAGTTTCCGATTAACATCTGGAGCCATTCTGCAATCTGTGGACTATCATAGTGTTGATGAAACACAGAAATTGCATCGCGATTGAATACAACAGTCTCCATGCGCAGTTTCCTATATGGGAGTAATGGCTCAAACAGTCTACGCTTTGATCGTTCCCTGGAAGACCAGTAGTAGTTTCAATTGCACATCTGGAGGCATTCTGTAGTCTGTGGACTATCAGAGTGTTGATGAAACACAGAAATTGCATCGGGATTGAATACAACAGTCACCATGCGCACTTTACTCCATGGGAGTAATGTCTCTAACAGTCTACGCTTTGATCGATCCCTGGAAGACCAGTAGTAGTTTCCGATGCACATCTGGAGGCTTTCCGTAATCTGTGGACTATCAGAGTGTTGATGAAACACAGAAATTGCATCTGGATTGAATACAATAGTCACCATGCGCACTTTCCTCCATGGCAGTAATGTTTCAAAGAGTTTACGCTTTGATCGTTCCCTGGAAGGCCAGTAGCAGTTTCCGATGCACATCTGGAGGCATTCTGTAATCTGTGGACTATTAGTGTCTTGATGAAACACAGAAATTGCATCGGGATTGAATACAACAGTCACCATGAGCACATTCCTTCATAAAAGTAATGTCTCACACAGTCTACGCTTTGATCGTTCCCTGGAAGACCAGTAGTAGTTTCGGATGCACATCTGGATGCATTCTGTATTCTGTGGACTATCAGAGTGTTGATGAAACACAGAAATTGCATCGGGATTGAATACAACAGTCACCATGCGCACTTTCCTCCATGGGAGTAATGTCTCAAACAGTCTACGCTTTGATCGTTCCCTGGAAGATCAGCAGTTGTTTCCGATGCACATCTGGAGGCATTTTGTAATCTGTGGACTATCCGAGTGTTGATGAAACACAGAAATTGCATCGGGATTGAATATAACAGTCACCATGCGCACTTTCCTCCATGGGAGTAATGTCCCAAACAGTCTACGCTTTGATCGTTCCCTGGAAGACCAGTAGCAGTTTCCGATTAACATCTGGAGGCATTCTGTAATCTGTGGACTATCAGAGTGTTGATGAAACACAGAAATTGCATCGCGATTGAATACAACAGTCTCCATGCGCAGTTTCCTCCATGGGAGTAATGGCTCAAACAGTCTACGCTTTGATCGTTCCCTGGAAGACCAGTAGTAGTTACAATTGCACATCTGGTGGCATACTGTAGTCTGTGGACTATCAGAGTGTTGATGAAACACAGAAATTGCATCGGGATTGAATAGAACAGTCACCATGCGCACTTTACTCCATGGGAGTAATGTCTCTAACAGTCTACGCTTTGATCGATCCCTGGAAGACCAGTAGTAGTTTCCGATGCACATCTGGAGGCTTTCCGTAATCTGTGGACTATCAGAGTGTTGATGAAACACAGAAATTGCATCGGGATTGAATAGAACAGTCACCATGCGCACTTTACTCCATGGGAGTAATGTCTCTAACAGTCTACGCTTTGATCGATCCCTGGAAGACCAGTAGTAGTTTCCGATGCACATCTGGAGGCTTTCCGTAATCTGTGGACTATCAGAGTGTTGATGAGACACAGAAATTGCATCGGGATTTAATACAACAGTCACCATGCGCACTTTGCTCCATGGGAGTAATGTTTCAAAGAGTTTACGCTTTGATCGTTCCCTGGAAGACCAGTGGTAGTTTCCGATGCACATATGGAGGCTTTCCGTAATCTGTGGACTATCAGAGTGTTGATGAAACACAGAAATTGCATCGATATTGAATACAACAATCACCATGCGCACTTTCCACCATGGGAGTCATGTCTCTAACAGTCTACGCTTAGATCGTTCAATGGAAAACCAGTAGTAGTTTCCGATTAACATCTGGACTCATACTGTAATCTGTGGACTATCAGTGTGTTGATGAAACACAGAAATTGCATCGGGATTGAATACAACAGTCACCATGAGCACATTCCTTCATAAAAGTAATGTCTCAAACAGTCTACGCTTTGATCGTTCCCTGGAAGACCAGTAGTAGTTTCCGATGCACATCTGGAGGCATTCTGTAATCTGTGGACTATCAGAGTGTTGATGAAACACAGATATTGTATCGGGATTGAATACTACAGTCACGATGCGCACTTTCCTCCATGGGAGTAATTCTCAAAGAGTCTAAGCTTTGATCGTTCCCTGGAAGACCAGTAGTAGTTTCCGATGCACATCTGATGGCATTCTGTAATCTGTGGACTATCAGAGTGTTGATGAAACACACAAATCGCTTCGCGATTGAATACAACAGTCACCGAGCGCACTTTCCTCCACGGGAGGTATGTCTCAAACAGTCGACGCTTTGATCGTTCCCTGGAAGACTACTAGTCGTTTAAGATGCACATCTGGTGTCATTCTGTAATCTGTGGACTATCAGAGTGTTGATGAAACACAGAAATTGCATCGGGATTGAATACAACAGTCACCATCCGCACTTTCCTGCATGGGAGTAATGTCTGAAACAGTCTACGCTTTGATCGTTCCCGGGAAGACCAGTAGTAGTTTCCGATGCACATCTGGTGGCATTCTGTAATCTGTGGACTATCAGAGTGTTGATGAAACACAGATATTGCATCGGGATTGAATACAACAGTCACCATGCGCACATTCCTCCTTAAAAGTAATATCTCAAACAGTCTACGCTTTGATCGTTCCCTGGAAGATCAGCAGTTGTTTCCGATGCACATCTGGAGGCATTCTGTAATCTGTGGACTATCCGAGTGTTGATGTAACACAGAAATTGCATCGGGATTGAATATAACAGTCACCATGCGCACTTTCCTCCATGGGAGTAATGTCCCAAAGAGTCTACGCTTTGATCGTTCCCTGGAAGACCAGTAGCAGTTTCCGATTAACATCTGGAGCCATTCTGCAATCTGTGGACTATCATAGTGTTGATGAAACACAGAAATTGCATCGCGATTGAATACAACAGTCTCCATGCGCAGTTTCCTATATGGGAGTAATGGCTCAAACAGTCTACGCTTTGATCGTTCCCTGGAAGACCAGTAGTAGTTTCAATTGCACATCTGGAGGCACTCTGTAGTCTGTGGACTATCAGAGTGTTGATGAAACACAGAAATTGCATCGGGATTGAATACAACAGTCACCATGCGCACTTTACTCCATGGGAGTAATGTCTCTGACAGTCTACGCTTTGATCGATCCCTGGAAGACCAGTAGTAGTTTCCGATGCACATCTGGAGGCTTTCCGTAATCTGTGGACTATCAGAGTGTTGATGAAACACAGAAATTGCATCTGGATTGAATACAATAGTCACCATGCGCACTTTCCTCCATGGCAGTAATGTTTCAAAGAGTTTACGCTTTGATCGTTCCCTGGAAGGCCAGTAGCAGTTTCCGATGCACATCTGGAGGCATTCTGTAATCTGTGGACTATTAGTGTCTTGATGAAACACAGAAATTGCATCGGGATTGAATACAACAGTCACCATGAGCACATTCCTTCATAAAAGTAATGTCTCACACAGTCTACGCTTTGATCGTTCCCTGGAAGACCAGTAGTAGTTTCGGATGCACATCTGGATGCATTCTGTATTCTGTGGACTATCAGAGTGTTGATGAAACACAGAAATTGCATCGGGATTGAATACAACAGTCACCATGCGCACTTTCCTCCATGGGAGTAATGTCTCAAACAGTCTACGCTTTGATCGTTCCCTGGAAGATCAGCAGTTGTTTCCGATGCACATCTGGAGGCATTTTGTAATCTGTGGACTATCCGAGTGTTGATGAAACACAGAAATTGCATCGGGATTGAATATAAGAGTCACCATGCGCACTTTCCTCCATGGGAGTAATGTCCCAAACAGTCTACGCTTTGATCGTTCCCTGGAAGACCAGTAGCAGTTTCCGATTAACATCTGGAGGCATTCTGTAATCTGTGGACTATCAGAGTGTTGATGAAACACAGAAATTGCATCGCGATTGAATACAACAGTCTCCATGCGCAGTTTCCTCCATGGGAGTAATGGCTCAAACAGTCTACGCTTTGATCGTTCCCTGGAAGACCAGTAGTAGTTACAATTGCACATCTGGTGGCATACTGTAGTCTGTGGACTATCAGAGTGTTGATGAAACACAGAAATTGCATCGGGATTGAATAGAACAGTCACCATGCGCACTTTACTCCATGGGAGTAATGTCTCTAACAGTCTACGCTTTGATCAATCCCTGGAAGACCAGTAGTAGTTTCCGATGCACATCTGGAGGCTTTCCGTAATCTGTGGACTATCAGAGTGTTGATGAAACACTGAAATTGCATCTGGATTAAATACAATAGTCACCATGCGCACTTTCCTCCATGGCAGTAATGTTTCAAAGAGTTTACGCTTTGATCGTTCCCTGGAAGGCCAGTAGCAGTTTCCGATGCACATCTGGAGGCATTCTGTAATCTGTGGACTATTAGTGTCTTGATGAAACACAGAAATTGCATCGGGATTGAATACAACAGTCACCATGAGCACATTCCTTCATAAAAGTAATGTCTCACACAGTCTACGCTTTGATCGTTCCCTGGAAGACCAGTAGTAGTTTCAGATGCACATCTGGATGCATTCTGTAATCTGTGGACTATCAGAGTGTTGATGAGACACAGAAATTGCATCGGGATTGAATACAACAGTCACCATGCGCACTTTCCCCCATGGGAGTAATGTCTCAAACAGTCTACGCTTTTGATCGTTCCCTGGAAGACCAGTAGTAGTTTCCGATGCACATCTGGAGGCATTCTGTGATCTGTGGTGTATCAGAGTGTTGATGAAACACAGAAATTGCATCGGGATTGAATACAACTGTTACCATGCGCACTTTCCTCCTTGGGAGTAATGTCTCTAACAGTCTACGAATTGATCGTTCCCTGGAAGACCAGTAGTAGTTTCCGATGCACATCTGGAGGCTTTCTGTAATCTGTGGACTATCAGAGTGTTGATGAAACACAGAAATTGCATCGGGATTGAATATAACAGTTACCGTGCGCACTTTCCTCCATGGGAGTAATTCTCAAACAGTCTACGCTTTGATCGTTCCCTGGAAGACCAGTAGTAGTTTCCGATGCACATCTGGAGGCATTTTGTAATCTGTGGACTATCCGAGTGTTGATGAAACACAGAAATTGCATCGGGATTGAATATAACAGTCACCATGCGCACTTTCCTCCATGGGAGTAATGTCCCAAACAGTCTACGCTTTGATCGTTCCCTGGAAGACCAGTAGCAGTTTCCGATTAACATCTGGAGGCATTCTGTAATCTGTGGACTATCAGAGTGTTGATGAAACACAGAAATTGCATCGCGATTGAATACAACAGTCTCCATGCGCAGTTTCCTCCATGGGAGTAATGGCTCAAACAGTCTACGCTTTGATCGTTCCCTGGAAGACCAGTAGTAGTTACAATTGCACATCTGGTGGCATACTGTAGTCTGTGGACTATCAGAGTGTTGATGAAACACAGAAATTGCATCGGGATTGAATAGAACAGTCACCATGCGCACTTTACTCCATGGGAGTAATGTCTCTAACAGTCTACGCTTTGATCGATCCCTGGAAGACCAGTAGTAGTTTCCGATGCACATCTGGAGGCTTTCCGTAATCTGTGGACTATCCGTGTGTTGATGAAACACTGAAATTGCATCTGGATTAAATACAATAGTCACCATGCGCACTTTCCTCCATGGCAGTAATGTTTCAAAGAGTTTACGCTTTGATCGTTCCCTGGAAGGCCAGTAGCAGTTTCCGATGCACATCTGGAGGCATTCTGTAATCTGTGGACTATTAGTGTCTTGATGAAACACAGAAATTGCATCGGGATTGAATACAACAGTCACCATGAGCACATTCCTTCATAAAAGTAATGTCTCAAACAGTCTACGCTTTGATCGTTCCCTGGAAGACCAGTAGTAGTTTCCGATGCACATCTGGAGGCATTCTGTAATCTGTGGACTATCAGAGTGTTGATGAAACACAGATATTGTATCGGGATTGAATACTACAGTCACGATGCGCACTTTCCTCCATGGGAGTAATTCTCAAAGAGTCTAAGCTTTGATCGTTCCCTGGAAGACCAGTAGTAGTTTCCGATGCACATCTGATGGCATTCTGTAATCTGTGGACTATCAGAGTGTTGATGAAACACACAAATCGCTTCGCGATTGAATACAACAGTCACCGAGCGCACTTTCCTCCACGGGAGGTATGTCTCAAACAGTCGACGCTTTGATCGTTCCCTGGAAGACTACTAGTAGTTTAAGATGCACATCTGGTGTCATTCTGTAATCTGTGGACTATCAGAGTGTTGATGAAACACAGAAATTGCATCGGGATTGAATACAACAGTCACCATCCGCACTTTCCTGCATGGGAGTAATGTCTGAAACAGTCTACGCTTTGATCGTTCCCGGGAAGACCAGTAGTAGTTTCCGATGCACATCTGGTGGCATTCTGTAATCTGTGGACTATCAGAGTGTTGATGAAACACAGATATTGCATCGGGATTGAATACAACAGTCACCATGCGCACATTCCTCCTTAAAAGTAATATCTCAAACAGTCTACGCTTTGATCGTTCCCTGGAAGATCAGCAGTTGTTTCCGATGCACATCTGGAGGCATTCTGTAATCTGTGGACTATCCGAGTGTTGATGAAACACAGAAATTGCATCGGGATTGAATATAACAGTCACCATGCGCACTTTCCTCCATGGGAGTAATGTCCCAAAGAGTCTACGCTTTGATCGTTCCCTGGAAGACCAGTAGCAGTTTACGATTAACATCTGGAGCCATTCTGCAATCTGTGGACTATCATAGTGTTGATGAAACACAGAAATTGCATCGCGATTGAATACAACAGTCTCCATGCGCAGTTTCCTATATGGGAGTAATGGCTCAAACAGTCTACGCTTTGATCGTTCCCTGGAAGACCAGTAGTAGTTTCAATTGCACATCTGGAGGCATTCTGTAGTCTGTGGACTATCAGAGTGTTGATGAAACACAGAAATTGCATCGGGATTGAATACAACAGTCACCATGCGCACTTTACTCCATGGGAGTAATGTCTCTGACAGTCTACGCTTTGATCGATCCCTGGAAGACCAGTAGTAGTTTCCGATGCACATCTGGAGGCTTTCCGTAATCTGTGGACTATCAGAGTGTTGATGAAACACAGAAATTGCATCTGGATTGAATACAATAGTCACCATGCGCACTTTCCTCCATGGCAGTAATGTTTCAAAGAGTTTACGCTTTGATCGTTCCCTGGAAGGCCAGTAGCAGTTTCCGATGCACATCTGGAGGCATTCTGTAATCTGTGGACTATTAGTGTCTTGATGAAACACAGAAATTGCATCGGGATTGAATACAACAGTCACCATGAGCACATTCCTTCATAAAAGTAATGTCTCACACAGTCTACGCTTTGATCGTTCCCTGGAAGACCAGTAGTAGTTTCGGATGCACATCTGGATGCATTCTGTATTCTGTGGACTATCAGAGTGTTGATGAAACACAGAAATTGCATCGGGATTGAATACAACAGTCACCATGCGCACTTTCCTCCATGGGAGTAATGTCTCAAACAGTCTACGCTTTGATCGTTCCCTGGAAGATCAGCAGTTGTTTCCGATGCACATCTGGAGGCATTTTGTAATCTGTGGACTATCCGAGTGTTGATGAAACACAGAAATTGCATCGGGATTGAATATAACAGTCACCATGCGCACTTTCCTCCATGGGAGTAATGTCCCAAACAGTCTACGCTTTGATCGTTCCCTGGAAGACCAGTAGCAGTTTCCGATTAACATCTGGAGGCATTCTGTAATCTGTGGACTATCAGAGTGTTGATGAAACACAGAAATTGCATCGCGATTGAATACAACAGTCTCCATGCGCAGTTTCCTCCATGGGAGTAATGGCTCAAACAGTCTACGCTTTGATCGTTCCCTGGAAGACCAGTAGTAGTTACAATTGCACATCTGGTGGCATACTGTAGTCTGTGGACTATCAGAGTGTTGATGAAACACAGAAATTGCATCGGGATTGAATAGAACAGTCACCATGCGCACTTTACTCCATGGGAGTAATGTCTCTAACAGTCTACGCTTTGATCGATCCCTGGAAGACCAGTAGTAGTTTCCGATGCACATCTGGAGGCTTTCCGTAATCTGTGGACTATCAGAGTGTTGATGAAACACTGAAATTGCATCTGGATTAAATACAATAGTCACCATGCGCACTTTCCTCCATGGCAGTAATGTTTCAAAGAGTTTACGCTTTGATCGTTCCCTGGAAGGCCAGTAGCAGTTTCCGATGCACATCTGGAGGCATTCTGTAATCTGTGGACTATTAGTGTCTTGATGAAACACAGAAATTGCATCGGGATTGAATACAACAGTCACCATGAGCACATTCCTTCATAAAAGTAATGTCTCACACAGTCTACGCTTTGATCGTTCCCTGGAAGACCAGTAGTAGTTTCGGATGCACATCTGGATGCATTCTGTAATCTGTGGACTATCAGAGTGTTGATGAGACACAGAAATTGCATCGGGATTGAATACAACAGTCACCATGCGCACTTTCCCCCATGGGAGTAATGTCTCAAACAGTCTACGCTTTTGATCGTTCCCTGCAAGACCAGTAGTAGTTTCCGATGCACATCTGGAGGCATTCTGTGATCTGTGGTGTATCAGAGTGTTGATGAAACACAGAAATTGCATCGGGATTGAATAAAACTGTTACCATGCGCACTTTCCTCCTTGGGAGTAATGTCTCTAACAGTCTACGAATTGATCGTTCCCTGGAAGACCAGTAGTAGTTTCCGATGCACATCTGGAGGCTTTCTGTAATCTGTGGACTATCAGAGTGTTGATGAAACACAGAAATTGCATCGGGATTGAATATAACAGTTACCGTGCGCACTTTCCTCCATGGGAGTAATTCTCAAACAGTCTACGCTTTGATCGTTCCCTGGAAGACCAGTAGTAGTTTCCGATGCACATCTGGTGGCATTCTGTAATCTGTGGACTATCAGAGTGTTGATGAAACACAGAAATCGCTTCGCGATTGAATACAACAGTCACCATGCGCACTTTGCTCCATGGGAGTAATGTTTCAAAGAGTTTACGCTTTGATCGTTCCCTGGAAGACCAGTGGTAGTTTCCGATGCACATATGGAGGCTTTCCGTAATCTGTGGACTATCAGAGTGTTGATGAAACACAGAATTTGCATCGGGATTGAATACAACAATCACCATGCGCACTTTCCACCATGGGAGTCATGTCTCTAACAGTCTACGCTTTGATCGTTCAATGGAAGACCAGTAGTAGTTTCCGATTAACATCAGGACTCATTCTGTAATCTGTGGACTATCAGTGTGTTGATGAAACACAGAAATTGCATCGGGATTGAATACAACAGTCACCATGAGCACATTCCTTCATAAAAGTAATGTCTCAAACAGTCTACGCTTTGATCGTTCCCTGGAAGACCAGTAGTAGTTTCCGATGCACATCTGGAGGCATTCTGTAATCTGTGGACTATCAGAGTGTTGATGAAACACAGATATTGTATCGGGATTGAATACTACAGTCACGATGCGCACTTTCCTCCATGGGAGTAATTCTCAAAGAGTCTAAGCTTTGATCGTTCCCTGGAAGACCAGTAGTAGTTTCCGATGCACATCTGATGGCATTCTGTAATCTGTGGACTATCAGAGTGTTGATGAAACACACAAATCGCTTCGCGATTGAATACAACAGTCACCGAGCGCACTTTCCTCCACGGGAGGTATGTCTCAAACAGTCGACGCTTTGATCGTTCCCTGGAAGACTACTAGTAGTTTAAGATGCACATCTGGTGTCATTCTGTAATCTGTGGACTATCAGAGTGTTGATGAAACACAGAAATTGCATCGGGATTGAATACAACAGTCACCATCCGCACTTTCCTGCATGGGAGTAATGTCTGAAACAGTCTACGCTTTGATCGTTCCCGGGAAGACCAGTAGTAGTTTCCGATGCACATCTGGTGGCATTCTGTAATCTGTGGACTATCAGAGTGTTGATGAAACACAGATATTGCATCGGGATTGAATACAACAGTCACCATGCGCACATTCCTCCTTAAAAGTAATATCTCAAACAGTCTACGCTTTGATCGTTCCCTGGAAGATCAGCAGTTGTTTCCGATGCACATCTGGAGGCATTCTGTAATCTGTGGACTATCCGAGTGTTGATGAAACACAGAAATTGCATCGGGATTGAATATAACAGTCACCATGCGCACTTTCCTCCATGGGAGTAATGTCCCAAAGAGTCTACGCTTTGATCGTTCCCTGGAAGACCAGTAGCAGTTTCCGATTAACATCTGGAGCCATTCTGCAATCTGTGGACTATCATAGTGTTGATGAAACACAGAAATTGCATCGCGATTGAATACAACAGTCTCCATGCGCAGTTTCCTATATGGGAGTAATGGCTCAAACAGTCTACGCTTTGATCGTTCCCTGGAAGACCAGTAGTAGTTTCAATTGCACATCTGGAGGCATTCTGTAGTCTGTGGACTATCAGAGTGTTGATGAAACACAGAAATTGCATCGGGATTGAATACAACAGTCACCATGCGCACTTTACTCCATGGGAGTAATGTCTCTAACAGTCTACGCTTTGATCGATCCCTGGAAGACCAGTAGTAGTTTCCGATGCACATCTGGAGGCTTTCCGTAATCTGTGGACTATCAGAGTGTTGATGAAACACAGAAATTGCATCTGGATTGAATACAATAGTCACCATGCGCACTTTCCTCCATGGCAGTAATGTTTCAAAGAGTTTACGCTTTGATCGTTCCCTGGAAGGCCAGTAGCAGTTTCCGATGCACATCTGGAGGCATTCTGTAATCTGTGGACTATTAGTGTCTTGATGAAACACAGAAATTGCATCGGGATTGAATACAACAGTCACCATGAGCACATTCCTTCATAAAAGTAATGTCTCACACAGTCTACGCTTTGATCGTTCCCTGGAAGACCAGTAGTAGTTTCGGATGCACATCTGGATGCATTCTGTATTCTGTGGACTATCAGAGTGTTGATGAAACACAGAAATTGCATCGGGATTGAATACAACAGTCACCATGCGCACTTTCCTCCATGGGAGTAATGTCTCAAACAGTCTACGCTTTGATCGTTCCCTGGAAGATCAGCAGTTGTTTCCGATGCACATCTGGAGGCATTTTGTAATCTGTGGACTATCCGAGTGTTGATGAAACACAGAAATTGCATCGGGATTGAATATAACAGTCACCATGCGCACTTTCCTCCATGGGAGTAATGTCCCAAACAGTCTACGCTTTGATCGTTCCCTGGAAGACCAGTAGCAGTTTCCGATTAACATCTGGAGGCATTCTGTAATCTGTGGACTATCAGAGTGTTGATGAAACACAGAAATTGCATCGCGATTGAATACAACAGTCTCCATGCGCAGTTTCCTCCATGGGAGTAATGGCTCAAACAGTCTACGCTTTGATCGTTCCCTGGAAGACCAGTAGTAGTTACAATTGCACATCTGGTGGCATACTGTAGTCTGTGGACTATCAGAGTGTTGATGAAACACAGAAATTGCATCGGGATTGAATAGAACAGTCACCATGCGCACTTTACTCCATGGGAGTAATGTCTCTAACAGTCTACGCTTTGATCGATCCCTGGAAGACCAGTAGTAGTTTCCGATGCACATCTGGAGGCTTTCCGTAATCTGTGGACTATCAGAGTGTTGATGAAACACTGAAAATGCATCTGGATTAAATACAATAGTCACCATGCGCACTTTCCTCCATGGCAGTAATGTTTCAAAGAGTTTACGCTTTGATCGTTCCCTGGAAGGCCAGTAGCAGTTTCCGATGCACATCTGGAGGCATTCTGTAATCTGTGGACTATTAGTGTCTTGATGAAACACAGAAATTGCATCGGGATTGAATACAACAGTCACCATGAGCACATTCCTTCATAAAAGTAATGTCTCACACAGTCTACGCTTTGATCGTTCCCTGGAAGACCAGTAGTAGTTTCGGATGCACATCTGGATGCATTCTGTAATCTGTGGACTATCAGAATGTTGATGAGACACAGAAATTGCATCGGGATTGAATACAACAGTCACCATGCGCACTTTCCCCCATGGGAGTAATGTCTCAAACAGTCTACGCTTTTGATCGTTCCCTGGAAGACCAGTAGTAGTTTCCGATGCACATCTGGAGGCATTCTGTGATCTGTGGTGTATCAGAGTGTTGATGAAACACAGAAATTGCATCGGGATTGAATACAACTGTTACCATGCGCACTTTCCTCCTTGGGAGTAATGTCTCTAACAGTCTACGAATTGATCGTTCCCTGGAAGACCAGTAGTAGTTTCCGATGCACATCTGGAGGCTTTCTGTAATCTGTGGACTATCAGAGTGTTGATGAAACACAGAAATTGCATCGGGATTGAATATAACAGTTACCGTGCGCACTTTCCTCCATGGGAGTAATTCTCAAACAGTCTACGCTTTGATCGTTCCCTGGAAGACCAGTAGTAGTTTCCGATGCACATCTGGTGGCATTCTGTGATCTGTGGAGTATCAGAGTGTTGATGAAACACAGAAATTGCATCGGGATTGAATACAACAGTTACCATGCGCACTTTCCTCCATGGGAGTAATGTCTCAAAGAGTTTACGCTTTGATCGTTCCCTGAAAGACCGGTAGTAGTTTCCGATGCACATCTGGAGGCATTCTGTAATCTGTGGACTATCAGTGTGTTGATGAAACACAGAAATTGCATCGGGATTGAATACAACAGACACCATGCGCACATTCCTCCATAAAAGTAATATCTCAAACAGTCTACGCTTTGATCGTTCCCTGGAAGACCTGTAGTAGTTTCCGATACACATCTGGAGGCATTCTGTAATCTGTGGACTATCAGAGTGTTGATGAAACACAGAAATTGCATCTGGATTGAATACAACAGTCACCATGCGCACTTTCCTCCATGGCAGTAATTCTCAAACAGTCTAAGCTTTGATCGTTCCCTGGAAGACCAGTTGTAGTTTCCGATGCACATCTGGTGGCATTCTGTAATCTGTGGACTATAAGAGTGTTGATGAAACACAGAAATTGCTTCGCGATTGAATACAACAGTCACCAAGCGCACTTTCCTCCACGGGAGGTATGTCTCAAACAGTCGACGCTTTGATCGTTCCCTGGAAGACCAGTAGTAGTTCGCGATTAACATCTGGAGGCATTCTGTAATCTGTGGACTATCAGAGTGCTGATGAAACACAGAAATTGCATCTGGATAGAATACAACAGTCACCATGCGTACTTTCCTCCATGGGAGTAATGTCTCAAACAGTCTACGCTTTGATCGTTCCCTGGAAAATCAGCAGTTGTTTCCGATGCACATCTGGAGGCATTCTGTAATCTGTGGACTATCCGAGTGTTGATGAAACACAGAAATTGCATCGGGATTGAATATAACAGTCACCATGCGCACTTTCCTCCATGGGAGTAATGTCCCAAACAGTCTAAGCTTTGATCGTTCCCTGGAAGACCAGTAGCAGTTTCCGATTAACATCTGGAGGCATTCTGTAATCTGTGGACTATCAGAGTGTTGATGAAACACAGAAATTGCATCGCGATTGAATACAACAGTCTCCATGCGCAGTTTCCTCCATGGGAGTAATGGCTCAAACAGTCTACGCTTTGATCGTTCCCTGGAAGACCAGTAGTAGTTTCAATTGCACATCTGGTGGCATACTGTAGTCTGTGGACTATCAGAGTGTTGATGAAACACAGAAATTGCATCGGGATTGAATAGAACAGTCACCATGCGCACTTTACTCCATGGGAGTAGTGTCTCTAACAGTCTACGCTTTGATCGATCCCTGGAAGACCAGTAGTAGTTTCCGATGCACATCTGGAGGCTTTCCGTAATCTGTGGACTATCAGAGTGTTGATGAAACACAGAAATTGCATCTGGATTAAATACAATAGTCACCATGCGCACTTTCCTCCATGGCAGTAATGTTTCAAAGACTTTACGCTTTGATCGTTCCCTGGAAGGCCAGTAGCAGTTTCCGATGCACATCTGGAGGCATTCTGTAATCTGTGGACTATTAGTGTCTTGATGAAACACAGAAATTGCATCGGGATTGAATACAACAGTCACCATGAGCACATTCCTTCATAAAAGTAATGTCTCACACAGTCTACGCTTTGATCGTTCCCTGGAAGACCAGTAGTAGTTTCGGATGCACATCTGGATGCATTCTGTAATCTGTGGACTATCAGAGTGTTGATGAGACACAGAAATTGCATCGGGATTGAATACAACAGTCACCATGCGCACTTTCCCCCATGGGAGTAATGTCACAAACAGTCTACGCTTTTGATCGTTCCCTGGAAGACCAGTAGTAGTTTCCGATGCACATCTGGAGGCATTCTGTGATCTGTGGTGTATCAGAGTGTTGATGAAACACAGAAATTGCATCGGGATTGAATACAACTGTTACCATGCGCACTTTCCTCCTTGGGAGTAATGTCTCTAACAGTCTACGAATTGATCGTTCCCTGGAAGACCAGTAGTAGTTTCCGATGCACATCTGGAGGCTTTCTGTAATCTGTGGACTATCAGAGTGTTGATGAAACACAGAAATTGCATCGGGATTGAATATAACAGTTACCATGCGCACTTTCCTCCATGGGAGTAATTCTCAAACAGTCTACGCTTTGATCGTTCCCTGGAAGACCAGTAGTAGTTTCCGATGCACATCTAGTGGCATTCTGTGATCTGTGGAGTATCAGAGTGTTGATGAAACACAGAAATTGCATCGGGATTGAATACAACAGTTACCATGCGCACTTTCCTCCATGGGAGTAATGTCTCAAAGAGTTTACGCTTTGATCGTTCCCTGAAAGACCGGTAGTAGTTTCCGATGCACATCTGGAGGCATTCTGTAATCTGTGGACTATCAGTGTGTTGATGAAACACAGAAATTGCATCGGGATTGAATACAACAGACACCATGCGCACATTCCTCCATAAAAGTAATATCTCAAACAGTCTACGCTTTGATCGTTCCCTGGAAGACCTGTAGTAGTTTCCGATACACATCTGGAGGCATTCTGTAATCTGTGGACTATCAGAGTGTTGATGAAACACAGAAATTGCATCTGGAATGAATACAACAGTCACCATGCGCACTTTCCTCCATGGCAGTAATTCTCAAACAGTCTAAGCTTTGATCGTTCCCTGGAAGACCAGTTGTAGTTTCCGATGCACATCTGGTGGCATTCTGTAATCTGTGGACTATAAGAGTGTTGATGAAACACAGAAATTGCTTCGCGATTGAATACAACAGTCACCAAGCGCACTTTCCTCCACGGGAGGTATGTGTCAAACAGTCGACGCTTTGATCGTTCCCTGGAAGACCAGTAGTAGTTTGCGATTAACATCTGGAGGCATTCTGTAATCTGTGGACTATCAGAGTGCTGATGAAACACAGAAATTGCATCTGGATTGAATACAACAGTCACCATGCGCACTTTCCTCCATGGGAGTAATGTCGCAAACAGTCTACGTTTGATCGTTCCCTGGAAGACCAGTAGTAGTTTCCGATTAACATCTGGCGGCATTCTGTAATCTGTGGACTATCAGAGTGTTGATGAAACACAGAAATTGCATCGGGATTGAATACAACAGTCACCATGCGCAGTTTCCTCCATGGCAGTAATGTTTCAAAGAGTTTACGCTTTGATCGTTCCCTGGAAGACCAGTAGCAGTTTCCGATGCTCATCTGGAGGCATTCTGTAATCTGTGGACTATTAGTGTGGTGATGAAACACAGAAATTGCATCGGGATTGAATACAACAGTCACCATAAGCACATTCCTTCATAAAACTAATGTCTCAAACAGTCTACGCTTTGATCGTTCCCTGGAAGACCAGTTGTGGTGTCCGATGCACATCTGGATGCATTCTGTAATCTGTGGACTATCAGAGTGTTGATGAAACACAGAAATTGCATCGGGATTGAATACAACAGTCACCATGCGCACTTTCCTCCATGGGAGTAATGTCTCAAACAGTCTACGCTTTGATCGTTCCCTGGAAGACCAGTAGTAGTTTCCGATGCACATCTGGAGGCATTCTGTGATCTGTGGAGTATCAGAGTGTTGATGAAACACAGAAATTGCATCGGGATTGAATACAACAGACACCATACGCACATTCCTCCATAAAAGTAATATCTCAAACAGTCTACGCTTTGATCGTTCCCTGGAAGACCAGTAGTAGTTTCCGATGCACATCTGGAGGCATTCTGTATTCTGTGGACTATCAGAGTGTTGATGAAACACAGAGATTGCATCTGGATTGAATACAACAGTCACCATGCGCACATTCCTCCATGGGAGTAATTCTCAAACAGTGTAAGCTTTGATCGTTCCCTGGAAGACCAGTAGTAGTTTCCGATGCACATCTGGTGGCATTCTGTAATCTGTGGACTATCAGAGTTTTGATGAAACACAGAAATTGCTTCGCGATTGAATACAACAGCCACCAAGCGCACTTTCCTCCACGGGAGGTATGTCTCAAACAGTCGACGCTTTGATCGTTCCCTGGAAGACCAGTAGTAGTTTCCGATGCACATATGGAGGCTTTCTGTAATCTGTGGACTATCAGAGTGTTGATGAAACACAGAAATTGCATCGGGATTGAATATAACAGTTACCGTGCGCACTTTCCTCCATGGGAGTAATTCTCAAACAGTCTACGCTTTGATCGTTCCCTGGAAGACCAGTAGTAGTTTCCGATGCACATCTGGTGGCATTCTGTAATCTGCGGACTATCAGAGTGTTGATGAAACACAGAAATTGCTTCGGGATTGAATACCACAGTCACCATGCGCACTTTCCTCCACGTGAGGTATGTCTCAAACAGTCGACGCTTTGATCGTTCCTTGGAAGACCAGTAGTAGTTTCCGATGCACATCTGGTGGCATTCTGTAATCTGTGGACTACCAGAGTGTTGATGAAACTCAGAAATTGCATCAGGATTGAATACAACAGTCACCATGCGCACTTTGCTCCATGGAAGTAATGTTTCAAAGAGTTTACGCTTTGATCGTTCCCTGGAAGACCAGTGGTAGTTTCCGATGCACATATGGAGGCTTTCCGTAATCTGTGGACTATCAGAGTGTTGATGAAACACAGAAATTGCATCGATATTGAATACAACAATCACCATGCGCACTTTCCACCATGGGAGTCATGTCTCTAACAGTCTACGCTTTGATCGTTCAAAGGAAGACCAGTAGTAGTTTCCGATTAACATCTGGACTCATTCTGTAATCTGTGGACTATCAGTGTGTTGATGAAACACAGAAATTGCATCGCTATTGAATACAACAGTCACCATGAGCACATTCCTTCATAAAAGTAATGTCTCAAACAGTCTACGCTTTGATCGTTCCCTGGAAGACCAGTAGTAGTTTCCGATGCACATCTGGAGGCATTCTGTAATCTGTGGACTATCAGAGTGTTGATGAAACACAGAAATTGCATCGGGATTGAAAACAACAGTCACCATGCGCACTTTCCTCCATGGGAGTAATTCTCAAAGAGTCTAAGCTTTGATCGTTCCCTGGAAGACCAGTAGTAGTTTCCGATGCACATCTGGTGGCTTTCTGTAATCTGTGGACTATCCGAGTGTTGATGAAACACAGAAATTGCATCGGGATTGAATATAACAGTCACCATGCGCACTTTGCTCCATGGGAGTAATGTCCCAAACAGTCTACGCTTTGATCGTTCCCTGGATAACCAGTAGCAGTTTCCGATTAACATCTGGAAGCATTCTGTAATCTGTGGACTATCAGAGTGTTGATGAAACACAGAAATTGTATCGCGATTGAATACAACAGTCTCCATGCGCAGTTTCCTCCATGGGAGTAATGGCTCAAACAGTCTACGCTTTGATCGTTCCCTGGAAGACCAGTAGTAGTTTCAATTGCACATCTGTAGGCATTCTGTTATTCTGTGGACTATCAGAGTGTTGATGAAACACAGAAATTGCATCGGGATTGAATACAACAGTCACCATGCGCACTTTACTCCATGGGAGTAATGTCTCTAACAGTCTACGCTTTGATCGATCCCTGGAAGACCAGTAGTAGTTTCCGATGCACATCTGGAGGCTTTCCGTAATCTGTGGACTATCAGAGTGTTGATGAAACACAGAAATTGCATCTGGATTGAATACAACAGTCACCATGCGCACTTTCCTCCATGGCAGTAATGTTTCAAAGAGTCTACGCTTCGATCGTTCCCTGGAAGACCAGTAGTAGTTTCGGATGCACATCTGGATGCATTCTGTAATCTGTGGACTATCAGAGTGTTGATGAAACACAGAAATTGCATCGGGATTGAATACAACAGTCACCATGCGCACTTTCCTCCATGGGAGTAATGTCTCAAACAGTCTACGCTTTTGATCGTTCCCTGGAAGACCAGTAGTAGTTTCCGATGCACATCTGGAGGCATTCTGTGATCTGTGGAGTATCAGAGTGTTGATGAAACACAGAAATTGCATCGGGATTGAATACAACAGTTACCATGCGCACTTTCCTCCATGGGAGTAATGTCTCAAAGAGTTTACGCTTTGATCGTTCCCTGAAAGACCAGTAGTAGTTTCCGATGCACATCTGGAGGCATTCTGTAATCTGTGGACTATCAGTGTGTTGATGAAACACAGAAATTGCATCGGGATTGAATACAACAGACACCATGCGCACATTCCTCCATAAAAGTAATATCTCAAACAGTCTACGCTTTGATCGTTCCCTGGAAGACCAGTAGTAGTTTCCGATACACATCTGGAGGCATTCTGTAATCTGTGGACTATCAGAGTGTTGAAGAAACACAGAGATTGCATCTGGATTGAATACAACAGTCACCATGCGCACTTTCCTCCATGGGAGTAATTCTCAAACAGTCTAAGCTTTGATCGTTCCCTGGAAGACCAGTAGTAGTTTCCGATGCACATCTGGTGGCATTCTGTAATCTGTGGACTATAAGAGTGTTGATGAAACACAGAAATTGCTTCGCGATTGAATACAACAGTCACCAAGCGCACTTTCCTCCATGGGAGGTATGTCTCAAACAGTCGACGCTTTGATCGTTCCCTGGAAGACCAGTAGTAGTTTACGATTAACATCTCGAGGCATTCTGTAATCTGTGGACTATCAGAGTGCTGATGAAACACAGAAATTGCATCTGGATTGAATACAACAGTCACCATGCGCACTTTCCTCCATGGGAGTAATGTCGCAAACAGTCTACGTTTGATCGTTCCCTGGAAGACCAGTAGTAGTTTCCGATTAACATCTGGAGGCATTCTGTAATCTGTGGACTATCAGAGTGTTGATGAAACACAGAAATTGAATCGGGATTGAATACAACAGTCACCATGCGCACTTTCCTCCATGACAGTAATGTTTCAAAGAGTTTACGCTTTGACCGTTCCCTGGAAGACCAGTAGCAGTTTCCGATGCACATCTGGAGGCATTCTGTAATCTGTGGACTATTAGTGTGGTGATGAAACACAGAAATTGCATCGGGATTGAATACAACAGTCACCATAAGCACATTCCTTCATAAAACTAATGTCTCAAACAGTCTACGCTTTGATCGTTCCCTGAAAGACCAGTAGTAGTGTCAGATGCACATCTGGATGCATTCTGTAATCTGTGGACTATCAGAGTGTTGATGAAACACAGAGATTGCATCTGGATTGAATACAACAGTCACCATCCGCACTTTCCTGCATGGGAGTAATGTCTGAAACAGTCTACGCTTTGATCGTTCCCGGGAAGACCAGTAGTAGTTTCCGATGCACATCTCGTTTCATTCTGTAATCTGTGGACCATCAGAGTGTTGATGAAACACAGAAAATGCATCGGGATTGAATACAACAGTCACCATGCGCACTTTACTCCATGGGAGTAATGTCTCTAACAGTCTACGATTTGATCGATCCCTGGAAGACCAGTAGTAGTTTCCGATGCACATCTGGAGGCATTCCGTAATCTGTGGACTATCAGAGTGCTGATGAAACACAGAAATTGCATCTGGATTGAATACAACAGTCACCATGCGCACTTTCCTCCATGGGAGTAATGTCGCAAACTGTCTACGTTTCATCGTTCCCTGGAAGACCAGTAGTAGTTTCCGATGCACATCTGGTGGCATTCTGTAATCTGTGGACTATCAGAGTGTTGATGAAACACAGAAATTGTATCGGGATTGAATACAACAGTCACCATCCGCACTTTCCTGCATGGGAGTAATGTCTGAAACAGTCTACGCTTTGGTCGTCCCCGGGAAGACCAGTAGTAGTTTCCGATGCACATCTGGACGCATTCTGTAATCTGTGGACCATCAGAGTGTTGATGAAACACAGAAAATGCATCGCGATTGAATACAACAGTTACCATGGGCACTTTCCTCCATGGGAGTAATGTCTCAAAGAGTTTACGCTTTGATCGTTCCCTGAAAGACCAGTAGTAGTTTCCGATGCACATCTGGAGGCATTCTGTAATCTGTGGACTATCAAAGTGTTGATGAAACACAGAAATTGCATCGGGATTGAATACAACAGTCACAATGCGCACTTTCCTCCATGGTAGTAATGTCTGAAACAGTATACGCTTTGATCGTTCCCTGGAAGACCAGTAGTAGTTTCCGATGCACATCTGGAGGCATTCTGTAATCTGTGGTGTATCAGAGTGTTGATGAAACACAGATATTGCATCGGGATTGAATACAACAGTCACCATGCGCACATTCCTCCATAAAAGTAATATCTCAAACGGTCTAAGCTTTGATCGTTCCCTGGAAGATCAGTAGTAGTTTCCGATGCACATCTGATAGCATTCTGTAATCTGTGGAGTATCAGAGTGTTGATGAAACACAGAAATTGCATCGGGATTGAATACAACAGTCACCATGCGCACTTCACTCCATGGGAGTAATGTCTCTAACAGTCTACGCTTTGATCGATCCCTGGAAGACCAGTAGTAGTTTCCGATGCACATCTGGAGGCATTCCGTAATCTGTGGACTATAAGAGTGCTGATGAAACACAGAAATTGCATCTGGATTGAATACAACAGTCACCATGCGCACTTTCCTCCATGGGAGTAATGTCGCAAACAGTCTACGTTTCATCGTTCCCTGGAACACCAGTAGTAGTTTCCGATGCACATCTGGTGGCATTCTGTAATCTGTGGACTATCAGAGTGTTGATGAAACACAGAAATTGTATCGGGATTGAATACAACAGTCACCATCCGCACTATCCTGCATGGGAGTAATGTCTGAAACAGTCTACGCTTTGATCGTTCCCTGGAAGACCAGTAGTAGTTTCCGATGCACATCTGGTGGCATTCTGTAATCTGTGGACCATCAGAGTGTTGATGAAACACAGAAAATGCATCGCGATTGAATACAACAGTTACCATGCGCACTTTCCTCCATGGGAGTAATGTTTCAAAGAGTTTACGCTTTGATCGTTCCCTGAAAGACCAGTAGTAGTTTCCGATGCACATCTGGAGGCATTCTGTAATCTGTGGACTATCAAAGTGTTGATGAAACACAGAACTTGCATCGGGATTGAATACAACAGTCACAATGCGCACTTTCCTCCATGGTAGTAATGTCTGAAACAGTATACGCTTTGATCGTTCCCTGGAAGACCAGTAGTAGTTTCCGATGCACATCTGGAGGCATTCTGTAATCTGTGGACTATCAGAGTGTTGATGAAACACAGAAATTGCATCGGGATTGAATACAACAGTCACCATCCGCACTTTACTCCATGGGAGTAATGTCTCTAACAGTCTACGCTTTGATCGATCCCTGGAAGACCAGTAGTAGTTTCCGATGCACATCTGGAGGCATTCCGTAATCTGTGGACTATCAGAGTGCTGATGAAACACAGAAATTGCATCTGGATTGAATACAACAGTCACCATGCGCACTTTCCTCCATGGGAGTAATGTCGCAAACAGTCTACGTTTCATCGTTCCCTGGAAGACCAGTAGTAGTTTCCGATTAATACCTGGAGGCATTCTGTAATCTGTGGAGTATCAGAGTGTTTATGAAACACAGATATTGCATCGGGATTGAATACAACAGTCACCATGCGCACATTCCTCCATAAAAGTAATATGTCAAACAGTCTAAGCTTTGATCGTTCCCTGGAATATCAGTAGTAGTTTCCGATGCACATCTGGTAGCATTCTGTAATCTGTGGACTATCAGAGTGTTGATGAAACACAGAAATTGCATCGGGATGGAATACAACAGTCAACATGCGCACTTTCCTCCAAGGTAGTAATGTCCCAAACATTCTACGTTTTGATCGTTCCCTGGAAGACCAGTAGCAGTTTCCGATGCACATCTGGTGGCTTTCTGTAATCTGTGGACTATCCGAGTGTTGATGAAACACAGAAATTGCATCGGGATTGAATATAACAGTCACCATGCGCACTTTGCTCCATGGGAGTAATGTCCCAAACAGTCTACGCTTTGATCGTTCCCTGGATAACCAGTAGAAGTTTCCGATTAACATCTGGAAGCATTCTGTAATCTGTGGACTATCAGAGTGTTGATGAAACACAGAAATTGTATCGCGATTGAATACAACAGTCTCCATGCGCAGTTTCCTCCATGGGAGTAATGGCTCAAACAGTCTACGCTTTAATCGTTCCCTGGAAGACCAGTAGTAGTTTCAATTGCACATCTGTAGGCATTCTGTTATTCTGTGGACTATCAGAGTGTTGATGAAACACAGAAATTGCATCGGGATTGAAAACAACCGTCACCATGCGCACTTTCCTCCATGGGAGTAATTCTCAAAGAGTCTAAGCTTTGATCGTTCCCTGGAAGACCAGTAGTAGTTTCCGATGCACATCTGGTGGCTTTCTGTAATCTGTGGACTATCCGAGTGTTGATGAAACACAGAAATTGCATCGGGATTGAATATAACAGTCACCATGCGCACTTTGCTCCATGGGAGTAATGTCCCAAACAGTCTACGCTTTGATCGTTCCCTGGATAACCAGTAGCAGTTTCCGATTAACATCTGGAAGCATTCTGTAATCTGTGGACTATCAGAGTGTTGATGAAACACAGAAATTGTATCGCGATTGAATACAACAGTCTCCATGCGCAGTTTCCTCCATGGGAGTAATGGCTCAAACAGTCTACGCTTTGATCGTTCCCTGGAAGACCAGTAGTAGTTTCAATTGCACATCTGTAGGCATTCTGTTATTCTGTGGACTATCAGAGTGTTGATGAAACACAGAAATTGCATCGGGATTGAATACAACAGTCACCATGCGCACTTTACTCCATGGGAGTAATGTCTCTAACAGTCTACGCTTTGATCGATCCCTGGAAGACCAGTAGTAGTTTCCGATGCACATCTGGAGGCTTTCCGTAATCTGTGGACTATCAGAGTGTTGATGAAACACAGAAATTGCATCTGGATTGAATACAACAGTCACCATGCGCACTTTCCTCCATGGCAGTAATGTTTCAAAGAGTCTACGCTTCGATCGTTCCCTGGAAGACCAGTAGTAGTTTCGGATGCACATCTGGATGCATTCTGTAATCTGTGGACTATCAGAGTGTTGATGAAACACAGAAATTGCATCGGGATTGAATACAACAGTCACCATGCGCACTTTCCTCCATGGGAGTAATGTCTCAAACAGTCTACGCTTTTGATCGTTCCCTGGAAGACCAGTAGTAGTTTCCGATGCACATCTGGAGGCATTCTGTGATCTGTGGAGTATCAGAGTGTTGATGAAACACAGAAATTGCATCGGGATTGAATACAACAGTTACCATGCGCACTTTCCTCCATGGGAGTAATGTCTCAAAGAGTTTACGCTTTGATCGTTCCCTGAAAGACCAGTAGTAGTTTCCGATGCACATCTGGAGGCATTCTGTAATCTGTGGACTATCAGTGTGTTGATGAAACACAGAAATTGCATCGGGATTGAATACAACAGACACCATGCGCACATTCCTCCATAAAAGTAATATCTCAAACAGTCTACGCTTTGATCGTTCCCTGGAAGACCAGTAGTAGTTTCCGATACACATCTGGAGGCATTCTGTAATCTGTGGACTATCAGAGTGTTGATGAAACACAGAGATTGCATCTGGATTGAATACAACAGTCACCATGCGCACTTTCCTCCATGGGAGTAATTCTCAAACAGTCTAAGCTTTGATCGTTCCCTGGAAGACCAGTAGTAGTTTCCGATGCACATCTGGTGGCATTCTGTAATCTGTGGACTATAAGAGTGTTGATGAAACACAGAAATTGCTTCGCGATTGAATACAACAGTCACCAAGCGCACTTTCCTCCACGGGAGGTATGTCTCAAACAGTCGACGCTTTGATCGTTCCCTGGAAGACCAGTAGTAGTTTACGATTAACATCTGGAGGCATTCTGTAATCTGTGGACTATCAGAGTGCTGATGAAACACAGAAATTGCATCTGGATTGAATACAACAGTCACCATGCGCACTTTCCTCCATGGGAGTAATGTCGCAAACAGTCTACGTTTGATCGTTCCCTGGAAGACCAGTAGTAGTTTCCGATTAACATCTGGAGGCATTCTGTAATCTGTGGACTATCAGAGTGTTGATGAAACACAGAAATTGAATCGGGATTGAATACAACAGTCACCATGCGCACTTTCCTCCATGGCAGTAATGTTTCAAAGAGTTTACGCTTTGACCGTTCCCTGGAAGACCAGTAGCAGTTTCCGATGCACATCTGGAGGCATTCTGTAATCTGTGGACTATTAGTGTGGTGATGAAACACAGAAATTGCATCGGGATTGAATACAACAGTCACCATAAGCACAATCCTTCATAAAACTAATGTCTCAAACAGTCTACGCTTTGATCGTTCCCTGAAAGACCAGTAGTAGTGTCAGATGCACATCTGGATGCATTCTGTAATCTGTGGACTATCAGAGTGTTGATGAAACACAGAGATTGCATCTGGATTGAATACAACAGTCACCATGCTCACTTTCCTCCATGGGAGTAATTCTCAAACAGTGTAAGCTTTGATCGTTCCCTGGAAGACCAGTAGTAGTTTCCGATGCACATCTGGTGGCATTCTGTAATCTGTGGACTATCAGAGTGTTGATGAAACACAGAAATTGCTTCGCGATTGAATACAACAGCCACCAAGCGCACTTTCCTCCACGGGAGGTATGTCTCAAACAGTCGACGCTTTGATCGTTCCCCGGTAGACCAGTAGTAGTTTCCGATGCACATCTGGTGTCATTCTGTAATCTGTGGACTATCAGAGTGTTGATGAAACACAGAAATTGCATCGGGATTGAATACAACAGTCACCATCCGCACTTTCCTGCATGGGAGTAATGTCTGAAACAGTCTACGCTTTGATCGTTCCCGGGAAGACCAGTAGTAGTTTCCGATGCACATCTCGTTTCATTCTGTAATCTGTGGACCATCAGAGTGTTGATGAAATACAGAAAATGCATCGGGATTGAATACAACAGTCACCATGCGCACTTTACTCCATGGGAGTAATGTCTCTAACAGTCTACGATTTGATCGATCCCTGGAAGACCAGTAGTAGTTTCCGATGCACATCTGGAGGCATTCCGTAATCTGTGGACTATCAGAGTGCTGATGAAACACAGAAATTGCATCTGGATTGAATACAACAGTCACCATGCGCACTTTCCTCCATGGGAGTAATGTCGCAAACAGTCTACGTTTCATCGTTCCCTGGAAGACCAGTAGTAGTTTCCGATGCACATCTGGTGGCATTCTGTAATCTGTGGACTATCAGAGTGTTGATGAAACACAGAAATTGTATCGGGATTGAATACAACAGTCACCATCCGCACTTTCCTGCATGGGAGTAATGTCTGAAACAGTCTACGCTTTGGTCGTCCCCGGGAAGACCAGTAGTAGTTTCCGATGCACATCTGGACGCATTCTGTAATCTGTGGACCATCAGAGTGTTGATGAAACACAGAAAATGCATCGCGATTGAATACAACAGTTACCATGGGCACTTTCCTCCATGGGAGTAATGTCTCAAAGAGTTTACGCTTTGATCGTTCCCTGAAAGACCAGTAGTAGTTTCCGATGCACATCTGGAGGCATTCTGTAATCTGTGGACTATCAAAGTGTTGATGAAACACAGAAATTGCATCGGGATTGAATACAACAGTCACAATGCGCACTTTTCTCCATGGTAGTAATGTCTGAAACAGTATACGCTTTGATCGTTCCCTTGAAGACCAGTAGTAGTTTCCGATGCACATCTGGAGGCATTCTGTAATCTGTGGAGTATCAGAGTGTTGATGAAACACAGATATTGCATCGGGATTGAATACAACAGTCACCATGCGCACATTCCTCCATAAAAGTAATATCTCAAACGGTCTAAGCTTTGATCGTTCCCTGGAAGATCAGTAGTAGTTTCCGATGCACATCTGATAGCATTCTGTAATCTGTGGACTATCAGAGTGTTGATGAAACACAGAAATTGCATCGGGATTGAATACAACAGTCACCATGCGCACTTTACTCCATGGGAGTAATGTCTCTAACAGTCTACGCTTTGATCGATCCCTGGAAGACCAGTAGTAGTTTCCGATGCACATCTGGAGGCATTCCGTAATCTGTGGACTATAAGAGTGCTGATGAAACACAGAAATTGCATCTGGATTGAATACAACAGTCACCATGCGCACTTTCCTCCATGGGAGTAATGTCGCAAACAGTCTACGTTTCATCGTTCCCTGGAAGACCAGTAGTAGTTTCCGATGCACATCTGGTGGCATTCTGTAATCTGTGGACTATCAGAGTGTTGATGAAACACAGAAATTGTATCGGGATTGAATACAACAGTCACCATCCGCACTATCCTGCATGGGAGTAATGTCTGAAACAGTCTACGCTTTGATCGTTCCCTGGAAGACCAGTAGTAGTTTCCGATGCACATCTGGTGGCATTCTGTAATCTGTGGACCATCAGAGTGTTGATGAAACACAGAAAATGCATCGCGATTGAATACAACAGTTACCATGCGCACTTTCCTCCATGGGAGTAATGTCTCAAAGAGTTTACGCTTTGATCGTTCCCTGAAAGACCAGTAGTAGTTTCCGATGCACATCTGGAGGCATTCTGTAATCTGTGGACTATCAAAGTGTTGATGAAACACAGAAATTGCATCGGGATTGAATACAACAGTCACAATGCGCACTTTCCTCCATGGTAGTAATGTCTGAAACAGTATACGCTTTGATCGTTCCCTGGAAGACCAGTAGTAGTTTCCGATGCACATCTGGAGGCATTCTGTAATCTGTGGACTATCAGAGTGTTGATGAAACACAGAAATTGCATCGGGATTGAATACAACAGTCACCATCCGCACTTTACTCCATGGGAGTAATGTCTCTAACAGTCTACGCTTTGATCGATCCCTGGAAGACCAGTAGTAGTTTCCGATGCACATCTGGAGGTATTCCGTAATCTGTGGACTATCAGAGTGCTGATGAAACACAGAAATTGCATCTGGATTGAATACAACAGTCACCATGCGCACTTTCCTCCATGGGAGTAATGTCGCAAACGGTCTACGTTTCATCGTTCCCTGGAAGACCAGTAGTAGTTTCCGATTAATACCTGGAGGCATTCTGTAATCTGTGGAGTATCAGAGTGTTGATGAAACACAGATATTGCATCGGGATTGAATACAACAGTCACCATGCGCACATTCCTCCATAAAAGTAATATGTCAAACAGTCTAAGCTTTGATCGTTCCCTGGAATATCAGTAGTAGTTCCCGATGCACATCTGGTAGCATTCTGTAATCTGTGGACTATCAGAGTGTTGATGAAACACAGAAATTGCATCGGGATGGAATACAACAGTCAACATGCGCACTTTCCTCCAAGGTAGTAATGTCCCAAACATTCTACGCTTTGATCGTTCCCTGGAAGACCAGTAGCAGTTTCCGATTAATATCTGGAGGCATTCTGTAATCTGTGGACTATCAGAGTGTTGATGAAACACAGAAATTGCTTCGCGATTGAATACAAGAGTCTCCATGCGCAGTTTCCTCCATGGGATTAATGTCTCAAACGGTCTACGCTTTGATCGTTCCCTGGAAGACGAGTAGTAGTTTCAATTGCACATCTGGAGGCATTCTGTAGTCTGTGGACTATCAGAGTGTTGATGAAACACAGAAATTGCATCGGGATTGAATACAACAGTCACCATGCGCACTTTACTCCATGGGAGTAATGTCTCTAACAGTCTACGCTTTGATCGATCCCTGGAAGACCAGTAGTAGTTTCCGATGCACATCTGGTGGCTTTCCGTAATCTGTGGACTATCAGAGTGTTGATGAAACACAGAAATTGCTTCGCGAGTGAATACAACAGTCACCATGCGCACTTTCCTCCATGGCAGTAATGTTTCAAAGAGTTTACGCTTTGATCGTTCCCTGGAAGACCAGTAGCAGTTTCCGATGCACATCTGGAGTTAGTCTGTTATCTGTGGACTATTAGTGTTTGATGAAACACAGAAATTCCATCGGGATTGAATACAACAGTCACCATGAGCACATTCCTTCATAAAAGTAATGTCTGAAACAGTCTACGCTTTGATCGTTCCCTGGAAGACCAGTAGTAGGTTCCGATGCACATCTGGAAGCTTTCCGTAATCTGTGGACTATCAGAGTGTTGATGAAACACAGAAATTGCTTCGGGATTGATTACAACAGTCACCAAGCGCAGTTTCCTCTACGGGAGGTATGTCTCAAACAGTCTACGCTTTGATCGTTCCCTGGAAGACCAGTAGAAGTTTCCGATGCACATCTGGAGGCATTCTGTAATCTGTGGACTATCAGAGTGTTGATGATACACAGAAATTACATCGGGATTGAATACAACAGTTACCATGCACACTTTCCTCCATTGGAGTAATGTCTCAAAGATTTTACGCTTTGATCGTTCCCTGAAAGACCAGTAGTAGTTTCCGATGCACATCTGGTGGCATTCTGTAATCTGTGGACTATCAGAGTGTTGATGAAACACAGAAATTGCGTCGAAATTGAATACAACAGTCACCATGCGCAGTTTCCTCTACGGGAGGTATGTCTCAAACAGTCTACCCTTTGATCGTTCCCTGGAAGACCAGTAGAAGTTTCCGATCCACATCTGGAGGCATTCTGTAATCTGTGGACTATCAGAGTGTTGATGATACACAGAAATTGCATCGGGATTGAATACAACAGTCACCATGCGCACTTTCCTCCATGGGAGTAATTCTCAAACAGTCTAAGCTTTGATAGTTAACTGGAAGACCAGTAGTTGTTTCCGATGCACATCTGGTGGCATTCTGTAATCTGTGGACTATCAGAGTGTTGATGAAACACAGAAATTGCTTCGCGATTGAATACAACAGTCACCATGCGCACTTTCCTCCACGGGAGGTATGTCTCAAACAGTCGACGCTTTGATCGTTCCCTGGAAGACCAGTAGTAGTTTCCGATGCACATCTGGTGGCATTCTGTAATCTGTGGACTATCAGAGTGTTGATGAAACACAGAAATTGCATCTGTATTGAATACAACAGTCATCATCCGCACTTTCCTGCATGGGATTAATGTCTGAAACAGTCTACGCTTTGATCGTTCCTGGGAAGACCAGTAGTAGTTTCCGATGCACATCTCGTGGCATTCTGTAATCTGAGGACCATCAGAGTGTTGATGAAACACAGAAAATGCATCGCGATTGAATACAACAGTTACCATGCGCACTTTCCTCCATGGGAGTAATGTCTCAAAGAGTTTACGCTTTGATCGTTCCCGGGAAGACCAGTAGTAGTTTCCGATGCACATCTCGTTGCATTCTGTAATCTGTGGACCATCAGAGTGTTGATGAAACACAGAAAATGCATCGCGATTGAATACAACAGTTACCATGCGCACTTTCCTACATGGGAGTAGTGTCTCAAAAAGTTTACGCTTTGATCGTTCCCTGAAAGACCAGTGGTAGTTTCCGATGCACATCTGGAGGCATTCTGTAATCTGTAGACTATCAGAGTGTTGATGAAACACAGAAATTGCATCGGGATTGAATACAACAGTCACCATGCGCACTTTCCTCCATGGGAGTAATGTCATAAAACGTCTACGCTTTGATCGTTCCCTGGAAGACCAGTAGCAGTTTCCGATTAACATCTGGAGGCATTCTGTAATCTGTGGACTATCAGAGTGTTGATGAAACACAGAAATTGCATCGCGATTGAATAAAACAGTCTCCATGCGCAGTTTCCTCCATTGGAGTAATGTCTCAAACAGTCTACGCTTTGATCGGTCACTGAAAGAGCAGTAGTAGTTTCCGATGCACATCTGGTGGCATTCTGTAATCTGTGGACTATCAGAGTGTTGATGAAACACAGAAATTGCGTCGAAATTGAATACAACAGTCACCATGCGCACTTTCCTCTACGGGACGTATGTCTCAAACAGTCTACGCTTTGATCGTTCCCTGGAAGACCAGTAGTAGTTTCCGATGCACATCTGGTGGCATTCTGTAATCTGTGGACTCTTCAGAGTGTTGATGAAACACAGAAATTGCTTCGCGATTGAATACAACAGTCACCATGCGCACTTTCCTCCACGGGAGGTATGTCTCAAACAGTCGACGCTTTGATCGTTCCCTGGAAGACCAGTAGTAGTTTCCGATGCACATCTGGTGGCATTCTGTAATCTGTGGACTATCAGAGTGTTGATGAAACACAGAAATTGCATCGGGATTGAATACAACAGTCACCATCCGCACTTTCCTGCATGGGATTAATGTCTGAAACAGTCTACGCTTTGATCGTTCCCGGGAAGACCAGTAGTAGTTTCCGATGCACATCACGTGGCATTCTGTAATCTGTGGACCATCAGAGTGTTGATGAAACACAGAAAATCCATCGCGATTGAATACAACAGTTACCATGCGCACTTTCCTCCATGGGAGTAATGTCTCAAAGAGTTTACACTTTGATCGTTCCCGGGAAGACCAGTAGTAGTTTCCGATGCACATCTCGTGGCATTTTGTAATCTGTGGACCATCAGAGTGTTGATGAAACACAGAAAATGCATCGCGATTGAATACAACAGTTACCATGCGCACTTTCCTCCATGGGAGTAGTGTCTCAAAGAGTTTACGCTTTGATCGTTCCCTGAAAGACCAAGTAGTAGTTTCCATGCACATCTGGAGGCATTCTGTAATCTGTGGACTATCAGAGTGTTGATGAAACACAGATATTGCATCGCTATTGAATACAACAGTCACCATGCGCACATTCAGCCATAAAAGTAATATCTCAAAGAGTCTACGCTTTGATCGTTCCCTTGAAGATCAGTAGTAGTTTCCGATGCACATCTGGAGGCATTCTGTAATCTGTGGACTATCAGAGTGTTGATGAAACACAGAAATTGCATCGGGATTGAATACAACAGTCACCATGCGCACTTTCCTCCATGGTAGTAATGTCTGAAACAGTCTACGCTTTGATCGTTCCCTGGAAGACCAGTAGTAGTTTCCGATGCACATCTGGAGGCATTCTGTAATCTGTGGACTATCAGAGTGTTGATGAAACACAGAAATTGCATCGGGATTGAATACAACAGTCACAATGCGCACTTTCCTTCATGGCAGTAATGTTTCAAAGAGTTTACGCTTTGATCGTTCCCTGGAAGACCAGTAGCAGTTTCCGATGCACATCTGGAGGCATTCTGTAATCTGTGGGGTATTAGTGTGTTGATGAAACACAGAAATTCCATCGGGATTGAATACAACAGTCACCATGAGCACATTCCTTCATAAAAGTAATGTCTCAAACAGTCTACGCTTTGATCGTTTACTGGAAGACCAGTAGTAGTTTCAATTGCACATCTGGAGGCATTCTGTAGTCTGTGGACTATAAGAGTGTTGATGAAACACAGAAATTGCATCGGGATTGAATACAACAGTCACCATGCGCACTTTACTCCATGGGAGTAATGTCTCAAACAGTCTACGCTTTGATCGATCCCTGGAAGACCAGTAGTAGTTTCCGATGCACATCTGGAGGCTTTCCGTAATATGTGGACTATCAGAGTGTTGATGAAACACAGAAATTGCTTCGCGATTGAATACAACAGTCACCATGCGCACTTTCCTCCATGGGAGTAATGTCGCAAACAGTCTACGCTTTGATCGTTCCCTGGAAGACCAGTAGTAGTTTCCGATTAACATCTGGAGGCATTCTGTATTCTGTGGACTATCAGAGTGTTGATGAAACACAGAAATTGCATCGGGATTGAATACAACAGTCACCATGCGCACTTTCCTCCATGGCAGTAATGTTTCAAAGAGTTTACGCTTTGATCGTTCCCTGGAAGACCAGTAGCAGTTTCCGATGCACATCTGGAGGCATTCTGTAATCTGTGGAGTATTAGTGTGTTGATGAAACACAGAAATTCCATCGGGATTGAATACAACAGTCACCATGAGCACATTCCTTCATAAAAGTAATGTCTCACACAGTCTACGCTTTGATCATTCCCTGGAAGACCAGTAGTAGTTTCCGATGCACATCTGGATGCATTCTGTAATCTGTGGAATATCAGAGTGTTGATGAAACACAGAAATTACATCGGGATTGAATACAACAGTTACCATGCTCACTTTAATAAATAGGAGTAATGTAACAAAGAGTTTACGCTTTGATCGTTCACTGAAAGGGCAGTAGTAGTTTCCGATGCACATCTGGTGGCATTCTGTAATATGTGGACTATCAGAGTGTTGATGAAACACAGAAATTGCTTCGGGATTGAATACAACAGTCACCAAGCGCAGTTTCCTCTACGGGAGGTATGTCTCAAACAGTCTACGCTTTGATCGTTCCCTGGAAGACCAGTAGAAGTTTCCGATGCACATCTGGAGGCATTCTGTAATCTGTGGACTATCAGAGTGTTGATGATACACAGAAATTACATTGGGATTGAATGCAACAGTTACCATGCACACTTTCCTCCATTGGAGTAATGTCTCAAAGAGTTTACGCTTTGATCGTTCCCTGAAAGACCAGTAGTAGTTTCAATTGCACATCTGGAGGCATTCTGTAGTCTGTGGACTATCAGAGTGTTGATGAAACACAGAAATTGCATCGGGATTGAATACAACAGTCTCCATGCGCAGTTTCCTCCATGGGAGTAATGTCTCAAACAGTCTACGCTTTGATCGTTCCCTGGAAGACCAGAAGTAGTTTCAATTGCACATCTGGAGGCATTCTGTAGTCTGTGGACTATCAGAGTGTTGATGAAACACAGAAATTGCATCGGGATTGAATACAACAGTCACCATGAGCACATTCCTTCATAAAAGTAATGTCTCAAATAGTCTACGCTTTGATCGTTCCCTGGAAGACCAGTAGTAGTTTCCGATGCACATCTGGATGCATTCTGTAATCTGTGGACTATCAGAGTGTTGATGAAACACAGCAATTGCATCGCGATTGAATACAACAGTCTCCATGAACAGTTTCCTCCATGGGAGTAATGTCTCAAACAGTCTACGCTTTGATCTTTTACTGGAAGACCAGTAGTAGTTTCAATTGCACATCTGGAGGCATTCTGTAGTCTGTGGACTATAAGAGTGTTGATGAAACACAGAAATTGCATCGGGATTGAATACAACAGTCACCATGCGCACTTTGCTCCATGGGAGTAATGTCTCTAACAGTCTACGCTTTGATCGATCCCTGGAAAACCAGTAGTAGTTTCCGATGCACATCTGGAGGCTTTCCGTAATATGTGGACTATCAGAGTGTTGATGAAACACAGAAATTACATCGGGATTGAATACAACAGTTAACATGCGCACTTTCCTCCATACGAGTAATGTAACAAAGAGTTTACGCTTTGATCGTTCACTGAAAGGGCAGTAGTAGTTTCCGATGCACATGTGGTGGCATTCTGTAATATGTGGACTATCAGAGTGTTGATGAAACACAGAAATTGCTTCGGGATTGAATACAAGAGTCACCAAGCGCAGTTTCCTCTACGGGAGGTATGTCTCAAACAGTCTACGCTTTGATCGTTCCCTGGAAGACCAGTAGTAGTTTCCGATGCACATCTCGTGGCATTCTGTAATCTGTGGACCATCAGAGTGTTGATGAAACACAGAAAATGCATCGCGATTGAATACAACAGTTACCATGCGCACTTTCCTCCATGGGAGTAGTGTCTCAAAGAGTTTACGCTTTCATCGTTCCCTGAAAGACCAGTAGTAGTTTCGGATGCACATCTGGAGGCATTCTGTAATCTGTGGACTATCAGAGTGTTGATGAAACACAGATATTGCATCGCTATTGAATACAACAGTCACCATGCGCACATTCAGCCATAAAAGTAATATCTCAAAGAGTCTGCGCTTTGATCGTTCCCTGGAAGATCAGTAGTAGTTTCCGATGCACATCTGGAGGCATTCTGTAATCTGTGGACTATCAGAGTGTTGATGAAACACAGAAATTGCATTGGGATTGAATACAACAGTCACCATGCGCACTTTCCTCCATGGTAGTAATGTCTAAAACAGTCTACGCTTTGATCGTTCCCTGGAAGACCAGTAGTAGTTTCCGATGCACATCTGGAGGCATTCTGTAATCTGTGGAGTATCAGAGTGTTGATGAAACACAGATATTGCATCGGGATTGAATACAACAGTCACCATGCGCACATTCCTCCATAAAAGTAATATCTCAAACAGTCTACGCTTTGATCGTTCCCTGGAAGATCAGTAGTACTTTCCGATGCACATCTGGAGGCATTCTGTAATCTGTGGACTATCAGAGTGTTGATGAAACACAGAAATTGCATCGGGATTGAATACAACAGTCACCATGCGCACTTTCCTCCATGGGAGTAATGTCCCAAACAGTCTACGCTTTGATCGTTCCCTGGAAGACCAGTAGCAGTTTCCGATTAACATCTGGAGGCTTTCTGTAATCTGTGGACTATCAGAGTGTTGATGAAACACAGAAATTGCATCGCGATTGAATACAACAGTCTCCATGCGCACTTTCCTCCATGGGAGTAATGTCTCAAACAGTCTACGCTTTGATCGTTTACTGGAAGACCAGTAGTAGTTTCAATTGCACATCTGGAGGCATTCTGTAGTCTGTGGACTATAAGAGTGTTGATGAAACACAGAAATTGCATCGGGATTGAATACAAAAGTCACCATGCGCACTTTACTCAATGGGAGTAATGTCTCTAACAGTCTACGCTTTGATCGATCCCTGGAAGACCAGTAGTAGTTTCCGATGCACATCTGGAAGCTTTCCGTAATATGTGGACTATCAGAGTGTTGATGAAACACAGAAATTGCTTCGCGATTGAATACAACAGTCACCATGCGCACTTTCCTCCATGGGAGTAATGTCGCAAACAGTCTACGCTTTGATCGTTCCCTGGAAGACCAGTAGTAGTTTCCGATTAACATCTGGAGGCATTCTGTATTCTGTGGACTATCAGAGTGTTGATGAAACACAGAAATTGCATCGCGATTGAATACAACAGTCACCATGCGCACTTTCCTCCATGGCAGTAATGTTTCAAAGAGTTTACGCTTTGATCGTTCCCTGGAAGACCAGTAGCAGTTTCCGATGCACATCTGAAGGCATTCTGTAATCTGTGGACTATTAGTGTGTTGATGAAACACAGAAATTGCATCGGGATTGAATACAACAGTCTCCATGAGCTCATTCCTTTATAAAAGTAATGTCTCAAACAGTCTACGCTTTGATCGTTCCCTGGAAGACCAGTAGTAGTTTCCGATGCCCATCTGGATGCATTCTGTAATCTGTGGACTATCAGAGTGTTGATGAAACACAGAAATTGCATCGGGATTGAATACAACAGTCACCATGCGCACTTTCCTCCATGGGAGTAATGTCTCAAACAGTCTACGCTTTGATCGTTCCCTGGAAGACAGTAGTAGTTTCCGATGCACATCTGGAGGCATTCTGTAATCTTAGGAGTATCAGAGTGTTGATGAAACACAGAAATTACATCGGGATTGAATACAACATTTACCATGCGCACTTTCCTCCATGGGAGTAATGTCTCAAAGAGTTTACGATTTGATCGTTCCCTGAAAGACCAGTAGTAGTTTCCGATGCTCATCTGGTGGCATTCTGTAATCTGTGGACTATCAGAGTGTTGATGAAACACAGAAATTGCTTCGGGATTGAATACAACAGTCACCATGCGCACTTTCCTCTACGGGAGGTATGTCTCAAACAGTCGAAGCTTTGATCGTTCCCTGGAAGACCAGTAGTAGTTTCCGATGCACATCTCGTGGCATTCTGTAATCTGTGGACTATCAGAGTGTTGATGAAACACAGAAATTGCATCGGGATTGAATACAACAGTCACCATCCACACTTTCCGCCATGGGAGTAATGTCTCAAACAGTCTACGCTTTGATCGTTCCCTGGAAGACCAGTAGAAGTTTCCGATGCACATCTGGAGGCATTCTGTAATCTGTGGACTATAAGAGTGTTGATGATACACAGAAATTGCATCGGGATAGAATACAACAGTCACCATGCGCATATTCGTCCATGGGAGTAATGTCTCTAACAGTCCACGCTTTGATCGTTCCCTTGAAGACCAGTAGTAGTTTCCGATGCACATATGGAGGCTTTCCGTAATCTGTGGACTATCAGAGTGTTGATGAAACACAGAATTTGCATCGGGGTTGAATACTACAGTCACCATGCGCACTTCCCTCCATGGGAGTTATGTCTCTAACAGTCTACGCTTTGATCGTTCCCTGGAAGACTAGTAGTAGTTTCCGTTTAACATCTATAGGCATTCTGTAATCTGTGGACTATCAGAGTGTTGATGAAACACAGAAATTGCATCGGGATTGAATACAACAGTCACCATGCGCAATTTTTCTCCATGGGAGTAATGTTTCAAAGGGTTTACGATTTGATCGTTCCCTGGAAGTCCAGTAGCAGTTTCCGATGCATATCTGGATGCATTCTGTAATCTGCGGACTATCAGAGTGTTGATGAAACACAGAAATTGCATCGGGATTGAATACAACGGTCACCATGTGCACATTCCTCCATAAAAGTAATGTCTCAAACAGTCTACGCTTTGATCGTTCCCTGGAAGACCAGTAGTAGTTTCCGATAACATCTGGATGCATTCTGTAATCTGTGGACTATCAGAGTGTTGATGAAACACAGAAATTGCATCGGGATTGAATACAACAGTCACCATGCGCACTTTCCTCCATGGGAGTAATGTCCCAAGCAGTCTACGCTTTGATCGTTCCGTGGAAGACCAGTAGTAGTTTCCGATGCACATCAGGAGGCATTCTGTAATCTGTGGACTATCAGAGTGTTGATGAAACACAGAAATTGCATCGGGATTGACTACAACAGTCACCATGCGCACTTTCCTCCATGGCAGTAATGCTTCAAAGAGTTTACGTTTTGGTCGTTCCCTGGAAGACCAGTGCAGTTTCCGATGCACATCTGGAGGCATTCTGTAATCTGTGGACTATTAGTGTGTTGATGAAACACAGAAATTGCTTCGGGATTGAATACAACAGTCACCATGAGCACATTCCTTCATAAAATTAATGTCTCAAACAGTCTACGCTTTGATCGCTCCCTGGAAGACCAGTAGTAGTTTCCGATGCACATCTGGCAGCATTCTGTAATCTGTGGACTATCAGAGTGTTGATGAAACACAGAAATTGCATCGGGATTGAATACAACAGTCACCATGCGCACTTTCCTCCATCGGAGTAATGTCTCAAACAGTCTACGCTTTGATCGTTCCCTGGAAGACCAGTAGTAGTTTCCGATGCACATCTGGAGGCATTCTGTAATCTGTGGAGTATCAGAGTGTTGATAAAACACAGAAATTGCATCGGGATTGAATACAACAGTTACCATGCGCACTTCCCTCCATGGGAGTAATGTCTCAAAGAGGTTACGCTTTGATCGTTCCCTGAAAGACCAGTAGTAGTTTCCGATGCACATCTGGTGGCATTCTGTAATCTGTGGACTATCTGAGTGTTGATGAAACGCAGAAATTACTTCGGGATTGAATACAACAGTCACCATGCGCACTTTCCTCTACGGGAGGTATGTCTCAAACAGTCGACGCTTTGATCGTTCCCTGGAAGACCAGTAGTAGTTTCCGATGAACATGTGGTGGCATTCTGTAATCTGTGGACTATCAGAGTGTTGATGAAACACAGAAATTGCATCGGGATTGTATACAACAGTCACCATCCACACTTTCCTGCATGGGAGTAATGTCTGAAACAGTCTACGTTTTGATCGTTCCCGGGAAGACCAGTAGTAGTTTCCGATGCTTTTCTCGTGGCATTCTGTAATCTGTGGACTATCAGAGTGTTGATGAAACACAGAAAATGCATCGGGATTGAATACAAAAGTTACCATTCGCTTTTTCCTCCATGGGAGTAATGTCTCAAAGAGTTTACGCTTTGATCGTTCCCTGAAAGACCAGTAGTAGTTTCCGATGCACATCTGGAGGCATTCTGTAATCTGTGGACTATCAGAGTGTTGATGAAACACACAATATGCATCGGGATTGAATACAACAGTTACCATGCGGACTTTCCTCCATGGGAGTAATGTCTCAAACAGTCTACGCTTTGATCGTTCCCTGGAAGACCAGTAGTAGTTTCAGATGCACATCTGGAGGCATTCTGTAATCTGTGGACTTTCAGAGTGTTGATGAAACATAGAAATTGCATCGGGATTGAATACAACAGTTACCGTGCGCACTTTCCTCCATGGGAGTAATTCTCAAACAGTCTACGCTTTGATCGTTCCCTGGAAGACCAGTAGTAGTTTCCGATGCACACCTGGTGGCATTCTGTAATCTGTGGACTATCAGAGTGTTGATGAAACACAGAAATTGCTTCGGGATTGAATACAACAGTCACCATGCGCACTTTCCTCCACGGGAGGTATGTCCCAAACAGTTGACGCTTTGATCGTTCCCTGGAAGACCAGTAGTATTTTCCGATGCACATCTGGAGGCTTTCTGTAATCTGTGGACTATCAGAGTGTTGTTGAAACACAGAAATTGCATCGGGATTGAATACAACAGTCACCATGCGCACTTTCCTCCATGGGAGTTATGTCTCTAACAGTCTACAATTTGATCGTTCCCTGGAAGACCAGTAGTAGTTTCCAATTAACATCTGGAGGCATTCTGTAATCTGTGGACTATCAGAGTGTTGATGAAACACAGAAATTGCATCGGGATTGAATACAACAGTTTCCGTGCGCACTTTCCTCCATGGGATTAATTCTTAAACAGTATACGCTTTGATCGTTCCCTGGAAGACCAGTAGTAGTTTCCGATGCACATCTGGTGGCATTCTGTAATCTGTGGACTATCAGAGTGTTGATGAAACACAGAAATTGCTTCGGGATTGAATACAACAGTCACCATGCGCACTTTCCTCCACGGGAGGTATCTCTCAAACAGTCGACGCTTTGTTCGTTCCCTGGAAGACCAGTAGTAGTTTCCGATGCACATCTAGAGGGATTCTCTAATCCGTGGACTATCAGAGTGTTGATGAACCACAGAAATTGCATCGGGATAGAATACAACAGTAACCATGAGCACATTCCTCCATAAAAGTAATGTCTCAAACAGTCTACGCTTTGATCGTTCCCTGGAAGACCAGTAGTAGTTTCCGATGCACATCTGGAGGCATTCTGTAATCTGTGGACTATCGGAGTGTTGATGAAACACAGAAATTGCATCGGGATTGAATATAACAATCACCATGCGCACTTTCCTAAACGGGAGTAATGTCTCAAACAGTCTACGATTTGATCGTTCCCTGGAAGACCAGTAGTAGTTTCCGATGCACATCTGGAGGCATTCTGTAATCTGTGGAGTATCAGAGTGTTGATGAAACACAGAAATTGCATCGGAATTGAATACAACAGTTACTATGCGCATTTTCCTCCTTGGGAGTAATGTCTCTAACAGTCTACGCATTGATCGTTACCTGGAAGACCAGTAGTAGTTTCCGATGCACATCTGGAAGCTTTCTGTAATCTGTGGGCTATCAGAGTGTTGATGAAACACAGAAATTGCATCGGGATGGAATACAACAGTCACCATGCGTACATTCCTCCATAAAAGTAATATCTCAAACAGTCTAGGCTTTGTTCGTTCCCTGGAAGAACAGTAGTAGTTTCCGATGCAAATCTGGAGGCATTCTGTTATCTGTGGACTATCAGAGTGTTAATGAAACACAGAAATTTCATCGGGATTGAATATAACAGTCACCATGCGCACTTTCCTAAACGGGAGTAATGTCTCAAACAATCTACGCTTTGATCGTTCCCTGGAAGACCAGTAGTAGTTTCCGATTAACATGTGGAGGCATTCTGTGATCTGTGGACTATCAGAGTGTTGATGAAACACAGACATTGCATCGGGATTGAATACAACAGTCACCATGCGCACTTTCCTCCATGGGAGTAATGTTTCAAAGTGTTTACGCTTTGATCGTTCCCTGGAAGACCAGTAGTAGTTTCCGATGCACATCAGGAGGCATTCTGTAATCTGTGGAGTATCAGAGTGTTGATGAAACACAGAAATTGCATCAGGATTGAATACAACAGTTACCATGCGCACTATCCTCCATGGGAGTAATGTCTCTAACAGTCTACGATTTGATCGCTCCCTGGAAGAAAAGTAGTAGTATCCGATGCACATCTGGAGGCTTTCTGTAATCTGTGGACTATCAGAGTGTTGATGACACACAGAAATTGCATCGGGAATCAATACAACAGTCACCATGCGCACTTTCCTCCATGGGAGTAATGTCTCAAACAGTCTACGCTTTGATCGTTCCCTGGAAGACCAGTAGTAGTTTCCGATGCACATCTGGAGGCATTCTGTAATCTGTGGAGTATCAGAGTGTTGATGAAACACAGAAATTGCACCGGGATGGAATACAACAGTCACCATGCGCACATTCCTCCATAAAAGTAATATCTCCAACAGTCTCGGCTTTGATCGTTCCCTGGAAGACCAGTAGTAGTTTCCGATGCCAATCTGTAGGCATTCTGTTATCTGTGGACTATCAGAGTGTTGATGAAACACAGAAATTTCATCGGGATTGAATATAACAGTCACAATGCGCACTTTCCTAAACGGGAGTAATGTCTCAAACAATCTACGCTTTGATCGTTCCCTGGAAGACCAGTAGTAGTTTCAATTGCACATCTGGAGGCATTCTGTAATCTGTGGACTATCAGAGTGTTGATGAAACACAGAAATTGCATCGGGATTGAATACAACAGTCACCATGCGCACATTACTCTATGGGAGTAATGTCCCTAACCGTCTACGCTTCGATCGTTCCTTGGAAGACCAGTAGTAGTTTCCGATGCACATCTGGAGGCTTTCCGTAATCTTTGGACTATCAGAGTGTTGATGAAACGCAGAAATTGCATTGGGATTGAATACAACAGTCACCATGCGCACTTTCCTCCATGGGAGTAATGTCCCAAACAGTCTACGCTTTGATCGTTCCCTGGAAGACCAGTAGTAGTTTCCGATTAACATGTGGAGGCATTCTGTGATCTGTGGACTATCAGAGTGTTGATGAAACACAGACATTGCATCGGGATTGAATACAACAATCACCATGCGCACTTTCCTCCATGGGAGTAATGTTTCAAAGAGTTTACGCTTTGATCGTTCCCAGGAAGACCAGTAGTAGTTTCCGATGCACAGCTGGAGGCATTCTGTAATCTGTGGAGTATCAGACTGTTGATGAAACACAGAAATTGCATCAGGATTGAATACAACAGTTACCATGCGCACTTTCCTCCATGGGAGTAATGTCTCTAACAGTCAACGATTTGATCGTTCCCTGGAAGACCAGTAGTAGTTTCCGATGCACATCTGGAGGCTTTCTGTAATCTGTGGACTATCAGAGTGTTGATGAAACACAGAAATTGCATCGGGATTGAATACAACAGTAACCATGCGCACTTTCCTCCATGGGAGTACTTCTCAAACGGTCTACGCTTTGATTGCTCCCTGGAAGACCAGTAGTAGTTTCAGATGCACATCTGGTGGCATTCTGTAATCTGTGGACTATCAGAGTGTTGATGAACACAGAAACTGCTTCGGAATTGAATACAACAGTCATTATGCGCACTTTAAACCACGGGAGGTATGTCTCAAACAGACGACGCTTTGATCGTTCCTGGGAAGACCAGTAGTAGTTTCCGATGCACATCTCGTGGCATTCTGTAACCTGTGGACTATCAGAGTGTTGATGAAACACAGAAAATGCAATGGAATTGAATAAAACAGTTACCATGCGCACTTTCCTCCATGGGAGTAATGTCTCAAAGAGTTTACGCTTTGATCGTTCCCTGAAAGACAAGTAGTAGTTTCCAATGCACATCTGGAGGCATTCTGTAATCTGTGGACTATCAGCGTGTTGGTGAAACAAAGAAATGGCATCGGGATTGAATACAACAGTCACCATGTGCACATTCCCCCACGGGAGTAATGTCTCAAACAATCTACGCTTTGATCGATCCCTGGAAGACCAGTAGAAGTTTCCGATGCACATCTGGTGGCTTTCTGCAATGTGTAGACTATCAGAGAGTTGATGAAACACAGTAATTGAATCGGGATTGAATACAACAGTCACCAGGCGCACTTTCCTCCATGGGAGTAATGTCTCAAACAGTCTACGCTTTGATCGTTACCTGGAAGACCAGTAGTAGTTTCAATTGCAAATCTGGAGGCATTCTGTAATCTGTGGACTATCAGCGTGTTGATGAAACACAGAAATTGCATCGGGATTGAATACAACAGTCACCATGCACACATTACTCAATGGGAGTAATGTTTCTAACAGTCTACGCTTTTATCGTTCCCTGGAAGACCAGTAGTAGTTTCCGATGCACATCTGAAGTTTTTTCGTAATCTTTGGACTATCAGAGTGTTGATGAAACACAGAAATTGCATCGGGATTGAATACATCAGTCACCATGCACACTTTCCTCCATGGGAGTAATGTCCCAAACAGTCTACGCTTTGATCGTTCCCTGGAAGACCAGTAGTAGTTTCCGATTAACATCTGGAGGCATTCAGAAATCTGTGGACTATCAGAGTGTTGATGAAACACAGAAATAGCATCGGGATTGAATACAACAGTCACCATGCGCACTTTCCTCCATGGGAGTAATGTTTCAAAGATTTTACGCTTTGATCGTTCCCTGGAAGACCAGTAGCAGTTTCCGATGCACATCTGGAGGCATTCTGTAATCTGTGGACTATCAGAGTGTTGATGAAACAAAGATATTGCATCGGGATTGAATACAACAGTCACCATGAGCACATTCCTCCATAAAAGTAATGTCTCAAACAGTCTACGATTTGATCGTTCCCTGAAAGACCAGTAGTAGTTTCCGTTGCACATCTGGAGGCATTCTGTAATCCGTGGACTATCGGAGTGTTGATGAAACACAGAAATTGCATCGGGACTGAATACAACAGTCACCATGTGCACTTTCCTCCATGGGAGAAATATCTCAAACGGTCTACGCTTTGATCGTTCCCTGGAAGACCAGTAGTAGTTCCCCCTTGCACATCTGGAGGCATTCTGTTATCTGTGGAGTATCAGAGTGTTGATGAAACACAGAAATTGCATCTGGATTGAATACAACAGTTGCCATGCGCACTTTCCTCCATGGGAGTAATGTCTCTAACAGTCTACGCTTTGATCGTTCCCTGGAAGACCAGTAGTAGTTTCCGATGGACATCTGGATTCTCTCTGTAATCTGTGGACTATCAGAGTGTTGATGAAACACAGAAATTGCATCGGGATTGAATACAACAGTCACCATGCGCACTTTCCTCCATGGGAGTAATTCTCAAACAGTCTACGCTTTGATCGTTCCCTGGAAGACCAGTAGTAGTTTCCGATGCACATCTGGTGGCATTCTGTAATCTGTGGAGTATCAGAGTGTTCATTAAACACAGAAATTGCATCTGGATTGAATACAACGGTCACCATGCGCACTTTCCACCACGGGAGGTGTGTCTCAAACACTCTACGCTTTGATCGTTCCCTGGAAGACCAGTAGTAGTTTCCGATGCACATCTGGTGGCATTCTGTAACCTGTGGACTATCAGAGTGTTGATGAAAGACAGAAATTGCATCTGGATTGAATACAACAGTCACCATCCGCAATTTCCTGCATGCGAGTAATGTCTGAAACAGTCTATGCTTTGATCGTTCCCGGGAAGACCATTATTAGTTTCCGATGCACATCTCGTGGCATTCTGTAACCTGTCGACTATCAGAGTGTTGATGAAACATAGAAATTGCATCGGGATTGAATACAACAGACACCATACGAACTTTCCTCCGTGGGAGTAATGTCTCAATCAGTCTACGCTTTGATCGTTCCCTGAAAGACCAGTAGAAGTTTCCGATGCACATCTGGAGGCATTCTGTAATCTGTGGACTATCAGAGTGTTGATGAAACACAGAAATTGCATCGGGATTGAATACATCAGTCACCATGCGCACTTTCCTCCATGGGAGTAATGTCTCTAACAGTCTACGCTTTGATCGTTCCCTGGAAGACCAATAGTAGTTTCCGATGCACATCTGGAGGCTTTATGTACTCTGTGTACAATCAGAGTGTTGATGAAACATAGCAATTGCATCAGGATTGTATACAACAGTCTCCATGCGCAGTTTCCTCCATGGGAGTAATGTCTCAAACAGTCTACGCTTTGATCGTTCCCTGGAAGACCAGTAGTAGTTTCAATTGCACATCTGGAGGCATTCTGTAATCTGTGGACTATCAGAGTGTAGATGAAACACAGAAATTGCATCGGGATTGAATACAACGTTCACCATGCGCATTTTACTCCATGGGAGTAATGTCTCAAACAGTCTACGCCATGATCGTTCCCTGGAAGATTAGTAGTAGTTTCCGATGCACATCTGGAGGCTTTCTGTAATCTGTGGACTATCAGAGTGTTGATGAAACACAGAAATTGGATCGGGATTGAATACAACAGTCACCATCCGCACTTTCCTGCATGGGAGTAATGTCTGAAACAGTCTATGCTTTGATCGTTCCCGGGAAGACCAGTATTAGTTTCCGATGCACATCTCGTGGCATTCTGTAATCTGTGGACTGTCAAAGTGTTGATGAAACACAGAAAATGCAACGGGATTGAATACAACAGTTACCATGCGCACTTTTCTCCATGGGAGTAATTTCTCACAGAGTTTACGCTTTGATCGTTCCCTGAAAGACCAGTGGTAGTTTCCGATGCACATCTGGAGGCATTCTGTAATCTGTGGACTATCAGAGTGTTGATGAAACACATAAATTGCATCGGGATTGAATACAACAGTCACCATGCGCACATTCCTCCATGGGAGTAGTGTCCCAAACAGTCTACGCTTTGATCGTTCCCTGAAAGACCAGTAGTAGTTTCCGATGCACATCTGGAGGCATTCTGTAATCTGTGGACTATCAGAGTGTTGATGAAAAACAGAAATTGCATCGGGATTGAATACAACAGCCACCATGCGCACTTTCCTCCATGGGATTAATGTCTCAAACAGTCTACGCTTTGATCGTTCCCTGGAAGACCAGTAGTAGATTCCGATGCACAACTGGTGGCATTCTGTGATCTGTGGACTATCAGAGTGTTGATGAAACACAGAAATTGCATCGGGATTGAATACAACAGTCACCATGAGCACTTTCCTCCACGGGAGGTATGTCTCAAACAGTCGACGCTTTCATCGTTCCCTGGAAGACCAGTAGTAGTTTCCGATGCACATCTGGTGGCATTCTGTAATCTGTGGACTATCAGAGTGTTGATGAAACACAGAAATGGCATCGGGATTGAATACAACAGTCACTATGCGCACTTTCCTTTATGGGAGTAATGTCTCAAACAGTCTACGCTTTGATCGTTCCCTGGAAGACCAGTAGTAGTTTCCGATTAACATCTGGAGGCATTCTGTAATCTGTGGACTATCAGAGTGTTGATGAAACACAGAAATTGCATCGGGATTGAAGACAACAGTCACCATGCGCAATTTCCTCCATGGGAGTAATGTCCCAAACAGTCTTCGCTTTGTTCGGTCCCTGGAAGACTAGTAGTTGTTTCCGATGCACATCGGGAGGCATTCTGTAATCTGTGGACTATCAGAATGCTCATGAAACACAGAAATTGCATCGGGATTGAATACAACAGTCACCATGCGTACTTTCCTCCGTGGGAGTTATGTCTCAAACAGTCTACGCTTTGATCGTTCCCTGGAAGACCAGTAGTAGTTTCCGATGCAAATCTGGTGGCATTCTGTAATCTGTGGACTATCAGAGTGTTGATGAAACACAGATATTGCATCGGGATTGAATACAACATTCACCATGCGCACTTTCCTCCATGGGAGTAATTTCTCAAACAGTCTACTCTTTGATCGTTCCCTGGAAGACCATTAGTAGTTTCCGATGCACATCTGGAGGCATTCTGTAATCTGTGGAGTATCAGAGTGTTGATGAAACACAGAAATTGCATCGGGATTGAATACAACAGTCACCATGCGCACTTTCCTCCATGGGAGTAGTGTCCCGAACAGTCTACGCTTTGATCGTTCCCTGAAAGACCAGTAGTAGTTTCTGATGCACATCTGGAGGCATTCTGTAATCTGTGGACTATCAGAGTGTTGATGAAAAACAGAAATTGCATCGGGATTGAATACAACAGCCACCATGCGCACTTTCCCCCATGGGATTAATGTCTCAAACAGTCTACGCTTTGATCGTTCTCTGGAAGACCAGTAGTAGTTTCCGATGCACATCTGGAGGCATTCTGTAATCTGTGGACTATCAGAGTGTTGATGAAACACAGAAATTGCATCGGGATTGAATACAACATTTACCATGCGCACTTTCCTCCATGGGAGAAATGTCTCTAAAAGTCTACGCTTTGATCGTTCCCTGGAAGACCAGTAGTTGATTCCGATGCACAACTTGTGGCATTCTGTGATCTGTGGACTATCAGAGTGTTGAGGAAACACAGATATTGCATCGGGATTGAATACAACAGTCACCATGAGCACTTTCCTCCACGGGAGGTATGTCTCAAACAGTCGACGCTTTCATCTTTCCCTGGAAGACCAGTAGTAGTTTACGATGCACATCTGGTGGCATTCTGTAATCTGTGGACTATCAGAGTGTTGATGAAACACAGAAATTGCATCGGGATTGAATACAACTGTCACTATGCGCACTTTCCTCCATGGGAGTAATGTCTCAAACAGTCTACGCTTCGATCGTTCCCTGGAAGACCAGTAGTAGTTTCCGATTACATCAGGAGGCATTCTGTAATCTGTGGACTATCAGAGTGTCGATGAAACACAGAAATTGCTTCGGGATTGAAGACAACAGTCACCATGCGCACTTTCCTCCATGGGAGTAATGTCCCAAACAGTCTACGCTTTGTTCGGTCCCTGGAAGACCAGTAGCTGTTTCCGATGCACATCGGGAGGCATTCTGTAATCTGTGGACTATCAGAGTGTTCATGAAACACAGAAATTGTATCGGGATTGAATACAACATTCACCATGCGTACTTTCATCCATGGGAGTAATTTCTCAAAGAGTCTACGCTTTGATCGTTCCCTGGAAGACCATTAGTAGTTTCCGATGCACATCTGGAGGCATTCTGTAATCTGTGGAGTATCAGAGTGTTGATGAAACACAGAAATTGCATCGGGATTGAATACAACAGTCACCATGCGCACTTTCCTCCATGGGAGTAATGTCCCAAACAGTCTACGCTTTGATCGTTCCCTGAAAGGCCAGTAGTAGTTTCCGATGCACATCTGGAGGCATTCTGTAATCTGTGGACTATCAGCGTGTTGATGAAACACAGAAATGCATCAGGATTGAGTACAACAGTAACCATGCGCACATTCCTCCATTAAAGTAATATCTCAAAGAGTCTACGCTTTGATCGTTCCCTGGAAGACGAGTAGTAGTTTCCGATGCACATCTGGAGGCATTCTGTAATCTGTGGACTATCAGAGTGTTGATGAAACACAGAAATTGCATCGGGATTGAATACAACAGTCACCATGCGAACTTTCATCCATGGGAGTAATGTCTCTAAAAGTCTACGATTTGATCGTTCCCTGGAAGACCAGTAGTAGTTTCCGATTAACATCTGGAAGCTTTCTGTAATCTGTGGACTATCAGAGTGTTGATGAAACACAGAAATTGCATCGTGATTGAATACAACAGTCACCATGCGCACTTTCCTCGATTTGAGTAATTCTCAAACAGTCTACGCATTGATCGTTCCCTGGGAGACCAGTAGTAGTTTCCGATGCACAACTTGTGGCATTCTGTAATCTGTGGACTATCAGAGTGTTGATGAAACACAGAAATTGCATCGGGATTGAATACAACAGTCACCATGAGCACTTTCCTCCACGGGAGATATGTCTCATACAGTCGACGCTTTGATCAGTTCCTGGAAGACCAGTGGTAGTTTCCGATGCACATCTGGTGGCATTCTGTAATCTGTGGACTATCAGAGTGTTGATGAAACACAGAAATTGCATCGGGATTGAATACAACAGTCACCATCCGCACTTTCCTGCATGGGAGTAATGTCTGAAACATTCTACGCTTTGATCGTTTCCGGGAAGACCAGTAGTAGTTTCGGATGCATATCTCGTGGCATTCTGTAATCTGTGGACTATCAGAGTGTTGATGAAACACAGAAAATGCAACGGGATTGAATACAACATTCACCATGCGCACATTCCTCCATGGGAGTAATGTCTCAAACAGTCTACGCGTTGATCGTTCCCTGGAAGACCATTAGTAGTTTCCGATGCACATCTGGGGCATTCTGCAATCTGTGGAGTATCAGAGTGTTGATGAAACACAGATATTGCATCGGGATTGAATACAACAGTTACCATGCGCACTTTCCTCCATGGGAGTAATGTCCCAAACAGTCTACGTTTTGATCGTTCCCTGAAAGACCAGTAGTGGTTTCGGATGCACATCTGGAGGCATTCTGTAATCTGTGGACTATCAGAGTGTTGATGAAACACAGAAATTGCATCGGGATTGAATACAACAGTTACCATGCGCATTTTCCTCCATGGGAGTAATGTCTCTAACAGTCTACGCTTTGATCGTTCCCTGGAAGACCAGTAGTGGTTTCCGATGCACATCTGGAGGCTCTCTGTAATCTGTGGACTGTCAGAGTGTTGATGAAACACTGAAATTGCATCGGGATTGATTACAACAGTCACCATGCGCACTTTCCTCCACGGGAGGTATGTCTCAAACAGTCGACGCTTTGATCGTTCCCTGGAAGACCAGTAGTAGTTTCAGATGCACATCTGGTGGCATTCTGTAATCTGTGGACTATCAGAGTGTTGATGAAAGACAGAAATTGCATCTGGATTGAATTTCCTGCATGGGAGTAATGTCTAAAACAGTCTACGCTTTGATCGTTCCCGGGAAGACCAGTAGTAGTTTCCGATGCACATCTCGTGGCATTCTGTAATCTGTGGACTATCAGAGTGTTGATGAAACACAGAAATTGCACCGGGATTGAATACAACAGTCTCCATGCACAGTTTCCTCCATGGGAGTAATGTCTCAAACAGTCTACGCTTTGATCGTTCCCTGGAAGATTAGTAGTAGTTTCCGACGCACATCTGGAGGCTTTCTGTAATCTGTGGACTATCAGAGTGCTGATGAAACACAGAAATTGCATCGGGATTGAATACAACAGTCACCATGCGCACTTTCCTCCAATCGAGCAATTCTCAAAAAGTCTAGGCTTTGATCGTTCCCTAGAAGACCAGTAGTAGTTTCCGATGCACAACTGGTGGCATTCTGTAACCTGTGGACTATCAGAGTGTTGATGAAACACAGAAATTGCATCGGGATTGAATACAACAGTCACCATGCGCACTTTCCTCCACGGGAGTTATGTCTCAAACAGTCGACGCTTTGATCGTTCCCTGGAAGACCAGTAGTAGTTTTCGATGCACATCTGGAGGCATTCTGTAATCTGTGGACTATCAGAGTGTTGATGAAACACGTAAATTGCATCGGGATTGAATACAACAGTCACCATGCGCACATTCCTCCATAAAAGTAATATCTCAAACAGACTACGCTTTGATCGTTCCCTAGAAGACCAGTTATAGTTTCCGGTGCACATCTGGAGGCTTTCCGTAATGTGTGGATTATCAGAGTGTTGATGAAACACAGAATGTGCATCGGGACTGATTACAACAGTCACTATGCGCACTTTCCTCCATAGGAGTAAGATCTCAAATAGTCTACGCTTTGATCGTTCCCTGGAAGACCAGTAGTAATTTCCGATTAACATCTGGAGGCATTCTGTAATCTGTGGACTATCAGAGTGTTGATGAAACACAGAAATTGCATCGGGATTGAAGACAACAGTCACCATGCGCACTTTCCTCCATGGGAGTAATGTCCCAAACAGTCTACGCTTTGATCGTTCCCTGGAAGGCCAGTAGTTGTTTCCGATGCACATCTGGAGGCATTCTGTAATCTGTGGAGTATCAGAGTGTTGATGAAACACAGAAATTGCATCGGGATTGAATACAACAGCCACCATGCGCACTTTCCTCCATGGGATTAATGTCTCAAACAGTCTACGCTTTGATCGTTCTCTGGAAGACCAGTAGTAGTTTCCGATGCACATCTGGAGGCATTCTGTAATCTGTGGAGTATCAGAGTGTTGATGAAACACAGAAATTGCATCGGGATTGAATACAACAGTCACCATGCGCACTTTCCTCCATGGGAGTAATGTCCCAAACAGTCTACGTTTTGATCGTTCCCTGAAAGACCAGTAGTGGTTTCCGATGCCCGTCTGGAGGCATTCTGTAATCTGTGGACTATCAGAGTGTTGATGAAACACAGAAATTGCATCGGGATTGAATACAACAGTTACCATGCGCATTTTCCTACATGGGAGTAATGTCTCTAACAGTCTACGCTTTGATCGTTCCCTGGAAGACCAGTAGTAGTTTCCGATGCACATCTGGAGGCTTTCAGTAATCTGTGGACTATCAGAGTGTTGATGAAACACAGAAATTGCATCGGGATTGATTACAACAGTCACCATGCGCACTTTCCTCCACAGGAGGTATGTCTCAAACAGTCGACGATTTGATCGTTCCCTGGAAGACCAATAGTAGTTTCCGATGCACATCTGGTGGCATTCTGTAATCTGTGGACTATCAGAGTGTTGATGAAAGACAGATATAGCATCTGGATTGAATTTCCTGCATGGGAGTAATGTCTAAAACAGTCTACGCTTTGATCGTTCCCGGGAAGACCAGTAGTAGTTTCCGATGCACATCTCGTGGCATTCTGTAATCTGTGGACTATCAGAGTGTTGATGAAACACAGAAATTGCATCGGGATTGAATACAACATTTACCATGCGCACTTTCCTCCATGGGAGAAATGTCTCTAAAAGTCTACGCTTTGATCGTTCCCTGGAAGACCAGTAGTAGTTTCCGATGCACAACTGGTGGCATTCTGTGATCTGTGGACTAACAGAGTGTTGATGAAACACAGAAATTGCATCGGGATTGAATACAACAGTCACCATGAGCACTTTCCTCCACGGGAGTTATGTCTCAAACAGTCGACGCTTTCATTGTTCCCTGGAAGACCAGTAGTAGTTTCCGATGCACAACTGGTGGCATTCTGTAACCTGTGGACTATCAGAGTGTTGATGAAACACAGAAATTGCATCGGGATTGAATACAACAGTCACCATGCGCACTTTCCTCCACGGGAGATATGTCTCAAAGAGTCGACGCATTGATCGTTCCCTGGAAGACCAGTAGTAGTTTGCGATGCACATCTGGTGGCATTCTGTAATCTGTGGACTATCAGAGTGTTGATGAAACACAGAAATTGCATCGGGATTGAATACAACAGTCACCATGCGCACTTTCCTCCATTTGAGTAATTCTCAAACAGTCTACGCTTTGATCGTTCCCTGGGAGACCAGTAGTAGTTTCCGATGCACAACTTGTGGCATTCTGTAATCTGTGGACTATCAGAGTGTTGATGAAACACAGAAATTGCATCGGGATTGAATACAACAGTCACCATGAGCACTTTCCTCCACGGGAGATATGTCTCAAACAGTCGACGCTTTGATCGTTTCCTGGAAGACCAGTGGTAGTTTCCGATGCACATCTGGTGGCATTCTGTAATCTGTGGACTATCAGAGTGTTGATGAAACACAGAAATTGCATCGGGATTGAATACAACATTCACCATCCGCACTTTCCTGCATGGGAGTAATGTCTGAAACATTCTACGCTTTGATCGTTTCCGGGAAGACCAGTAGTAGTTTCCGATGCATATCTCGTGGCATTCTGTAATCTGTGGACTATCAGAGTGTTGATGAAACACAGAAAATGCAACGGGATTGAATACAACAGTCACCATGCGCACATTCCTCCATAAAATTAATATCTCAAACAGTCTACGCGTTGATCGTTCCCTGGAAGACCATTAGTAGTTTCCGATTAACATCTGGAGGCATTCTGTAATCTGTGGAGTATCAGAGTGTTGATGAAACACAGAAATTGCATCGGGATTGAATACAACAGTACACCATACGCACTTTCCTCCATGGGAGTAATGTCCCAAACAGTCTACGTTTTGATCGTTCCCTGAAAGACCAGTAGTGGTTTCCGATGCACATCTGGAGGCTTTCTGTAATCTGTGGACTATCAGAGTGTTGATGAAACACAGAAATTGCATCGGGATTGATTACAACAGTCACCATGCGCACTTTCCTCCACGGGAGGTATGTCTCAAACAGTCGACGCTTTGATCGTTCCCTGGAAGACCAGTAGTAGTTTCCGATGCACATCTGGTGGCATTCTGTAATCTGTGGACTATCAGAGTGTTGATGAAAGACAGAAATTGCATCTGGATTGATTTTCCTGCATGGGAGTAATGTCTAAAACAGTCTACGCTTTGATCGTTCCCTGGAAGACCATTAGTAGTTTCCGATGCACATCTGGTGGCATTCTGTAATCTGTGGAGTATCAGAGTGTTGATGAAACACAATAGAAATTGCATCGGGATTGAATACAACAGTCACCATGCGCACTTTCCTCCATGGGAGTAGTGTCCCAAACAGTCTACGCTTTGATCGTTCCCTGGAAGATTAGTAGTAGTTTCCGATGCACATCTGGAGGCTTTCTGTAATCTGTGGACTATCAGAGTGTTGATGAAACACAGAAATTGCATCGGGATTGAATACAACAGTCACCATGCGCACTTTCCTCCAATCGAGTAATTCTCAAAAAGTCTACGCTTTGATCGTTCCCTAGAAGACCAGTAGTAGTTTCCGATGCACAACTGGTGGCATTCTGTAACCTGTGGACTATCAGAGTGTTGATGAAACACAGAAATTGCATCGGGATTGAATACAACAGTCACCATCCGCACTTTCCTGCATGGGAGTAATGTCTGAAACATTCTATGCTCTGATCGTTCCCGGGAAGACCAGTAGTAGGTTCCGATGCACATCTCGTGGCATTCTGTAATCTGTGGACTATCAAAGTGTTGATGAAACACAGAAAATGCAACAAGATTGAATACAACAGTTACCATGCGCACTTTTCTCCATGGGAGTAATTTCTCAAAGAGATTACGCTTTGATCGTTCCCTGAAAGACCAGTAGTAGTTTCCTATGTACATCTGGAGGCATTCTGTAATCTGTGGACTATCAGAGTGTTGATGAAACACATAAATTGCATCGGGATTGAATACAACAGTCACCATGCGCACATTCCTCCATAAAAGTAATATCTCAAACAGTCTACGCTTTGATCGTTCCCTAGAAGACCAGTAGTAGTTTCCGGTGCACATCTGGAGGCTTTCCGTAATCTGTGGATTATCAGAGTGTTGATGAAACACAGAATTTGCATCGGGACTGATTACAACAGTCACTATGCGCACTTTCCTCCATGGGAGTAAGGTCTCAAATAGTCTACGCTTTGATCGTTCCCTGGAAGACCAGTAGTAATTTCCGATTAACATCTGGAGGCATTCTGTAATCTGTGGACTATCAGAGTGTTGATGAAACACAGAAATTGCATCGGGATTGAAGACAACAGTCACCATTCGCACATTCCTCCATGGGAGTAATGTCCCAAAGAGTCTACGCTTTGATCGTTCCCTGGAAGACCAGTAGTTGCTTCCGATGCACATCGGGAGGCATTCTGTAATCTGTGGACTATCAGAGTGTTGATGAAACACAGAAATTGCATCGGGATTGAATACAACATTCACCATGCGCACTTTCCTCCATGGGAGTAATTTCTGAAACAGTCTACGCTTTGATCGTTCCCTGGAAGACCATTAGTAGTTTCCGATGCACATCTGGAGGCAATCTGTAATCTGTGGAGTATCAGAGTGTTGATGAAACACAGAAATTGCATCGGGATTGAATACAACAGTCACCATGCGCACTTTCCTCCATGGGAGTAGTGTCCCAAACAGTCTACGCTTTGATCGTTCCCTGAAAGACCAGTAGTAGTTTCCGATGCACATCTGGAGGCATTCTGTAATCTGTGGACTATCAGAGTGTTGATAAAAAACAGAAAATGCATCGGGATTGAATACAACAGCCACCATGCGCACTTTCCTCCATGGGATTAATGTCTCAAACTGTCTACGCTTTGATCGTTCTCTGGAAGACCAGTAGTAGTTTCCGATGCACATCTGGAGGCATTCTGTAATCTGTGGAGTATCAGAGTGTTGATGAAACACAGAAATTGCATTGGGATTGAATACAACAGTCACCATGCGCACTTTCCTCCATGGGAATAAAGTCCCAAACAGTCTACGTTTTGATCGTTCCCTGAAAGACCAGTAGTGGTTTCCGATGCACATCTGGAGGCATTCTGTAATCTGTGGACTATCAAAGTGTTGATCAAACACAGAAATTGCATCGGGATTGAATACAACAGTTACCATGCGCATTTTCCTCTATGGGAGTAATGTCTCTAACAGTCTACGCTTTGATCGTTCCCTGGAAGACCAGTAGTAGTTTCCGATGCACATCTGGAGGCTTTCTGTAATCTGTGGACTATCAGAGTGTTGATGAAGCACAGAAATTGCATCGGGATTGATTACAACAGTCACCATGCGCACTTTCCTCCACGGGAGGTATGTCTCAAACAGTCGACGCTTTGATCGTTCCCTGGAAGACCAATAGTAGTTTCCGATGCACATCTGATGGCATTCTGTAATCTGTGGACTATCAGAGTGTTGATGAAAGACAGATATTGCATCTGGATTGAATTTCCTGCATGGGAGTAATGTCTAAAACAGTCTACGCTTTGATCGTTCCCGGGAAGACCAGTAGTAGTTTCCGATGCACATCTCGAGGCATTCTGTAATCTGTGGACTATCAGAGTGTTGATGAAACACAGAAATTGCATCGGAATTGAATACAACAGTCTCCATGCGCAGTTTCCTGCATGGGAGTAATGTCTCAAACAGTCTACGCTTTGATCGTTCCCTAGAAGACCAGTAGTAGTTTCCGATGCACAACTGGTGGCATTCTGTAACCTGTGGACTATCAGAGTGTTGATGAAACACAGAAATTGCATCGGGATTGAATACAACAGTCACCATGCGCACTTTCCTCCACGGGAGGTATGTCTCAAACAGTCGACGCTTTGATCGTTCCCTGGAAGACCAGTAGTAGTTTGCGATGCACATCTGGTGGCATTCTGTAATCTGTGGACTATCAGAGTGCTGATGAAACACAGAAATTGCATCGGGATTGAATACAACAGACACCATCCGCACTTTCCTGCATGGGAGTAATGTCTGAAACATTCTACGCTTTGATCGTTTCCGGGAAGACCAGTAGTAGTTTCCGATGCATATCTCGTGGCATTCTGTAATCTGTGGACTATCAGAGTGTTGATGAAACACAGAAAATGCAACGGGATTGAATACAACAGTCACCATGCGCACATTCCTCCATAAAAGTAATATCTCAAACAGTCTACGCGTTGATCGTTATCTGGAAGACCATTAGTAGTTTCCGATGCACATCTGGAGGCATTCTGTAATCTGTGGAGTATCAGAGTGTTGATGAAACACAGAAATTGCATCGGGATTGAATACAACGGTCACTATGCGCACGTTCCTCCATGGGAGTAATGTCTCAAACAGTCTACGCTTTGATCGTTACCTGGAAGACCAGTAGTAGTTTCCGATTAACATCTGGAGGCTTTCTGTAATCTGTGGAGTATCAGAGTGTTGATGAAACACAGAAATTGCATCGGGATTGATTACAACAGTCACCATGCGCACTTTCCTCCACGGGAGGTATGTCTCAAACAGTCGACGCTTTGATCGTTCCCTGGAAGACCAGTAGTAGTTTCCGACGCACATCTGGTGGCATTCTGTAATCTGTGGACTATCAGAGTGTTGATGAAAGACAGAAATTGCATCTGGATTGAATTTCCTGCATGGGAGTAATGTCTAAAACAGTCTACGCTTTGATCGTTCCCGGGAAGACCAGTAGTAGTTTCCGATGCACATCTCGTGGCATTCTGTAATCTGTGGACTATCAGAGTGTTGATGAAACACAGAAATTGCATCGGGATTGAATACAACAGTCTCCATGCGCAGTTTCCTCCATGGGAGTAATGTCTCAAACAGTCTACACTTTGATTGTTCCCTGGAAGATTAGTAGTAGTTTCCGATGCACATCTGGAGACTTTCTGTAATCTGTGGACTATCAGAGTGTTGATGAAACACAGAAATTGCATCGGGATTGAATACAACAGTCACCATGCGCACTTTCCTCCAATCGAGTAATTCTCAAAAAGTCTACGCTTTGATCGTTCCCTAGAAGACCAGTAGTAGTTTCTGATGCACAACTGGTGGCATTCTGTAACCTGTGGACTATCACAGTGTTGATGAAACACAGAAATTGCATCGGGATTGAATACAACAGTCACCATGCGCACTTTCCTCCACGGGAGGTATGTCTCAAACAGTCGACGCTTTGATCGTTCCCTGGAAGACCAGTAGTAGTTTGCGATGCACATCTGGTGGCATTCTGTAATCTGTGGACTATCAGAGTGTTGATGAAACACAGAAATTGCATCGGGATTGAATACAACAGTCACCATCCGCACTTTCCTGCATGGGAGTAATGTCTGAAACATTCTATGATTTGATCGTTCCCGGGAAGACCAGTAGTAGGTTCCGATGCACATCTCGTGGCATTCTGTAATCTGTGGACTATCAAAGTGTTGACGAAACACAGAAAATGCAACAAGATTGAATACAACAGTTAGCATGCGCACTTTTCTCCATGGGAGTAATTTCTCAAAGAGTTTACGCTTCGATCGTCCCCTGAAAGACCAGTAGTAGTTTCCGATGCACATCTGGAGGCATTCTGTAATCTGTGGACTATCAGAGTGTTGATGAAACACATAAATTGCATCGGGATTGAATACAATAGTCACCATGCGCACATTCCTCCATAAAAGTAATATCTCAAACAGTCTACGCTTTGATCGTTCCCTAGAAGACCAGTAGTAGTTTCCGGTGCACATCTGGAGGCATTCTGTAATCTGTGGACTATCAGAGTGTTGATGAAAAACAGAAATTGCATCGGGATTGAATACAACAGCCACCATGCGCACTTTCCTCCATGGGATTATTGTCTCAAACAGTCTACGCTTTGATCGTTCTCTGGAAGACCAGTAGTAGTTTCCGATGCACATCTGGAGGCATTCTGTAATCTGTGGAGTATCAGAGTGTTGGTGAAACACAGAAATTGCATCGGGATTGAATACAACAGTCACCATGCGCACTTTCCTCCATGGGAGTAATGTCCCAAACAGTCTACGTTTTGATCGTTCCCTGAAAGACCAGTAGTGGTTTCCCATGCACATCTGGAGGCATTCTGTAATCTGTGGACTATCAGAGTGTTGATGAAACACAGAAATTGCATCGGGATTGAATACAACAGTCACCATGCGCACTTTCCTCCATGGGATTAATGTCTCAAACAGTCGATGCTTTGATCGTTCCCTGGAAGACCAGTTGTAGTTTCCGATGCACATCTGGTGGCATTCTGTAATCTGTGGACTATCAGAGTGTTGATGAAAGACAGAAAATGCATCTGGATTGAATTTCCTGCATGGGAGTAATGTCTAAAACAGTCTACGCTTTGATCGTTCCCGGGAAGACCAGTAGTAGTTTCCGATGCACATCTCGTGGCATTCTGTAATCTGTGGACTATCAGAGTGTTGATGAAACACAGAAATTGCATCGGGATTGAATACAACAGTCTCCATGCGCAGTTTCCTCCATGGGAGTAATGTCTCAAACAGTCTACGCTTTGATCGTTCCCTGGAAGATTAGTAGTAGTTTCCGATGCACATCTGGAGGCTTTCTGTAATCTGTGGACTATCAGAGTGTTGATGAAACACAGAAATTGCATCGGGATTGAATACAACAGTACCCATGCGCACTTTCCTCCAATCGAGTAATTCTCAAAAAGTCTACGCTTTGATCGTTCCTTAGAAGACCAGTAGTAGTTTCCGATGCACAACTGGTGGCATTCTCTAACCTGTGGACTATCAGAGTGTTGATGAAACACAGAAATTGCATCGGGATTGAATACAACAGTCACCATGCGCACTTTCCTCCACGGGAGGTATATCTCAAACAGTCGCGCTTTGATCGTTCCCTGGAAGACCAGTAGTAGTTTCCGATGCACATCTGGTGGCATTCTGTAATCTGTGGACTATCAGAGTGTTGATGAAACACAGAAATTGCATCGGGATTGAATACAACAGTCACCATCCGCACTTTCCTGCATGGGAGTAATGTCTGAAACATTCTATGCTTTGATCGTTCCCGGGAAGACCAGTAGTAGGTTCCGATGCACATCTCGTGGCATTCTGTAATCTGTGGACTATCAAAGTGTTGATGAAACACAGAAAATGCAACAAGATTGAATACAACAGTTACCATGCGCACTTTTCTCCATGGGAGTAATTTCTCAAAGAGTTTACGCTTTGATCGTTCCCTGAAAGACCAGTAGTAGTTTCCGATGCACATCTGGAGGCATTCTGTAATCTGTGGACTATCAGAGTGTTGATGAAACACATAAATTGCATCGGGATTGAATACAACAGTCATCATGCGCACATTCCTCCATAAAAGTAATATCTCAAACAGTCTACGCTTTGATCGTTCCCTAGAAGACCAGTAGTAGTTTCCGGTGCACATCTGGAGGCATTCTGTAATCTGTGGACTATCAGAGTGTTGATGAAAAACAGAAATTGCATCGGGATTGAATACAACAGCCACCATGCGCACTTTCCTCCATGGGATTAATGTCTCAAACAGTCTACGCTTTGATCGTTCCCTAGAAGACCAGTAGTAGTTTCCGGTGCACATCTGGAGGCTTTCCGTAATCTGTGGATTATCAGAGTGTTGTTGAAACACAGAATTTGCATCGGGACTGATTACAACAGTCACTATGCGCACTTTCCTCCATGGGAGTAAGGCCTCAAATAGTCTACGCTTTGATCGTTCCCTGGAAGACCAGTAGTAATTTCCGATTAACATCTGGAGGCATTCTGTAATCTGTGGACTATCAGAGTGTTGATGAAACACAGAAATTGCATCGGGATTGAATACAACAGTCACCATGCGCACTTTCCTCCATGGGAGTAATGTCCCAAACAGTCTACGTCTTTAACGTTCCCTGAAAGACCAGTAGTGGTTTCCGATGCACATCTGGAGGCATTCTGTAATCTGTGGACTATCAGAGTGTTGATGAAACACAGAAATTGCATCGGGATTGAATACAACAGTTACCATGCGCATTTTCCTCCATGGGAGTAATGTCTCTAACAGTCTACGCTTTGATCGTTCCCTGGAAGACCAGTAGTAGTTTCCGATGCACATCTGGTGGCATTCTGTAATCTGTGGACTATCAGAGTGTTGATGAAAGACAGAAAATGCATCTGGATTGAATATCCTGCATGGGAGTAATGTCTAAAGCAGTCTACGCTTTGATCGTTCCCGGGAAGACCAGTAGTAGTTTCCGACGCACATCTCGTGGCATTCTGTAATCTGTGGACTATCAGAGTGTTGATGAAACACAGAAATTGCATCGGGATTGAATACAACAGTCTCCATGCGCAGTTTCCTCCATGGGAGTAATGTCTCAAACACTCTACGCTTTGATCGTTCCCTGGAAGATTAGTAGTAGTTTCCGATGCACATCTGGAGGCTTTCTGTAATCTGTGGACTATCAGAGTGTTGATGAAACACAGAAATTGCATCGGGATTGAATACAACAGTCACCATGCGCACTTTCCTCCAATCGAGTAATTCTCAAAAAGTCTACGCTTTGATCGTTCCTTAGAAGACCAGTAGTAGTTTCCGATGCACAACTGGTGGCATTCTGTAACCTGTGGACTATCAGAGTGTTGATGAAACACAGAAATTGCATTGGGATTGAATACAACAGTCACCATGCGCACTTTCCTCCACGGGAGGTATATCTCAAACAGTCGACGCTTTGATCGTTCCCTGGAAGACCAGTAGTAGTTTCCGATGCACATCTGGTGGCATTCTGTAATCTGTGGACTATCAGAGTGTTGATGAAACACAGAAATTGCATCGGGATTGAATACAACAGTCACCATCCGCACTTTCCTGCATGGGAGTAATGTCTGAAACATTCTATGCTTTGATCGTTCCCGGGAAGACCAGTAGTAGGTTCCGATGCACATCTCGTGGCATTCTGTAATCTGTGGACCATCAAAGTGTTGATGAAACACAGAAAATGCAACAAGATTGAATACAACAGTTACCATGTGCACTTTTCTTCATGGGAGTAATTTCTCAAAGAGGTTACGCTTTGATCGTTCCCTGAAAGACCAGTAGTAGTTTCCGATGCACATCTGGAGGCATTCTGTAATCTGTGGACTATCAGAGTGTTGATGAAACACATAAATTGCATCGGGATTGAATACAACAGTCACCATGCGCACATTCCTCCATAAAAGTAATATCTCAAACAGTCTACGCTTTGATCGTTCCCTAGAAGACGAGTAGTAGTTTCCGGTGCACATCTGGAGGCTTTCCGTAATCTGTGGATTATCAGAGTGCTGATGAAACACAGAATTTGTATCGGGACTGATTACAACAGTCACTATGCGCACTTTCCTCGATGGGAGTAAGGCCTCAAATAGTCTACGCTTTGATCGTTCCCTGGAAGACCAGTAGTAATTTCCGATTAACATCTGGAGGCATTCTGTAATCTGTGGACTATCAGAGTGTTGATGAAACACAGAAATTGCATCGGGATTGAAGACAACAGTCACCATGCGCACTTTCCTCCATGGGAGTAATGTCCCAAACAGTCTACGCTTTGATCGTTCCCTGGAAGACCAGTAGTTGTTTCCGATGCACATCGGGAGGCATTCTGTAATCTGTGGACTATCAGAGTGTTGATGAAACACAGAAATTGCATCGGGATTGAATACAACATTCACCATGCGCACTTTCCTCCATGGGAGTAATTTCTCAAACAGTCTACGTTTTGATCGTTCCCTGGAAGACCATTAGTAGTTTCCGATGCACATCTGGAGGCATTCTGTAATCTGTGGTGTATCAGAGTGTTGATGAAACACAGAAATTGCATCGGGATTGAATACAACAGTCACCATGCGCACTTTCCTCCATGGGAGTAGTGTCCCAAACAGTCTACGCTTTGATCGTTCCCTGAAAGACCAGTAGTAGTTTCCGATGCACATCTGGAGGCATTCTGTAATCTGTGGACTATCAGGGTGTTGATGAAACACAGAAATTGCATCGGGATTGAATACAACAGTCACCATCCGCACTTTCCTGCATGGGAGTAATGTCTGAAACATTCTACGCTTTGATCGTTTCTGGGAAGACCAGTAGTAGTTTCCGATGCATATCTCGTGGCATTCTGTAATCTGTGGACTATCAGAGTGTTGATGAAACACAGAAAATGCAACGGGATTGAATACAACAGTCACCATGCGCACATTCCTCCATAAAAGTAATATCTCAAACAGTCTACGCGTTGATCGTTCCCTGGAAGACCATTAGTAGTTTCCGATGCACATCTGGAGGCATTCTGTAATCTGTGGAGTATCAGAGTGTAGATGAAACACAGAAATTGCATCGGGATTGAATACAACGGTCACTATGCGCACGTTCCTCCATTGGAGTAATGTCTCAAACAGTCTACGCTTTGATCGTTCCCTGGAAGACCTGTAGTAGTTTCCGATTAACATCTGGAGGCATTCTGTAATCTGTGGAGTATCAGAGTGTTGATGAAACACAGAAATTGCATCGGGATTGAATACAACAGTCACCATACGCACTTTCCTCCATGGGAGTAATGTCCCAAACAGTCTACGTTTTGATCGTTCCCTGAAAGACCAGTAGTGGTTTCCGATGCACATCTGGATGCATTCTGTTATCTGTGGACTATCAGAGTGTTGATGAAACACAGAAATTGCATCTGGATTGAATACAACAGTTACCATGCGCATTTTCCTCCATGGGAGTAATGTCTCTAACAGTCTACGCTTTGATCGTTCCCTGGAAGACCAGTAGTAGTTTCCGATGCACATCTGGAGGCTTTCTGTAATCTGTGGACTATCAGAGTGTTGATGAAACACAGAAATTGCATCGGGATTGATTACAACAGTCACCATGCGCACTTTCCTCCACGGGAGGTATGTCTCAAACAGTCGACGCTTCGATCGTTCCCTGGAAGACCAGTAGTAGTTTCCGATGCACATCTGGTGGCATTCTGTAATCTGTGGACTATCAGAGTGTTGATGAAAGACAGAAATTGCATCTGGATTGAATTTCCTGCATGGGAGTAATGTCTAAAACAGTCTACGCTTTGATCGTTCCCGGGAAGACCAGTAGTAGTTTACTATGCATATCTCGTGGCATTCTGTAATCTGTGGACTATCAGAGTGTTGATGAAACACAGAAATTGCATCGGGATTGAATACAACAGTCTCCATGCGCAGTTTCATCCATGGGAGTAATGTCTCAAACAGTCTACGCTTTGATCGTTCCCTGGAAGATTAGTAGTAGTTTCCGATGCACATCTGGAGGCTTTCTGTAATCTGTGGACTATCAGAGTGTTGATGAAACACAGAAATTGCATCGGGATTGAATACAACAGTCACCATGCGCACTTTCCTCCAATCGAGTAATTCTCAAAACGTCTACGCTTTGATCGTTCCCTAGAAGACCAGTAGTAGTTTCCGATGCACAACTGGTGGCATTCTGTAACCTGTGGACTATCAGAGTGTTGATGAAACACAGAAATTGCATCGGGATTGAATACAACAGTCACCATGCGCACTTTCCTCCACGGGAGGTATGTCTCAAACAGTCGACACTTTCATCGTTCCCTGGAAGACCAGTAGTAGTTTCCGATGCACATCTGGTGGCATTCTGTAATCTGTGGACTATCAGAGTGTTGATGAAACACAGAAATTGCCTCGGGATTGAATACAACAGTCACCATCCGCACTTTCCTGCATGCGAGTAATGTCTGAAACATTCTATGCTTTGATCGTTCCCGGGAAGACCAGTAGTAGGTTCCGATGCACATCTCGTGGCATTCTGTAATCTGTGGACTATCAAAGTGTTGATGAAACACAGAAAATGCAACAAGATTGAATACAACAGTTAGCATGCGCACTTTTCTCCATGGGAGTAATTTCTCAAAGAGTTTACGCTTCGATCGTTCCCTGAAAGACCAGTAGTAGTTTCCGATGCACATCTGGAGGCTTTCTGTAATCTGTGGACTATCAGAGTGTTGATGAAACACATAAATTGCATCGGGATTGAATACAACAGACACCATGCGCACATTCCTCCATAAAAGTAATATCTCAAACGGTCTACACTGTGATCGTTCCCTAGAAGACCAGTAGTAGTTTCCGGTGCACATCTGGAGGCTTTCAGTAATCAGTGGATTATCAGAGTGTTGATGAAACACAGAATTTGCATCGGGACTGATTACAACAGTCACTATGCGCACTTTCCTCCATGGGAGTAAGGTCTCAAATAGTCTACGCTTTGATCGTTCCCTGGAAGACCAGTAGTAATTTCCGATTAACATCTGGAGGCATTCTGTAATCTGTGGACTATCAGAGTGTTGATGAAACACAGAAATTGCATCGGGATTGAAGACAACAGTCACCATGCGCACTTTCCTCCATGGGAGTAGTGTCCCAAACAGTCTACGCTTTGATCGTTCCCTGAAAGACCAGTAGTAGTTTCCGATGCACATCTGGAGGCATTCTGTAATCTGTGGACTATCAGAGTGTTGATGAAAAACAGAAATTGCATCGGGATTGAATACAACAGCCACCATGCGCACTTTCCTCCATGGGATTAATGTCTCAAACAGTCTACGCTTTGATCGTTCTCTGGAAGACCAGTAGTAGTTTCCGATGCACATCTGGAGGCATTCTGTAATCTGTGGAGTATCAGAGTGTTGATGAAACACAGAAATTGCATCGGGATTGAATACAACAGTCACCATGCGCACTTTCCTCCATGGGAGTAATGTCCCAAACAGTCTACGTTTTGATCGTTCCCTGAAAGACCAGTAGTGGTTTCCGATGCACATCTGGAGGCATTCTGTAATCTGTGGACTATCAGAGTGTTGATGAAACACAGAAATTGCATCGGGATTGAATACAACAGTTACCATGCGCATTTTCCTCCATGGGAGTAATGTCTCTAACAGTCTACGCTTTGATCGTTCCCTGGAAGACCAGTAGTAGTTTCCGATGCACATCAGGAGGCTTTCTGTAATCTGTGGACTATCAGTGTGTTGATGAAACACAGAAATTGCATCGGGATTGATTACAACAGTCACCATGCGAACTTTCCTCCACGGGAGGTATGTCTCAAACAGTCGATGCTTTGATCGTTCCCTGGAAGACCAGTAGTAGTTTCCGATGCACATCTGGTGGCATTCTGTAATCTGTGGACTATCAGAGTGTTGATGAAAGACAGAAAATGCATCTGGATTGAATTTCCTGCATGGGAGTAATGTCTAAAACAGTCTACGCTTTGATCGTTCCCGGGAAGACCAGTAGTAGTTTCCGATGCACATCTCGTGGCATTCTGTAATCTGTGGACTATCAGAGTGTTGATGAAACACAGAAATTGCATCGGGATTGAATACAACAGTCTCCATTCGCAGTTTCCTCCATGGGAGTAATGTCTCTAACAGTCTACGCTTTGATCGTTCCCTGGAAGATTAGTATTAGTTTCCGATGCACATCTGGAGGCTTTCTGTAATCTGTGGACTATCAGAGTGTTGATGAAACACAGAAATTGCATCGGGATTGAATACAACAGTCACCATGCGCACTTTCCTCCAATCGAGTAATTCTCAAAAAGTCTACGCTTTGATCGTTCCCTAGAAGACCAGTAGTAGTTTCCGATGCACAACTGGTGGCATTCTGTAACCTGTGGACTATCAGAGTGTTGATGAAACACAGAAATTGCAACGGGATTGAATACAACAGTCACCATGCGCACTTTCCTCCACGGGAGGTATGTCTCAAACAGTCGACGCTTTGATCGTTCCCTGGAAGACCAGTAGTAGTTTCCGATGCACATCTGGTGGCATTCTGTAATCTGTGGACTATCAGAGTGTTGATGAAACACAGAAATTGCATCGGGATTGAATACAACAGTCACCATCCGCACTTTCCTGCATGGGAGTAATGTCTGAAACATTGTATGCTTTGATCGTTCCCGGGAAGACCAGTAGTAGGTTCCGATGCACATCTCGTGGCATTCTGTAATCTGTGGACTATCAGAGTGTTGATGAAACACATAAATTGCATCGGGATTGAATACAACAGTCACCATGCGCACATTCCTCCATAAAAGTAATATCTCAAACAGTCTACGCTTTGATCGTTCCCTAGAAGACCAGTAGTAGTTTCCGGTGCACATCTAAAGGCTTTCCGTAATCTGTGGATTATCAGAGTGTTGATGAAACACAGAATTTGCATCGGGACTGATTACAACAGTCACTATGCGCACTTTCCTCCATGGGAGTAAGGCCTCAAATAGTCTACGCTTTGATCGTTCCCTGGAAGACCAGTAGTAATTTCCGATTAACATCTGGAGGCATTCTGTAATCTGTGGACTATCAGAGTGTTGATGAAACACAGAAATTGCATCGGGATTGAAGACAACAGTCACCATGAGCACTTTCCTCCATGGGAGTAATGTCCCAAACAGTCTACGCTTTGATCGTTCCCTGGAAGACCAGTAGTTGTTTCCGATGCACATCGGGAGGCATTCTGTAATCTGTGGACTATCAGAGTGTTGATGAAACACAGAAATTGCATCGGGATTGAATACAACATTCACCATGCGCACTTTCCTCCATGGGAGTAATTTCTCAAACAGTCTACGTTTTGATCGTTCCCTGGAAGACCAGTAGTAATTTCCGATTAACATCTGGAGGCATTCTGTAATCTGTGGACTATCAGAGTGTTGGTGAAACACAGAAATTGCATCGGGATTGAAGACAACAGTCACCATGCGCACTTTCCTCCATGGGATTAATGTCTCAAACAGTCTACGCTTTGATCGTTCTCTGGAAGACCAGTAGTAGTTTCCGATGCACAACTGGTGGCATTCTGTAACCTGTGGACTATCAGAGTGTCGATGAAACACAGAAATTGCATCGGGATTGAATACAACAGTCACCATCCGCACTTTCCTGCATGGGAGTAATGTCTGAAACATTCTATGCTTTGATCGTTCCCGGGAAGACCAGTAGTAGGTTCCGATGCACATCTCGTGGCATTCTGTAATCTGTGTACTATCAAAGTGTTGATGAAACACAGAAAATGCAACAAGATTGAATACAACAGTTACCATGCGCACTTTTCTCCATGGGAGTAATTTCTCAAAGAGTTTACGCTTTGATCGTTCCCTGAAAGACCAGTAGTAGTTTCCGATGCACATCTGGAGGCATTCTGTAATCTGTGGACTATCAGAGTGTTGATGAAACACATAAATTGCATCGGGATTGAATACAACAGTCACCATGCGCACATTCCTCCATAAAAGTAATATCTCAAACAGTCTACGCTTTGATCGTTCTTTAGAAGACCAGTAGTAGTTTCCGGTGCACATCTGGAGGCTTTCCCTAATCTGTGGATTATCAGAGTGTTGATGAAACACAGAATTTGCATCGGGACTGATTACAACAGTCACTATGCGCACTTTCCTCCATGGGAGTAAGGCCTCAAATAGTCTACGCTTTGATCGTTCCCTGGAAGACCAGTAGTAATTTCCGATTAACATCTGGAGGCATTCTGTAATCTGTGGACTATCAGAGTGTTGATGAAACACAGAAATTGCATCGGGATTGAAGACAACAGTCACGATGCGCACTTTCCTCCATGGGATTAATGTCTCAAACAGTCTACGCTTTGATCGTTCTCTGGAAGACCAGTAGTAGTTTCCGATGCACAACTGGTGGCATTCTGTGATCTGTGGACTATCAGAGTGTTGATGAAACACAGAAAATGCAACAAGATTGAATACAACATTTACCGTGCGCACTTTTCTCCATGGGAGTAATTTCTCAAAGAGTTTACGCTTTGATCGTTCCCTGAAAGACCAGTAGTAGTTTCCGATGCACATCTGGAGGCATTCTGTAATCTGTGGACTATCAGAGTGTTGATGAAACACAGAAATTGCATCGGGATTGAAGACAACAGTCACCATGCGCACTTTCCTCCATGGGAGTAATGTACCAAACAGTCTACGCTTTGATCGTTCCCTGGAAGACCAGTAGTTGTTTCCGATGCACATCGGGAGGCATTCTGTAATCTGTGGACTATCAGAGTGTTGATGAAACACAGAAATTGCATCGGGATTGAATACAACATTCACCATGCGCACTTTCCTCCATGGGAGTAATTTCTCAAACAGTCTACGCTTTGATCGTTCCCTGGAAGAACATTAGTAGTTTCCGATGCACATCTGGAGGCATTCTGTAATCTGTGGAGTATCAGATTGTTGATGAAACACAGAAATTGCATCGGGATTGAATACAACAGTCACCATGCGCACTTTCCTCCATGGGAGTAGTGTCCCAATCAGTATACGCTTTGATCGTTCCCTGAAAGACCAGTAGTAGTTTCCGATGCACATCTGGAGGCATTCTGTAATCTGTGGACTATCAGAGTGTTGATGAAAAACAGAAATTGCATCGGGATTGAATACAACAGCCACCATGCGCACTTTCCTCCATGGGATTAATGTCTCAAACAGTCTACGCTTTGATCGTTCTCTGGAAGACCAGTAGTAGTTTCCGATGCACAACTGGCGGCATTCTGTGATCTGTGGACTATCAGAGTGTTGATGAAACACAAAAATTGCATCGGGATTGAATACAACAGTCACCATGCGCACTTTCCTCCATGGGAGTAATGTCCCAAACAGTCTACGCTTTGATCGTTCCCTGAAAGGCCAGTAGTAGTTTCCGATGCACATCTGGAGGCATTCTGTAATCTGTGGACTATCAGGGTGTTGATGATACACAGAAATGGCATCGGGATTGAATACAACAGTAACCATGCACACATTCCTCCACAAAAGTAATATCTCAAAGAGTCTACGCTTTGATCGTTCCCTGGAAGACGAGTAGTAGTTTCCGATGCACATCTGGAGGCATTCTGTAATCTGTGGACTATCAGAGTGTTGATGAAACACAGAAATTGCATCGGGATTGAATACAACAGTCACCATGCGAACTTTCATCCATGGGAGTAATGTCTCTGAAAGTCTACGCTTTGATCGTTCCCTGGAAGACCAGTAGTAGTTTACGATTAACATCTGGAGGCTTTATGTAATCTGTGGACTATCAGAGTGTTGATGAAACACAGAAATTGCATCGGGATTGAATACAACAGTCACCATGCGCACTTTTCTCCATTTGAGTAATTCTCAAACAGTCTACGCTTTGATCGTTCCCTGGGAGACCAGTAGCAGTTTCCGATGCACAACTGGTGGCATTCTGTAATCTGTGGACTATCAGAGTGTTGATGAAACACAGAAATTGCATCGGGATTGAATACAAAAGTCACCATGAGCACTTTCCTCCACGGGAGATATGTCTCAAACAGTCGACGCTTTGATCGTTCCCTTGAAGACCAGTAGTAGTTTCCGATGCACATCTGGTGGCATTCTGTAATCTGTGGACTATCAGAGTGTTGATGAAACACAGAAATTGCATCGGGATTGAATACAACAGTCACCATGCGCACTTTCCTCCAATCGAGTAATTCTCAAAAAGTCTACGCTTTGATCGTTCCCTAGAAGACCAGTAGTAGTTTCCGATGCACAACTGGTGGCATTCTGTAACCTGTGGACTATCAGAGTGTTGATGAAACACAGAAATTGCAACGGGATTGAATACAACAGTCACCATGCGCACTTTCCTCCACGGGAGGTATGTCTCAAACAGTCGACGCTTTGATCGTTCCCTGGAAGACCAGTAGTAGTTTCCGATGCACATCTGGTGGCATTCTGTAATCTGTGGACTATCAGAGTGTTGATGAAACACAGAAATTGCATCGGGATTGAATACAACAGTCACCATCCGCACTTTCCTGCATGGGAGTAATGTCTGAAACATTGTATGCTTTGATCGTTCCCGGGAAGACCAGTAGTAGGTTCCGATGCACATCTCGTGGCATTCTGTAATCTGTGGACTATCAGAGTGTTGATGAAACACATAAATTGCATCGGGATTGAATACAACAGTCACCATGCGCACATTCCTCCATAAAAGTAATATCTCAAACAGTCTACGCTTTGATCGTTCCCTAGAAGACCAGTAGTAGTTTCCGGTGCACATCTAAAGGCTTTCCGTAATCTGTGGATTATCAGAGTGTTGATGAAACACAGAATTTGCATCGGGACTGATTACAACAGTCACTATGCGCACTTTCCTCCATGGGAGTAAGGCCTCAAATAGTCTACGCTTTGATCGTTCCCTGGAAGACCAGTAGTAATTTCCGATTAACATCTGGAGGCATTCTGTAATCTGTGGACTATCAGAGTGTTGATGAAACACAGAAATTGCATCGGGATTGAAGACAACAGTCACCATGAGCACTTTCCTCCATGGGAGTAATGTCCCAAACAGTCTACGCTTTGATCGTTCCCTGGAAGACCAGTAGTTGTTTCCGATGCACATCGGGAGGCATTCTGTAATCTGTGGACTATCAGAGTGTTGATGAAACACAGAAATTGCATCGGGATTGAATACAACATTCACCATGCGCACTTTCCTCCATGGGAGTAATTTCTCAAACAGTCTACGTTTTGATCGTTCCCTGGAAGACCAGTAGTAATTTCCGATTAACATCTGGAGGCATTCTGTAATCTGTGGACTATCAGAGTGTTGGTGAAACACAGAAATTGCATCGGGATTGAAGACAACAGTCACCATGCGCACTTTCCTCCATGGGATTAATGTCTCAAACAGTCTACGCTTTGATCGTTCTCTGGAAGACCAGTAGTAGTTTCCGATGCACAACTGGTGGCATTCTGTAACCTGTGGACTATCAGAGTGTCGATGAAACACAGAAATTGCATCGGGATTGAATACAACAGTCACCATCCGCACTTTCCTGCATGGGAGTAATGTCTGAAACATTCTATGCTTTGATCGTTCCCGGGAAGACCAGTAGTAGGTTCCGATGCACATCTCGTGGCATTCTGTAATCTGTGTACTATCAAAGTGTTGATGAAACACAGAAAATGCAACAAGATTGAATACAACAGTTACCATGCGCACTTTTCTCCATGGGAGTAATTTCTCAAAGAGTTTACGCTTTGATCGTTCCCTGAAAGACCAGTAGTAGTTTCCGATGCACATCTGGAGGCATTCTGTAATCTGTGGACTATCAGAGTGTTGATGAAACACATAAATTGCATCGGGATTGAATACAACAGTCACCATGCGCACATTCCTCCATAAAAGTAATATCTCAAACAGTCTACGCTTTGATCGTTCTTTAGAAGACCAGTAGTAGTTTCCGGTGCACATCTGGAGGCTTTCCCTAATCTGTGGATTATCAGAGTGTTGATGAAACACAGAATTTGCATCGGGACTGATTACAACAGTCACTATGCGCACTTTCCTCCATGGGAGTAAGGCCTCAAATAGTCTACGCTTTGATCGTTCCCTGGAAGACCAGTAGTAATTTCCGATTAACATCTGGAGGCATTCTGTAATCTGTGGACTATCAGAGTGTTGATGAAACACAGAAATTGCATCGGGATTGAAGACAACAGTCACGATGCGCACTTTCCTCCATGGGATTAATGTCTCAAACAGTCTACGCTTTGATCGTTCTCTGGAAGACCAGTAGTAGTTTCCGATGCACAACTGGTGGCATTCTGTGATCTGTGGACTATCAGAGTGTTGATGAAACACAGAAAATGCAACAAGATTGAATACAACATTTACCGTGCGCACTTTTCTCCATGGGAGTAATTTCTCAAAGAGTTTACGCTTTGATCGTTCCCTGAAAGACCAGTAGTAGTTTCCGATGCACATCTGGAGGCATTCTGTAATCTGTGGACTATCAGAGTGTTGATGAAACACAGAAATTGCATCGGGATTGAAGACAACAGTCACCATGCGCACTTTCCTCCATGGGAGTAATGTACCAAACAGTCTACGCTTTGATCGTTCCCTGGAAGACCAGTAGTTGTTTCCGATGCACATCGGGAGGCATTCTGTAATCTGTGGACTATCAGAGTGTTGATGAAACACAGAAATTGCATCGGGATTGAATACAACATTCACCATGCGCACTTTCCTCCATGGGAGTAATTTCTCAAACAGTCTACGCTTTGATCGTTCCCTGGAAGAACATTAGTAGTTTCCGATGCACATCTGGAGGCATTCTGTAATCTGTGGAGTATCAGATTGTTGATGAAACACAGAAATTGCATCGGGATTGAATACAACAGTCACCATGCGCACTTTCCTCCATGGGAGTAGTGTCCCAATCAGTATACGCTTTGATCGTTCCCTGAAAGACCAGTAGTAGTTTCCGATGCACATCTGGAGGCATTCTGTAATCTGTGGACTATCAGAGTGTTGATGAAAAACAGAAATTGCATCGGGATTGAATACAACAGCCACCATGCGCACTTTCCTCCATGGGATTAATGTCTCAAACAGTCTACGCTTTGATCGTTCTCTGGAAGACCAGTAGTAGTTTCCGATGCACAACTGGCGGCATTCTGTGATCTGTGGACTATCAGAGTGTTGATGAAACACAAAAATTGCATCGGGATTGAATACAACAGTCACCATGCGCACTTTCCTCCATGGGAGTAATGTCCCAAACAGTCTACGCTTTGATCGTTCCCTGAAAGGCCAGTAGTAGTTTCCGATGCACATCTGGAGGCATTCTGTAATCTGTGGACTATCAGGGTGTTGATGATACACAGAAATGGCATCGGGATTGAATACAACAGTAACCATGCACACATTCCTCCACAAAAGTAATATCTCAAAGAGTCTACGCTTTGATCGTTCCCTGGAAGACGAGTAGTAGTTTCCGATGCACATCTGGAGGCATTCTGTAATCTGTGGACTATCAGAGTGTTGATGAAACACAGAAATTGCATCGGGATTGAATACAACAGTCACCATGCGAACTTTCATCCATGGGAGTAATGTCTCTGAAAGTCTACGCTTTGATCGTTCCCTGGAAGACCAGTAGTAGTTTACGATTAACATCTGGAGGCTTTATGTAATCTGTGGACTATCAGAGTGTTGATGAAACACAGAAATTGCATCGGGATTGAATACAACAGTCACCATGCGCACTTTTCTCCATTTGAGTAATTCTCAAACAGTCTACGCTTTGATCGTTCCCTGGGAGACCAGTAGCAGTTTCCGATGCACAACTGGTGGCATTCTGTAATCTGTGGACTATCAGAGTGTTGATGAAACACAGAAATTGCATCGGGATTGAATACAAAAGTCACCATGAGCACTTTCCTCCACGGGAGATATGTCTCAAACAGTCGACGCTTTGATCGTTCCCTTGAAGACCAGTAGTAGTTTCCGATGCACATCTGGTGGCATTCTGTAATCTGTGGACTATCAGAGTGTTGATGAAACACAGAAATTGCATCGGGATTGAATACAACAGTCACCATGCGCACATTCCTCCATAAAAGTAATAACTCAAACAGTCTACGATTTGATCGTTCCATGGAAGACCATTAGTAGTTTCCGATGCACATCTGGAGGCATTCTGTAATCTGTGGAGTATCAGAGTGTTGATGAAACACAGTAATTGCATCGGGATTGAGTACAACGGTCACTATGCGCACGTTTCCCCATGGAAGTAATGTCTCAAACAGTCTACGCTTTGATCGTTCCCTGGAAGTCCAGTAGTAGTTTCCGATTAACATCTGGAGGCATTCTATAATCTGTGGAGTATCAGAGTGTTGATGAAACACAGAAATTGCATCGGGATTGAATACAACAGTCACCATGCGCACTTTCCTCCATGGGAGTAATGTCTCTAACAGTCTACGCTTTGATCGTTCCCTGGAAGACCAATAGTAGTTTCCGATGCACATCTGGAGGCTTTATGTACTCTGTGTACTATCAGAGTGTTGATGAAACATAGGAATTGCATCAGGATTGTATACAACAGTCTCCATGCGCAGTTTCCTCCATGGGAGTAATGTCTCAAACAGTCTACGCTTTGATCGTTCCCTGGAAGATTAGTAGTAGTTTCCGATGCACATCTGGAGGCTTACTGTAATCTGTGGACTATCAGAGTGTTGATGAAACACAGAAATTGCATCGGGATTGAATACAACAGTCACCATGCGCACTTTCCTCCAATCGAGTAATTCTCAAAAGTCTACGCTTTGATCGTTCCCTAGAAGACCAGTAGTAGTTTCCGATGCACAACTGGTGGCATTCTGTAACCTGTGGACTATCAGAGTGTTGATGAAACACAGAAATTGCATCGGGATTGAATACAACAGTCACCATGCGCACTTTCCTCCACGGGAGGTATGTCTCAAACAGTCGACGCTTTGATCGTTCCCTGGAAGACCAGTAGTAGTTTCCGATGCACATCTGGTGGCATTCTGTAATCTGTGGACTATCAGAGTGTTGGTGAAACACAGAAATTGCATCGGGATTGAATACAACAGTCACCATCCGCACTTTCCTGCATGGGAGTAATGTCTGAAACAGTCTATGCTTTGATCGTTCCCGGGAAGACCAGTAGTAGTTTCCGATGCACATCTCGTGGCATTCTGTAATCTGTGGACTATCAAAGTGTTGATGAATCACAGAAAATGCATCGGGATTGAATACAACAGTCACCATGCGCACTTTCCTCCACGGGAGGTATGTCTCAAACAGTCGACGCTTTGATCGTTCCCTGGAAGACCAGTAGTAGTTTCCGATGCACATCTGGTGGCATTCTGTAATCTGTGGACTATCAGAGTGTTGATGAAACACAGAATTTGCATCGGCATTGTTTACAACAGTCACTATGCGCACTTTCCTCCATGGGAGTAAGGTCTCAAATAGTCTACGCTTTGATCGTTCCCTGGAAGACCAGAAGTAATTTCCGATGCACATCTGGTGGCATTCTGTAATCTGTGGACTATCAGAGTGTTGATGAAACACAGAAATTGCATCGGGATTGAATACAACAGTCACTATGCGCACTTTCTTCCATGGGCGTAATGTCTCAAACAGTCTACGCTTTGATCGTTCCCTGGAAGACCAGTAGTAGTTTCCGATTAACATCTGGAGGCATTCTGTAATCTGTGGACTATCAGAGTGTTGATGAAACACAGAAATTGCATCGGGATTGAAGACAACAATCACCATGCGCACTTTCCCCCATGGGAGTAATGTCCCAAACAGTCTACGCTTTGTTCGGTCCCTGGAAGACCAGTAGTTGTTTCCGATGCACATCGGGAGGCATTCTGTAATCTGTGGACTATCAGAGTGTTCATGAAACACTGAAATTGCATCGGGATTGAATACAACATTCACCATGCGTACTTTCCTCCATGGGAGTAATTTCTCAAAGAGTCTACGCTTTGATCGTTCCCTTTAAGACCATTAGTAGTTTCCGATGCACATCTGGAGGCATTCTGTAATCTGTGGAGTATCAGAGTGTTGATGAAACACAGAAATTGCATCGGGATTGAATACAACAGTCACCATGCGCACTTTCCTCCATGGGAGTAATGTCCCAAACAGTCTACGCTTTGATCGTTCCCTGAAAGGCCAGTAGTAGTTTCCGATGCACATCTGGAGGCATTCTGTAATCTGTGGACTAACAGCGTGTTGATGAAACACAGAAATGGCATCGGGATTGAATACAACAGTAACCATGCGCACATTCCTCCATAAAAGTAATATCTCAAAGAGTCTACGCTTTGATCGTTCCCTGGAAGACGAGTAGTAGTTTCCGATGCACATCTGGAGGCATTCTGTAATCTGTGTACTATCAGAGTGTTGATGAAACACAGAAATTGCATCGGGATTGAATACAACAGTCACCATGCGAACTTTCATCCATGGGAGTAATGTCTCTAAAAGTCTACGCTTTGATCGTTCCCTGGAAGACCAGTAGTAGTTTCCGATTAACATCTGGAGGCTTTATGTAATCTGTGGACTATCAGAGTGTTGATGAAACACAGAAATTGCATCGGGATTGAATACAACAGTCACCATGCGCACTTTCCTCCATTTGAGTAATTCTCAAACAGTCTACGCTTTGATCGTTCCCTGGGAGACCAGTAGTAGTTTCCGATGCACAACTGGTGGCATTCTGTAATCTGTGGACTATCAGAGTGTTGATGACACACAGAAATTGCATCGGGATTGAATACAACAGTCACCATGAGCACTTTCCTCCACGGGAGATATGTCTCAAACAGTCGACGCTTTGATCGTTCCCTTGAAGACCAGTAGTAGTTTCCGATGCACATCTGGTGGCATTCTGTAATCTGTGGACTATCAGAGTGTTGATGAAACACAGAAATTGCATTGGGATTGAATACAACAGTCACCATGCGCACATTCCTCCATAAAAGTAATAACTCAAACAGTCTACGCTTTGATCGTTCCCTGGAAGACCATTAGTAGTTTCCGATGCACATCTGGAGGCATTCTGTAATCTGTAGACTATTAGAGTGTTGATGAAACACAGAAATTGCATCGGGATTGAGTACAACGGTCACTATGCGCACGTTCCTCCATGGTAGTAATGTCTCAAACAGTCTACGCTTTGATCGTTCCCTGGAAGACCAGTAGTAGTTTCCGATTAACATCTGGAGGCATTCTGTAATCTGTGGAGTATCAGAGTGTTGATGAAACACAGAAATTGCATCGGGATGAATACAACAGTCACCATGCGCACTTTCCTCCATGGGAGTAATGTCTCTAACAGTCTACGCTTTGATCGTTCCCTGGAAGACCAATAGTAGCTTCCGATGCACATCTGGAGGCTTTATGTACTCTGTGTACTATCAGAGTGTTGATGAAACATAGCAATTGCATCAGGATTGTATACAACAGTCTCCATGCGCAGTTTCCTCCATGGGAGTAATGTCTCAAACAGTCTACGCTTTGATCGATCCCTGGAAGATTAGTAGTAGTTTCCGATGCACATCTGGAGGCTTACTGTAATCTGTGGACTATCAGAGTGTTGATGAAACACAGAAATTGCATCGGGATTGAATACAACAGTCACCATGCGCACTTTCCTCCAATCGAGTAATTCTCAAAAAGTCTACGCTTTGATCGTTCCCTAGAAGACCAGTAGTAGTTTCTGATGCACAACCGGTGGCATTCTGTAACCTGTGGACTATCAGAGTGTTGATGAAACACAGAAATTGCATCGGGATTGAATACAACAGTCACCATGCGCACTTTCCTTCACGGGAGGTATGTCTCAAACAGTCGACGCTTTGATCGTTCCCTGGAAGACCAGTAGTAGTTTCCGATGCATATCTGGTGGCATTCTGTAATCTGTGGACTATCAGAGTGTTGATGAAACACAGAAATTGCATCGGGATTGAATACAACAGTCACCGTCCGCACTTTCCTGCATGGGAGTAATGTCTGAAACAGTCTATGCTTTGATCGTTCCCGGGAAGACCAGTAGTAGTTTCCGATGCACATCTCGTGGCATTCTGTAATCTGTGGACTATCAAAGTGTTGATGAGACACAGAAAATGAAACGGGATTGAATACAACAGTTACCATGCGCACTTTTCTCCATGGGAGTAATTTCTCAAAGAGTTTACGCTTTGATCGTTCCCTGAAAGACCAGTAGTAGTTTCCGATGCACATCTGGAGGCATTCTGTAATCTGTGGACTATCAGAGTGTTGATGAAACACATAAATTGCATCGGGATTGAATACAACAGTCACCATGCGCACATTCCTCCATAAAAGTAATATCTCAAACAGTCTACGCTTTGATCGTTCCCTAGAAGACCAGTAGTAGTTTCCGGTGCACATCTGGAGGCTTTCCGTAATCTGTGGATTATCAGAGTGTTGATGAAACACAGAATTTGCATCGGCATTGATTACAACAGTCACTATGCGCACTTTCCTCCATGGGAGTAAGGTCTCAAATAGTCTACGCTTTGATCGTTCCCTGGAAGACCAGAAGTAATTTCCGATTAACATCTGGAGGCATTCTGTAATCTGTGGACTATCAGAGTGTTGATGAAACACAGAAATTGCATCGGGATTGAAGACAACAGTCACCATGCGCACTTTCCTCCATGGGAGTAATGTCCCAAACAGTCTACGCTTTGATCGTTAGCTGGAAGACCAGTAGTTGTTTCCGATGCACATCGGGAGGCATTCTGTAATCTGTGGACTATCAGAGTGTTGATGAAACACAGAAATTGCATCGGGACTGAATACAACATTCACCATGCGCACTTTCCTCCATGGGAGTAATTTCTCAAACAGTCTACGCTTTGATCGCTCCCTCGAAGACCATTAGTAGTTTCCGATGCACATCTGGAGGCATTCTGTAATCTGTGGAGTATCAGAGTGTTGATGAAACACAGAAATTGCATCGGGATTGAATACAACAGTCACCATACGAACTTTCCTCCGTGGGAGTAATGTCTCAATCAGTCTACGCTTTGATCGTTCCCTGGAAGACCGGTAGTAGTTTCCGATGCACATCTGGAGGCATTCTGTAATCTGTGGACTATCAGAGTGTTGATGAAACACAGAAATTGCATCGGGATTGAATACAACAGTCACCATGCGCACTTTCCTCCATGGGAGTAATGTCTCTAACAGTCTCCGCTTTGATCGTTCCCTGGAAGACCAATAGTAGTTTCCGATGCACATCTAGAGGCTTTATGTACTCTGTGTACTATCAGAGTGTTGATGAAACATAGCAATTGCATCAGGATTGTATACAACAGTCTCCATGCGCAGTTTCCTCCATGGGAGTAATGTCTCAAACAGTCTACGCTTTGATCGTTCCCTGGAAGATTAGTAGTAGTTTCGGATGCACATCTGGAGGCTTTCTGTAATCTGTGGACTATCAGAGTGTTGATGAAACACATAAATTGCATCGGGATTGAATACAACAGACACCATGCGCACATTCCTCCATAAAAGTAATATCTCAAACAGTCTACACTTTGATCGTTCCCTAGAAGACCAGTAGTAGTTTCCGGTGCACATCTGGAGGCTTTCCGTAATCAGTGGATTATCAGAGTGTTGATGAAACACAGAATTTGCATCGGGACTGATTACAACAGTCACTATGCGCACTTTCCTCCATGGGAGTAAGGTCTCAAATAGTCTACGCTTTGATCGTTCCCTGGAAGACCAGTAGTAATTTCCGATTAACATCTGGAGGCATTCTGTAATCTGTGGACTATCAGAGTGTTGATGAAACACAGAAATTGCATCGGGATTGAAGACAACAGTCACCATGCGCACTTTCCTCCATGGGAGTAGTGTCCCAAACAGTCTACGCTTTGATCGTTCCCTGAAAGACCAGTAGTAGTTTCCGATGCACATCTGGAGGCATTCTGTAATCTGTGGACTATCAGAGTGTTGATGAAAAACAGAAATTGCATCGGGATTGAATACAACAGCCACCATGCGCACTTTCCTCCATGGGATTAATGTCTCAAACAGTCTACGCTTTGATCGTTCTCTGGAAGACCAGTAGTAGTTTCCGATGGACATCTGGAGGCATTCTGTAATCTGTGGAGTATCAGAGTGTTGATGAAACACAGAAATTGCATCGGGATTGAATACAACAGTCACCATGCGCACTTTCCTCCATGGGAGTAATGTCCCAAACAGTCTACGTTTGATCGTTCCCTGAAAGACCAGTAGTGGTTTCCGATGCACATCTGGAGGCATTCTGTAATCTGTGGACTATCAGAGTGTTAATGAAACACAGAAATTGCATCTGGATTGAATACAACAGTTACCATGCGCATTTTCCTCCATGGGAGTAATGTCTCTAACAGTCTACGCTTTGATCGTTCCCTGGAAGACCAGTAGTAGTTTCCGATGCACATCAGGAGGCTTTCTGTAATCTGTGGACTATCAGAGTGTTGATGAAACACAGAAATTGCATCGGGATTGATTACAACAGTCACCATGCGCACATTCCTCCATAAAAGTAATATCTCAAAGAGTCTACGCTTTGATCGTTCCCTGGAAGACGAGTAGTAGTTTCCGATGCACATCTGGAGGCATTCTGTAATCTGTGGACTATCAGAGTGTTGATGAAACACAGAAATTGCATCGGGATTGAATACAACAGTCACCATGCGAACTTTCATCCATGGGAGTAATGTCTCTAAAAGTCTACGCTTTGATCGTTCCCTGGAAGACCAGTAGTAGTTTCCGATTAACATCTGGAGTCTTTATGTAATCTGTGGACTATCAGAGTGTTGATGAAACACAGAAATTGCATCGGGATTGAATACAACAGTCACCATGCGCACTTTCCTCCATTTGAGTAATTCTCAAACAGTCTACGCTTTGATCGTTCCCTGGGAGACCAGTAGTAGTTTCCGATGCACAACTGGTGGCATTCTGTAATCTGTGGACTATCAGAGTGTTGATGACACACTGAAATTGCATCGGGATTGAATACAACAGTCACCATGAGCACTTTCCTCCACGGGAGATATGTCTCAAACAGTCGACGCTTTGATCGTTCCCTTGAAGACCAGTAGTAGTTTCCGATGCACATCTGGTGGCATTCTGTAATCTGTGGACTATCAGAGTGTTGATGAAACACAGAAATTGCATCGGGATTGAATACAACAGTCACCATGCGCACATTCCTCCATAAAAGTAATAACTCAAACAGTCTACGCTTTGATCGTTCCCTGGAAGACCATTAGTAGTTTCCGATGCACATCTGGAGGCATTCTGTAATCTGTGGAGTATCAGAGTGTTGATGAAACACAGAAATTGCATCGGGATTGAGTACAACGGTCACTATGCGCACGTTCCTCCATGGTAGTAATGTCTCAAACAGTCTACGCTTTGATCGTTCCCTGGAAGACCAGTAGTAGTTTCCGATTAACATCTGGAGGCATTCTGTAATCTGTGGAGTATCAGAGTGTTGATGAAACACAGAAATTGCATCGGGATGAATACAACAGTCACCATGCGCACTTTCCTCCATGGGAGTAATGTCTCTAACAGTCTACGCTTTGATCGTTCCCTGGAAGACCAATAGTAGTTTCCGATGCACATCTGGAGGCTTTATGTACTCTGTGTACTATCAGAGTGTTGATGAAACATAGCAATTGCATCTGGATTGTATACAACAGTCTCCATGCGCAGTTTCCTCCATGGGAGTAATGTCTCAAACAGTCTACGCTTTGATCGATCCCTGGAAGATTAGTAGTAGTTTCCGATGCACATCTGGAGGCTTACTGTAATCTGTGGACTATCAGAGTGTTGATGAAACACAGAAATTGCATCGGGATTGAATACAACAGTCACCATGCGCACTTTCCTCCAATCGAGTAATTCTCAAAAAGACTACGCTTTGATCGTTCCCTAGAAGACCAGTAGTAGTTTCTGATGCACAACTGGTGGCATTCTGTAACCTGTGGACTATCAGAGTTTGATGAAACACAGAAATTGCATCGGGATTGAATACAACAGTCACCATGCGCACTTTCCTCCACGGGAGGTATGTCTCAAACAGTCGACGCTTTGATCGTTCCCTGGAAGACCAGTAGTAGTTTCCGATGCACATCTGGTGGCATTCTGTAATCTGTGGACTATCAGAGTGTTGATGAAACACAGAAATTGCATCGGGATTGAATACAACAGTCACCATCCGCACTTTCCTGCATGGGAGTAATGTCTGAAACAGTCTATGCTTTGATCGTTCCCGGGAAGACCAGTAGTAGTTTCCGATGCACATCTCGTGGCATTCTGTAATCTGTGGACTATCAAAGTGTTGATGAGACACAGAAAATGAAACGGGATTGAATACAACAGTTACCATGCGCACTTTTCTCCATGGGAGTAATTTCTCAAAGAGTTTACGCTTTGATCGTTCCCTGAAAGACCAGTAGTAGTTTCCGATGCACATCTGGAGGCATTCTGTAATCTGTGGACTATCAGAGTGTTGATGAAACACATAAATTGCATCGGGATTGAATACAACAGTCACCATGCGCACATTCCTCCATAAAAGTAATATCTCAAACAGTCTACGCTTTGATCGTTCCCTAGAAGACCAGTAGTAGTTTCCGGTGCACATCTGGAGGCTTTCCGTAATCTGTGGATTATCAGAGTGTTGATGAAACACAGAATTTGCATCGGCATTGATTACAACAGTCACTATGCGCACTTTCCTCCATGGGAGTAAGGTCTCAAATAGTCTACGCTTTGATCGTTCCCTGGAAGACCAGAAGTAATTTCCGATTAACATCTGGAGGCATTCTGTAATCTGTGGACTATCAGAGTGTTGATGAAACACAGAAATTGCATCGGGATTGAAGACAACAGTCACCATGCGCACTTTCCTCCATGGGAGTAATGTCCCAAACAGTCTACGCTTTGATCGTTAGCTGGAAGACCAGTAGTTGTTTCCGATGCACATCGGGAAGCATTCTGTAATCTGTGGACTATCAGAGTGTTGATGAAACACAGAAATTGCATCGGGACTGAATACAACATTCACCATGCGCACTTTCCTCCATGGGAGTAATTTCTCAAACAGTCTACGCTTTGATCGCTCCCTCGAAGACCATTAGTAGTTTCCGATGCACATCTGGAGGCATTCTGTAATCTGTGGAGTATCAGAGTGTTGATGAAACACAGAAATTGCATCGGGATTGAATACAACAGTCACCATACGAACTTTCCTCCGTGGGAGTAATGTCTCAATCAGTCTACGCTTTGATCGTTCCCTGGAAGACCGGTAGTAGTTTCCGATGCACATCTGGAGGCATTCTGTAATCTGTGGACTATCAGAGTGTTGATGAAACACAGAAATTGCATCGGGATTGAATACAACAGTCACCATGCGCACTTTCCTCCATGGGAGTAATGTCTCTAACAGTCTCCGCTTTGATCGTTCCCTGGAAGACCAATAGTAGTTTCCGATGCACATCTAGAGGCTTTATGTACTCTGTGTACTATCAGAGTGTTGATGAAACATAGCAATTGCATCAGGATTGTATACAACAGTCTCCATGCGCAGTTTCCTCCATGGGAGTAATGTCTCAAACAGTCTACGCTTTGATCGTTCCCTGGAAGATTAGTAGTAGTTTCGGATGCACATCTGGAGGCTTTCTGTAATCTGTGGACTATCAGAGTGTTGATGAAACACAAAAATTGCATCGGGATTGAATACAACAGTCACCATGCGCACTTTCCTACAATCGAGTAATTCTCAAAAAGTCTACGCTTTGATCGTTCCCTAGAAGACCAGTAGCAGTTTCCGATGCACAACTGGTGGCATTCTGTAACCTGTGGACTATCAGAGTGTTGATGAAACACAGAAATTGCATCGGGATTGAATACAACAGTCCCCATGCGCACTTTCCTGCACGGGAGGTACGTCTCAAACAGTCGACGCTTTGATCGTTCCCGGGAAGACCAGTAGTAGTTTCCGATGCACATCTCGTGGCATTCTGTAATCTGTGGACTATCAAAGTGTTGATGAAACACAGAAAATGCAACGGGATTGAATACAACAGTTACCATGCGCACTTTTCTCCATGGGAGTAATTTCTCAAAGAGTTTACGCTTTGATCGTTCCCTGAAAGACCAGTAGTAGTTTCCGATGCACATCTGGAGGCATTCTGTAATCTGTGGACTGTCAGAGTGTTGATGAAACAGATAAATTGCATCGGGATTGAATACAACAGTCACCATGCGCACATTCCTCCATAAAAGTAATATCTCAAACAGTCTACGCTTTGATCGTTCCCTAGAAGACCAGTAGTAGTTTCCGGTGCACATCTGGAGGCTTTCCGTAATCTGTGGATTATCAGAGTGTTGATGAAACACAGAATTTGCATCGGGATTGATTACAACAGTCACTATGCGCACTTTCCTCCATGGGAGTAAGTTCTCAAATAGTCTATGCTTTGATCGTTCCCTGGAAGACCAGTAGTAATTTCCGATTAACATCTGGAGGCATTCTGTAATCTGTGGACTATCAGACTGTTGATGAAACACAGAAATTCCATCGGGATTGAAGACAACAGTCACCATGCGCACTTTCCTCCATGGGAGTAATGTCCCAAACAGTCTACGCTTTGATCGTTCCCTGGAAGACCAGTAGTTGTTTCCGATGCACATCGGGAGGCATTCTGTAATCTGTGGACTATCAGAGTGTTGATGAAACACAGAAATTGCATCGAGATTGAATACAACATTCACCATGCGCACTTTCCTCCATGGGAGTAATTTCTCAAACAGTCTACGCTTTGATCGTTCCCTGGAAGACCATTAGTAGTTTCCGATGCACATCTGGAGGCATTCTGTAATCTGTGGAGTATCAGAGTGTTGATGAAACACAGAAATTGCATCGGGATTGAATACAACAGTCACCATGCGCACTTTCCTCCATGGGAGTAGTGTCCCAAACAGTCTACGCTTTGATCGTTCCCTGAAAGACCAGTAGTAGTTTCCGATGCAAATCTGGAGGCATTCTGTAATCTGTGGACTATCAGAGTGTTGATGAAACACAGAAATTGCATCGGGATTGATTGCAACAGTCACTATGCGCACTTTCCTCCATGGGAGTAATGTCTAAAACAGTCTACGCTTTGATCGTTCCCTGGAAGACCAGTAGTAGTTTCCGATGCACATCTGGAGGCATTCTGTAATCTGTGGACTATCAGAGTGTTGATGAAACACAGAAATTGCATCGGGATTGAATACAACATTTACCATGCGCACTTTCCTCCATGGGAGAAATGTCTCTAAAAGTCTACGCTTTGATCGTTCCCTGGAAGACCAGTAGTAGTTTCCGATGCACAACTGGTGGCATTCTGTGATCTGTGGACTATCAGAGTGTTGATGAAACACAGAAATTGCATCGGGATTGAATACAACAGTCACCATCCACACTTTCCTCCACGGGAGGTATGTCTCAAACAGTCGACGCTTTCCTTGTTCCCTGGAAGACCAGTAGTAGTTTCCGATGCACATCTGGTGGCATTCTGTAATCTGTGGACTATCAGAGTGTTGATGAAACACAGAAATTGCATCGGGATTGAATACAACAGTCACTATGCGCACTTTCCTCCATGGGAGTAATGTCTAAAACAGTCTACGCTTTGATCGTTCCCTGGAAGACCAGTAGTAGTTTCCGATTAACATCTGGAGGCATTCTGTTATCTGTGGACTATCAGAGTGTTAATGAAACACAAAAATTGCATCGGGATTGAATACAACATTCACCATGCGTACTTTCCTCCATGGGAGTAATTTCTCAAAGAGTCTACGCTTTGATCGTTCCCTGGAAGACTATTAGCAGTTTCCGATGCACATCTGGAGGCATTCTGTAATCTGTGGAATATCAGAGTGTTGATGAAACACAGAAATTGCATCGGGATTGAATACAAATGTCACCATGCGCACTTTCCTCCATGGGAGTAATGTCCCAAACAGTCTACGCTTTGATCGTTCCCTGAAAGGCCAGTAGTAGTTTCCGATGCACATCTGGAGGCATTCTGTAATCTGTGGACTATCAGCGTATTGATGAAACACAGAAATGGCATCGAGATTGAATACAACAGTAACCATGCGCACATTCCTCCATAAAAGTAATATCTCAAAGAATCTACGTCTTGATCGTTCCCTGGAAGACGAGTAGTAGTTTCCGATGCACATCTGGAGGCATTCTGTAATCTGTGGGCTATCAGAGTGTTGATGAAACACTGAAATTGCATCGGGATTGAATACAACAGTCACCATGCGAACTTTCATCCATGGGAGTAATGTCTCTAAAAGTCTACGCTTTGATCGTTCCCTGGAAGACCAGTAGTAGTTTCCGATTAACATCTGGAGGCTTTCTGTAATCTGTGGACTATCAGAGTGTTGATGAAACACAGAAATTGCATCGGGATTGAATACAACAGTCACCATGGGCACTTTCCTCCATTTGAGTAATTCTCAAACAGTCTACGCTTTGATCGTTCCCTGGGAGACCAGTTGTAGTTTCCGATGCACAACTTGTGGCATTCTGTAATCTTTGGACTATCAGAGTGTTGATGAAACACCGAAATTGCATCGGTATTGAATACAACAGTCATCATGAGCACTTTCCTCCACGGGAGATATGTCTCAAACAGTCGACGCTTTGATCGTTTCCTGGAAGACCAGTAGTAGTTTCCGATGCACATCTGGTGGCATTCTGTAATCTGTGGACTATCAGAGTGTTGATGAAAGACAGAAATTGCATCTGGATTGAATTTCCTGCATGGGAGTAATGTCTAAAACAGTCTACGCTTTGATGGTTCCCGGGAAGACCAGTAGTAGTTTCCGATGCACATCTCGTGGCATTCTGTAATCTGTGGACTATCAGAGTGTTGATGAAACACAGAAATTGCATCGGGATTGAATACAACATTCTCCGTGCGCAGTTTCCTCCATGGGAGTAATGTCTCAAACAGTCTACGCTTTGATCGTTCCCTGGAAGATTAGTAGTAGTTGCCGATGCACATCTGGAGGCTTTCCGTAATCTGTGGACTATCAGAGTGTTGATGAAACACAGAAATTGCATCGGGATTGAATACAACAGTCACCATGCGCACTTTCCTCCAATCGAGTAATTCTCAAAAAGTCTACGCTTTGATCGTTCCCTAGAAGACCAGTAGTAGTTTCCGATGCACAACTGGTGTCATTCTGTAACCTGTGGACTATCAGAGTGTTGATGAAACACAGAAATTGCATCGGGATTGAATACAACAGTCACCATGCGCACTTTACTCCACGGGAGGTATGTCTCAAACAGTCGACGCTTTGATCGTTCCCTGGAAGACCAGTAGTAGTTTTCGATGCACATCTGGTGGCATTCTGTAATCTGTGGACTATCAGAGTGTTGACGAAACACAGAAATTGCATCGGGATTGAATACAACAGTCACCATCCGCACTTTCCTTCATGGGAGTAATGTCTGAAACATTCTATGCTTTGATCGTTCCCGGGAAGACCAGTAGTAGTTTCCGATGCACATCTCGTGGCATTCTGTAATCTGTGGACTATCAAAGTGTTAATGAAACACAGAAAATGCATCGGGATTGAATACAACAGTTACCATGCGCACTTTTCTCCATGGGAGTAATTTCTCAAAGAGTTTACGCTTTGATCGTTCCCTGAAAGACCAGTTGTAGTTTCCGATGCACATCTGGAGGCATTCTCTAATCTGTGGACTATCAGAGTGTTGATGAAACACATAAATTGCATCGGGATTGAATACAACAGTCACCATTCGCACATTCCTCCATAAAAGTAATATCTCAAACAGTCTACGCTTTGTTCGTTCCCTAGAAGACCAGTAGTAGTTTCCGGTGCAAATCTTGAGGCTTTCCGTAATCTGTGGATTATCAGAGTGTTGATGAAACACAGAATTTGCATCGGGATTGATTACAACAGTCACTATGCGCCCTTTCCTCCATGGGAGTAAGGTCTCAAATAGTCTACGCTTTGATCGTTCCCTGGAAGACCAGTAGTAATTTCCGATTAACATCTTTAGGCATTCTGTAATCTGTGGACTATCAGAGTGTTGATGAAACACAGAAATTGCAATGGGATTGAAGACAACAGTCACCATGCGCACTTTCCTCCATGGGAGTAATGTCCCAAACAGTCTACGCTTTGATCGTTCCCTGGAAGACCAGTAGTTGTTTCCGATGCACATCGGGAGGCATTCTGTAATCTGTGGACTATCAGGGTGTTGATGAAACACAGAAATTGCATCGGGATTGAATACAACATTTACTATGCGCACTTTCCTCCATGGGAGTAATGTCTCTAAAAGTCTACGCTTTGATCGTTCCCTGGAAGACCAGTAGTAGTTTCCGATGCACAACTGGTGGCATTCTGTGATCTGTGGACTATCAGAGTGTTGATGAAACACAGAAATTGCATCGGGATTGAATACAACTGTCACTATGCGCACTTTCCTCCATGGGAGTAATGTCTCAAACAGTCTACGCTTTGATCGTTCCCTGGAAGACCAGTAGTAGTTTCCGATTAACATCTGGAGGCATTCTGTAATCTGTGGACTATCAGAGTGTTGATGAAACACAGAAATTGCAACGGGATTGAAGACAACAGTCACCATGCGCACTTTCCTCCATGGGTGTAATGTCCCAAACAATCTACGCTTTGTTCGGTCCCTGGAAGACCAGTAGTTGTTTCCGATGCACATCGGGAGGCATTCTGTAATCTGTGGACTATCAGAGTGTTCATGAAACACAGAAATTGCATCGGGATTGAATACAACATTCACCATGCGTACTTTCCTCCATGGGAGTAATTTCTCAAAGAGTCTACGCTTTGATCGTTCCCTGGAAGACCATTAGTAGTTTCCGATGCACATCTGGAGGCATTCTGTAATCTGTGGAGTATCAGAGTGTTGATGAAACACAGAAATTGCATTGGGATTGAATACAACAGTCACCATGCGCACTTTCCTCCATGGGAGTAATGTCTCAAACAGTCTACGCTTTGATCGTTCCCTGAAAGGCCAGTAGTAGTTTCCGATGCACATCTGGAGGCATTCTGTAATCTGTGGACTATCAGCGTGTTGATGAAACACAAAAATGGCATCGGGATTGAATACAACAGTAACCATGCGCACATTCCTCCATAAAAGTTATATCTCAAAGAGTCTACGCTTTGATGGTTCCCTGGAAGACGAGTAGTAGTTTCCGATGCACAACTGGTGGCATTCTGTAATCTGTGGACTATCAGAGTGTTAATGAAACACAGAAATTGCATCGGGATTGAATACAACAGTCACGATGAGCACTTTCCTCCACGGGAGATATGTCTCTAACAGTCGACGCTTTGATCGTTCCCTGGAAGACCAGTAGTAGTTTCCGATGCACATCTGGTGGCATTCTGTAATCTGTGGACTATCAGAGTGTTCATGAAACACAGAAATTGCATCGGGATTGAATACAACAGTCACCATCCGCACTTTCCTGCATGGGAGTAATGTCTGAAACAGTCTACGCTTTGATCGTTTACGGGAAGACCAGTAGTAGTTTCCGATGCATATCTCGTGGCATTCTGTAATCTGTGGACTATCAGAGTGTTGATGAAACACAGAAAATGCAACGGGATTGAATACAACAGTCACCATGCGCACATTCCTCCATAAAAGTAATATCTCAAACAGTCTACGCTTTGATCGTTCCCTGGAAGACCATTAGCAGTTTCCGTTGCACATCTGGAGGCATTCTGTAATCTGTGGATTATCAGAGTGTTCATGAAACACAGAAATTGCATCGGCATTGAATACAACGGTCACTATGCGCACGTTCCTCCATGGGAGTAATGTCTCAAACAGTCTACGCTTTGATCGTTACCTGGAAGACGAGTAGTAGTTTCCGATTAACATCTGGAGGCATTCTGTAATCTGTGGAGTATCAGAGTGTTGATGAAACACAGAAATTGCATCGGGATTGAATACAACAGTCACCATGCGCACTTTCCTCCATGGGAGTAATGTCTCAAACAGTCTACGCTTTGATCGTTCCCTGGAAGACCAGTAGTAGTTTCTGATGCACATCTGGAGGCTTTCTGTAATCTGTGGACTATCAGAGTGTTGATGAAACACAGAAATTGCATCGGGATTGATTACAACAGTCACCATGCGCACTTTCCTCCTCGGGAGGTATGTCTCAAACAGTCGACGCTTTGATCGTTCCCGTGAAGACCTGTAGTAGTTTCCGATGCACATCTGGTGGCATTCTGTAATCTGTGGACTATCAGAGTGTTGATGAAAGACAGAAATTGCATCTGGATTGAATTTCCTGCATGGTAGTAATGTCTAAAACAGTCTACGCTTTGATCGTTCCCGGGAAGACCAGTAGCAGTTTCCGATGCACATCTCGTGGCATTCTGTAATCTGTGGACTATCAGAGTGTTGATGAAACACAGAAATTGCATCGGGATTGAATACAACATTCACCATGCGCACTTTCCTCCACGGAGTAATGTCTCGAACAATCTACGCTTTCATCGATGCCTGGAAGACCAGTAGTAGTTTCCGATGCACATCTGGTGGCATTCTGTAATGTGTAGACTATCAGAGTGTTGATGAAACACAGTAATTGAATCGGGATTGAATACAACAGTCACCATGCGCACTTTCCTCCATGGGAGTAATGTCTCTAACAGTCTACGCTTTGATCGTTCCCTGGAAGACCAGTAGTAGTTTCCCATGGACATCTGGAGGCTTCATGTACTCTGTGGACTATCAGAGTGTTGATGAAACATAGAAATTGCATCGGGATAGAATACAACAGTCTCCATGCGCAGTTTCCTCCATGGGAGTAATGTCTCTAACAGTCTACGCTTTGATCGTTCCCTGGAGGACCAGTAGTTGTTTCTGATTATCATCCGGAGGCATTCTGTAATCTGTGGACTATCAGAGTGTTGATGAAACACAGAAATTGCATCGGGACTGAATACAACAGTCACCATGCGCACTTTCCTCCATGGGAGTAATGTCTCAAAGAGTCTACGCATTGATCGTTCCCTGAAAGACCAGTAGAAGCTTCCGATGCACATCTGGAGGCATTCTGTAGTCTGTGGACTATCAGAGTGTTGATGAAACACAGAAATTGCATCGGGATTGAATACAACAGTCACTATGCGCACTTTCCTCCATGGGAGTAATGTCTCTAACAGTCTACGCTTTGATCGTTCCCTGGAGGACCAGCAGTAGTTTCCGATGCACATCTGGAGGCATTCTGTAATCTGTGGAGTATCATAGTGTTGATGAAAGACAGAAATTGCATCTGGATTGAATTTCCTTCATGGGAGTAATGTCTAATACAGTCTACGCTTTGACCGTTCCCGGGAAGACCAGTAGTAGTTTCCGATGCACATCTCGTGGCATTCTGTAATCTGTGGACTATCAGAGTGTTGATGAAACACAGAAATTGCATCGGGATTGAATACAACAGTCTCCATGCGCAGTTTCCTCCATGGGAGTAATGTCACAAACAGTCTACGCTTTGATCGTTCCCTGGAAGATTAGTAGTAGTTTCCGATGCACAACTGGAGGCTTTCTGTAATCTGTGGACTATCAGAGTGTTGATGAAACACAGAAATTGCATCGGGATTAAATACAACAGTCACCATGCGCACTTTCCTCCAGTCGAGTAATTCTCAAAAAGTCTACGCTTTGATCGTTCCCTAGAAGACCAGTAGTAGTTTCCGATGCACAACTGGTGGCATTCTGTAACCTGTGGACTATCAGAGTGTTGATGAAACACAGAAATTGCATCGGGATTGAATACAACAGTCACCATGCGCACTTTCCTCCACAGGAGGTATGTCTCAAACAGTCGACGCTTTGATCGTTCCCTGGAAGACCAGTAGTAGTTTCCGATGCACATCTGGTGGCATTCTGTAATCTGTGGACTATCAGAGTGTTGATGAAACACAGAAATTGCATCGGGATTGAATACAACAGTCACCATCCGCACTTTCCTGCATGGGAGTAATGTCTGAAACATTCTATGCTTTGATCGTTCCTGGGAAGACCAGTAGTAGTTTCCGATGCACATCTCGTGGCATTCTGTAATCTGTGGACTATCAAAGTGTTGATGAAACACAGAAAATGCAACTGGATTGAATACAACAGTCACCATGGGCACATTCCTCCATAAAAGTAATATCTCAAACAGTCTACGCTCTGATCGTTCCCTAGAAGACCAGTAGTAGTTTCCGGTGCACATCTGGAGGCTTTCCGTAATCTGTGGATTATCAGAGTGTTGATGAAACACAGAATTTGCATCGGGATTGATTACAACAGTCACTATGCGCACTTTCCTCCATGGGAGTAAGGTCTCAAATAGTCTACGCTTTGATCGTTCCCTGGAAGAACAGTAGTAATTTCCGATTAACATCTGGAGGCATTCTGTAATCTGTGGACTATCAGAGTGTTGATGAAACCCAGAAATTGCATCGGGATTGAAGACAACAGTCACCATGCGCACTTCCCTCCATGGGAGTAATGTCCCAAACAGTCTACGCTTTGATCGTTTCCTGGAAGACCAGTAGTTGTTTCCGATGCACATCGGGAGGCATTCTGTAATCTGTGGACTATCAGAGTGTTGATGAAACACAGAAATTGCATCGGGATTGAATACAACATTCACCATGCGCACTTTCCTCCATGGGAGTAATTTCTCAAACAGTCTACGCTTTGATCGTTCCCTGGAAGACCATTAGTAGTTTCCGATGCACATCTGGAGGCATTCTGTAATCTGTGGAGTATCAGAGTGTTGATGAAACACAGAAATTGCATCGGGATTGAATACAACAGTCACTATGCGCACTTTCCTCCATGGGCGTAATGTCTCATACAGTCTACGCTTTGATCGTTCCCTGGAAGACCAGTAGTAGTTTCCGATTAACATCTGGAGGCATTCTGTAATCTGTGGACTATCAGAGTGTCGATGAAACACAGAAATTGCATCGGGATTGAATACAACAGTCACCAAGCGAACTTTCCTCCGTGTGAGTAATGTCTCAAAGAGTCTACGCTTTGATCGTTCCCTGGAAGACAAGTAGAAGTTTACGATGCACATCTGGAGGCATTCTGTAATCTGTGGACTATCAGAGTGTTGATGAAACACAGAAATTGCATCGGGATTGAATACAACAGTCACCATGCGCACTTTCCTCCACGGGAGTAATGTCTCGAACAATCTACGCTTTCATCGATGCCTGGAAGACCAGTAGTAGTTTCCGATGCACATCTGGTGGCATTCTGTAATGTGTAGACTATCAGAGTGTTGATGAAAAACAGTAATTGAATCGGGATTGAATACAACAGTCACCATGCGCACTTTCCTCCATGGGAGTAATGTCTCTAACAGTCTACGCTTTGATCGTTCCCTGGAAGCCCAGTAGTAGTTTCCCATGGACATCTGGAGGCTTCATGTACTCTGTGGACTATCAGAGTGTTGATGAAACATAGAAATTGAATCGGGATTGAATACAACAGTCTCCATGCGCAGTTTCCTCCATGGGAGTAATTCTCAAACAGTCTACGATTTGATCTTTCCCTGGAAGACCAGTAGCAGTTCCGATTAACATCTGGAGGCCTTCTGTAATCTGTGGACTATCAGAGTGTTGATGAAACACAGAAATTTCATCGGGATTGAAATGAACAGTCACCATGCGCACTTTCATCCACGGGAATAATGTCTCAAACAATCTACACTTTGATCGTTCCCTGGAAGACCAGTAGTAGTTTCTGATGCACATCTGGTGGCATTCTGTAATGTGTAGACTATCAGAGTGTTGACGAAACACAGTAATTGCATCGGGATTGAATACAACAGTCACCATGTGCACTTTCCTCCATGGGAGTAATGTCCCAAACAGCCTACGCTGTGATCGTTCTCTGGAAGACCAGTAGTTGTTTCTGATTATCATCCGGAGGCATTCTGTAATCTGTGGACTATCAGAGTGTTGATGAAACACAGAAATTGCATCGGGACTGAATACAACAGTCACCATGCGCACTTTCCTCCATGGGAGTAATGTCTCAAAGAGTCTACGCTTTGATCGTTCCCTGAAAGACCAGTAGAAGCTTCCGATGCACATCTGGAGGCATTCTGTAGTCTGTGGACTATCAGAGTGTTGATGAAACACAAAAATTGCATCGGGATTGAATACAACAGTTACTATGCGCACTTTCCTCCATGGGAGTAATGTCTCTAACAGTCTACGCTTTGATCGTTCCCTGGAGGACCAGTAGTAGTTTCCGATGCACATCTGGAGGCATTCTGTAATCTGTGGAGTATCAGAGTGTTGATGAAAGACAGAAATTGCATGTGGATTGAATTTCCTGCATGGGAGTAATGTCTAAAACAGTCTACGCTTTGACCGTTCCCGGGAAGACCAGTAGTAGTTTCCGATGCACATCTCGTGGCATTCTGTAATCTGTGGACTATCAGAGTGTTGATGAAACACAGAAATTGCATCGGGATTGAATACAACAGTCTCCATGCGCAGTTTCCTCCATGGGAGTAATGTCACAAAGAGTCTACGCTTTGATCGTTCCCTGGAAGATTAGTAGTAGTTTCCGATGCACATCTGGAGGCTTTCTGTAATCTGTGGACTATCAGAGTGTTGATGAAACACAGAAATTGCATCGGGATTAAATACAACAGTCACCATGCGCACTTTCCTCCAGTCGAGTAATTCTCAAAAAGTCTACGCTTTGATCGTTCCCTAGAAGACCAGTAGTAGTTTCCGATGCACAACTGGTGGCATTCTGTAACCTGTGGACTATCAGAGTGTTGATGAAACACAGAAATTGCATCGGGATTGAATACAACAGTCACCATGCGCACTTTCCTCCACAGGAGGTATGTCTCAAACAGTCGACGCTTTGATCGTTCCCTGGAAGACCAGTAGTAGTTTCCGATGCACATCTGGTGGCATTCTGTAACCTGTGGACTATCAGAGTGTTGATGAAACACAGAAATTGCATCGGGATTGAATACAACAGTCACAATGCGCACTTTCCTCCACAGGAGGTATGTCTCAAACAGTCGACGCTTTGATCGTTCCCTGGAAGACCAGTAGTAGTTTCCGATGCACATCTGGTGGCATTCTGTAATCTGTGGACTATCAGAGTGTTGATGAAACACAGAAATTGCATCGGGATTAAATACAACAGTCACCATGCGCACTTTCCTCCAGTCGAGTAATTCTCAAAAAGTCTACGCCTTGATCGTTCCCTAGAAGACCAGTAGTAGTTTCCGATGCACAACTGGTGGCATTCTGTAACCTGTGGACTATCAGAGTGTTGATGAAACACAGAAAATGCAACTGGATTGAATACAACAGTTACCATGCGCACTTTTCTCCATGGGAGTAATTTCTCAAAGAGTTTACGCGTTGATCGTTCCCTGAAAGACCAGTAGTAGTTTCCGATGCACATCTGGAGGCATTCTGTAATCTGTGGACTATCAGAGTGTTGATGAAAGACATAAATTGCATCGGGATTGAATACAACAGTCACCATGGGCACATTCCTCCATAAAAGTAATATCTCAAACAGTCTACGCTCTGATCGTTCCCTAGAAGACCAATAGTAGTTTCCGGTGCACATCTGGAGGCTTTCCGTAATCTGTGGATTATCAGAGTGTTGATGAAACACAGAATTTGCATCGGGATTGATTACAACAGTCACTATGCGCACTTTCCTCCATGGGAGTAAGGTCTCAAATAGTCTACGCTTTGATCGTTCCCTGGAAGAACAGTAGTAATTTCCGATTAACATCTGGAGGCATTCTGTAATCTGTGGACTATCAGAGTGTTGATGAAACACAGAAATTGCATCGGGATTGAAGACAACAGTCACCATGCGCACTTTCCTCCATGGGAGTAATGTCCCAAACAGTCTACGCTTTGATCGTTTCCTGGAAGACCAGTAGTTGTTTCCGATGCACATCGGGAGGCATTCTGTAATCTGTGGACTATCAGAGTGTTGATGAAACACAGAAATTGCATCGGGATTGAATACAACATTCACCATGCGCACTTTCCTCCATGGGAGTAATTTCTCAAACAGTCTACGCTTTGATCGTTCCCTGGAAGACCATTAGTAGTTTCCGATGCACATCTGGAGGCATTCTGTAATCTGTGGAGTATCAGAGTGTTGATGAAACACAGACATTGCATCGGGATTGAATACAACAGTCACTATGCGCACTTTCCTCCATGGGCGTAATGTCTCATACAGTCTACGCTTTGATCGTTCCCTGGAAGACCAGTAGTAGTTTCCGATTAACATCTGGAGGCATTCTGTAATCTGTGGACTATCAGAGTGTTGATGAAACACAGAAATTGCATCGGGATTGAAGACAACAGTCACCATGCGCACTTTCCCCCATGGGAGTAATGTCCCAAACAGTCTACACTTTGTTCGGTCCCTGGAAGACCAGTACTTGTTTCCGATGCACATCGGGAGGCATTCTGTAATCTGTGGCCTATCAGAGTGTTCATGAAACACTGAAATTGCATCGGGATTGAATACAACATTCACCATGCGTACTTTCCTCCATGGGAGTAATTTCTCAAAGAGTCTACGCTTTAATCATTCTCTGGAAGACCAGTAGTAGTTTCCGATTAACATCTGGAGGCATTCTGTAATCTGTGGACTATCAGAGTGTTGATGAAACACAGAAATTGCATCGGGATTGAAGACAACAGTCACCATGCGCACTTTCCCCCATGGGAGTAATATCCCAAACAGTCTACGCTTTGTTCGGTCCCTGGAAGACCAGTAGTAGTTTCCGATGCACATCTGGAGGCATTCTGTAATCTGTGGAGTATCAGAGTGTTGATGAAACACAGAAATTGCATCGGGATTGAAATCAACAGTCACCATGCGCACTTTCCTCCATGGGAGTAATGTCCCAAACAGTCTACGCTTTGGTCGTTCCCTGAAAGGCCAGTAGTAGTTTTCGATGCACGTCTGGAGGCATTCTGTAATCTGTGGACTATCAGCGTGTTGATGAAACACAGAAATGGCATCGGGATTGAATACAACAGTAACCATGCGCACATTCCTCCATAAAAGTAATATCTCAAAGAGTCTACGCTTTGATCGTTCCCTGGAAGACGAGTAGTAGTTTCCGATGCACATCTGGAGGCATTCTGTAATCTGTGGACTATCAGAGTGTTGATGAAACACAGAAATTGCATCGGGATTGAATACAACAGTCACCATGCGAACTTTCATCCATGGGAGTAATGTCTCTAAAAGTCTACGCTTTGATCGTTCCCTGGAAGACCAGTAGTAGTTTCCGATTAACATCTGGAGGCTTTATGTAATCTGTGGACTATCAGAGTGTTGATGAAACACAGAAATTGCATCGGGATTGAAGACAACAGTCACCATGCGCACTTTCCTCCATGGGAGTAATGTCCCAAACAGTCTACGCTTTGATCGTTTCCTGGAAGACCAGTAGTTGTTTCCGATGCAAATCGGGAGGCATTCTGTAATCTGTGGACTATCAAAGTGTTGATGAAACACAGAAATTGCATCGGGATTGAATACAACATTCACCATGCGCACTTTCCTCCATGGGAGTAATTTCTCAAACAGTCTACGCTTTGATCGTTCCCTGGAAGACCATTAGTAGTTTCCGATGCACATCTGGAGGCATTCTGTAATCTGTGGAGTATCAGAGTGTTGATGAAACACAGAAATTGCATCGGGATTGAATACAACAGTCACCATGCGCACTTTCCTCCATGGGAGTAGTGTCCCAAACAGTCGACGTTTTGATCGTTCCCTGCAAGACTAGTAGTAGTTTCCGATGCACATCTGGAGGCATTCTGTAATCTGTGGACTATCAGAGTGTTGATGAAAAACAGAAATTGCATCGGGATTGAATACAACAGCCACCATGCGCACTTTCCTCCATGGGATTAATGTCTCAAACAGTCTACGCTTTAATCATTCTCTGGAAGACCAGTAGTAGTTTCCGATGCACATCTGGAGGCATTCTGTAATCTGTGGACTATCAGAGTGTTGATGAAACACAGAAATTTCATCGGGATTGAATACAACATTTACCATGCGCACTTTCCTCCATGGGAGTAATGTCTCTAAAAGTCTACGCTTTGATCGTTCCCTGGAAGACCAGTAGTAGTTTCCGATGCACAACTGGTGGCATTCTGTGATCTGTGGACTATCAGAGTGTTGATGAAACACAGAAATTGCATCGGGATTGAATACAACAGTCACCATGAGCACTTTCCTCCACGGGATGTATGTCTCAAACAGTCGACGCTTTCATCGTTCCCTGGAAGACCAGTAGTAGTTTCCGATGCACATCTGGTGGCATTCTGTAATCTGTGGACTATCAGAGTGTTGATGAAACACAGAAATTGCATCGGGATTGAATACAACGGTCACTATGCCCACTTTCCTCCATGGGCGTAATGTCTCATACAGTCTACGCTTTGTTCGGTCCCTGGAAGACCAGTAGTTGTTTCCGATGCACATCGGGAGGCATTCTGTAATCTGTGGACTATCAGAGTGTTCATGAAACACTGAAATTGCATCGGGATTGAATACAACATTCACCATGCGTACTTTCCTCCATGGGAGTAATTTCTCAAAGAGTCTACGCTTTGATCGTTCCCTGGAAGACCATTAGTAGTTTCCGATGCACATCTGGAGGCATTCTGTAATCTGTGGAGTATCAGAGTGTTGATGAAATACAGAAATTGCATCGGGATTGAATACAACAGTCACCATGCGCACTTTCCTCCATAAAAGTAATATCTCAAACAGTCTACGCTCTGATCGTTCCCTAGAAGACCAGTAGTAGTTTCCGGTGCACATCTGGAGGCTTTCCGTAATCTGTGGATTATCAGAGTGTTGATGAAACACAGAATTTGCATCGGGATTGATTACAACAGTCACTATGCGCACTTTCCTCCATGGGAGTAAGGTCTCAAATAGTCTACGCTTTGATCGTTCCCTGGAAGAACAGTAGTAATTTCCGATTAACATCTGGAGGCATTCTGTAATCTGTGGACTATCAGAGTGTTGATGAAACACAGAAATTGCATCGGGATTGAAGACAACAGTCACCATGCGCACTTTCCTCCATGGGAGTAATGTCCCAAACAGTCTACGCTTTGATCGTTTCCTGGAAGACCAGTAGTTGTTTCCGATGCACATCGGGAGGCATTCTGTAATCTGTGGACTATCAGAGTGTTGATGAAACACAGAAATTGCATCGGGATTGAATACAACATTCACCATGCGCACTTTCCTCCATGGGAGTAATTTCTCAAACAGTCTACGCTTTGATCGTTCCCTGGAAGACCATTAGTAGTTTCCGATGCACATCTGGAGGCATTCTGTAATCTGTGGAGTATCAGAGTGTTGATGAAACACAGACATTGCATCGGGATTGAATACAATAGTCACTATGCGCACTTTCCTCCATGGGCGTAATGTCTCATACAGTCTACGCTTTGATCGTTCCCTGGAAGACCAGTAGTAGTTTCCGATTAACATCTGGAGGCATTCTGTAATCTGTGGACTATCAGAGTGTTGATGAAACACAGAAATTGCATCGGGATTGAAGACAACAGTCACCATGCGCACTTTCCCCCATGGGAGTAATGTCCCAAACAGTCTACGCTTTGTTCGGTCCCTGGAAGACCAGTAGTTGTTTCCGATGCACATCGGGAGGCATTCTGTAATCTGTGGACTATCAGAGTGTTCATGAAACACTGAAATTGCATCGGGATTGAATACAACATTCACCATGCGTACTTTCCTCCATGGGAGTAATTTCTCAAAGAGTCTACGCTTTAATCATTCTCTGGAAGACCAGTAGTAGTTTCCGATTAACATCTGGAGGCATTCTGTAATCTGTGGACTATCAGAGTGTTGATGAAACACAGAAATTGCATCGGGATTGAAGACAACAGTCACCATGCGCACTTTCCCCCATGGGAGTAATGTCCCAAACAGTCTACGCTTTGTTCGGTCCCTGGAAGACCAGTAGTAGTTTCCGATGCACATCTGGAGGCATTCTGTAATCTGTGGAGTTTCAGAGTGTTGATGAAACACAGAAATTGCATCGGGATTGAATACAACAGTCACCATGCGCACTTTCCTCCATGGGAGTAATGTCCCAAACAGTCTACGCTTTGATCGTTCCCTGAAAGACCAGTAGTAGTTTTCGATGCACGTCTGGAGGCATTCTGTAATCTGTGGACTATCAGCGTGTTGATGAAACACAGAAATGGCATCGGGATTGAATACAACAGTAACCATGCGCACATTCCTCCATAAAAGTAATATCTCAAAGAGTCTACGCTTTGATCGTTCCCTGGAAGACGAGTAGTAGTTTCCGATGCACATCTGGAGGCATTCTGTAATCTGTGGACTATCAGAGTGTTGATGAAACACAGAAATTGCATCGGGATTGAATACAACAGTCACCATGCGAACTTTCATCCATGGGAGTAATGTCTCTAAAAGTCTACGCTTTGATCGTTCCCTGGAAGACCAGTAGTAGTTTCCGATTAACATCTGGAGGCTTTATGTAATCTGTGGACTATCAGAGTGTTGATGAAACACAGAAATTGCATCGGGATTGAAGACAACAGTCACCATGCGCACTTTCCTCCATGGGAGTAATGTCCCAAACAGTCTACGCTTTGATCGTTTCCTGGAAGACCAGTAGTTGTTTCCGATGCACATCGGGAGGCATTCTGTAATCTGTGGACTATCAAAGTGTTGATGAAACACAGAAATTGCATCGGGATTGAATACAACATTCACCATGCGCACTTTCCTCCATGGGAGTAATTTCTCAAACAGTCTACGCTTTGATCGTTCCCTGGAAGACCATTAGTAGTTTCCGATGCACATCTGGAGGCATTCTGTAATCTGTGGAGTATCAGAGTGTTGATGAAACACAGAAATTGCATCGGGATTGAATACAACAGTCACCATGCGCACTTTCCTCCATGGGAGTAGTGTCCCAAACAGTCGACGCTTTGATCGTTCCCTGCAAGACCAGTAGTAGTTTCCGATGCACATCTGGAGGCATTCTGTAATCTGTGGACTATCAGAGTGTTGATGAAAAACAGAAATTGCATCGGGATTGAATACAACAGCCACCATGCGCACTTTCCTCCATGGGATTAATGTCTCAAACAGTCTACGCTTTAATCATTCTCTGGAAGACCAGTAGTAGTTTCCGATGCACATCTGGAGGCATTCTGTAATCTGTGGACTATCAGAGTGTTGATGAAACACAGAAATTTCATCGGGATTGAATACAACATTTACCATGCGCACTTTCCTCCATGGGAGTAATGTCTCTAAAAGTCTACGCTTTGATCGTTCCCTGGAAGACCAGTAGTAGTTTCCGATGCACAACTGGTGGCATTCTGTGATCTGTGGACTATCAGAGTGTTGATGAAACACAGAAATTGCATCGGGATTGAATACAACAGTCACCATGAGCACTTTCCTCCACGGGAGGTATGTCTCAAACAGTCGACGCTTTCATCGTTCCCTGGAAGACCAGTAGTAGTTTCCGATTAACATCTGGAGGCATTCTGTAATCTGTGGACCATCAGAGTGTTGATGAAACACAGAAATTGCATCGGGATTGAAGACAACAGTCACCATGCGCACTTTCCCCCATGGGAGTAATGTCCCAAACAGTCTACGCTTTGTTCGGTCCCTGGAAGACCAGTAGTTGTTTCCGATGCACATCGGGAGGCATTCTGTAATCTGTGGACTATCAGAGTGTTCATGAAACTTTGAAATTGCATCGGGATTGAATACAACATTCACCATGCGTACTTTCCTCCATGGGAGTAATTTCTCAAAGAGTCTACGCTTTGATCGTTCCCTGGAAGACCATTAGTAGTTTCTGATGCACATCTGGAGGCATTCTGTAATCTGTGGAGTATCAGAGTGTTGATGAAATACAGAAATTGCATCGGGATTGAATACAACAGTCACCATGCGCACTTTCCTCCATGGGAGTAATGTCCCAAACAGTCTACGCTTTGATCGTTCCCTGAAAGGCCAGTAGTAGTTTCCGATGCACATCTGGAGGCATTCTGTAATCTGTGGACTATCAGCGTGTTGATGAAACACAGAAATGGCATCGGGATTGAATACAACAGTAACCATGCGCACATTCCTCCATAAAAGTAATATCTCAAAGAGTCTACGCTTTGATCGTTCCCCGGAAGACGAGTAGTAGTTTCCGATGCACATCTGGAGGCATTCTGTAATCTGTGGACTATCAGAGTGTTGATGAAACACAGAAATTGCATCGGGATTGAATACAACAGTCACCATGCGAACTTTCATCCATGGGAGTAATGTCTCTAAAAGTCTACGCTTTGATCGTTCCCTGGAAGACCAGTAGTAGTTTCCGATTAACATCTGGAGGCTTTATGTAATCTGTGGACTATCAGAGTGTTGATGAAACACAGAAATTGCATCGGGATTGAATACAACAGTCACCATGCGCACTTTCCTCCATTTGAGTAATTCTCAAACAGTCTACGCTTTGATCGTTCCCTGGGAGACCAGTAGTAGTTTCCGATGCACAACTGGTGGCATTCTGTAATCTGTGGAGTATCAGAGTGTTGATGAAATACAGAAATTGCATCGGGATTGAATACAACAGTCACCATGAGCACTTTCCTCCACGGGAGATATGTCTCAAACTGTCGACGCTTTGATCTTTCCCTTGAAGACCAGTAGTAGTTTCCGATGCACATCTGGTGGCATTCTGTAATCTGTGGACTATCAGAGTGTTGATGAAACACAGAAATTGCATCGGGATTGAATACAACAGTCACCATGCGCACATTCCTCCATAAAAGTAATAACTCAAACAGTCTACGCTTTGATCGTTCCCTGGAAGACCATTAGTAGTTTCCGATGCACATCTGGAGGCATTCTGTAATCTCTGGAGTATCAGAGAGTTGATGAAACACAGAAATTGCATCGGGATTGAGTACAACGGTCACTATGCGCACGTTCCTCCATGGAAGTAATGTCTCAAACAGTCTACGCTTTGATCGTTCCCTGGAAGATTAGTAGTAGTTTCCGATGCACATCTGGAGGCTTACTGTAATCTGTGGACTATCAGAGTGTTGATGAAACACAGAAATTGCATCGGGATTGAATACAACAGTCACCATGCGCACTTTCCTCCACGGGAGGTATGTCTCAAACAGTCGACGCTTTGATCGTTCCCTGGAAGACCAGTAGTAGTTTCCGATGCACATCTGGTGGCATTCTGTAATCTGTGGACTATCAGAGTGTTGATGAAACACAGAAATTGCACCGGGATTGAATACAACAGTCACCATCCGCACTTTCCTGCATGGGAGTAATGTCTGAAACAGTCTATGCTTTGATCGTTCCCGGGAAGACTAGTAGTAGTTTCCGATGCACATCTCGTGGCATTCTGTAATCTGTGGACTATCAGAGTGTTGATGAAACACATAAATTGCATCGGGATTGAATACAACAGTCACCATGCGCACATTCCTCCATAAAAGTAATATCTCAAACAGTCTACGCTTTGATCGTTCCCTAGAAGACCAGTAGTAGTTTCCGGTGCACATCTGGAGGCTTTCCGTAATCTGTGGATTATCAGAGTGTTGATGAAACACAGAATTTGCATCGGCATTGATTACAACAGTCACTATGCGCACTTTCCTCCATGGGAGTAAGGTCTCAAATAGTCTACGCTTTGATCGTTCCCTGTAAGACCAGAAGTAATTTCCGATTAACACCTGGAGGCATTCTGTAATCTGTGGACTATCAGAGTGTTGATGAAACACGGAAATTGCATCGGGATTGAAGACAACAGTCACCATGCGCACTTTCCTCCATGGGAGTAATGTCCCAAACAGTCTACGCTTTGATCGTTAGCTGGAAGACCAGTAGTTGTTTCCGATGCACATCGGGAGGCATTCTGTAATCTGTGGACTATCAGATTGTTGATGAAACACAGAAATTGCATCCGGACTGAATACAACATTCACCATGCGCACTTTCCTCCATGGGAGTAATTTCTCAAACAGTCTACGCTTTGATCGTTCCCTCGAAGACCATTAGTAGTTTCCGATGCACATCTGGAGGCATTCTGTAATCTGTGGAGTATCAGAGTGTTGATGAAACACAGAAATTGCATCGGGATTGAATACAAAAGTCACCATACGAACTTTCCTCCGTGGGAGTAATGTCTCAATCAGTCTACGCTTTGATCGTTCCCTGGAAGACCGGTAGTAGTTTCCGATGCACATCTGGAGGCAATCTGTAATCTGTGGACTATCAGAGTGTTGATGAAACACAGTAATTGCATCGGGATTGAATACAACAGTCACCATGCGCACTTTCCTCCATGGGAGTAATGTCTCTAACAGTCTACGCTTTGATCGTTCCCTGGAAGACCAATAGTAGTTTCCGATGCACATCTGGAGGCTTTATGTACTCTGTGTACTATCAGAGTGTTGATGAAACATAGCAATTGCATCAGGATTGTATACAACAGTCTCCATGCGCAGTTTCCTCCATGGGAGTAATGTCTCAAACAGTCTACGCTTTGATCGTTCCCTGGAAGATTAGTAGTAGTTTCCGATGCACATCTGGAGGCTTACTGTAATCTGTGGACTATCAGAGTGTTGATGAATCACAGAAATTGCATCGGGATTGAATACAACAGTCACCATGCGCACTTTCCTCCAATCGAGTAATTCTCAAAAAGTCTACGCTTTGATCGTTCCCTAGAAGACCAGTAGTAGTTTCCGATGCACAACAGGTGGCATTCTGTAACCTGTGGACTATCAGAGTGTTGATGAAACACAGAAATTGCATCGGGATTGAATACAACAGTCACCATGCGCACTTTCCTCCACGGGAGGTATGTCTCAAACAGTCGACGCTTTGATCGTTCACTGGAAGACCAGTAGTAGTTTCCGATGCACATCTGGTGGCATTCTGTAATCTGTGGACTATCAGAGTGTTGATGAAACACATAAATTGCATCGGGATTGAATACAACAGTCACCATCCGCACTTTCCTGCATGGGAGTAATGTCTGAAACAGTCTATGCTTTGATCGTTCCCGGGAAGACCAGTAGTAGTTTCCGATGCACATCTCGTGGCATTCTGTAATCTGTGGACTATCAGAGTGTTGATGAAACACATAAATTGCATCGGGATTGAATACAACAGTCACCATGCGCACATTCCTCCATAAAAGTAATATCTCAAACAGTCTACGCTTTGATCGTTCCCTCGAAGACCATTAGTAGTTTCCGATGCACATCTGGAGGCATTCTGTAATCTGTGGAGTATCAGAGTGTTGATGAAACACAGAAATTGCATCGGGATTGAATACAAAAGTCACCATACGAACTTTCCTCCGTGGGAGTAATGTCTCAATCAGTCTACGCTTTGATCGTTCCCTGGAAGACCGGTAGTAGTTTCCGATGCACATCTGGAGGCAATCTGTAATCTGTGGACTATCAGAGTGTTGATGAAACACAGAAATTGCATCGGGATTGAATACAACAGTCACCATGCGCACTTTCCTCCATGGGAGTAATGTCTCTAACAGTCTACGCTTTGATCGTTCCCTGGAAGACCAATAGTAGTTTCCGATGCACATCTAGAGGCTTTATGTACTCTGTGTACTATCAGAGTGTTGATGAAACATAGCAATTGCATCAGGATTGTATACAACAGTCTCCATGCGCAGTTTCCTCCATGGGAGTAATGTCTCAAACAGTCTACGCTTTGATCGTTCCCTGGAAGATTAGTAGTAGTTTCGGATGCACATCTGGAGGCTTTCTGTAATCTGTGGACTATCAGAGTGTTGATGAAACACAAAAATTGCATCGGGATTGAATACAACAGTCACCATGCGCACTTTCCTCCAATCGAGTAATTCTCAAAAAGTCTACGCTTTGATCGTTCCCTAGAAGACCAGTAGTAGTTTCCGATGCACAACTGGTGGCATTCTGTAACCTGTGGACTATCAGAGTGTTGATGAAACACAGAAATTGCATCGGGATTGAATACAACAGTCACCATGCGCACTTTCCTCCACGGGAGGTATGTCTCAAACAGTCGACGCTTTGATCGTTCCCGGGAAGACCAGTAGTAGTTTCCGATGCACATCTCGTGGCATTCTGTAATCTGTGGACTATCAAAGTGTTGATGAAACACAGAAAATGCAACGGGATTGAATACAACAGTTACCATGCGCACTTTTCTCCATGGGAGTAATTTCTCAAAGAGTTTACGCTTTGATCGTTCCCTGAAAGACCAGTAGTAGTTTCCGATGCACATCTGGAGGCATTCTGTAATCTGTGGACTGTCAGAGTGTTGATGAAACACAGAAATTGCATCGGGATTGAATACAACATTTACCATGCGCACTTTCCTCCATGGGAGAAATGTCTCTAAAAGTCTACGCTTTGATCGTTCCCTGGAAGACCAGTAGTAGTTTCCGATGCACAACTGGTGGCATTCTGTGATCTGTGGACTATCAGAGTGTTGATGAAACACAGAAATTGCATCGGGATTGAATACAACAGTCACCATGAGCACTTTCCTCCACGGGAGGTATGTCTCAAACAGTCGACGCTTTCATTGTTCCCTGGAAGACCAGTAGTAGTTTCCGATGCACATCTGGTGGCATTCTGTAATCTGTGGACTATCAGAGTGTTCATGAAACACAAAAATTGCATCGGGATTGAATACAACATTCACCATGCGTACTTTCCTCCATGGGAGTAATTTCTCAAAGAGTCTTCGCTTTGATCGTTCCCTGGAAGACCATTAGTAGTTTCCGATGCACATCTGGAGGCATTCTGTAATCTGTGGAATATCAGAGTGTTGATGAAACACAGAAATTGCATCGGGATTGAATACAACTGTCACCATGCGCACTTTCCTCCATGGGAGTAATGTCCCAAACAGTCTACGCTTTGATCGTTCCCTGAAAGGCCAGTAGTAGTTTCCGATGCACATCTGGAGGCATTCTGTAATCTGTGGACTATCAGCGTGTTGATGAAACACAGAAATGGCATCGGGATTGAATACAACAGTAACCATGCGCACATTCCCCCATAAAAGTAATATCTCAAAGAACCTACGTTTTGATCGTTCCCTGGAAGACGAGTAGTAGTTTCCGATGCACATCTGGAGGCATTCTGTAATCTGTGGACTATCAGAGTGTTGATGAAACACAGAAATTGCATCGGGATTGAATACAACAGTCACCATGCCAACTTTCATCCATGGGAGTAATGTCTCTAAAAGTCTACGTTTTGATCGTTCCCTGGAAGACCAGTAGTAGTTTCCGATTAACATCTGGAGGCTTTCTGTAATCTGTGGACTATCAGAGTGTTGATGAAACACAGAAATTGCATCGGGATTGAATACAACAGTCACCATGAGCACTTTCCTCCACGGGAGATATGTCTCAAACAGTCGACGCTTTGATCGTTCCCTGGAAGACCAGTAGTAGTTTCCGATGCACATCTGGTGGCATTCTGTAATCTGTGGACTATCAGAGTGTTCATGAAACACAGAAATTGCATCGGGATTGAATACGACAGTCACCATCCGCACTTTCCTGCATGGTAGTAATGTCTGAAACAGTCTACGCTTTGATCGTTTCCGGGAAGACCAGTAGTAGTTTCCGATGCATATCTCGTGGCATTCTGTAATCTGTGGACTATCAGAGTGTTGATGAAACACAGAAAATGCAACGGGATTGAATACAACAGTCACCATGCGCACATTCCTCCATAAAAGTAATATCTCAAACAGTCTACGCTTTGATCGTTCCCTGGAAGACCATTAGTAGTTTCCGTTGCACATCTGGAGGCATTCTGTAATCTGTGGAGTATCAGAGTGTTCATAAAACACAGACATTGCATCGGGATTGAATACAACGGTCACTATGCGAACGTTCCTCCATGGGAGTAATGTCTCAAACAGTCTACGCTTTGATCGTTACCTGGAAGATGAGTAGTAGTTTCCGATTAACATCTGGAGGCATTCTGTAATCTGTGGAGTATCAGAGTTTTGATGAAACACAGAAATTGCATCGGGATTGAATACAACAGTCACCATGCGCACTTTCCTCCATGGGAGTAATGTCCCAAACAGTCTACGCTTTGATCGTTCCCTGAAAGGCCAGTAGTAGTTTCCGATGCACATCTGGAGGCATTCAGTAATCTGTGGACTATCAGCGTGTTGATGAAACACAGAAATGGCATCGGGATTGAATACAACAGTAACCATGCGCACATTCCCCCATAAAAGTAATATCTCAAAGAATCTACGTTTTGATCGTTCCCTGGAAGACGAGTAGTAGTTTCCGATGCACATCTGGAGGCATTCTGTAATCTGTGGACTATCAGAGTGTTGATGAAACACAGAAATTGCATCGGGATTGAATACAACAGTCACCATGCCAACTTTCATCCATGGGAGTAATGTCTCTAAAAGTCTACGCTTTAATCGTTCCCTGGAAGACCAGTAGTAGTTTCTGATGCACATCTGGAGGCTTTCTGTAATCTGTGGACTATCAGAGTGTTGATGAAACATAGAAATTGCATCGGGATTGATTACAACAGTCACCATGCGCACTTTCCCCCTCGGGAGGTATGTCTCAAACAGTCGACGCTTTGATCGTTCCCGTGAAGACCAGTAGTAGTTTCCGATGCACATCTGGTGGCATTCTGTAATCTGTGGACTATCAGAGTGTTGATGAAAGACAGAAATTGCATCTTGATTGAATTTCCTGCATGGGAGTAATGTCTAAAACAGTCTACGCTTTGATCGTTCCCGGGAAGACCAGTAGCAGTTTCCGATGCATATCTCGTGGCATTCTGTAATCTGTGGACTATCAGAGTGTTGATGAAACACAGAAAATGCATCGGGATTGAATACAGCAGTCACCATGCGCACCTTCCTCAATGGGAGTAATGTCTCAAACAGTCTACGATTTGATCGTTCCCTGAAAGACCAGTAGTAGTTTCCGATTCACATCTGGAGGCATTCTGTATTCTGTGGACTATCAGAGTGTTGATGAAACACAGAAATTGCATCGGGATTGAATACAAGGGCCACCATGCGCACTTTCCTCCATGGGAATAATGTCTCAAAGAGTCTACGCTTTGATCGTTCCCTGGAAGACCAGTAGTAGTTTCCGATGCACATCTGGAGGCATTCTGTAACCTGTTGACTATCAGAGTGTCGATGAAACACAGAAATTGCTTTCGGATTGAATACAACAGCCACCATGCGAACTTTCCTCCGTGTGAGTAATGTCTCAAAGAGTCTACGCTTTGATCGTTCCCTGGAAGACAAGTAGAAGTTTCCGATGCACATCTGGAGGCATTCTGTAATCTGTGGACTATCAGAGTGTTGATGAAACACAGAAATTGCATCGGGATTGAATACAACAGTCACCATGCGCACTTTCCTCCACGGGAGTAATGTCTCAAACAATCTACGCTTTCATCGATGCCTGGAAGACCAGTAGTAGTTTCCGATGCACATCTGGTGGCATTCTGTAATGTGTAGACTATCAGAGTGTTGACGAAACACAGTAATTGCATCGGGATTGAATACAACAGTCACCATGCGAACATTCCTCAATGGGAGTAAAGTCCCAAACAGTCTACGCTTTGATCGTTCCCTGATATACCAGTAGTAGTTTCCGATGCACATCTGGAGGCTTTCCGTAATCTGTGGACTATCAGAGTGTTGTTGAAACACAGAAATTGCATCGGGATTGAATACAACAGTCACCATGCGCACTTTCCTCAATGGGAGTAATGTCTCAAAAAGTCTACGCTTTGATCGTTTCCTGGAAGACCATCAGTAGTTTCCGATTAACATCTGGTGGCATTCTGTAATCTGTGGACTATCAGAGTGTTGATGAAACACAGAAATTGCATCGGGATTGAAGACAACAGTCACCATGCGCACTTTCCTCCATGGGAGTAATGACCCAAACAGTCTACGCTTTGATCGTTCCCTGGAAGACCAGTAGTTGTTTCCGATGCACATCGGGAGGCATTCTGTAATCTGTGGACTATCAGAGTGTTGATGAAAAACAGAAATTGCATCGGGATTGAATACAACATTCACCATGCGCACTTTCCTCCATGGGAGTAATGTCTAAAACAGTCTACGCTTTGATCGTTCCGTGGAAGACCATTAGTAGTTTCCGATGCACATCTGGAGGCATTCTGTAATCTGTGGAGTATAAGAGTGTTGATGAAATACAGAAATTGCATCGGGATTGAAGACAACAGTCACCATGCGAACTTTCCTTCATTGGAGTAATGTCCCAAACAGTCTACGCTTTGATCGTTCCCTGAAATACCAGTAGTAGCTTCCGATGCACATCTGGAGGCATTCTGTAATCTGTGGACTATCAGAGTGTTGCTGAAACACAGAAATTGCATCGGGATTGAAGACAACAGTCACCATGCAAACTTTCCTTAATGGGAGTAATGTCTCAAAGAGTCTACGCTTTGATCGTTCCCTGAAAGACCAGTAGAAGCTTCCGATGCACATCTGGAGGCATTCTGTAGTCTGTGGACTATCAGAGTGTTGATGAAACACAGAAATTGCATCGGGATTGAATACAACAGTCACTATGCGCACTTTCCTCCATGGGAGTAATGTCTCTAACAGTCTACGCTCTGATCGCTCCCTGGAAGACCAGTAGTAGTTTCCGATGCACATCTGGAGGCTTTCCGTAATCTGTGCATTATCAGAGTGTTGATGAAACACAGAAATTGCATCGGGATTGATTACAACAGTCACCATACGCACTTTCACCCTCGGGAGGTATGTCTCAAACAGTCGACGCTTTGATCGTTCAAGTGAAGACCAGTAGTAGTTTCCGATGCACATCTGGTGGCATTCTGTAATCTGTGGACTATCAGAGTGTTGATGAAAGACAGAAATTGCATCTGGATTGAATTTCCTGCATGGGAGTAATGTCTAAAACAGTCTACGCTTTGATCGTTGCCGGGAAGACCAGTAGCAGTTTCCGATGCATATCTCGTGGCATTCTGTAATCTGTGGACTATCAGAGTTTTGATGAAACACAGAAAATGCATCGGGATTGAATACAACATTTACCATGCGCACTTTCCTCCATGGGAGAAATGTCTCTAAAAGTCTACGCTTTGATCGTTCCCTGGAAGACCAGTAGTAGTTTCCGAAGCACATCTGGAGGCATTCCGTAATCTGTGGAGTATCAGAGTGTTGATGAAACACAGAAATTGCATCGGGATTGAATACAACAGTCACCATGCGCACTTTCCTCCATGGGAGTAGTGTCCCAAACAGTCTACGCATTGATCGTTCCCTGAAAGACCAGTAGTAGTTTCCGATGCAAATCTGGAGGCATTCTGTAATCTGTGGACTATCAGAGTGTTGATGAAACACAGAAATTGCATCGGGATTGAATACAACAGTCACCATGAGCACTTTCCTCCACGGGAGATATGTCTCAAACAGTCGACGCTTTGATCGTTCCCTGGAAGACCAGTAGTAGTTTCCGATGCACATCTGGTGGCATTCTGTAATCTGTGGACTATCAGAGTGTTCATGAAACACAGAAATTGCATCGGGATTGAATACGACAGTCACCATCCGCACTTTCCTGCATGGTAGTAATGTCTGAAACAGTCTACGCTTTGATCGTTTCCGGGAAGACCAGTAGTAGTTTCCGATGCATATCTCGTGGCATTCTGTAATCTGTGGACTATCAGAGTGTTGATGAAACACAGAAAATGCAACGGGATTGAATACAACAGTCACCATGCGCACATTCCTCCATAAAAGTAATATCTCAAACAGTCTACGCTTTGATCGTTCCCTGGAAGACCATTAGTAGTTTCCGTTGCACATCTGGAGGCATTCTGTAATCTGTGGAGTATCAGAGTGTTCATAAAACACAGACATTGCATCGGGATTGAATACAACGGTCACTATGCGAACGTTCCTCCATGGGAGTAATGTCTCAAACAGTCTACGCTTTGATCGTTACCTGGAAGATGAGTAGTAGTTTCCGATTAACATCTGGAGGCATTCTGTAATCTGTGGAGTATCAGAGTTTTGATGAAACACAGAAATTGCATCGGGATTGAATACAACAGTCACCATGCGCACTTTCCTCCATGGGAGTAATGTCCCAAACAGTCTACGCTTTGATCGTTCCCTGAAAGGCCAGTAGTAGTTTCCGATGCACATCTGGAGGCATTCAGTAATCTGTGGACTATCAGCGTGTTGATGAAACACAGAAATGGCATCGGGATTGAATACAACAGTAACCATGCGCACATTCCCCCATAAAAGTAATATCTCAAAGAATCTACGTTTTGATCGTTCCCTGGAAGACGAGTAGTAGTTTCCGATGCACATCTGGAGGCATTCTGTAATCTGTGGACTATCAGAGTGTTGATGAAACACAGAAATTGCATCGGGATTGAATACAACAGTCACCATGCCAACTTTCATCCATGGGAGTAATGTCTCTAAAAGTCTACGCTTTAATCGTTCCCTGGAAGACCAGTAGTAGTTTCTGATGCACATCTGGAGGCTTTCTGTAATCTGTGGACTATCAGAGTGTTGATGAAACATAGAAATTGCATCGGGATTGATTACAACAGTCACCATGCGCACTTTCCCCCTCGGGAGGTATGTCTCAAACAGTCGACGCTTTGATCGTTCCCGTGAAGACCAGTAGTAGTTTCCGATGCACATCTGGTGGCATTCTGTAATCTGTGGACTATCAGAGTGTTGATGAAAGACAGAAATTGCATCTTGATTGAATTTCCTGCATGGGAGTAATGTCTAAAACAGTCTACGCTTTGATCGTTCCCGGGAAGACCAGTAGCAGTTTCCGATGCATATCTCGTGGCATTCTGTAATCTGTGGACTATCAGAGTGTTGATGAAACACAGAAAATGCATCGGGATTGAATACAGCAGTCACCATGCGCACCTTCCTCAATGGGAGTAATGTCTCAAACAGTCTACGATTTGATCGTTCCCTGAAAGACCAGTAGTAGTTTCCGATTCACATCTGGAGGCATTCTGTATTCTGTGGACTATCAGAGTGTTGATGAAACACAGAAATTGCATCGGGATTGAATACAAGGGCCACCATGCGCACTTTCCTCCATGGGAATAATGTCTCAAAGAGTCTACGCTTTGATCGTTCCCTGGAAGACCAGTAGTAGTTTCCGATGCACATCTGGAGGCATTCTGTAACCTGTTGACTATCAGAGTGTCGATGAAACACAGAAATTGCTTTCGGATTGAATACAACAGCCACCATGCGAACTTTCCTCCGTGTGAGTAATGTCTCAAAGAGTCTACGCTTTGATCGTTCCCTGGAAGACAAGTAGAAGTTTCCGATGCACATCTGGAGGCATTCTGTAATCTGTGGACTATCAGAGTGTTGATGAAACACAGAAATTGCATCGGGATTGAATACAACAGTCACCATGCGCACTTTCCTCCACGGGAGTAATGTCTCAAACAATCTACGCTTTCATCGATGCCTGGAAGACCAGTAGTAGTTTCCGATGCACATCTGGTGGCATTCTGTAATGTGTAGACTATCAGAGTGTTGACGAAACACAGTAATTGCATCGGGATTGAATACAACAGTCACCATGCGAACATTCCTCAATGGGAGTAAAGTCCCAAACAGTCTACGCTTTGATCGTTCCCTGATATACCAGTAGTAGTTTCCGATGCACATCTGGAGGCTTTCCGTAATCTGTGGACTATCAGAGTGTTGTTGAAACACAGAAATTGCATCGGGATTGAATACAACAGTCACCATGCGCACTTTCCTCAATGGGAGTAATGTCTCAAAAAGTCTACGCTTTGATCGTTTCCTGGAAGACCATCAGTAGTTTCCGATTAACATCTGGTGGCATTCTGTAATCTGTGGACTATCAGAGTGTTGATGAAACACAGAAATTGCATCGGGATTGAAGACAACAGTCACCATGCGCACTTTCCTCCATGGGAGTAATGACCCAAACAGTCTACGCTTTGATCGTTCCCTGGAAGACCAGTAGTTGTTTCCGATGCACATCGGGAGGCATTCTGTAATCTGTGGACTATCAGAGTGTTGATGAAAAACAGAAATTGCATCGGGATTGAATACAACATTCACCATGCGCACTTTCCTCCATGGGAGTAATGTCTAAAACAGTCTACGCTTTGATCGTTCCGTGGAAGACCATTAGTAGTTTCCGATGCACATCTGGAGGCATTCTGTAATCTGTGGAGTATAAGAGTGTTGATGAAATACAGAAATTGCATCGGGATTGAAGACAACAGTCACCATGCGAACTTTCCTTCATTGGAGTAATGTCCCAAACAGTCTACGCTTTGATCGTTCCCTGAAATACCAGTAGTAGCTTCCGATGCACATCTGGAGGCATTCTGTAATCTGTGGACTATCAGAGTGTTGCTGAAACACAGAAATTGCATCGGGATTGAAGACAACAGTCACCATGCAAACTTTCCTTAATGGGAGTAATGTCTCAAAGAGTCTACGCTTTGATCGTTCCCTGAAAGACCAGTAGAAGCTTCCGATGCACATCTGGAGGCATTCTGTAGTCTGTGGACTATCAGAGTGTTGATGAAACACAGAAATTGCATCGGGATTGAATACAACAGTCACTATGCGCACTTTCCTCCATGGGAGTAATGTCTCTAACAGTCTACGCTCTGATCGCTCCCTGGAAGACCAGTAGTAGTTTCCGATGCACATCTGGAGGCTTTCCGTAATCTGTGCATTATCAGAGTGTTGATGAAACACAGAAATTGCATCGGGATTGATTACAACAGTCACCATACGCACTTTCACCCTCGGGAGGTATGTCTCAAACAGTCGACGCTTTGATCGTTCAAGTGAAGACCAGTAGTAGTTTCCGATGCACATCTGGTGGCATTCTGTAATCTGTGGACTATCAGAGTGTTGATGAAAGACAGAAATTGCATCTGGATTGAATTTCCTGCATGGGAGTAATGTCTAAAACAGTCTACGCTTTGATCGTTGCCGGGAAGACCAGTAGCAGTTTCCGATGCATATCTCGTGGCATTCTGTAATCTGTGGACTATCAGAGTTTTGATGAAACACAGAAAATGCATCGGGATTGAATACAACATTTACCATGCGCACTTTCCTCCATGGGAGAAATGTCTCTAAAAGTCTACGCTTTGATCGTTCCCTGGAAGACCAGTAGTAGTTTCCGAAGCACATCTGGAGGCATTCCGTAATCTGTGGAGTATCAGAGTGTTGATGAAACACAGAAATTGCATCGGGATTGAATACAACAGTCACCATGCGCACTTTCCTCCATGGGAGTAGTGTCCCAAACAGTCTACGCATTGATCGTTCCCTGAAAGACCAGTAGTAGTTTCCGATGCAAATCTGGAGGCATTCTGTAATCTGTGGACTATCAGAGTGTTGATGAAACACAGAAATTGCATCGGGATTGAATACAACAGTCACTATGCGCACTTTCCTCCATGGGAGTAATGTCTAAAACAGTCTACGCTTTGATCGTTCCCTGGAAGACCAGTAGTAGTTTCCGATGCACATCTGGAGGCATTCTGTAATCTGTGGACTATCAGAGTGTTGATGTAACACAGAAATTGCATCGGGATTGAATACAACATTTACCATGCGCACTTTCCTCCATGGGAGAAATGTCTCTAAAAGTCTACGCTTTGATCGTTCCCTGGAAGACCAGTAGTAGTTTCCGATGCACAACTGGTGGCATTCTGTGATCTGTGGACTATCAGAGTGTTGATGAAACACAGAAATTGCATCGGGATTGAATACAACAGTCACCATGAGCACTTTCCTCCACGGGAGTTATTTCTCAAACAGTCCACGCTTTCATTGTTCCCTGGAAGACCAGTAGTAGTTTCCGATGCACATCTGGTGGCATTCTGTAATCTGTGGACTATCAGAGTGTTGATGAAACACAGAAATTTCATCGGGATTGAATACAACAGTCACTATGCGCACTTTCCTCCATGGGAGTAATGTCTAAAACAGTCTACGCTTTGATCGTTCCCTGGAAGACCAGTAGTAGTTTCCGATTAACATCTGGAGGCATTCTGTAATCTGTGGACTATCAGAGTGTTCATGAAACACAAAAATTGCATCGGGATTGAATACAACATTCACCATGCGTACTTTCCTCCATGGGAGTAATTTCTCAAACAGTCTTCGCTTTGATCGTTCCCTGGAAGACCATTAGTAGTTTCCGATGCACATCTGGAGGCATTCTGTAATCTGTGGAATATCAGAGTGTTGATGAAAGACAGAAATTGCATCGGGATTGAATACAACTGTCACCATGCGCACTTTCCTCCATGGGAGTAATGTCCCAAACAGTCTACGCTTTGATCGTTCCCTGAAAGGCCAGTAGTAGTTTCCGATGCACATCTGGAGGCATTCTGTAATCTGTGGACTATCAGCGTGTTGATGAAACACAGAAATGGCATCGGGATTGAATACAACAGTAACCATGCGCACATTCCCCCATAAAAGTAATATCTCAAAGAATCTACGTTTTGATCGTTCCCTGGAAGACGAGTAGTAGTTTCCGATGCACATCTGGAGGCATTCAGTAATCTGTGGACTATCAGAGTGTTGATGAAACACAGAAATTGCATCAGGATTGAATACAACAGTCACCATGCCAACTTTCATCCATGGGAGTAATGTCTCTAAAAGTCTACGCTTTGATCGTTCCCTGGAAGACCAGTAGTAGTTTCCGATTAACATCTGGAGGCTTTCTGTAATCTGTGGACTATCAGAGTGTTGATGAAACACAGAAATTGCATCGGGATTGAATACAACAGTCACCATGAGCACTTTCCACCACGGGAGATATGTCTCAAACAGTCGACGCTTTGATCGTTCCCTGGAAGACCAGTAGTAGTTTCCGATGCACATCTGGTGGCATTCTGTAATCTGTGGACTATCAGAGTGTTCATGAAACACAGAAATTGCATCGGGATTGAATACGACAGTCACCATCCGCACTTTCCTGCATGGGAGTAATGTCTGAAACAGTCTACGCTTTGATCGTTTCCGGGAAGACCAGTAGTAGTTTCCGATGCATATCTCGTGGCATTCTGTAATCTGTGGACTATCAGAGTGTTGATGAATCACAGAAAATGCAACGGGATTGAATACAACAGTCACCATGCGCACATTCCTCCATAAAAGTAATATCTCAAACAGTCTACGCTTTGATCGTTCCCTGGAAGACCATTAGTAGTTTCCGTTGCACATCTGGAGGCATTCTGTAATCTGTGGAGTATCAGAGTGTTCATGAAACACAGAAATTGCATCGGGATTGAATACAACGGTCACTATGCGCACGTTCCTCCATGGGAGTAATGTCTCAAACAGTCTACGCTTTGATCGTTACCTGGAAGATGAGTAGTAGTTTCCGATTAACATCTGGAGGCATTCTGTAATCTGTGGAGTATCAGAGTTTTGATGAAACACAGAAATTGCATCGGGATTGAATACAACAGTCACCATGCGCACTTTCCTCCATGGGAGTAATGTCTCAAACAGTCTACGCTTTGATCGTTCCCTGGAAGACCAGTAGTAGTTTCTGATGCACATCTGGAGGCTTTCTGTAATCTGTGGACTATCAGAGTGTTGATGAAACACAGAAATTGCATCGGGATTGATTACAACAGTCACCATACGCACTTTCCCCCTCGGGAGGTATGTCTCAAACAGTCGACGCTTTGATCGATCCCGTGAAGACCAGTAGTAGTTTCCGATGCACATCTGGTGGCATTCTGTAATCTGTGGACTATCAGAGTGTTGATGAAAGACAGAAATTGCATCTGGATTGAATTTCCTGCATGGGAGTAATGTCTAAAACAGTCTACGCTTTGATCGTTCCCGGGAAGACCAGTAGCAGTTTCCGATGCATATCTCGTGGCATTCTGTAATCTGTGGACTATCAGTGTGTTGATGAAACACAGAAAATGCATCGGGATTGAATACAGCAGTCACCATGCGCACCTTCCTCAATGGGAGTAATGTCTCAAACAGTCTACGCTTTGATCGTTCCCTGAAAGACCAGTAGTAGTTTCCGATTCACATCTGGAGGCATTCTGTATTCTGTGGACTATCAGAGTGTTGATGAAACACAGAAATTGCATCGGGATTGAATACAAGGGCCACCATGCGCACTTTCCTCCATGGGAATAATGTCTCAAAGAGTCTACGCTTTGATCGTTCCCTGGAAGACCAGTAGTAGTTTCCGATGCACATCTGGAGGCATTCTGTAATCTGTTGACTATCAGAGTGTCGATGAAACACAGAAATTGCATCCGGATTGAATACAACAGCCACCATGCGAACTTTCCTCCGTGTGAGTAATGTCTCAAAGAGTCTACGCTTTGATCGTTCCCTGGAAGACAAGTAGAAGTTTCCGATGCACATCCGGAGGTATTCTGTAATCTGTGGACTATCAGAGTGTTGATGAAACACAGAAATTGCATCGGGATTGAATACAACAGTCACCATGCGCACTTTCCTCCACGGGAGTAATGTCTCAAACAATCTACGCTTTCATCGATGCCTGGAAGACCAGTAGTAGTTTCCGATGCACATCTGGTGGCATTCTGTAATGTGTAGACTATCAGAGTGTTGACGAAACACAGTAATTGCATCGGGATTGAATACAACAGTCACCATGCGAACATTCCTCAATGGGAGTAATGTCCCAAACAGTCTACGCTTTGATCGTTCCCTGATATACCAGTAGTAGTTTCCGATGCACATCTGGAGGCTTTCCGTAATCTGTGGACTATCAGAGTGTTGTTGAAACACAGAAATTGCATCGGGATTGAATACAACAGTCACCATGCGCACTTTCCTCAATGGGAGTAATGTCTCAAAAAGTCTACGCTTTGATCGTTTCCTGGAAGACCATCAGTAGTTTCCGATTAACATCTGGAGGCATTCTGTAATCTGTGGACTATCAGAGTGTTGATGAAACACAGAAATTGCATCGGGATTGAAGACAACAGTCACCATGCGCACTTTCCTCCATGGGAGTAATGACCCATACAGTCTACGCTTTGATCGTTCCCTGGAAGACCAGTAGTTGTTTCCGATGCACATCGGGAGGCATTCTGTAATCTGTGGACTATCAGAGTGTTGATGAAAAACAGAAATTGCATCGGGATTGAATACAACATTCACCATTCGCACTTTCCTCCATGGGAGTAATGTCTCAAACAGTCTACGCTTTGATCGTTCCCTGGAAGACCATTAGTAGTTTCCGATGCACATCTGGAGGCATTCTGTAATCTGTGGAGTATAAGAGTGTTGATGAAATACAGAAATTGCATCGGGATTGAAGACAACAGTCACCATGCGAACTTTCCTTCATTGGAGTAATGTCCCAAACAGTCTACGCTTTGATCGTTCCCTGAAATACCAGTAGTAGCTTCCGATGCACATCTGGAGGCATTCTGTAATCTGTGGACTATCAGAGTGTTGCTGAAACACAGAAATTGCATCGGGATTGAAGACAACAGTCACCATGCGAACTTTCCTTAATGGGAGTAATGTCTCAAAGAGTCTACGCTTTGATCGTTCCCTGAAAGACCAGTAGAAGCTTCCGATGCACATCTGGAGGCATTCTGTAGTCTGTGGACTATCAGAGTGTTGATGAAACACAGAAATTGCATCGGGATTGAATACAACAGTCACTATGCGCACTTTCCTCCATGGGAGTAATGTCTCTAACAGTCTACGCTCTGATCGCTCCCTGGAAGACCAGTAGTAGTTTCCGATGCACATCTGGAGGCTTTCCGTAATCTGTGCATTATCAGAGTGTTGATGAAACACAGAAATTGCATCGGGATTGAATACAACATTCACCATGCGCACTTTCCTCCATGGGAGTAATGTCTCAAACAGTCTACGCTTTGATCGTTCCCTGGAAGACCAGTAGTAGTTTCCGATGCACATCTGGAGGCATTCTGTAATCTGTGGAGTATCTGAGTGTTCATGAAACACAGAAATTGCATCGGGATTGAATACAACAGTCACCATGCGCACTTTCCTCCATGGGAGTAATGTCCCAAACAGTCTACGCTTTGATCGTTCCCTGAAAGACCAGTAGTAGTTTCCGATGCAGATCTGGAGGCATTCTGTAATCTGTGGACTATCAGAGTGTAGATGAAACACAGAAATTGCATCGGGATTGAATACAACAGTTACCATGCGCACTTTCCTCCATAGGAGTAACGTCTCTAACAGTCTACGCTTTGATCATTCCGTGGAAGACCAGTAGTAGTTTCCGATGCCCATCTGGAGGCTTTCTGTAATCTGTGGACTATCAGTGTGTTGATGAAACACAGAAATTGCATGGGGATTGAATACAACAGTCACCATGCGCATTTTCCTCCATGTGGGTAATTCTCAAACAGTCTACGCTTTGATCGTTCCCTGGAAGACCAGTAGTAGTTTCCGATGCACATCTGGTGGCATTCTGTAATCTGTGGACTATCAGAGTGTTGATGAAACACAGAAATTGCATCGGGATTGAATACAACAGTCACCATCCGCATTTTCCTGCATGGGAGTAATGTCTGAAACAGTCTACGTTTTGATCGTTCCCGGAAAGACCAGTAGTAGTTTCCGATGCACATCTCGTGGCATTCTGCAATCTGTGGACTATCAGAGTGCTGATGAAACACAGAAATTGCATCGGGATTGAATACAACAGTCACCATGCGAACTTTCCTTAATGGGAGTAATGTCTCAAACAGTCTACGCTTTGATCGTTCCCTGGAAGACCAGTAGAAGCTTCCGATGCACATCTGGAGGCATTCTGTAATCTGGGGACTATCAGAGTGTTGATGAAACACAGAAATTGCATCGGGATTGAATACAACAGTCACTATGCGAACTTTCCTCCATGGGAGTAATGTCTCTAACAGTCTACGCTTTGATCGCTCCCTGGAGGACCAGTAGTAGTTTCCGCTGCACATCTGGAGGCTTTCCGTAATCTGTGGATTATCAGAGTGTTGATGAAGCACAGAAATTGCATCGGGATTGAAGACAACAGTCACCATGCGCACTTTCCTCCATGGGAGTAATGTCCCAAACAGTCTACGCTTTGATCGTTCCCTGGAAGACCAGTAGTTGTTTCCGATGCACATCGGGAGGCATTCTGTAATCTGTGGAGTATCAGAGTGTTGATGAAACACAGAAATTGCATCGGGATTGAATACAACATTCACCATGCGCACTTTCCTCCATGGGAGTAATTTCTCAAACAGTCTACGATTTGATCGTTCCCTTGAAGACCATTAGTAGTTTCCGATGCACATCTGGAGGCATTCTGTAATCTGTGGAGTATCAGAGTGTTGATGAAACACAGAAATTGCATCGGGATGTGATACAACAGTCACCATGCTCACTTTCCTCCATGGGAGTAATGTCCCAAACAGTCTACGCTTTGATCGTTCCCTGAAAGACCAGTAGTAGTTTCCGATGCACATCTGGAGGCATTCTGTAATCTGTGGACTATCAGAGTGTTGATGAAACACAGAAATTGCATCGGGACTGAATACAACAGCCACCATGCGCACTTTCCTCAATGGGATTAATGTCTCAAACAGTCTACGCTTTGATCGTTCCCTGGAAGACCAGTAGTAGTTTCCGATGCACATCTGGAGGCATTCTGTAATCTGTGGACTATCAGAGTGTTGATGAAACACAGAAATTGCATTGGGATTGAATACAACAGTTACCATGCGCACTTTCCTCCATGGGAGTAACGTCTCTAACAGTCTACGCTTTGATAGTTCCCTGGAAGACCAGTAGTAGTTTCCGTTGCACATCTGGAGGCTTTCTATAATCTGTGGACTATCAGAGTGTTGATGAAACACAGAAATTGCATCGGGATTGAATACAACAGTCACCATGCGCACTTTCCTCCATTCGAGTAATTCTCAAACAGTCTACGCTTTGATCGTTCCCTGGAAGACCAGTAGTAGTTTCCGATGCACAACAGGTGGCATTCTGTAATCTGTGGACTATCAGAGTGTTGATGAAACACAGAAATTGCATCGGGATTGAATACAACAGTCACGATGCGCACTTTCCTCCACGGGAGGTATGTCTCAAACATTCGACGCTTTGATCGTTCCCTGGAAGACCAGTAGTAGTTTCCGATGCACAACTGGTGGCATTCTGTAATCTGTAGACTATCAGAGTGTTGATGAAACACAGAAATTGCATCGGGATTAAATACAACAATCACGATGCGCACTTTCCTCCACGGGAGGTATGTCTCAAACAGTCTACGCTTTGATCGTTCCCTGGAAGACCAGTAGTAGTTTCCGATGCACATCTCGTGCAATTCTGTAATCTGTGGACTATCAGAGTGTTGATGAAACACAGAAAATGCAACGGGATTGAATACAACAGTTACCATGCGAACTTTTCTCCATGGGAGTAATTTCTCAAAGAGTTTACGCTTTGATCGTTCCCTGAAAGACCAGTAGTAGTTTCCGATGCACATCTGGAGGCATTCTGTAATCTGTGGACTATCAGAGTGTTGATGAAACACAGTAATTGCATCGGGATTGAATACAACAGTCACCATGCGCACATTCCTCCATAAAAGTAATATCTCAAACAGTCTACGCTTTGATCGTTCCCTTGAAGACCAGTAGTAGTTTCCGATGCACAACTGGTGGCATTCTGTAATCTGTGGACTATCAGAGTGTTGATGAAACACAGAAATTGCTTCGGGATTGAATACAACAGTCACCATGCGCACTTTCCTCCATGGGAGTAATGTCTCAAACAATCTACGCTTTGAACGTTTCCTGGAAGACCAGTAGTAGTTTTCGATGCACATCTGGAGTCATTCTGTGATCTGTGGACTATCAGAGTGTTGATGAAACACAGAAATTGCATCGGGATTGAATACAACAGTCACGATGCGCACTTTCCTCCACGGGAGGTATGTCTCAAACAGTCTACGCTTTGATCGTTCCCTGGAAGACCAGTAGTAGTTTCCGATGCACATCTGGAGGCATTCAGTAATCTGTGGACTATCAGAGTGTTGATAAAACAAAGAAATTGCATCGGGATTGAATACAACGGTCACCATGCGCTCTTTCTTCCATGGGAGTAATGTCTCAAACATTCTACGCTTTGATCGTTCCCTAGAAGACCAGTAGTTGTTTCCGATGCACATCTGGAGGCTTTCCGTAATCTGTGGACTATCAGAGTGTTGTTGAAACACAGAAATTGCATCGGTATTGAATACAACAGTCACCATGCGCTCTTTCCTCCATGGGAGTAATGTCTCCAACAGTCTACGCTTTGATCGTTTCCTAGAAGACCATTAGTAGTTTCCGATTAACATCTGGAGGCATTCTGTAATCTGTGGACTATCAGAGTGTTGATGAAACACAGAAATTGCATCGGGATTGAATACAACAGTCACCATGCGCACTTTCCTTCATTGGAGTAATGTCCCAAACAGTCTACGCTTTGATCGTTCCCTGAAATACCAGTAGTAGTTTCCGATGCACATCTGGAGGCATTCTGTAATCTGTGGACTATCAGAGTGTTGATGAAACACAGAATTTGCATCGGGATTGAATACAACAGTTACCATGCGCACTTTCCTCCATGGGAGTAACGTCTCTAACACTCTACGCTTTGATCATTCCGTGGAAGACCAGTAGTAGTTTCCGATGCACTTCTGGAGGCTTTCTGTAATCTGTGGACTATCAGAGTGTTGATGAAACACAGAAATTGCATCGGGATTGAATACAACAGTCACCATGCGCACTTTCCTCCATGGGAGTGATTCTCAAACAGTCTACGCTTTGATCGTTCCCTTTAAGACCAGTAGTAGTTTCCGATGCACATCTGGTGGCATTCTGTAATCTGTGGACTATCAGAGGGTTGATGAAACACAGAAATTGCATCGGGAATGAATACAACAGTCAACATGCGCACTTTTCTCCATGGGAGTAATGTCTCAAACAGTCTACGCTTTGATCTTTCCCTGGAAGGCCAGTAGTAGTTTCAATTTCACATCTGGAGGCATTCTGTAATTTGTGGACTATCAGAGTGTTGATGAAACACAGAAATTGCATCGGAATTAAATTCAACAGTCACCATGCGCACTTTCCTCCATGGGAGCAATGTCTGAAACAGTCTACGCTTTGATCGTCCCGGAAAGACCAGTAGTAGTTTCCGATGCACATCTCGTGGCATTCGGCAATCTGTGGACTATCAGAGTGCTGATGAAACACAGAAATTGCATCGGGATTGAATACAACAGTCACCATGCGAACTTTCCTTAATGGGAGTAATGTCTCAAACAGTCTACGCTTTGATCGTTCCCTGGAAGACCAGTAGAAGCTTCCGATGCACATCTGGAGGCATTCTGTAATCTGGGGACTATCAGAGTGTTGATGAAACACCGAAATTGCATCGGGATTGAATACAACAGTCACTATGCGAACTTTCCTCCATGGGAGTAATGTCTCTAACAGTCTACGCTTTGATCACTCCCTGGAGGACCAGTAGTAGTTTCCGAAGCACATCTGGAGGCTTTCCGTAATCTGTGGATTATCAGAGTGTTGATGAAGCACAGAAATTGCATCGGGATTGGATACAACAGTCACCATGCTCACTTTCCTCCATGGGAGTAATTTCTCAAACAGTCTACGATTTGATCGTTCCCTTGAAGACCATTAGTAGTTTCCGATGCACATCTGGAGGCATTCTGTAATCTGTGGAGTATCAGAGTGTTGATGAAACACAGAAATTGCATCGGGATTGGATACAACAGTCACCATGCTCACTTTCCTCCATGGGAGTAATGTCCCAAACAGTCTACGCTTTGATCGTTCCCTGAAAGACCAGTAGTAGTTTCCGATGCACATCTGGAGGCATTCTGTAATCTGTGGACTATCAGAGTGTTGATGAAACACAGAAATTGCATCGGGACTGAATACAACAGCCACCATGCGCACTTTCCTCCATGGGAATAATGTCTCAAACAGTCTACGCTTTGATCTTTCCCTGGAAGACCAGTAGTAGTTTCCGATGCACATCTGGAGGCATTCTGTAATCTGTGGACTATCAGAGTGTTGATGAAACACAGAAATTGCATTGGGATTGAATACAACAGTTACCATGCGCACTTTCCTCCATGGGAGTAATGTCTCTAACAGTCTACGCTTTGATCGTTCCCTGGAAGACCAGTAGTAGTTTCCGATGCACATCTGGAGGCTTTCTATAATCTGTGGACTATCAGAGTGTTGATGAAACACAGAAATTGCATCGGGATTGAATACAACAGTCACCATGCGCACCTTCCTCCATTCGAGTAATTCTCAAACAGTCTACGCTTTGATCGTTCCCTGGAAGACCAGTAGTAGTTTCCGATGCACAACAGGTGGCATTCTGTAATCTGTGGACTATCAGAGTGTTGATGAAACACAGAAATATCATCGGGATTGAATACAACAGTCACGATGCGCACTTTCCTCCACGGGAGGTATGTCTCAAACAGTCGACGCTTTGATCGTTCCCTGGAAGACCAGTAGTAGTTTCCGATGCACAACTGGTGGCATTCTGTAATCTGTAGACTATCAGAGTGTTGATGAAACACAGAAATTGAATCGGGATTAAATACAACAGTCACGATGCGCACTTTCCTCCACGGGTGGTATGTCTCAAACAGTCTACGCTTTGATCATTCCCTGGAAGACCAGTAGTAGTTTCCGATGCACATCTCGTGCAATTCTGTAGTCTGTGGACTATCAGAGTATTGATGATACACAGAAAATGCAACGGGATTGAATACAACAGTTACCATGCACTCTGTTCTCCATGGGAGTAATTTCTCAAAGAGTTTACGCTTTGATCGTTCCCTGAAAGACCAGTAGTAGTTTCCGATGCACATCTGGAGGCATTCTGTAATCTGTGGACTATCAGAGTGTTGATGAAACACAGAACTTGCATCGGGATTGAATACAACAGTCACCATGCGCACATTCCTCCATAAAAGTAATATGTCAAACAGTCTACGCTTTGATCGTTCACTGGAAGACCAGTAGTAGTTTCCGATGCACAACTGGTGGCATTCTGTAATCTGTGGACTATCAGAGTGTTGATGAAACACAGAAATTGCTTCGGGATTGAATACAACAGTCACCATGCGCACTTTCCTCCATGGGAGTAATGTCTCAAACAATCTACGCTTTGATCGTTTCCTAGAAGACCAGTAGTAGTTTCCGACGCACATCTGGAGTCATTCTGTGATCTGTGGACTATCAGAGTGTTGATGAAACACAGAAATTGCATCGGGATTGAATACAAGAGTCACCATGCGCACTTACCTCCTTGGGAGTAATGTCTCAAACAGTCTACGCTTTGATCGTTCCCTGGAAGACCAGTAGTAGTTTCCGATGCACATCTGGAGGCATTCTGTAATCTGTGGACTATCAGAGTGTTGATAAAACAAAGAAATTGCATCGGGATTGAATACAACGGTCACCATGCGCTCTTTCTTCCATGGGAGTAATGTCTCAAACATTCTACGCTTTGATCGTTCCCTAGAAGACCAGTAGTTGTTTCCGATGCACATCTGGAGGCTTTCCGTAATCTGTGGACTATCAGAGTGTTGTTGAAACACAGAAATTGCATCGGGATTGAATACAACAGTCACCATGCGCACTTTCCTCCATGGGAGTAATGTCTCAAACAGTCTACGCTTTGATCGTTTCCTAGAGGACCATTAGTAGTTTCCGATTAACATCTGGAGGCATTTTGTAATCTGTGGACTATCAGAGTGTTGATGAAACACAGAAATTGCATCGGGATTGAAGACAACAGTCACCATGCGCTCTTTCCTCCATGGGAGTAATGTCCCAAACAGTCTACGCTTTGATCGTTCCCTGGAAGACCAGTAGTTGTTTCCGATGCACATCGGGAGGCATTCTGTAATGTGTGGAGTATCAGAGTGTTGATGAAACACAGAAATTGCATCGGGATTGAATACAACAGTCACCATGCGCACTTTCCTTCATTGGAGTAATGTCCCAAACAGTCTACGCTTTGATCGTTCCCTGAAATACCAGTAGTAGTTTCCGATGCACATCTGGAGGCATTCTGTAATCTGTGGACTATCAGAATGTTAATGAAACACAGAAATTGCATCGGGATTGAATACAACAGTTACCATGCGCACTTTCCTCCATGGGAGTAATGTCTCTAACACTCTACGCTTTGATCATTCCGTGGAAGACCAGTAGTAGTTTCCGATGCACATCTGGAGGCTTTCTGTAATCTGTGGACTATCAGAGTGTTGATGAAACACAGAAATTGCATCGGGATTGAATACAACAGTCACCATGCGCACTTTCCTCCATGGGAGTGATTCTCAAAAAGTCTACGCTTTGACCGTTCCCTTTAAGACCAGTAGTAGTTTCCGATGCACATCTGGTGGCATTCTGTAATCTGTGGACTATCAGAGTGTTGATGAAACACAGAAATTGCATCGGGATTGAATACAACAGTCACCATCCACACATTCCTGCAAGGGAGTAATGTCTCAAACAGTCTACGCTTTGATCGTTCCCTGGAAGACCAGTAGAAGCTTCCGATGCACATCTGGAGGCATTCTGTAATCTGTGGACTATCAGAGTGTTGATGAAACACAGAAATTGCATCGGGATTGAATACAACAGTCACTATGCACACTTTCCTCCATGGGAGTAATGTCTCTAACAGTCTACGCTTTGATCGCTCCCTGGAGGACCAGTAGTAGTTTCCGATGCACATCTGGAGGGTTTCCGTAATCTGTGGATTATCGGAGTGTGGATGAAACACAGAAATTGCTGTGGGATTGAATACAACATTCACCATGCGCACTTTCCTCCATGGGAGTAATGTCTCAAACAGTCTACGCTTTGATCGTTCCCTGGAAGACCATTAGTAGTTTCCGATGCACACCTGGAGGCATTCTGTAATCTGTGGTGTATCAGAGTGTTCATGAAACACAGAAATTGCGTCGGGATTGAATACAACAGTCACCATGCGCACTTTCCTCCATGGGAGTAATGTCCCAAACAGTCTACGCTTTGATCGTTCCCTGAAAGACCAGTAGTAGTTTCCGATGCACAACTGGAGGCATTCTGTAATCTGTGGACTATCAGAGTGTAGATGAAACACAGAAATTGCATAGGGATTGAATACAACAGTTACCATGCGCACTTTCCTCAATGGGAGTAATGTCTCTAACAGTCTACGCTTTGATCGTTCCCTGGAAGACCAGTAGTAGTTTCCGATGCACATCTGGTGGCATTCTGTAATCTTTGGACTATCAGAGTGTTGATGAAACACAGAAATTGCATCGGGATTGAATACAACAGTCACCATCCGCACTTTCCTGTATGGGAGTAATGTCTGAAACAGTCTACGCTTTGATCGTTCCCGGGAAGACCAGTAGTAGTTTCCGATGCACATCTCGTGGAATTCTGCAATCTGTGGACTATCAGAGTGTTGATGAAACACAGAAATTGCATCGGGATTGAATACAACATTCACCATGCGCACTTTCCTCCATGGGAGTAATGTCCCAAACAGTCTACGCTTTGATCGTTCACTGAAAGACCAGTAGTAGTTTCCGATGCACATCTGGAGGCATTCTGTAATCTGTGGACTATCAGAGTGTTGATGAAACACAGAAATTGCATCGGGATTGAATACAACAGTTACCATGCGCACTTTCCTCCATGGGAGTAATGTCTCTAACAGTCTACGCTTTGATCGTTCCCTGGAAGACCAGTAATAGTTTCCGATGCACATCTGGAGGCTTTCTGTAATCTGTGGACTATCAGAGTGTTGATGAAACACAGAAATTGCGTCCGGATTGATTACAACAGTCACCATGCGCACTTTCCTCCACGGGAGTTATGTCTCAAACAGTCGACGCTTTGATCGTTCCCTGGAAGACCAGTAGTAGTTTCCGATGCACATCTGGTGGCATTCTGTAATCTGTGGACTATCAGAGTGTTGATGAAACACAGAAATTGCATCTGGATTAAATACAACAGTCACCATGCGCACTTTCCTCCAAGGGAGTAATGTCTCAAACAGTCTACGCTTTGATCGTACCCTGGAAGACCAGTAGTAGTTTCCGATTAACATCTGGAGGCATTCTGTAATCTATGGCCTATCAGAGTGTTGATGAAACACAGATATTGCATCGGGATTGAAGACAACAGTCACCATGCGCACTTTCCTCCATGTTAGTAATGTCCCAAACAGTCTACGCTTTGATCGTTCCCTGGAAGACCAGTAGGTGTTTCCGATGCACATCGGGAGCCATTCTGTAATCTGTGGACTATCAGAGTGTTGATGAAACACAGAAATTGCATCGGGATTGAATACAACATTCACCATGCGTACTTTCCTCCATGGGAGTAATTTCTCAAACAGTCTACGCTTTGATCGTACCCTGGAAGACCATTAGTAGCTTCCGTTGCACATCTGGAGGCATTCTGTAATCTGTGGAGATTCAGAGTGTTGATGAAACACAGAAATTGCATCGGGAATGAATACAACAGTCACCATGCGCACTTTCCTCCATGGGAGTAATGTCCCAAACAGTCTACGCTTTGATCGTTCCCTGAAAGACCAGTAGTAGTTTCCGATGCACATCTGGAGGCATTCTGTAATCTGTGGACTATCAGAGTGTTGATGAAACACAGAAATTGCATCGGGATTGAATACAACAGTTACCATGCGCACTTTCCTCCATGGGAGTAATGTCTCTAACAGTCTACGCTTTGATCGTTAACTGGAAGACCAGTAATAGTTTCCGATGCACATCCGGAGGCTTTCTGTAAACTGTGGACTATCAGAGTGTTGATGAAACACAGAAATTGCATCGGGATTGATTACAACAGTCACCATGCGCACTTTAATCCACGGGAGGTATGTCTCAAACAGTCGACGCTTTGATCGTTCCCTGGAAGACCAGTAGTAGTTTACGATGCACATCTGGTGGCATTCTGTAATCTGTGGACTATCAGAGTGTTGATGAAAGACAGAAATTGCATCTGGATTGAATACAACAGTCACCATCCGCAATTTCCTGCATGGGAGTAATGTCTAAAACAGTCTACGCTTTGATCGTTCCTGGGAACACCAGTAGTAGTTTCCGATGCACATCTCGTGGCATTCTGTAATCTGCGGACTATCAGACTGTTGATGAAACACAGAAAATGCAACGGGATTGAATAAGACAGTTACCATGCGCACTTTCCTCCATGGGAGTAATGTCTAAAAGAGTTTACGCTTTGCTCGTTCCCTGAAAGGCCAGTAGTAGTTTCCGATGCACATCTGGAGGCATTCTGCAATCTGTGGAATATCAGCATGTTGATGAAACACAGAAATGGCATCGGGATTGAAACAACAGTCACCATGCGCACATTCCTCCATAAAAGTAATATCTGAAACAGTCTACGCTTTGATCGTTCCCTGGAAGACCAGTAGTAGTTTCCGATGCACATCTGGAGGCATTCTGTAATCTGTGGACTATCAGAGGGTTGATGAAACACAGAAATTGCATCGGGATTGAATACAACAGTCACCATGCGAACTTTCCTCCGTGTGAGTAATGTCTCAAACAGTCTACGCCTGGATCGTTCCCTGGAAGACAAGTAGAAGTTTCCGATGCACATCTGGGGGCATTCTGTAATCTGTGGACTATCAGAGTGTTGACGAAACACAGAAATTGCATCGGGATTGAATACAACGATCACCATGCGCAGTTTCCTCCATGGGAGTAACTCTAAACAGTATACGCTTTGATCTTTCCCTGGAAAACCAGTAGTAGTGCCGATTAACATCTGTAGGCATTCTGTAATCTGTGGACTATCAGAGTGTTGATGAAACACAGAAATTTCATCGGGATTGAAAACAACAGTCACCATTCGCACTTTCATCCACGGGAATAATGTCTCAAACAATCTACGCTTTGATCGTTCCCTGGAAGACCAGTAGTAGTTTCTGATGCACATCTGGTGGCATTCTGTAATGTGTAGACTATCAGAGTGTTGATGAAACACAGTAATTGCATCGGGATTGAATACAACAGTCACCATGCGAACATTCCTCCATGGGAGTAATGTCTCTAACAGTCTACGCTTTGATCGTTCCCTGGAAGACCAGTAGTAGTTTCCGATGCACATCTGGAGGCTTTCCGTAATCTGTGGACTATCAGAGTATTGATGAAACACAGAAATTGCATCGGGATTGAATACAACAGTCACCATGCGCACTTTCCTCCATGGGAGTAATGTCCCAAACAGTCTACGCTGTGATCGTTCCCTGGAAGACCAGTAGTAGTTTCTGATTATCATCCGGAGGCATTCTGTAATCTGTGGACTATCAGAGTGTTGATGAAACACAGAAATTGCATCGGGATTGAATACAACAGTTACCATGCGCACTTTCCTTAATGGGAGTAATGTCTCTAACAGTCTACGCTTTGATCGTTCCCTGGAAGACCAGTAGTAGTTTCCGATGCACATCTGGAGGCTTTCCGTAATCTGTGGACTATCAGAGTATTGATGAAACACAGAAATTGCATCGGGATTGAATACAACAGTCACCATGCTCACTTTCCTCCATGGGAGTAATTCTCAAACAGTCTACGCTTTGATCGTTACTGGAAGACCAGTAGTAGTTTCCGATGCTCAACTGGTGGCATTCTGTAATCTGTGGACTATCAGAGTGTTGATGAAACACAGAAATTGCTTCGGGATTGAATACAACAGTCACCACGCGCACTTTCCTCCACAGGAGGTATGTCTCAAACAGTCGACGCTTTGATCGTTCCCTGGAAGAACAGTAGTTCTTTCCGATGCACATCTGGTGGCATTCTGTAATCTGTGGACTATCAGAGTGTTGATGAAACACAGAAATTGCATCGGGATTGAATAAAACAGTCACCATCCGCACTTTCCTGCGTGGGAATAATGTCTGAAACAGTCTACGCTTTGATCGTTCCCGGGAAGACCAGTAGTAGTTTCCGATGCACATCTCGTGGCATTCTGTAAACTGTGGACTATCAGAGTGTTGATGAAACACAGAAAATGCAATGGGATTGAATACAACAGTTACCATGCGCACATTTCTCCATGGGAGTAATTTCTCAAAGAGTTTACGCTTTGATCGTTCCCTGAAAGACCAGTAGTAGTTTCCGATGCACATCTGGAGGCATTCTGTAATCTGTGGACTATCATAGTGTTGATGAAACACAGAAATTGCATCGGGATTGAATACAACAGTCACCATGCGCTCATTCCTCCATAAAAGTAATATCTCAAACAGTCTACGTTTTGATCGTTCCCTGGAAGAACAGTAGTAGTTTCCGATGCACATCTGGAGGCATTCTGTAACCTGTGGACTATCAGAGTGTTGATGAAACACTGAAATTGCATCAAGATTGAATACAACTGTCACCATGCGAACTTTCCTTAATGGGAGTAATGTCTCAAACAGTCTACGCTTTGATCGTTCCCTGGAAGACCAGTAGTAGTTTCCGATGCACATCTGGAGGCATTCTGTAATCTGTGGACTATCAGAGTGTTGATGAAACACAGAAATTGCATCGGGATTGAATACAACAGTCACCATGCGAACTTTCCTCCGTGTGAGTAATGTCTCAAACAGTCTACGCTTTGATCGTTCCCTGGAAGACAAGTAGAAGTTTCCGATGCACATCTGGGGGCATTCTGTAATCTGTGGACTATCAGAGTGTTGTCGAAACACAGAAATTGCATCGAGATTGAATACAACAGTCACCATGCGCAGTTTCCTCCATGGGAGTAACTCTAAACAGTATACGCTTTGATCTTTCCCTGGAAAACCAGTAGTAGTGCCGATTAACATCTGTAGGCATTCTGTAATCTGTGGACTATCAGAGTGTTGATGAAACACAGAAATTTCATCGGGATTGAAAACAACAGTCACCATTCGCACTTTCATCCACGGGAATAATGTCTCAAACAATCTACGCTTTGATCGTTCCCTGGAAGACCAGTAGTAGTTTCTGATGCACATCTGGTGGCATTCTGTAATGTGTAGACTATCAGAGTGTTCATGAAACACAGTAATTGCATCGGGATTGAATACAACAGTCACCATGCGAACATTCCTCCATGGGAGTAATGTCTCTAACAGTCTACGCTTTGATCGTTCCCTGGAAGACCAGTAGTAGTTTCCGATGCACATCTGGAGGCTTTCCGTAATCTGTGGACTATCAGAGTATTGATAAAACACAGAAATTGCATCGGGATTGAATACAACAGTCACCATGCGCACTTTCCTCCATGGGAGTAATGTCCCAAACAGTCTACGCTGTGATCGTTCCCTGGAAGACCAGTAGTAGTTTCTGATTATCATCCGGAGGCATTCTGTAATCTGTGGACTATCAGAGTGTTGATGAAACACAGAAATTGCATCGGGATTGAATACAACAGTTACCATGCGCACTTTCCTTAATGGGAGTAATGTCTCTAACAGTCTACGCTTTGATCGTTCCCTGGAAGACCAGTAGTAGTTTCCGATGCACATCTGGAGGCTTTCCGTAATCTGTGGACTATCAGAGTATTGATGAAACACAGAAATTGCATCGGGATTGAATACAACAGTCACCATGCTCACTTTCCTCCATGGGAGTAATTCTCAAACAGTCTACGCTTTGATCGTTACTGGAAGACCAGTAGTAGTTTCCGATGCTCAAATGGTGGCATTCTGTAATCTTTGGACTATCAGAGTGTTGATGAAACACAGAAATTGCTTCGGGATTGAATACAACAGTCACTATGCGCACTTTCCTCCACAGGAGGTATGTCTCAAACAGTCGACGCTTTGATCGTTCCCTGGAAGAACAGTAGTTGTTTCCGATGCACATCTGGTGGCATTCTGTAATCTGTGGACTATCAGAGTGTTGATGAACACAGAAATTGCATCGGGATTGAATAAAACAGTCACCATCCGCACTTTCCTGCGTGGGAATAATGTCTGAAACAGTCTACGATTTGATCGTTCCCTCGAAGACCAGTTGTAGTTTCCGATGCACATCTCGTGGCATTCTGTAAACTGTGGACTATCAGAGTGTTGATGAAACACAGAAAATGCAATGGGATTGAATAAAACAGTTACCATGCGCACATTTCTCCATGGGAGTAATTTCTCAAAGAGTTTACGCTTTGATCGTTCCCTGAAAGACCAGTAGTAGTTTCCGATGCACATCTGGAGGCATTCTGTAATCTGTGGACTATCATAGTGTTGATGAAACACAGAAATTGCATCGGGATTGAATACAACAGTCACCATGCGCACTTTCCTCCATGGGAGTAATGTCTCAAACAGTCTACGCTTTGATCGTTCCCTGGAAGACCAGTAGTAGTTTCCGATTGACATCTGGAGGCATTCTGTAATCTGTGGACTATCAGAGTGTTGATGAAACACAGAAATTGCATCGGGATTGAATACAACAGTCACCATGCGCACTTTCCTCCATGGGAGTAATGTCTCAAACAGTCTACGCTTTGATCGTTCCCTGGAAGACCAGTAGTTGTTTCCTATGCACATCGGGAGGCATTCTGTAATCTGTGGACTATCAGAGTGTTGATGAAAAACAGAAATTGCATCAGGTTTGAATACAACATTCACCATGCGCACTTTCCTCCATGGGAGTATAGTCTCAAACAGTCTACGCTTTGATCGTTCCCTGGAAGACCATTAGTAGTTTCCGATGCACATCTGTAGGCATTCTGTAATCTGTGGAGAATCAGAGTGTTGATGAAACACAGAAATTGCATCGGGATTGAATAAACAGTCACCATGCGCACTTTCCTCCATGGGAATAATGTCCCAAACAGTCTACGCTTTGATCGTTCCCTGAAAGACCAGTAGTAGTTTCCGATGCACATCTGGAGGCATTCTGTAATCTGTGGACTATCAGGGTGTTGATGAAACACAGAAATTGCATCGGGATTTAATACAACAGTTACCATGCGCACTTTCCTCCATGGGAGTAATGTCTATAACAGTCTACGCTTTGATCGTTCCGTGGAAGACCAGTAGTAGTTTTCGATGCACATCTGGAGGCTTTCTGTATTCTGTGGACTATCAGAGTGTTGATGAAACACAGAAATTGCATCGGGAATGAATACAACTGTCACCATGCGAACTTTCCTTAATGGGAGTAATGTCTCAAACAGTCTACGCTTTGATCGTTCCCTGGAAGACCAGTAGAAGCTTCCGATGCACATCTGGAGGCATTCTGTAATCTGTGGACTATCAGAGTGTTGAAGAAACACAGAAATTGTATCTGGATTGCATACAACAGTCACTATGCGCACTTTCCTCCATGGGAGTAATGTCTCTAACAGTCTACGATTTGATCGTTCCCTGGAGGACCAGTATTAGTTTCCGATGCACATCTGGAGGCTTTCCGTAATCTGTGGACTATCAGAGTGTTGATGAAACACAGAAATTGCATCGGGATTGAATACAACAGTCACCATGCGCACTTTCCTCCATGGGAGTAATGTCTCAAACAGTCTACGCTTTGATCGTTCCCTGGAAGACCAGTAGTAGTTTCCGATTGACATCTGGAGGCATTCTGTAATCTGTGGACTATCAGAGTGTTGATGAAACACAGAAATTGCATCGGGATTGAAGACAACAGTCACCATGCGCACTTTCCTCCATGGGAGTAATGTCCCAAACAGTCTACGCTTTGATCGTTCTCTGGAAGACCAGTAGTTGTTTCCTATGCACATCGGGAGGCATTCTGTAATCTGTGGACTATCAGAGTGTTGATGAAAAACAGAAATTGCATCAGGTTTGAATACAACATTCACCATGCGCACTTTCCTCCATGGGAGTATAGTCTCAAACAGTCTACGCTTTGATCGTTCCCTGGAAGACCATTAGTAGTTTCCGATGCACATCTGTAGGCATTCTGTAATCTGTGGAGAATCAGAGTGTTGATGAAACACAGAAATTGCATCGGGATTGAATAAACAGTCACCATGCGCACTTTCCTCCATGGGAATAATGTCCCAAACAGTCTACGCTTTGATCGTTCCCTGAAAGACCAGTAGTAGTTTCCGATGCACATCTGGAGGCATTCTGTAATCTGTGGACTATCAGGGTGTTGATGAAACACAGAAATTGCATCGGGATTTAATACAACAGTTACCATGCGCACTTTCCTCCATGGGAGTAATGTCTATAACAGTCTACGCTTTGATCGTTCCGTGGAAGACCAGTAGTAGTTTTCGATACACATCTGGAGGCTTTCTGTATTCTGTGGACTATCAGAGTGTTGATGAAACACAGAAATTGCATCGGGAATGAATACAACAGTCACCATGCGCACTTTCCTCCATGGGAGTAATTCTCAAACAGTCTACGCTTTGATCGTTCCCTGGAAGACCAGTAGTAGTTTCCGATGCAAAACTGGTGGAATTCTGTAATCTGTGCAGTATCAGAGTGTTGATGAAACACAGAAATTGCATCGGGATTGAATACAACGGTCACCATGCGCACTTTCCTTCATGGGAGTAATGTCCCAAACAGTCAACGGTTTGATCGCTCACTGGAAGACCAGTAGTTGTTTCCGATGCACATCTGGAGGCATTCTGTAATCTGTGGACTATCAGCGTGTTGATGAAACACAGAAATTGCATCGGGATTGAATCCAACAGTCACCATGCGCACTTTCCTCCACGGGAGGTATGTCTCAAACAGTCGACGCTTTGATCGTTCCCTGGAAGACAAGTAGAGGTTTCCGATGCACATCTGGAGCCATTCTGTAATCTGTGGACTATCAGAGTGTTGATGAAACACAGAAATTGCATCGGGATTGAATACAACAGTCACCATGCGCACTTTCCAACACGGGAGTAATGTCTCAAACAATCTACGCTTTCATCGATCCCTGGAAGACCAGTAGTAGTATCCGATGCACATCTGGTGGCATTCTGTAATGTGTAGACTATCAGAGTGTTGATGAAACACAGTAATTGCATCGGGATTGAATACAACAGTCACCATGCGAACTTTCCTTAATGGGAGTAATGTCTGAAACAGTCTACGCTGTGATCGTTCCCTGGAAGACCAGTAGTAGTTTCTGATTATCATCCGGAGGCATTCTGTAATCTGTGGACTATTACAGTGTTGATGAAACACAGAAATTGCATCGGGAATGAATAAAACAGTCACCATGCGCACTTTCCTCCATGGGAGTAATGTCTCTAACAGTCTACGCTTTGATCGTTCCCTGGAGGACCAGTAGTAGTTTCCGATGCACATCTGGAGGCTTTCTGTAATCTGTGGACTATCAGAGTGTTGATGAAACACAGAAATTGCATCGGGATTGAATACAACAGTCACCATGCTCACTTTCCTCCATGGGAGTAATGCTCAAACAGTCTACGCATTGATCGTTACTGGAAGACCAGTAGTAGTTTCCGATGCACAACTGGTGGCATTCTGTAATCTGTGGACTATCAGAGTGTTGATGAAACACAGAAATTGCTTCGGGATTGAATACAACAGTCACCATGCGCACTTTCCTCCACATGAGGTATGTCTCAAACAGTCGACGCTTTGATCGTTCCCTGGAAGAACAGTAGTTGTTTCCGATGCACATCTGGTGGCATTCTGTAATCTGTGGACTATCAGAGTGTTGATGAAACACAGAAAATGCAACGGGATTGAATACAACAGTTACCATGCGCACTTTTCTCCATGGGAGTAATTTCTCAAAGAGTTTACGCTTTGATCGTTCCCTGAAAGACCAGTAGTAGTTTCCGATGCACATCTGGAGGCATTCTGTAATCTGTGGACTATCAGCGTGTTGATGAAACACAGAAATTGCATCGGGATTGAATACAACAGTCACCATGCGAACTTTCCTTAATGGGAGTAATGTCTGAAACAGTCTACGCTTTGATCGTTCCCTGGAAGACCAGCAGAAGCTTCCGATGCACATCTGGAGGCATTCTGTAATCTGTGGACTATCAGAGTGTTGATGAAACACTGAAATTGCATCGGGATTGAATACAACAGTCACTATGCGCACTTTCCTCCATGGGAGTAATGTCTCTAACAGTCTACGATTTGATCGTTCCCTGGAGGACCTGTAGTAGTTTCCGATGCACATCTGGATGCTTTCCGTAATCTGTGGACTATCAGAGTGTTGATGAAACACAGAAATTGCATCGGGATTGAAGACAACAGTCACCATGCGCACTTTCTTCCATGGGAGTAATGTCCCAAACAGTCTACGCTTTGATCGTTCCCTGAAAAACCAGTAGTAGTTTCCGATGCACATCTGGAGGCATTCTGTCATCTGTGGACTATCAGGGTGTTGATGAAACACAGAAATTGCATCGGGATTTAATACAACAGTTACCATGCGCACTTTCCTCCATGGGAGTAATGTCTATAACAGTCTACGCTTTGATCGTTCCGTGGAAGACCAGTAGTAGTTTCCGATGCACCTCTGGAGGCTTTCTGTATTCTGTGGACTATCATAGTGTTGATGAAACACAGAAATTGCATCGGGATTGAATACAACAGTCACCATGCGCACTTTCCTTCATGGGAGTAATTCTCAAACAGTCTACGCTTTGATCGTTCCCTGGAAGACCAGTAGTAGTTTCCGATGCACATCTGGTGGCATTCTGTAATCTGTGGACCATCAGAGTGTTGATGAAACACAGAAATTGCATCGGGATTGAATACAACAATCACCATGCGCACTTTCCTCCACGGGAGGTATGTCTCAAACAGTCTAAGCTTTGATCGTTCATTGGAAGACCAGTAGAAATTTTCGATGCACATCTCGTGGCATTCTGTAATCTGTGGACTATCAGAGTGTTGATGAAACACAGAAATTGCATCGGGATTGAATACAACAGTCACCATGCGCACTTTCCTCCACGGGAGGTATGTCTCAAACAGTCGACGCTTTGATCGTTCCCTGGAAGACCAGTAGTAGTTTCCGATGCACATCTGGTGGCATTCTGTAATCTGTGGACTATCAGAGTGTTGATGAATCACAGAAATTGCATCGGGATTGAATACAACAGTCACCATGCGCACTTTCCTCCACGGGAGGTATGTCTCAAACAGTCTACGCTTTGATCGTTCCCTGGAAGACCAGTAGTAGTTTCCGTTGCACATCTGGAGGTATTCTGTAATCTGCGGATTATCAGATTGTAGGTGAAACACAGAAATTGCATCGGGATTGAATACAACAGTCAGCTTGCGCACATTCCTGCATAAAAGTAATGTCTCAAACAGTCTACGCTTTGATCGTTCCCTGGAAGACCAGTAAATATTTCCGATGAACATCTGGAGTCGTTCTCAATTATGTGGACTATCAGAGTGTTGATGAAAGAAAGAAAATGCATCGGGATTGAATACAACAGTCACCATGCGCACTTTTCTCCATGGGAGTAATGTCTCAAAGACTTTACGATTGATCGTTCCCTGGAAGACCAGTAGTAGTTTACGATGCACATCTGGAGGCTTTCTGTAATCTGTGGACTATTAGAGTGTTGATGAAACACAGAAATTGCATTGGGATTGAATACAACAGTCACCATGCGCACTTTCCTCCATGGGAGTAATGTCTGAAACAGTCTACGCTTTGATCGTGAACTGGAAGACCAGTAGTAGTTTCCGATGCACATCTCGTGGCATTCTGAATTTTGTGTACTATCTGAGTGTTGATGAAAGAAAGAAAATGCATTGGGATTGAATACAACAGTCACCATGCGCACTTTTCTCCATGGGAGTAATGTCTCAAAGAGTTTACGATTGATCGTTCCCTGGAAGACCAGTAGTAGTTTACGATGCACATCTGGAGGCATTCTGTAATCTGTGGACTATTAGAGTGTTGATGAAACACAGAAATTGCATTGGGATTGAATACAACAGTCACCATGCGCACATTCCTCCATAAAAGTAATGTCTCAAAGAGTCTACGTTTTCATCGTTCCCTGGAAGACCAGTAGTAGTTTCCGAAGAACATCTGGATGCATTCTGTAATCTGTGGACTATCAGAGTGTTGATGAAACACAGAAATTGCAATTGGATTTAATACTACAGTCACCATGCGCACTTTCCTCCATGGGAGTAATGTCTCAAACAGTCTACGCTTTGATCGTTAGCTGGAAGACCAGTAGTACTTTCCGATGCACATCTTGAAACATTCTGTAATCTGTGAACTATCAGAGTGTTGATGAAACACAGAAATTGCATCGGGATTGAATACAACAGTGACCATGCGCACTTTACTCCACGGGAGTAATGTCTCAAACAAAATACGCTTTTGATCGTTCCCTGGAAGATCACTAGTAGTTTCCGATGCACATCTGGAGTCTTTCCGTCATCTGTGGACTATCAGAGTGTTGATGAAACACAGAAATTGCATCGGGATTGAATACAACAATCACCATGCGCACTTTCCTCCACGGGAGGTATGTCTCAAACAGTCTAAGCTTTGATCGTTCCCTGGAAGACCAGTAGAAATTTCCGATGCACATCTCGTGGCATTCTGTAATCTGTGGACTATCAGAGTGTTGATGAAACACAGAAATTGCATCGGGATTGAATACAACAGTCACCATGCGCACTTTCCTCCACGGGAGGTATGTCTCAAACAGTCGACGCTTTGATCGTTCCCTGGAAGACCAGTAGCAGTTTCCGATGCACATCTGGTGGCATTCTGTAATCTGTGGACTATCAGAGTGCTGATGAAACACAGAAATTGCATCGGGATTGAATACAACAGTCACTATGCGCACTTTCCTCCACGGGAGGTATGTCTCAAACAGTCTACGCTTTGATCGTTCCCTGGAAGACCAGTAGTAGTTTCCGTTGCACATCTGGAGGTATTCTGTAATCTGCGGATTATCAGATTGTAGGTGAAACACAGAAATTGCATCGGGATTGAATACAACAGTCAGCTTGCGCACATTCCTGCATAAAAGTAATGTCTCAAACAGTCTACGCTTTGATCGTTCCCTGGAAGACCAGTAAATATTTCCGATGAACATCTGGAGTCGTTCTCAATTATGTGGACTATCAGAGTGTTGATGAAACACAGAAATTGCACCGGGATTGAATACAACAGTCACCATGCGCACTTTCCTCCACGGCAGTAATGTCTCAAACAGTCTACGCTTTGATCGTTCCCTGGAAGACCAGTAGTAGGTTCCGATGAACATCTGGAGGCATTCTGTAATCTATGGAGTATCAGAGTGTTGATGAAACACAGAAATTGCATCGGGATTGAATACAACAGTCACCATGCGTACTTTCTTCCATGGGAGTAAGGTCTCTGACAGTTTTCGCTTTGATCGTTCCCTGGAAGACCAGTAGTAGTTTCTGATGCACATCTGGAGGCTTTCTGTAATCTGTGGACTATCAGAGTGTTGATGAAACACAGAAATTGCATCGGGATTGAATACAACAGTCACCATGCGCACTTTTGTCCATGGGAGTAATTCTCAAACCGCCTATGCTTTGATCGTTCCCTGGAAGACCAGTAGTAGTTTCCGATGCACATCTGGTGGCATTCTGTAATCTGTGGACTATCAGAGTGTTGATGAAACACAGAAATTGCATCGATATTGAATACAACAATCACCATGCGCACTTTCCACCATGGGAGTCATGTCTCTAACAGTCTACGCTTTGATCGTTCAATGGAAGACCAGTAGTAGTTTCCGATTAACATCTGGACTCATTCTGTAATCTGTGGACTATCAGTGTGTTGATGAAACACAGAAATTGCATCGGGATTGAATACAACAGTCACCATGAGCACATTCCTTCATAAAAGTAATGTCTCAAACAGTCTACGCTTTGATCGTTCCCTGGAAGACCAGTAGTAGTTTCCGATGCACATCTCGTGGCATTCTGAATTTTGTGTACTATCTGAGTGTTGATGAAAGAAAGAAAATGCATCGGGATTGAATACAACAGTCACCATGCGCACTTTTCTCCATGGGAGTAATGTCTCAAAGAGTTTACGATTGATCGTTCCCTGGAAGACCAGTAGTAGTTTACGATGCACATCTGGAGGCTTTCTGTAATCTGTGGACTATTAGAGTGTTGATGAAACACAGAAATTGCATTGGGATTGAATACAACAGTCACGATGCGCACTTTCCTCCATGGGAGTAATGTCTGAAACAGTCTACGCTTTGATCGTGCCCTGGAAGACCAGTAGTAGTTTCCGATGCACATCTCGTGGCATTCTGAATTTTGTGTACTATCTGAGTGTTGATGAAAGAAAGAAAATGCATCGGGATTGAATACAACAGTCACCATGCGCACTTTTCTCCAAGGGAGTAATGTCTCAAAGAGTTTACGATTGATCGTTCCCTGGAAGACCAGTAGTAGTTTACGATGCACATCTGGAGGCATTCTGTAATCTGTGGACTATTAGAGTGTTGATGAAACACAGAAATTGCATTGGGATTGAATACAACAGTCACCATGCGCACATTCCTCCATAAAAGTAATGTCTCAAAGAGTCTACGTTTTCATCGTTCCCTGGAAGACCAGTAGTAGTTTCCGAAGAACATCTGGATGCATTCTGTAATCTGTGGACTATCAGAGTGTTGATGAAACACAGAAATTGCAATTGGATTTAATACTACAGTCACCATGCGCACTTTCCTCCATGGGAGTAATGTCTCAAACAGTCTACGCTTTGATCGTTAGCTGGAAGACCAGTAGTACTTTCCGATGCACATCTTGAAACATTCTGTAATCTGTGAACTATCAGAGTGTTGATGAAACACAGAAATTGCATCGGGATTGAATACAACAGTCACCATGCGCACTTTACTCCACGGGAGTAATGTCTCAAACAAAATACGCTTTTGATCGTTCCCTGGAAGATCAGTAGTAGTTTCCGATGCACATCTGGAGTCTTTCCGTCATCTGTGGACTATCAGAGTGTTGATGAAACACAGAAATTGCATCGGGATTGAATACAACAGTCACCATGCGGACTTTCCTCCATGGGAGTAATGTCCCAAACAGTCTATGCTTTGATCGTTCCCTGGAAGACCAGTAGTAGTTTCCGATGAACATCTAAAGGCATTCTGTAATCTGTGGACTATCAGAGGGTTGATGAAACACAGAAACTGCATCGGCATTGAATACAACAGTCACCATGCATTTTTTCTCCAAGGGAGTAATGTCTCAAACAGTCTACGCCTTGATCGTTCCCTGAAAGACCAGTAGTAGTTTCCGATGCATATCTGGTGGCATTCTGTATTCTGTGGACTATCAGAGTGTTGATGAAACACAAAAATTGCATCGGGATTGAGTACAACAGTCACCATGCGCACTTTCCTCCATGGGAGTAATGTCCATAACAGTCTACGCTTTGATCGTTCCCTGGAAGACCAGTAGTAGTTTCCGATGCACATCTCGTGGCATTCTGAATTTTGTGTACTATCTGAGTGTTGATGAAAGAAAGAAAATGCATCGGGATTGAATACAACAGTCACCATGCGCACTTTTCTCCATGGGAGTAATGACTCAAAGAGTTTACGATTGATCGTTCCCTGGAAGACCAGTAGTAGTTTACGATGCACATCTGGAGGCATTCTGTAATCTGTGGACTATTAGAGTGTTGATGAAACACAGAAATTGCATTGGGATTGAATACAACAGTCACCATGCGCACTTTCCTCCATGGGAGTAATGTCTGAAACAGTCTACGCTTTGATCGTGCCCTGGAAGACTAGTAGTAGTTTCCGATGCACATCTCGTGGCATTCTGAATTTTGTGTACTATCTGAGTGTTAATGAAAGAAAGAAAATGCATCGGGATTGAATACAACAGTCACCATGCGCACTTTTCTCCATGGGAGTAATGTCACAAAGAGTTTACGATTGATCGTTCCCTGGAAGACCAGTAGTAGTTTACGATGCACATCTGGAGGCATTCTGTAATCTGTGGACTATTAGAGTGTTGATGAAACACAGAAATTGCATTGGGATTGAATACAACAGTCACCATGCGCACATTCCTCCATAAAAGTAATGTCTCAAAGAGTCTACGTTTTCATCGTTCCCTGGAAGACCAGTAGTAGTTTCCGAAGAACATCTGGATGCATTCTGTAATCTGTGGACTATCAGAGTGTTGATGAAACACAGAAATTGCAATTGGATTTAATAGTACAGTCACCATGCGCACTTTCCTCCATGGGAGTAATGTCTCAAACAGTCTACGCTTTGATCGTTAGCTGGAAGACCAGTAGTACTTTCCGATGCTTATCTTGAAACATTCTGTAATCTGTGAACTATCAGAGTGTTGATGAAACACAGAAATTGCATCGGGATTGAATACAACAGTCACCATGCGCACTTTACTCCACGGGAGTAATGTCTCAAACAAAATACGCTTTTGATCGTTCCCTGGAAGATCAGTAGTAGTTTCCGATGCACATCTGGAGTCTTTCCGTCATCTGTGGACTATCAGAGTGTTGATGAAACACAGAAATTGCAATTGGATTTAATACTACAGTCACCATGCGCACTTTCCTCCATGGGAGTAATGTCTCAAACAGTCTACGCTTTGATCGTTAGCTGGAAGATCAGTAGTACTTTCCGATGCACATGTTGAAACATTCTGTAATCTGTGAACTATCAGAGTGTTGATGAAACACAGAAATTGCATCGGGATTGAATACAACAGTCACCATGCGCACTTTACTCCACGGGAGTAATGTCTCAAACAAAATACGCTTTTGATCGTTCCCTGGAAGATCAGTAGTAGTTTCCGATGCACATCTGGAGTCTTTCCGTCATCTGTGGACTATCAGAGTGTTGATGAAACACAGAAATTGCATCGGGATTGAATACAACAGTCACCATGCGGACTTTCCTCCATGGGAGTAATGTCCCAAACAGTCTATGCTTTGATCGTTCCCTGGAAGACCAGTAGTAGTTTCCGATGAACATCTAAAGGCATTCTGTAATCTGTGGACTATCAGAGGGTTGATGAAACACAGAAACTGCATCGGCATTGAATACAACAGTCACCATGCATTTTTTCTCCAAGGGAGTAATGTCTCAAACAGTCTACGCCTTGATCGTTCCCTGAAAGACCAGTAGTAGTTTCCGATGCATATCTGGTGGCATTCTGTATTCTGTGGACTATCAGAGTGTTGATGAAACACAAAAATTGCATCGGGATTGAGTACAACAGTCACCATGCGCACTTTCCTCCATGGGAGTAATGTCCATAACAGTCTACGCTTTGATCGTTCCCTGGAAGACCAGTAGTAGTTTCCGATGCACATCTCGTGGCATTCTGAATTTTGTGTACTATCTGAGTGTTGATGAAAGAAAGAAAATGCATCGGGATTGAATACAACAGTCACCATGCGCACTTTTCTCCATGGGAGTAATGTCTCAAAGAGTTTACGATTGATCGTTCCCTGGAAGACCAGTAGTAGTTTACGATGCACATCTGGAGGCATTCTGTAATCTGTGGACTATTAGAGTGTTGATGAAACACAGAAATTGCATTGGGATTGAATACAACAGTCACCATGCGCACTTTCCTCCATGGGAGTAATGTCTGAAACAGTCTACGCTTTGATCGTGCCCTGGAAGACTAGTAGTAGTTTCCGATGCACATCTCGTGGCATTCTGAATTTTGTGTACTATCTGAGTGTTAATGAAAGAAAGAAAATGCATCGGGATTGAATACAACAGTCACCATGCGCACTTTTCTCCATGGGAGTAATGTCACAAAGAGTTTACGATTGATCGTTCCCTGGAAGACCAGTAGTAGTTTAAGATGCACATCTGGAGGCATTCTGTAATCTGTGGACTATTAGAGTGTTGATGAAACACAGAAATTGCATTGGGATTGAATACAACAGTCACCATGCGCACATTCCTCCATAAAAGTAATGTCTCAAAGAGTCTACGTTTTCATCGTTCCCTGGAAGACCAGTAGTAGTTTCCGAAGAACATCTGGATGCATTCTGTAATCTGTGGACTATCAGAGTGTTGATGAAACACAGAAATTGCAATTGGATTTAATAGTACAGTCACCATGCGCACTTTCCTCCATGGGAGTAATGTCTCAAACAGTCCACGCTTTGATCGTTAGCTGGAAGACCAGTAGTACTTTCCGATGCTTATCTTGAAACATTCTGTAATCTGTGAACTATCAGAGTGTTGATGAAACACAGAAATTGCATCGGGATTGAATACAACAGTCACCATGCGCACTTTACTCCACGGGAGTAATGTCTCAAACAAAATACGCTTTTGATCGTTCCCTGGAAGATCAGTAGTAGTTTCCGATGCACATCTGGAGTCTTTCCGTCATCTGTGGACTATCAGAGTGTTGATGAAACACAGAAATTGCATCGGGATTGAATACAACAGTCACCATGCGGACTTTCCTCCATGGGAGTAATGTCCCAAACAGTCTATGCTTTGATCGTTCCCTGGAAGACCAGTAGTAGTTTCCGATGAACATCTAAAGGCATTCTGTAATCTGTGGACTATCAGAGGGTTGATGAAACACAGAAACTGCATCGGCATTGAATACAACAGTCACCATGCATTTTTTCTCCAAGGGAGTAATGTCTCAAACAGTCTACGCCTTGATCGTTCCCTGAAAGACCAGTAGTAGTTTCCGATGCGTATCTGGTGGCATTCTGTATTCTGTGGACTATCAGAGTGTTGATGAAACACAAAAATTGCATCGGGATTGAGTACAACAGTCACCATGCGCACTTTCCTCCATGGGAGTAATGTCCATAACAGTCTACGCTTTGATCGTTCCCTGGAAGACCAGTAGTAGTTTCCGATGCACATATGGAGGCTTCCCGTTATCTGTGGACTATCAGAGTGTTGATGAAACACAGCAATTGCATCGTAATTGAATACAACAGTCACCATGCGCACTTTCCTCCATGGGAGTAATGTCTCAAACAGTCTACGTTTTGATCGTTCCCTGGAAGAATAGTAGTAGTTTCCGATGCACATCTGGAGACAATCTGTAATCTGTGGTCTGTCAGAGTGTTGATGAAGCACAGAAATTTCATCGGGATTGAATACAACAGTCACCATCCGCACTTTCCTCCATGGGAGTAATGTCTCAAACAGTCTATGCTTTGATCGTTCCCTGAAATACCAGTAGTAGTTTCCGATGCACATCTGGAGGCATTCTGTAATCTGTGGACTATCAGAGTGTTGATGAAACACAGAAATTCCATCGGGATTGAATAGAACAGTCACCATGCGCACTTTCCTCCATGGGAGTAATGTCTCAAACAGTCTACGCTTTTATCGTTCCCTGGAAGACTAGTAGTAGCTTCCGATGCACATCTGGTGGCATTCTGTAATCTGTGGACAATCAGAGTGTTGATGAAACACAGAAATTGCATCGGGATTGAATACAACAATCACCATGCGCACTTTCCTCCACGGGAGGTATGTCTCAAACAGTCTAAGCTTTGATCGTTCCCTGGAAGACCAGTAGTAGTTTCCGATGCACATCTGGTGGCATTCTGTAATCTGTGGACTATCAGAGTGTTGATGAAACACAAAAATTGCATCGGGATTGAATACAACAGTCACCATCCGCACTTTTCTCCATGTGAGTAATGTCTTAAACAGTATACGCTTGGATCGTTCCCAGGAAGACCAGTAGTAGTTTCCGATGCACATCTCGTGGCATTCTGTAATCTGTGGACTATCAGAGTGTTGATGAAACACAGAAATTGCATCGGGATTGAATACAACAGTCACCAAGCGCACTTTCTTCCACGGGAGGTATGTCTCCAACAGTCTACGCTTTCATCGTTCCCTGGAGGACCAGTAGTAGTTTCCGTTGCACATCTGGAGGTATTCTGTAATCTGCGGATTATCAGATTGTAGGTGAAACACAGAAATTGCATCGGGATTGAATACAACAGTCAGCTTGCGCACATTCCTGCATAAAAGTAATGTCTCAAACAGTCTACGCATTGATCCTTCCCTGGAAGACCAGTAAATATTTCCGATGAACATCTGGATTCGATCTCTATTCTGTGGACTATCAGAGTGTTGATGAAACACAGAAATTGCACCGGGATTGAATACAACAGTCACCATGCGCACTTTCCTCAACGGCAGTAATGTCTCAAACAGTCTACGCTTTGATCGTTCCCTGGAAGACCAGTAGTAGGTTCCGATGAACATCTGGAGGCATTCTGTAATCTGTGGAGTATCAGAGTGTTGATGAAACACAGAAATTGCATCGGGATTGAATACAACAGTCACCATGCGCACTTTCTTCCATGGGAGTAATGTCTCTGACAGTTTTCGCTTTGATCGTTCCCTGGAAGACCAGTAGTAGTTTCCGATGCACATCTGGAGGCTTTCTGTAATCTGTGGACTATCAGAGTGTTGATGAAACACAGAAATTGCATCGGGATTGAATACAACAGTCACCATGCGCACTTTTGTCCATGGGAGTAATTCTCAAACCGTCTATGCTTTGATCGTTCCCTGGAAGACCAGTAGTAGTTTCCGATGCACATCTGGTGGCATTCTGTAATCTGTGGACTATCAGAGTGTTGATGAAACACAGAAATTGCATCGGGATTGAACACAACAGTCACCATTCGCACTTTCCTCCATGGGAGTAATGTCTGAAACAGTCTACGCTTTGATCGTGCCCTGGAAGACCAGTAGTAGTTTCCGATGCACATCTCTTGGCATTCTGTATTTTGTGTACTATCTGAGTGTTGATGGTAGAAAGAAAATGCATCGGGATTGAATACAACAGTCACCATGCGCACTTTCCTCCATGGGAGTAATGTCTCAAAGAGTTTACGATTGATCGTTCCCTGGAAGACCAGTAGTAGTTTACGATGCACATCTGGAGGCATTCTGTAATCTGTGGACTATTAGAGTGTTGATGAAACACAGAAATTGCATTGGGATTGAATACAACAGTCACCATGCGCACATTCCTCCATAAAAGTAATGTCTCAAAGAGTCTACGCTTTCATCGTTCCCTGGAAGACCAGTAGTAGTTTCCGAAGAACATCTGGATGCATTCTGTAATCTGTGGACTATCAGAGTGTTGATGAACACAGAAATTGCAATTGGATTTAATACTACAGTCACCATGCGCACTTTCCTCCATGGGAGTAATGTCTCAAACAGTCTACGCTTTGATCGTTAGCTGGAAGACCAGTAGTACTTTCCGATGCACATCTTGAAACATTCTGTAATCTGTGAACTATCAGAGTGTTGATGAAACACAGAAATTGCATCGGGATTGAATACAACCGTCACCATGCCCACTTTACTCCACGGGAGTAATGTCTCAAACAATCTACGGTTTTGATCGTTCCCTGGAAGATCAGTAGTAGTTTCCGATGCACATCTGGAGGCTTTCCGTCATCTGTGGACTATCAGAGTGTTGATGAAACACAGAAATTGCATCGGGATTGAATACAACAGTCACCATGCGGACTTTCCTCCATGGGAGTAATGTCCCAAACAGTCTATGCTTTGATCGTTCCCTGGAAGACCAGTAGTAGTTTCCGATGAACATCTAAAGGCATTCTGAAATCTGTGGACTATCAGAGGGTTGATGAAACACAGAAACTGCATCGGGACTGAATACAACAGTCACCATGCATTTTTTCTCCAAGGGAGTAATGTCTCAAACAGTCTACGCTTTGATCGTTCCCTGAGAGACCAGTAGTAGTTTCCGATGCACATCTGGTGGCATTCTGTATTCTGTGGACTATCAGAGTGTTGATGAAACACAAAAATTGCATCGGGATTGAGTACAACAGTCACCATGCGCTCTTTCCTCCATGGGAGTAATGTCCCTAACAGTCTACGCTTTGATCGTTCCCTGGAAGTCCAGTAGTAGTTTCCGATGCACATATGGAGGCTCCCCGTTATCTGTGGACTATCAGAGTGTTGATGAAACACAGCAATTGCATCGTAATTGAATACAACAGTCACCATGCGCACTTTCCTCCATGGGAGTAATGTCTCAAACAGTATACGTTTTGATCGTTCCCCGGAAGAATTGTAGTAGTTTCCGATGCACATCTGGAGACAATCTGTAATCTGTGGTCTGTCAGAGTGTTGATGAAGCACAGAAATTTCATCGGGATTGAATACAACAGTCACCATCCGCACTTTCCTCCATGGGAGTAATGTCTCAAACAGTCTATGCTTTGATCGTTCCCTGAAATACCAGTAGTAGTTTCCGATGCACATCTGGAGGCATTCTGTAATCTGTGGACTATCAGAGTGTTGATGAAACACAGAAATTCCATCGGGATTGAATAGAACAGTCACCATGCGCACTTTCCTCCATGGGAGTAATGTCTCAAACAGTCTACGCTTTTATCGTTCCCTGGAAGACCAGTAGTAGCTTCCGATGCACATCTGGAGGCATTCTGTAATCTGTGCAGTATTAGAGTGTTGATGACACACAGAAATTGCATCGGGATTGAATACAACAGTCACCATGCGCACTTTCCTCCATTGGAGTAATTCTCAAACAGTCTACGCCTTGATCGTTCCCTGGAAGACCAGTAGTAGTTTCCGATGAACATCTTAAAGCATTCTGTAATCTGTGGACTATCAGAGTGTTGATGAAACACAGGTATTGCAATTGGATTAAATACTACAGTCACCATGCGCACTTTCCTCAATGGGAGTAATGTTTCAAAGAGTCTACGCTTTGATCGTTAGCTGGAAGACCAGTAGTAGTTTCCGATGCAAATCTTGAAACATTCTGTAATCTGTGGACTATCAGAGTGTTGATGAAACACAGAAGTTGCATCGGGATTGAATACAACAGTCACCATGCACACTTTACTCCACGGGAGTAATTTCTCAAAGAATCTACGCTTTTGATCGTTCCCTGGAAGACCAGTAGTAGTTTCCGATGCACATCTGGTGGGATTCTGTAATTTGTATACTATCAGAGTGTTGATGAAACACAGTAATTGCATCGGGATTGAATACAACAGTCACCATGCGCACTTTCCTCCATGCGAGTAATGTCTCAAACAGTCTACGCTTTTATCGTTCCCTGGAAGACCAGTAGTAGCTTCCGATGCACAACTGGTGGCATTCTGTAATCTGTGGACTATCAGAGTGTTGATGAAACACAGAAATTGCATCGGGATTGAATACAACAGTCACCATGCGCACTTTTGTCCATGGGAGTAATTCTCAAACCGTCTATGCTTTGATCGTTCCCTGGAAGACCAGTAGTAGTTTCCGATGCACAACTGGTGGCATTCTGTAATCTGTGGACTATCAGAGTGTTGATGAAACACAGAAATTGCATGGGGATTGAACACAACAGTCACCATCCGCACTTTCCTCCATGGGAGTAATTTCCCAAACAGTCTATGCTTTTATCGTTCCCTGGAAGACCAGTAGTAGCTTCCGATGAACATCTGGATTCAATCTGTAATCTGTGGAGTATCAGAGTGTTGATGAAACACAGAAATTGCATCGGGATTGAATACAACAGTCACCATGCACACTTTCCTCCATGGGAGTAATGTCTCTGACAGTTTTCGCTTTGATCGTTACCTGGAAGACCAGTAGTAGTTTCCGATGCACATCAGGAGGCTTTCTGTAATCTGTGGACTATCGGAGTGTTGATGAAACACAGAAATTGCATCGGGATTGAATACAACAGTCACCATGCGCACTTTTGTCCATGGGAGTAATTCTCAAACCGTCTATGCTTTGATCGTTCCCTGGAAGACCAGTAGTAGTTTCCGATGCACAACTGGTGGCATTCTGTAATCTGTGGACTATCAGAGTGTTGATGAAACACAGAAATTGCATGGGGATTGAACACAACAGTCACCATTCGCACTTTCCTCCATGGGAGTAATGTCTGAAACAGTCTACGCTTTGATCGTGCCCTGGAAGACCAGTAGTAGTTTCCGATGCACATCTCGTGGCATTCTGTATTTTGTGTACTATCTGAGTGTTGATGAAAGAAAGAAAATGCATCGGGATTAAATACAACAGTCACCATGCGCACTTTCCTCCATGGGAGTAATGTCTCAAAGAGTTTACGATTGATCTTTCCCTGGAAGACCAGTAGTAGTTTACGATGCACATCTGGAGGCATTCAGTAATCTGTGGACTATTAGAGTGTTGATGAAACACAGAAATTGCATTGGGATTGAATACAACAGTCACCATGCGCACATTCCTCCATAAAAGTAATGTCTCAAAGAGTCTACGCTTTCATCGCTCCCTGGAAGACTAGTAGTAGTTTCCGATGAACATCTGGATGCATTCTGTAATCTGTGGACTATCAGAGTGTTGACGAAACACAGAAATTGCAATTGGATTTAATACTACAGTCACCATGCGCACTTTCCTCCATGGGAGTAATGTCTCAAACAGTCTACGCTTTGATCGTTAGCTGGAAGACCAGTAGTACTTTCCGATGCACATCTTGAAACATTCTGTAATCTGTGAACTATCAGAGTGTTGATGAAACACAGAAATTGCATCGGGATTGAATACAACAGTCACCATGCGCACTTTACTCCACGGGAGTAATGTCTCAAACAATCTACGCTTTTGATCGTTCCCTGGAAGATCAGTAGTAGTTTCCGATGCACATCTGGAGGCTTTCCGTCATCTGTGGACTATCAGAGTGTTGATGAAACACAGAAATTGCATCGGGATTGAATACAACAGTCACCATGCGGACTTCCCTCCATGGGAGTAATGTCCCAAACAGTCTATGCTTTGATCCTTCCCTGGAAGACCAGTAGTAGTTTCCGATGAACATCTAAAGGCATTCTGTAATCTGTGGACTATCAGAGGGTTGATGAAACACAGAAACTGCATCGGGATTGAATACAACAGTCACCATGCATTTTTTCTCCAAGGGAGTAATGTCTCAAACGGTATACGCTTTGATCGTTCCCTGAAAGACCAGTAGTAGTTTCCGATGCACATCTGGTGGAATTCTGTATTCTGTGGACTATCAGAGTGTTGATGAAACACAGAAGTTGCATCTTGAATGAATACAACAGTCACCATGCGCACTTTACTCCACAGGAGTAATTTCTCAAAGAATCTACGCTTTTGATCGTTCCCTGGAAGACCAGTAGTAGTTTCCGATGCACATCTGGTGGCATTCTGTAATTTGTATACTATCAGAGTGTTGATGAAACACAGTAATAGCATCGGGATTGAATACAACAGTCACCATGCGCACTTTCCTCCATGGGAGTAATGTCTCTAACAGTCTACGCTTTGATCGTTCCCTGGAAGACCAGAAGTAGATTCCGATGCACATCTGGAGGCTTTCCGCCATCTGTGGACTATCAGAGTGTTGATGTAACACAGAAATTGCATCGGGATTGAATACAACAGTCACCATGCGCACTGTCCTGCATGGGAGTAATGACCCAAACAGTCTATGCTTTTATCGTTCTCTGGAAGACCAGTAGTAGCTTCCGATGAACATCTGGATTCATTCTGTAATCTGTGGACTATCAGAGGGTTGTGAAACACAGAAACTGCATCGGGATTGAAGACAACAGTCACCATGCATTTTTTCTCCATGGGAGTAATGTCTCAAACAGTCTACGCTTTGATCGTTCTCTGAAAGACCTGTAGTAGTTTCCGATGCCCATCTGGTGGCATTCTGTAATCTGTGGACTATCAGAGTGTTGATGAAACACAGAAATTGCATCGGGATTGAATACAACAGTCACCATCCGCACTTTCCTCCATGGGAGTAATGTCTGAAACAGTCTACGTTTGGATCGTTCCCAGGAAGACCAGTAGTAGTTTCCGATGCACATCTCGTGGCATTCTGTAATCTGTGGACCATCAGAGTGTTGATGAAACACAGAAAATGCATCGGGATTGAATACAACAGTCACCATGCGCACTTTCCTCCATGCGAGTAATGTCTCAAAGAGTTTACGATTGATCGTTCCCTGGAAGACCAGTAGTAGTTTCCGATGCACATCTGGAGACAATCTGTAATCTGTGGTCTACCAGAGTGTTGATGACACACAGAAATTTCATCGGGATTGAATACAACAGTCACCATCAACACTTTCCTCCATGGGAGTAATGTCTCAAACAGTCTACGCTTTGATCGTTCCCTGAAAGACCAGTAGTAGTTTCCGATGCACATCTGGAGGCATTCTGTAATCTGTGGACTATCAGAGTGTTGATGAAATACAGAAATTCCATCGGGATTGAATAGAACAGTCACCATGCGCACTTTCCTCCATGGGAGTAATGTCTCAAACAGTCTATGCTTTGATCGTTCCCTGAAATACCAGTAGTAGTTTCCGATGCACATCTGGAGGCATTCTGTAATCTGTGGACTATCAGAGTGTTGATGAAACACAGAAATTCCATCGGGATTGAATAGAACAGTCACCATGCGCACTTTCCTCCATGGGAGTAATGTCTCAAACAGTCTACGCTTTTATCGTTCCCTGGAAGACCAGTAGTAGCTTCCGATGCACATCTGGAGGCATTCTGTAATCTGTGCAGTATTAGAGTGTTGATGACACACAGAAATTGCATCGGGATTGAATACAACAGTCACCATGCGCACTTTCCTCCATGGGAGTAATTCTCAAACAGTCTACGCCTTGATCGTTCCCTGGAAGACCAGTAGTAGTTTCCGATGAACATCTTAAAGCATTCTGTAATCTGTGGACTATCAGAGTGTTGATGAAACACAGGTATTGCAATTGGATTGAATACTACAGTCACCATGCGCACTTTCCTCAATGGGAGTAATGTTTCAAAGAGTCTACGCTTTGATCGTTAGCTGGAAGACCAGTAGTAGTTTCCGATGCACATCTTGAAACATTCTGTAATCTGTGGACTATCAGAGTGTTGATGAAACACAGAAGTTGCATCGGGATTGAATACAACAGTCACCATGCACACTTTACTCCACGGGAGTAATTTCTCAAAGAATCTACGCTTTTGATCGTTCCCTGGAAGACCAGTAGTAGTTTCCGATGCACATCTGGTGGGATTCTGTAATTTGTATACTATCAGAGTGTTGATGAAACACAGTAATTGCATCGGGATTGAATACAACAGTCACCATGCGCACTTTCCTCCATGGGAGTAATGTCCCAAACAGTCTATGCTTTGATCCTTCCCTGGAAGACCAGTAGTAGTTTCCGATGAACATCTAAAGGCATTCTGTAATCTGTGGACTATCAGAGGGTTGATGAAACACAGAAACTGCATCGGGATTGAATACAACAGTCACCATGCATTTTTTCTCCAAGGGAGTAATGTCTCAAACGGTCTACGCTTTGATCGTTCCCTGAAAGACCAGTAGTAGTTTCCGATGCACATCTGGTGGCATTCTGTATTCTGTGGACTATCAGAGTGTTGATGAAACACAGAAGTTGCATCGGGATTGAATACAACAGTCACCATCCGCACTTTCCTCCATGGGAGTAATGTCTCAAACAGTCTACGCTTTGATCGTTCCCTGAAAGACCAGTAGTAGTTTCCGATGCACATCTGGAGGCATTCTGTAATCTGTCGACTATCAGAGTGTTGATGAAATACAGAAATTCCATCGGGATTGAATAGAACAGTTACCATGCGCACTTTCTTCCATTGGGGTAATGTCCTTAACAGTCTACGCTTTGATCGTTCCCTGGAAGACCAGTAGTAGTTTCCGATGCACATCTGGAGGCATTCTGTAACCTGTGGAGTATCAGAGTGTTGATGAAACATAGAAATTTCATCGGGATTGAATAAAACAGTCACCATCCGCACTTTCCTCCATGGGAGTAATGTCTCAAACAGTCTACGCTTCGATCGTTCCCTGAAAAACCAGTAGTAGTTTCCGATGCACATCTGGAGGCATTCTGTAATCTGTGGACTATCAGAGTGTTGATGAAACACAGAAATTCCATCGGGATTGAATAGAACAGTCACCATGCGCACTTTCCTCCATGGGAGTAATGTCTCAAACAGTCCATGCTTTGATCGTTCCCTGGAAGACCAGTAGTAGTTTCCGATGCACATCTGGAGGCATTCTGTAATCTGTGGACTATCAGAGTGTTGAAACACAGAAATTGCATCGAAATTGAATACAACAGTCACCATGCGCACTTTCTTCCTTGGGAGTAATGTCTGAAACAGTCTACGCTTTGATCGTTGCCTGGAAGACCAGTAGTAGTTTCCGATGCACTTCTGGAGGCATTCTGTAATCTGTGGAGTATCAGAGTGTTGATGAAACACAGAAATTGCATCGAAATCGTATACAACAGTCACCATGCGCACTTTCTTCCATGGGAGTAATGTCTGAAACAGTCTACGATTTGATCGTTCTCTGGAAGACCAGTAGTAGTTTCCGATGCACATCTCGTGGCATTCTGTATTTTGTGTACTATATTAGTGTTGATGAAAGAAAGAAAATGCATCGGGATTGAATACAACAGTCACCATGAGCACTTACCTCCATGGGAGTAATGTCTCAAAGAGTTTACGATTGATCGTTCCCTGGAAGACCAGTAGTAGTTTCCGATGAACATCTGGATGCATTCTGTAATCTGTGGACTATCAGAGTGTTGATGAAACACAGAAATTGCAATTGGATTTAATACTACAGTCACCATGCGCACTTTCCTCCATGGGAGTAATGTCTCAAACAGTCTAGGTTTTGATCGTTAGCTGGAAGACCAGTAGTACTTTCCGATGCACATCTTGAAACATTCTGTAATCTGTGAACTATCAGAGTGTTGATGAAACACAGAAATTGCATCGGGATTGAATACAACAATCACCATGCGCACTTTACTCCACGGGAGTAATGTCTCAAACAATCTACGCTTTTGATCGTTCCCTGGAAGATCAGTAGTAGTTTCCTATGCACATCTGGAGGCTTTCCGTCATCTGTGGACTATCAGAGTGTTGATGAAACACAGAAATTGCATCGGGATTGAATACAACAGTCACCATGCGGACTTTCCTCCATGGGATTAATGTCCCAAACAGTCTATGCTTTGATCGTTCCCTGGAAGACCAGTAGTAGTTTCCGATGAACATCTAAAGGCATTCTGTAATCTGTGGACTATCAGAGGGTTGATGAAACACAGAAACTGCATCGGGATTGAATACAACAGTCACCATGCATTTTTTCTCCACGGGAGGTATGTCTCAAACATTCTACGCTTTGATCGTTATCTGGAAGACCAGTAGTAGTTTCCGATGCACATCTGGTGGCATTCTGTAATCTGTGAACTATCAGAGTGTTGATGAAACACAGAAAATGCATCGGGATTGAATACAACAGTCACCATGCGCAATTTCCTCCATGGGGGTAATGTCTCCAGGAGTTTACGCTTTGATCGTACTCTGAAAGTCCAGTAGTAGTTTCCGATGCACATCTGGAGGCATTCTATAATCTGTGGACTGTCAGAGTGTTGATGAAACGCAGAAATTGCATCGAAATTGAATACAACAGTCACCATGCGCACTCTCTTCCATGGGAGTAGTGTCTGAAACAGTCTACGCTTTGATCGTTCCCTGGAAGACCAGGACTAATTTCCGATGCACATCTGGAGGCATTCTGTAATCTGTGGACTATCTGAGTGTTGATGAAACACAGAAATTGCATCGGGATTGAATACAACAGTCACCATGCGCACATTCCTCCATAAAAGTAATGTCTCAAACAGTCTACGCTTTGATCATTCTCTGGAAGACCAGTAGTAGTTTCCGATTAACATCTCTAGGCATTCTGTAATCGTTGGACTATCAGAGTGTTGATGAAACACAGAAATTGCATCGGGATTGAATACAACACTCACCTTGCGCACTTTCATAAATGGGAGTAATGTCCCTAGCAGTCTACGCTTTGATCGTTCCCTGGAAGACCAGTAGTAGATTCCGATGGACATCTGGGGGCTTTCCGTTATCTGTGGACTATCAGAGTGTTGATGAAACACAGAAATTGCATCGGGATTGAATACAACAGTCACCATGCGCACTTTCCTTTATGGGAGTAGTGTCTCAAACAGTCTACGCTTTGATCGTTCCCTGGAAGACCAGTAGTAGTTTCCGATGCACATCTGGAGACAATCTGTAATCTGTGGACTATCAGAGTGTTGATGAAACACAGAAATTTTTTCGGGATTGATTACAACAGTCACCATCCGCACTTTCCTCCATGGGAGTAATGTCTCAATCAGTCTACGCTTTGATCGTTCCCTGAAAGACCAGTAGTAGTTTCCGATGCACATCTGAAGGCATTCTGTAATCTGTAGACTATCAGAGTGTTGATGAAACACAGTAATTCCATCGGGATTGAATAGAACAGTCACCATGCGCACTTTTCTCCATGGGAGTAATGTCTCAAACAGTCTACGCTTTGATCATTCCCTGGAAGACCAGTAGTAGTTTCCGATGCACATCTGGAGGCATTCTGTAATCTGTGGAGTATTAGAATGTTGATGAAACACAGAAATTGCATCGGGATTGAATACAACAGTCACCATGCGCACTTTCCTCCATGGGAGTAATTCTCAAACAGTCTACGCTTTGATCCTTCCCTGGAAGACCAGTAGTAGTTTCCGATGCACATCTGGTGGCATTCTGTAATCTGTGGACTATCAGATTGTTGAAGAAACACAGATATTGCATCGGGATTGAATACAACAATCACCATGCGCACTTTCCTCCACAAGAGGTATGTCTCAAACATTCTACGCTTTGATCGTTATCTGGAAGAACAATAGTAGTTTCCGATGCACATCTGGTGGCATTCTGTAATCTGTAGACTATCAGAGTGTTGAAGAAACACAGATATTGCATCGGGATTGAATACAACAATCACCATGCGCACTTTCCTCCACAAGAGGTATGTCTCAAACATTCTACGCTTTGATCGTTATCTGGAAGAACAATAGTAGTTTCCGATGCACATCTCGTGGCATTCTGTAATCTGTGGACTATCAGAGTGTTGAAGAAACACAGAAAATGCATCGGGATTGAATACTACAGTCACCATGCGCACATTCCTCCATGGGAGTAATGTCTCAAAGAGTTTACGCTTTGATCGTACTCTGAAAGTCCAGTAGTAGTTTCCGATGCACATCTGGAGGCATTCTGTAATCTGTGGACTGTCAGAGTGTTGATGAAACGCAGAAATTGAATCGAAATTGTATACAACAGACACCATGCGCACTCTCTTCCATGGGAGTAGTGTCTGAAACAGGCTACGATTTGATCGTTCCCTGGAAGACCACTACTAATTTCCGATGCACATCTGGAGGCATTCTGTAATCTGTGGACTATCAGAGTGTTGATGAAACACAGAAATTGCATCTGGATTGAATACAACCGTCACCATGCGCACATTCCTCCATAAAAGTAATGTCTCAGAGAGTCTACGCTTTGATCGTTCCCTGGAAGACCAGTACTAATTTCCGATGCACATCTGGAGGCATTCTGTAATCTGTGGACTATCAGAGTGTTGATGAAACACAGAAATTGCATCGAAATTGAATACAACAGTCAATATGCGCACTTTCTTCCATGGGAGTAATGTCTGAAACAGTCTATGCTTGGATCGTTCCCAGGAAGACCAGTAGTACTTTTCGATGCTTATCTCGTTTCATTCTGTAATCTGTGGACTATCAGAGTGTTGATGAAACACAGAAAATGCATCGGGATTGAATACAACAGTCACCATGCGCACTTTCCTTCATGGGAGTAATGTCTCAAGGAGTTTACGCTTTGATCGATCCCTGGAAGTCCAGTAGTAGTTTCAGATGCACATCTGGAGGCATTCTGTAATCTGTGGACTTTCAGAGTGTTGATGAAACACAGAAATTGCAATTGGGTTTAATACTACAGTCACCAAGGGCACTTTCCTCCATGGGAGTAATGTCTCAAACAGTCTACGCTTTGATCGTTAGCTGGAAGACCAGTAGTACTTTCCGATGCACATCTTGAAACATTCTGTAATCTGTGAACTATCAGAGTGTTGATGAAACACAGAAATTGCATCGTAATTGAATACAACAGTCACCATGCGCACATTCCTCCATGGGAGTAATGTCTCAATCAGTCTACGTTTTGATCGTTCCCTGGAAGAATAGTAGTAGTTTCCGATGCACATCTGGAGGCATTCTGTAATCTGTGGACTATCTGAGTGTTGATGAAACACAGAAATTGCATCGAAATTGAATACAACAGTCACCATGCGCACATTCCTCCATAAAAGTAATGTCTCAAACAGTCTACGCTTTGATCATTCCCTGGAAGACCAGTAGTAGTTTCCGATTAACATCTCTAGGCATTCTGTAATCTGTGGACTATCAGAGTGTTAATGAAACACAGAAATTGCATCGGGATTGAATACAACACTCACCTTGCGCACTTTCCTCCATGGGAGTAATGTCCCTATCAGTCTACGCTTTGATCGTTCCCTGGAAGACCAGTAGTAGATTCCGATGGACATCTGGGGGCTTTCCGTTATCTGTGGACTATCAGAGTGTTGATGAAACACAGAAATTGCATCGGGATTGAATACAACAGTCACCATGCGCACTTTCCTTTATGGGAGTAATGTCTCAAACAGTCTACGCTTTGATCGTTCCTTGGAAGGCCAGTAGTAGTTTCCGATGCACATCTGGTGACAATCTGTAATCTGTGGACTATCAGAGTGTTGATGAAACTCAGAAATTTTTTCGGGATTGATTACAACAGTCACCATCCGCACTTTCCTCCATGGGAGTAATGTCTCAATCAGTCTACGCTTTGATCGTTCCCTGAAAGGCCAGTAGTAGTTTCAGATGCACATCTGAAGGCATTCTGTAATCTGTAGACTATCAGAGTGTTGATGAAACACAGTAATTCCATCGGGATTGAATAGGACAGTCACCATGCGCACTTTTCTCCATGGGAGTAATGTCTCAAACAGTCTACGCTTTGATCGTTCCCTGGAAGACCAGTAGTAGTTTCCGATGCACATCTGGAGGCATTCTGTAATCTGTGGAGTATTAGAATGTTGATGAAACACAGAAATTGCATCGGGATTGAATACAACAGTCACCATGCGCACTTTCCTCCATGGGAGTAATGTCTCAAATAGTCTAGGCTTTGATCGTTAGCTGGAAGAACAATAGTAGTTTCCGATGCACATCTGGTGGCATTCTGTAATCTGTGAACTATCAGATTGTTGATGAAACACAGAAATTGCATCGGGATTGAATACAACAGCCACCATCCGCACTTTACTCCATGGGAGTAATGTCTGAAACAGTGTACGCTTGGATCGTTCCCAGTAAGACCAGTAGTAGTTTCCGATGCACATCTCGTGGCATTCTGTAATCTGTGGACTATCAGAGTGTTGAAGAAACACAGAAAATGCTTCGGGATTGAATACAACAGTCACCATGCGCACATTCCTCCATGGGAGTAATGTCTCAAGGAGTTTACGCTTTGATCGTACTCTGAAAGTCCAGTAGTAGTTTCCGTTGCACATCTGGAGGCATTCTGTAATCTGTGGACTGTCAGAGTGTTGATGAAACGCAGAAATTGCATCGAAATTGAATACAACAGTCACCATGCGCACTCTCTTCCATGGGAGTAGTGTCTGAAACAGTCTACGCTTTGATCTTTCCCTGGAAGACCAGTACTAATTTCCGATGCACATCTGGAGGCATTCTGTAATCTGTGGACTATCAGAGTGTTGATGAAACACAGAAATTGCATCGAAATTGAATACAACAGTCAATATGCGCACTTTCTTCCATGGGAGTAATGTCTAAAACAGTCTATGCTTGGATCGTTCCCAGGAAGACCAGTAGTACTTTTCGATGCTTATCTCGTTTCATTCTGTAATCTGTGGACTATCAGAGTGTTGATGAAACACAGAAATTGCATCGGGATTGAATACAACAGTCACCATGCGCACTTTCCTTCATGGGAGTAATGTCTCAAGGAGTTTACGCTTTGATCGATCCCTGGAAGTAAAGTAGTAGTTTCCGATGCACATCTGGAGGCATTCTGTAATCTGTGGACTTTCAGAGTGTTGATGAAACACAGAAATTGCAATTGGGTTTAATACTACAGTCACCAAGGGCTCTTTCCTCCATGGGAGTAATGTCTCAAAGAGTCTACGCTTTGATCGTTAGCTGGAAGACCAGTAGTACTTTCCGATGCACATCTTGAAGCATTCTGTAATCTGTGAACTATCAGAGTGTTGATGAAACACAGAAATTGCATCGTAATTGAATACAACAGTCACCATGCGCACTTTCCTACATGGGAGTAATGTCTCAAACAGTCTACGTTTTTAACGTTCCCTGGAAGAATAGTAGTAGTTTCCAATGCACATCTGGAGGCATTCTGTAATCTGTGGACTATCTGAGTGTTGATGAAACACAGAAATTGCATCGGGATTGAATACAACAGTCACCATGCGCACTTTCCTTCATGGGAGTAATGTCTCAAGGAGTTTACGCTTTGATCGATCCCTGGAAGTAAAGTAGTAGTTTCCGATGCACATCTGGAGGCATTCTGTAATCTGTGGACTTTCAGAGTGTTGATGAAACACAGAAATTGCAATTGGGTTTAATACTACAGTCACCATGCGCACTTTCCTCCATGGGAGTAATGTCTCAAACAGTCTACGCTTTGATCATTCCCTGGAAGACCAGTAGTAGTTTCCGATTATCATCTCTAGGCATTCTGTAATCTGTGGACTATCAGAGTGTTGATGAAACACAGAAACTGCATCGGCATTGAATACAACAGTCACCATGCATTTTTTCTCCAAGGGAGTAATGTCTCAAACAGTCTACGCCTTGATCGTTCCCTGAAAGACCAGTAGTAGTTTCCGATGCATATCTGGTGGCATTCTGTATTCTGTGGACTATCAGAGTGTTGATGAAACACAAAAATTGCATCGGGATTGAGTACAACAGTCACCATGCGCACTTTCCTCCATGGGAGTAATGTCCATAACAGTCTACGCTTTGATCGTTCCCTGGAAGACCAGTAGTAGTTTCCGATGCACATATGGAGGCTTCCCGTTATCTGTGGACTATCAGAGTGTTGATGAAACACAGCAATTGCATCGTAATTGAATACAACAGTCACCATGCGCACTTTCCTCCATGGGAGTAATGTCTCAAACAGTCTACGTTTTGATCGTTCCCTGGAAGAATAGTAGTAGTTTCTGATGCACATCTGGAGACAATCTGTAATCTGTGGTCTGTCAGAGTGTTGATGAAGCACAGAAATTTCATCGGGATTGAATACAACAGTCACCATCCGCACTTTCCTCCATGGGAGTAATGTCTCAAACAGTCTATGCTTTGATCGTTCCCTGAAATACCAGTAGTAGTTTCCGATGCACATCTGGAGGCATTCTGTAATCTGTGGACTATCAGAGTGTTGATAAAACACAGAAATTCCATCGGGATTGAATAGAACAGTCACCATGCGCACTTTCCTCCATGGGATTAATGTCTCAAACAGTCTACGCTTTTATCGTTCCCTGGAAGACTAGTAGTAGCTTCCGATGCACATCTGGTGGCATTCTGTAATCTGTGGACAATCAGAGTGTTGATGAAACACAGAAATTGCATCGGGATTGAATACAACAATCACCATGCGCACTTTCCTCCACGGGAGGTATGTCTCAAACAGTCTAAGCTTTGATCGTTCCCTGGAAGACCAGTAGTAGTTTCCGATGCACATTTGGTGGCTTTCTGTAATCTGTGGACTATCAGAGTGTTGATGAAACACAAAAATTGCATCGGGATTGAATACAACAGTCACCATCCGCACTTTTCTCCATGTGAGTAATGTCTGAAACAGTATACGCTTGGATCGTTCCCAGGAAGACCAGTAGTAGTTTCCGATGCACATCTCGTGGCATTCTGTAATCTGTGGACTATCAGAGTGTTGATGAAACACAGAAATTGCATCGGGATTGAATACAACAGTCACCAAGCGCACTTTCTTCCACGGGAGGTATGTCTCCAACAGTCTACGCTTTCATCGTTCCCTGGAGGACCAGTAGTAGTTTCCGTTGCACATCTGGAGGTATTCTGTAATCTGCGGATTATCAGATAGTAGGTGAAACACAGAAATTGCATCGGGATTGAATACAACAGTCAGCTTGCGCACATTCCTGCATAAAAGTAATGTCTCAAACAGTCTACGCATTGATCGTTCCCTGGAAGACCAGTAAATATTTCCGATGAACATCTGGATTCGATCTCTATTCTGTGGACTATCAGAGTGTTGATGAAACACAGAAATTGCACCGGGATTGAATACAACAGTCACCATGCGCACTTTCCTCCACGGCAGTAATGTCTCAAACAGTCTACGCTTTGATCGTTCCCTGGAAGACCAGTAGTAGGTTCCGATGAACATCTGGAGGCATTCTGTAATCTGTGGAGTATCAGAGTGTTGATGAAACACAGAAATTGCATCGGGATTGAATACAACAGTCACCATGCGCACTTTCTTCCATGGGAGTAATGTCTCTGACAGTTTTCGCTTTGATCGTTCCCTGGAAGACCAGTAGTAGTTTCCGATGCACATCTGGAGGCTTTCTGTAATCTGTGGACTATCAGAGTGTTGATGAAACACAGAAATTGCATCGGGATTGAATACAACAGTCACCATGCGCACTTTCCTCCATGGGAGTAATTCTCAAACCGTCTATGCTTTGATCGTTCCCTGGAAGACCAGTAGTAGTTTCCGATGCACATCTGGTGTCATTCTGTAATCTGTGGACTATCAGAGTGTTGATGAAACACAGAAATTGCATCGGGATTGAACACAACTGTCACCATTCGCACTTTCCTCCATGGGAGTAATGTCTGAAACAGTCTACGCTTTGATCGTGCCCTGGAAGACCAGTAGTAGTTTCCGATGCACATCTTTTGGCATTCTGTATTTTGTGTACTATCTGAGTGTTGGTGATAGAAAGAAAATGCATCGGGATTGAATACAACAGTCACCATGCGCACTTTCCTCAATGGGAGTAATGTCTCAAAGAGTTTACGATTGATCGTTCCCTGGAAGACCAGTAGTAGTTTACGATGCACATCTGGAGGCATTCTGTAATCTGTGGACTATTAGAGTGTTGATGAAACACAGAAATTGCATTGGGATTGAATACAACAGTCACCATGGGCACATTCCTCCATAAAAGTAATGTCTCAAAGAGTCTACGCTTTCATCGTTCCCTGGAAGACCAGTAGTAGTTTCCGAAGAACATCTGGATGCATTCTGTAATCTGTGGACTATCAGAGTGTTGATGAAACACAGAAATTGCAATTGGATTTAATACTACAGTCACCATGCGCACTTTCCTCCATGGGAGTAATGTCTCAAACAGTCTACGCTTTGATCGTTAGCTGGAAGACCAGTAGTACTTTCCGATGCACATCTTGAAACATTCTGTAATCTGTGAACTATCAGAGTGTTGATGAAACACAGAAATTGCATCGGGATTGAATACGTCACCATGCGCACTTTACTCCACGGCAGTAATGTCTCAAACAATCTACGGTTTTGATCGTTCCCTGGAAGATAAGTAGTAGTTTCCGATGCACATCTGGAGGCTTTCCGTCATCTGTGGACTATCAGAGTGTTGATGAAACACAGAAATTGCATCGGGATTGAATACAACAGTCACCATGCGGACTTTCCTCCATGGGAGTAATGTCCCAAACAGTCTATGCTTTGATCGTTCCCTGGAAGACCAGTAGTAGTTTCCGATGAACATCTAAAGGCATTCTGAAATCTGTGGACTATCAGAGGGTTGATGAAACACAGAAACTGCTTCGGGATTGAATACAACATTCACCATGCATTTTTTCTCCAAGGGAGTAATGTCTCAAACAGTCTACGCTTTGATCGTTCCCTGAAAGACCAGTAGTAGTTTCCGATGCACATCTGGTGGCATTCTGTATTCTGTGGACTATCAGAGTGTTGATGAAACACAAAAATTGCATCGGGATTGAGTACAACAGTCACCATGCGCACCTTCCTCCATGGGAGTAATGTCCCTAACAGTCTACGCTTTGATCGTTCCCTGGAAGTCCAGTAGTAGTTTCCGATGCACATATGGAGGCTTCCCGTTATCTGTGGACTATCAGAGTGTTGATGAAACACAGCAATTGCATCGTAATTGAATACAACAGTCACCATGCGCACTTTCCTCCATGGGAGTAATGTCTCAAACAGTATACGTTTTGATCGTTCCCTGGAAGAATTGTAGTAGTTTCCGATGCACATCTGGAGACAATCTGTAATCTGTGGTCTGTCAGAGTGTTGATGAAGCACAGAAATTTCATCGGGATTGAATACAACAGTCACCATCCGCACTTTCCTCCATGGGAGTAATGTCTCAAACAGTCTATGCTTTGATCGTTCCCTGAAATACCAGTAGTAGTTTCCGATGCACATCTGGAGGCATTCTGTAATCTGTGGACTATCAGAGTGTTGATGAAACACAGAAATTCCATCGGGATTGAATAGAACAGTCACCATGCGCACTTTCCTCCATGGGAGTAATGTCTCAAACAGTCTACGCTTTTATCGTTCCCTGGAAGACCAGTAGTAGCTTCCGATGCACATCTGGAGGCATTCTGTAATCTGTGGAGTATTAGAGTGTTAATGACACACAGAAATTGCATCGGGATTGAATACAACAGTCACCATGCGCACTTTCCTCCATTGGAGTAATTCTCAAACAGTCTACGCCTTGATCGTTCCCTGGAAGACCAGTAGTAGTTTCCGATGAACATCTTAAAGCATTCTGTAATCTGTGGACTATCAGAGTGTTGATGAAACACAGGTATTGCAATTGGATTGAATACTACAGTCACCATGCGCACTTTCCTCAATGGGAGTAATGTTTCAAAGAGTCTACGCTTTGATCGTTAGCTGGAAGACCAGTAGTAGTTTCCGATGCAAATCTTGAAACATTCTGTAATCTGTGGACTATCAGAGTGTTGATGAAACACAGAAGTTGCATCGGGATTGAATACAACAGTCACCATGCACACTTTACTCCACGGGAGTAATTTCTCAAAGAATCTACGCTTTTGATCGTTCCCTGGAAGACCAGTAGTAGTTTCCGATGCACATCTGGTGGGATTCTGTAATTTGTATACTATCAGAGTGTTGATGAAACACAGTAATTGCATCGGGATTGAATACAACAGTCACCATGCGCACTTTCCTCCATGGGAGTAATGTCTCAAACAGTCTACGCTTTGATCGTTCCCTGGAAGACCAGAAGTAGTTTCCGATGCACATCTGGAGGCTTCCCGTCATCTGTGGACTATCAGAGTGTTGATGAAACAAAGAAATTGCATCGGGATTGAATACAACAGTCACCATGCGCACTGTCCTCCATGGGAGTAATTTCCCAAACAGTCTATGCTTTTATCGTTCCCTGGAAGACCAGTAGTAGCTTCCGATGAACATCTGGATTCAATCTGTAATCTGTGGAGTATCAGAGTGTTGATGAATCACAGATATTGCATCGGGATTGAATACAACAGTCACCATGCGCACTTTCCTCCATGGGAGTAATGTCTCTGACAGTTTTCGCTTTGATCGTTACCTGGAAGACCAGTAGTAGTTTCCGATGCACATCTGGAGGCTTCTGTAATCTGTGGACTAGCAGAGTGTTGATGAAACACAGAAATTGCATCGGGATTGAATACAACAGTCACCATGCGCACTTTTGTCCATGGGAGTAATTCTCAAACCGTCTATGCTTTGATCGTTCCCTGGAAGACCAGTAGTAGTTTCCGATGCACATCTGGTGGCATTCTGTAATCTGTGGACTATCAGAGTGTTGATGAAACACAGAAATTGCATGGGGATTGAACACAACAGTCACCATCCGCACTTTCCTCCATGGGAGTAATGTCTGAAACAGTCTACGCTTTGATCGTGCCCTGGAAGACCAGTAGTAGTTTCCGATGCACATCTCGTGGCATTCTGTATTTTGTGTACTATCTGAGTGTTGATGAAAGAAAGAAAATGCATCGGGATTGAATACAACAGTCACCATGCGCACTTTCCTCCATGGGAGTAATGTCTCAAAGAGTTTACGATTGATCTTTCCCTTGAAGACCAGTAGTAGTTTACGATGCACATCTGGAGGCATTCTGTAATCTGTGGACTATTAGAGTGTTGATGAAACACAGAAATTGCATTGGGATTGAATACAACAGTCACCATGCGCACATTCCTCCATAAAAGTAATGTCTCAAGAGTCTACGCTTTCATCGCCCCCTGGAAGACTAGTAGTAGTTTCCGATGAACATCTGGATGCATTCTGTAATCTGTGGACTATCAGAGTGTTGATGAAACACAGAAATTGCAATTGGATTTAATACTACAGTCACCATGCGCACTTTCCTCCATGGGAGTAATGTCACAAACAGTCTACGCTTTGATCGTTAGCTGGAAGACCAGTAGTACTTTCCGATGCACATCTTGAAACATTCTGTAATCTGTGAACTATCAGAGTGTTGATGAAACACAGAAATTGCATCGGGATTGAATACAACAGTCACCATGCGCACTTTACTCCACGGGAGTAATGTCTCAAACAATCTACGGTTTTGATCGTTCCCTGGAAGATCAGTAGTAGTTTCCGATGCACATCTGGAGGCTTTCCGTCATCTGTGGACTATCTGAGTGTTGATGAAACACAGAAATTGCATCGGGATTGAATACAACAGTCACCATGCGGACTTTCCTCCATGGGAGTAATGTCCCAAACAGTCTATGCTTTGATCCTTCCCTGGAAGACCAGTAGTAGTTTCCGATGAACATCTAAAGGCATTCTGTAATCTGTGGACTATCAGAGGGTTGATGAAACACAGAAACTGCATCGGGATTGAATACAACAGTCACCATGCATTTTTTCTCCAAGGGAGTAATGTCTCAAACGGTATACGCTTTGATCGTTCCCTGAAAGACCAGTAGTAGTTTCCGATGCACATCTGGTGGCATTCTGTATTCTGTGGACTATCAGAGTGTTGATGAAACACAGAAGTTGCATCTTGAATGAATACAACAGTCACCATGCGCACTTTACTCCACAGGAGTAATTTCTCAAAGAATCTACGCTTTTGATCGTTCCCTGGAAGACCAGTAATAGTTTCCGATGCACATCTGGTGGCATTCTGTAATTTGTATACTATCAGAGTGTTGATGAAACACAGTAATAGCATCGGGATTGAATACAACAGTCACCATGCGCACTTTCCTCCATGGGAGTAATGTCTCTAACAGTCTACGCTTTGATCGTTCCCTGGAAGACCAGAAGTAGTTTCCGATGCACATCTGGAGGCTTTCCGCCATCTGTGGACTATCAGAGTGTTGATGTAACACAGAAATTGCATCGGGATTGAATACAACAGTCACCATGCGCACTGTCCTCCATGGGAGTAATGACCCAAACAGTCTATGCTTTTATCGTTCTCTGGAAGACCAGTAGTAGCTTCCGATGAACATCTGGATTCATTCTGTAATCTGTGGACTATCAGAGGGTTGTGAAACACAGAAACTGCATCGGGATTGAAGACAACAGTCACCATGCATTTTTTCTCCATGGGAGTAATGTCTCAAACAGTCTACGCTTTGATCGTTCCCTGAAAGACCGGTAGTAGTTTCCGATGCCCATCTGGTGGCATTCTGTAATCTGTGGACTATCAGAGTGTTGATGAAACACAGAAATTGCATCGGGATTGAATACAACAGTCACCATCCGCACTTTCCTCCATGGGAGTAATGTCTGAAACAGTCTACGTTTGGATCGTTCCCAGGAAGACCAGTAGTAGTTTCCGATGCACATCTGGAGGCTTTCCGTCATCTGTGGACTATCAGAGTGTTGATGAAACACAGAAATTGCATCGGGATTGAATACAACAGTCACCATGCGGACTTTCCTCCATGGGAGTAATGTCCCAAACAGTCTATGCTTTGATCGTTCCCTGGAAGACCAGTAGTAGTTTCCGATGCACATCTGGAGACAATCTGTAATCTGTGGTCTACCAGAGTGTTGATGAAACACAGAAATTTCATCGGGATTGAATACAACAGTCACCATCAACACTTTCCTCCATGGGAGTAATGTCTGAAACAGTCTACGCTTTGATCGTTCCCTGAAAGACCAGTAGTAATTTCCGATCCACATCTGGAGGCATTCTGTAATCTGTGGACTATCAGAGTGTTGATGAAATACAGAAATTCCATCGGGATTGAATAGAACAGTCACCATGCGCACTTTCCTCCATGGGAGTTATGTCCCTAACAGTCTACGCTTTGATCGTTCCCTGGAAGTCCAGTAGTAGTTTCCGATGCACATATGGAGGCTTCCCGTTATCTGTGGACTATCAGAGTGTTGATGAAACACAGCAATTGCATCGTAATTGAATACAACAGTCACCATGCGCACTTTCCTCCATGGGAGTAATATCTCAAACAGTCTACGTTTTGATCGTTCCCTGGAAGAATAGTAGTAGTTTCCGATGCACATCTGGAGACAATCTGTAATCTGTGGTCTGTCAGAGTGTTGATGAAGCACAGAAATTTCATCGGGATTGAATACAACAGTCACCATCCGCACTTTCCTCCATGGGAGTAATGTCTCAAACAGTCTATGCTTTGATCGTTCCCTGAAATACCAGTAGTAGTTTCCGATGCACATCTGGAGGCATTCTGTAATCTGTGGACTATCAGAGTGTTGATGAAACACAGAAATTCTATCGGGATTGAATAGAACAGTCACCATACGCACTTTCCTCCATGGGAGTAATGTCTCAAACAGTCTACGCTTTTATCGTTCCCTGGAAGACCAGTAGTAGCTTCCGATGCACATCTGGAGGCATTCTGTAATCTGTGCAGTATTAGAGTGTTGATGACACACAGAAATTGCATCGGGATTGAATACAACAGTCACCATGCGCACTTTCCTCCATGGGAGTAATTCTCAAACAGTCTACGCCTTGATCGTTCCCTGGAAGACCAGTAGTAGTTTCCGATGAACATCTTAAAGCATTCTGTAATCTGTGGACTATCAGAGTGTTGATGAAACACAGGTATTGCAATTGGATTGAATACTACAGTCACCATGCGCACTTTCCTCAATGGGAGTAATGTTTCAAAGAGTCTACGCTTTGATCGTTAGCTGGAAGACCAGTAGTAGTTTCCGATGCACATCTTGAAACATTCTGTAATCTGTGGACTATCAGAGTGTTGATGAAACACAGAAGTTGCATCGGGATTGAATACAACAGTCACCATGCACACTTTACTCCCCGGGAGTAATTTCTCAAAGAATCTACGCTTTTGATCGTTCCCTGGAAGACCAGTAGTAGTTTCCGATGCACATCTGGTGGGATTCTGTAATTTGTATACTATCAGAGTGTTGATGAAACACAGTAATTGCATCGGGATTGAATACAACAGTCACCATGCGCACTTTCCTCCATGGGAGTAATGTCTCAAACAGTCTACGCTTTGATCGTTCCCTGGAAGACCAGAAGTAGTTTCCGATGCACATCTGGAGGCTTTCCGTCATCTGTGGACTATCAGAGTGTTGATGAAACAAAGAAATTGCATCGGGATTGAATACAACAGTCACCATGCGCGCTGTCCTCCATGGGAGTAATTTCCCAAACAGTCTATGCTTTTATCGTTCCCTGGAAGACCAGTAGTAGCTTCCGATGAACATCTGGATTCAATCTGTAATCTGTGGGGTATCAGAGTGTTGTTGAAACACAGAAATTGCATCGGGATTGAATACAACAGTCACCATGCGCACTTTCCTCCATGGGAGTAATGTCTCTGACAGTTTTCGCTTTGATCGTTACCTGGAAGACCAGTAGTAGTTTCCGATGCACATCTGGAGGCTTTCTGTAATCTGTGGACTATCAGAGTGTTGATGAAAGAAAGAAAATGCATCGGGATTGAATACAACAGTCACCATGCGCACTTTCCTCCATGGGAGTAATGTCTCAAAGAGTTTACGATTGATCTTTCCCTGGAAGACCAGTAGTAGTTTACGATGCACATCTGGAGGCATTCAGTAATCTGTGGACTATTGGAGTGTTGATGAAACACAGAAATTGCATTGGGATTGAATACAACACTCACCATGCGCACATTCCTCCATAAAAGTAATGTCTCAAAGAGTCTACGCTTTCATCGCTCCCTGGAAGACTAGTAGTAGTTTCCGATGAACATCTGGATGCATTCTGTAATCTGTGTACTATCAGAGTGTTGATGAAACACAGAAATTGCAATTGGATTTAATACTACAGTCACCATGCGCACTTTCCTCCATGGGAGTAATGTCTCAAACAGTCTACGCTTTGATCGTTAGCTGGAAGACCAGTAGTACTTTCCGATGCACATCTTGAAACATTCTGTAATCTGTGAACTATCAGAGTGTTGATGAAACACAGAAATTGCATCGGGATTGAATACAACAGTCACCATGCGCACTTTACTCCACGGGAGTAATGTCTCAAACAATCTACGCTTTTGATCGTTCCCTGGAAGATCAGTAGTAGTTTCCGATGCACATCTGGAGGCTTTCCGTCATCTGTGGACTATCAGAGTGTTGATGAAACACAGAAATTGCATCGGGATTGAATACAACAGTCACCATGCGGACTTTCCTCCATGGGAGTAATGTCCCAAACAGTCTATGCTTTGATCCTTCCCTGGAAGACCAGTAGTAGTTTCCGATGAACATCTAAAGGCATTCTGTAATCTGTGGACTATCAGAGGGTTGATGAAACACAGAAACTGCATCGGGATTAAATACAACAGTCACCATGCATTGTTTCTCCAAGGGAGTAATGTCTCAAACGGTCTACGCTTTGATCGTTCCCTGAAAGACCAGTAGTAGTTTCCGATGCACATCTGGTGGCATTCTGTATTCTGTGGACTATCAGAGTGTTGATGAAACACAGAAGTTGCATCGGGATTGAATACAACAGTCACCATGCGCACTGTCCTCCTTAGGAGTAATGACCCAAACAGTCTATGCTTTTATCGTTCTCTGGAAGACCAGTAGTAGCTTCCGATGAACATCTGGATTCATTCTGTAATCTGTGGACTATCAGAGGGTTGATGAAACACAGAAACTGCATCGGGATTGAAGACAACAGTCACCATGCATTTTTTCTCCATGGGAGTAATGTCTCAAACAGTCTACGCTTTGATCGTTCCCTGAAAGATCGGTAGTAGTTTCCGATGCCCATCTGGTGGCATTCAGTAATCTGTGGACTATCAGAGTGTTGATGAAACACAGAAATTGCATCGGGATTGAATACAACAGTCACCATCCGCACTTTCCTCCATGGGAGTAATGTCTGAAACAGTCTACGTTTGCATCGTTTACAGGAAGACCAGTAGTACTTTCCGATGCACATCTCGTGGCATTCTGTAATCTGTGGACCATCAGAGTGTTGATGAAACACAGAAAATGCATCGGGATTGAATACAACAGTCACCATGCGCACTTTCCTCCATGCGAGTAATGTCTCAAAGAGTTTACGATTGATCGTTCCCTGGAAGACCAGTAGTAGTTTCCGATGCACATCTGGAGGCATTCTGTAATCTGTGGAGTATCAGAGTGTTGATGAAACATAGAAATTTCATCGGGATTGAATAAAACAGTCACCATCCGCACTTTCCTCCATGGGAGTAGTGTCTCAAACAGTCTACGCTTCGATCGTTCCCTGAAAAACCAGTAGTAGTTTCCGATGCACATCTGGAGGCATTCTGTAATCTGTGGACTATCAGAGTGTTGATGAAACACAGAAATTCCATCGGGATTGAATAGAACAGTCACCATGCGCACTTTCCTCCATGGGAGCAATGTCTCAAACAGTCCATGCTTTGATCGTTCCCTGGAAGACCAGTAGTAGTTTCCGATGCACATCTGGAGGCATTCTGTAATCTGTGGACTATCAGAGTGTTGAAACACAGAAATTGCATCGAAATTGAATACAACAGTCACCATGCGCACTTTCTTCCTTGGGAGTAATGTCTGAAACAGTCTACGCTTTGATCGTTCCCTGGAAGACCAGTAGTAGTTTCCGATGCACATCTGGAGGCATTCTGTAATCTGTGGAGTATCAGAGTGTTGATGAAACACAGAAATTGCATCGAAATCGTATACAACAGTCACCATGCGCACTTTCTTCCATGGGAGTAATGTCTGAAACAGTCTACGATTTGATCGTTCCCTGGAAGACCAGTAGTAGTTTCCGATGCACATCTCGTGGCATTCTGTATTTTGTGTACTATATTAGTGTTGATGAAAGAAAGAAAATGCATCGGGATTGAATACAACAGTCACCATGCGCACTTACCTCCATGGGAGTAATGTCTCAAAGAGTTTACGATTGATCGTTCCCTGGAAGACCAGTAGTACTTTCCGATGAACATCTGGATGCATTCTGTAATCTGTGGACTATCAGAGTGTTGATGAAACACAGAAATTGCATCGGGATTGAATACAACAATCATCATGCGCACTTTACTCCACGGGAGTAATGTCTCAAACAATCTACGCTTTTGATCGTTCCCTGAAAGATAAGTAGTAGTTTCCGATGCACATCTGGAGGCTTTCCGTCATCTGTGGACTATCAGAGTGTTGATGAAACACAGAAATTGCATCGGGATTGAATACAACAGTCACCATGCGGACTTTCCTCCATGGGAGTAATGTCCCAAACAGTCTATGCTTTGATCGTTCCCTGGAAGACCAGTAGTAGTTTCCGATGAACATCTAAAGGCATTCTGTAATCTGTGGACTATCAGAGGGTTGATGAAACACAGAAACTGCATCGGGATTGAATACAACAGTCACCATGCATTTTTTCTCCAAGGGAGTAATGTCTCAAACAGTCTACGCTTTGATCGTTCCCTGAAAGACCAGTAGTAGTTTCCGATGCACATCTGGTGGCATTCTGTATTCTGTGGACTATCAGAATGTTGATGAAACACAAAAATTGCATCGGGATTGAGTACAACAGTCACCATGCGCACTTTCCTCCATGGGAGTAATGTCCCTAACAGTCTACGCTTTGATCGTTCCCTGGAAGACCAGTAGTAGTTTCCGATGCACATATGGAGTCTTTCCGTTATCTGTGGATTATCAGAGTGTTGATGAAACACAGCAATTGCATCGTAATTGAATACAACAGTCACCATGCGCTCTTTCCTCCATGGGAGTAATGTCTCAAACAATCTACGTTTTGATCGTTCCCTGGAAGAATAGTAGTAGTTTCCGATGCACATCTGGAAACAATCTGTAATCTGTGGTCTGTCAGAGTGTTGATGAAGCACAGAAATTTCATCGGGATTGATTACAACAGTCACCATAAGCACTTTCCTCCATGGGAGTAATGTCCCTAGCAGTCTACGCTTTGATCGTTCCCTGGCAGACCAGTAGTAGATTCCGATGTACATCTGGGGACTTTCCGTTATCTGTGGACTATCAGAGTGTTGATGAAACACAGAAATTGCATCGGGATTGAATACAACAGTCACCATGCGCACTTTCCTTTATGGGAGTAATGTCTCAAACAGTCTATGCTTTGATCGTTCCCTGGAAGACCAGTAGTAGTTTCCGATGCACATCTGGAGACAATCTGTAATCTGTGGACTATCAGAGTGTTGATGAAACACAGAAATTTTTTCGGGATTGATTACAACAGTCACCATCCGCACTTTCTGCCATGGGAGTAATGTCTCAAACAGTCTACGCTTTGATCGTTCCCTGAAAGACCAGTAGTAGTTTCCGATGCACATCTGAAGGCATTCTGTAATCTGTAGACTATCAGAGTGTTGATGAAACACAGTAATTCCATCGGGATTGAATAGAACAGTCACCATGCGCACTTTTCTCCATGGGAGTAATGTCTCAAACAGTCTACGCTTTGATCGTTCCCTGGAAGACCAGTAGTAGTTTCCGATGCACATCTGGTGGCATTCTGTAATCTGTGGAGTATTAGAATGTTGATGAAACACAGAAATTGCATCGGGATTGAATACAACAGTCACCATGCGCACTTTCCTCCATGGGAGTAATTCTCAAACAGTCTACGCTTTGATCCTTCCCTGGAAGACCAGTAGTAGTTTCCGTTGCACATCTGGTGGCATTCTGTAATCTGTGGACTATCAGAGTGTTGAAGAAACACAGAAATTGAATCGGGATTGAATACAACAATCACCATGCGCACTTTCCTCCACGGGAGGTATGTCTCAAACATTCTACGCTTTGATCGTTATCTGGAAGACCAGTAGTAGTTTCCGATGCACATCTGGTGGCATTCTGTAATCTGTGAACTATCAGAGTGTTGATGAAACACAGAAAATGCATCGGGATTGAATACAACAGTCACCATGCGCACTTTCCTCCATGGGGGTAATGTCTCCAGGAGTTTACGCTTTGATCGTACTCTGAAAGTCCAGTAGTAGTTTCCGATGCACATCTGGAGGCATTCTGTAATCTGTGGACTGTCAGAGTGTTGATGAAACGCAGAAATTGCATCGAAATTGAATACAACAGTCACCATGCGCACTCTCTTCCATGGGAGTAGTGTCTGAAACAGTCTACGCTTTGATCGTTCCCTGGAAGACCAGGACTAATTTCCGATGCACATCTGGAGGCATTCTGTAATCTGTGGACTATCTGAGTGTTGATGAAACACAGAAATTGCATCGGGATTGAATACAACAGTCACCATGCGCACATTCCTCCATAAAAGTAATGTCTCAAACAGTCTACGCTTTGATCATTCCCTGGAAGACCAGTAGTAGTTTCCGATTAACATCTCTAGGCATTCTGTAATCTGTGGACTATCAGAGTGTTGATGAAACACAGAAATTGCATCGGGATTGAATACAACACTCACCTTGCGCACTTTCATAAATGGGAGTAATGTCCCTAGCAGTCTACGCTTTGATCGTTCCCTGGAAGACCAGTAGTAGATTCCGATGGACATCTGGGGGCTTTCTGTTATCTGTGGACTATCAGAGTGTTGATGAAACACAGAAATTGCATCGGGATTGAATACAACAGTCACCATGCGCACTTTCCTTTATGGGAGTAGTGTCTCAAACAGTCTACGCTTTGATCGTTCCCTGGAAGACCAGTAGTAGTTTCCGATGCACATCTGGAGACAATCTGTAATCTGTGGACAATCAGAGTGTTGATGAAACACAGAAATTTTTTCGGGATTGATTACAACAGTCACCATCCGCACTTTCCTCCATGGGAGTAATGTCTCAATCAGTCTACGCTTTGATCGTTCCCTGAAAGACCAGTAGTAGTTTCCGATGCACATCTGAAGGCATTCTGAAATCTGTAGGCTATCAGAGTGTTGATGAAACACAGTAATTCCATCGGGATTGAATAGAACAGTCACCATGCGCACTTTTCTCCATGGGAGTAATGTCTCAAACAGTCTACGCTTTGATCATTCCCTGGAAGACCAGTAGTAGTTTCCGATGCACATCTGGAGGCATTCTGTAATCTGTGGAGTATTAGAATGTTGATGAAACACAGAAATTGCATCGGGATTGAATACAACAGTCACCATGCGCACTTTCCTCCATGGGAGTAATTCTCAAACAGTCTACGCTTTGATCCTTCCCTGGAAGACCAGTAGTAGTTTCCGATGCACATCTGGTGGCATTCTGTAATCTGTGGTCTATCAGATTGTTGAAGAAACACAGATATTGCATCGGGATTGAATACAACAATCACCATGCGCACTTTCCTCCACAAGAGGTATGTCTCAAACATTCTACGCTTTGATCGTTATCTGGAAGAACAATAGTAGTTTCCGATGCACATCTGGTGGCATTCTGTAATCTATGGACTATCAGAGTGTTGAAGAAACACAGATATTGCATCGGGATTGAATACAACAATCACCATGCGCACTTTCCTCCACAAGAGGTATGTCTCAAACATTCTACGCTTTGATCGTTATCTGGAAGAACAATAGTAGTTTCCGATGCACATCTCGTGGCATTCTGTAATCTGTGGACTATCAGAGTGTTGAAGAAACACAGAAAATGCATCGGGATTGAATACAACAGTCACCACGCGCACATTCCTCCATGGGAGTAATGTCTCAAAGAGTTTACGCTTTGATCGTACTCTGAAAGTCCAGTAGTAGTTTCCGATGCACATCTGGAGGCATTCTGTAATCTGTGGACTGTCAGAGTGTTGATGAAACGCAGAAATTGAATCGAAATTGAATACAACAGTCACCATGCGCACTCTCTTCCATGGGAGTAGTGTCTGAAACAGTCTACGATTTGATCGTTCCCTGGAAGACCACTACTAATTTCCGATGCACATCTGGAGGCATTCTGTAATCTGTGGACTATCAGAGTGTTGATGAAACACAGAAATTGCATCTGGATTGAATACAACCGTCACCATGCGCACATTCCTCCATAAAAGTAATGTCTCAGAGAGTCTACGCTTTGATCGTTCCCTGGAAGACCAGTACTAATATCCGATGCACATCTGGAGGCATTCTGTAATCTGTGGACTATCAGAGTGTTGATGAAACACAGAAATTGCATCGAAATTGAATACAACAGTCAATATGCGCACTTTCTTCCATGGGAGTAATGTCTGAAACAGTCTATGCTTGGATCGTTCCCAGGAAGACCAGTAGTACTTTTCGATGCTTATCTCGTTTCATTCTGTAATCTGTGGACTATCAGAGTGTTGATGAAACACAGAATATGCATCGTAATTGAATACAACAGTCACCATGCGCACATTCCTCCATGGGAGTAATGTCTCAATCAGTCTACGTTTTGATCGTTCCCTGGAAGAATAGTACTAGTTTCCGATGCACATCTGGAGGCATTCTGTAATCTGTGGACTATCTGAGTGTTGATGAAACACAGAAATTGCATCGGGATTGAATACAACAGTCACCATGCGCACTTTCCTCCATGGGAGTAATGTCCCAAACAGTCTACGCTTTGATCATTCCCTGGAAGACCAGTAGTAGTTTCCGATTAACATCTCTAGGCATTCTGTAATCTGTGGACTATCAGAGTGTTGATGAAACACAGAAATTGCATCGGGATTGAATACAACACTCACCTTGCACACTTTCCTCCATGGGAGTAATGTCCCTATCAGTCTACGCTTTGATCGTTCCCTGGAAGACCAGTAGTAGATTCCGATGGACATCTGGGGGCTTTCCGTTATCTGTGGACTATCAGAGTGTTGATGAAACACAGAAATTGCATCTGGATTGAATACAACAGTCACCATGCGCACTTTCCTTTATGGGAGTAATGTCTCAAACAGTCTACGCTTTGATCGTTCCTTGGAAGGCCAGTAGTAGTTTCCGATGCACATCTGGTGACAATCTGTAATCTGTGGACTATCAGAGTGTTGATGAAACACAGAAATTTTTTCGGGATTGATTACAACAGTCACCATCCGCACTTTCCTCCATGGGAGTAATGTCTCAATCAGTCCACGCTTTGATCGTTCCCTGAAAGACCAGTAGTAGTTTCCGATGCACATCTGAAGGCATTCTGTAATCTGTAGACTATCAGAGTGTTGATGAAACACAGTAATTCCATCGGGATTGAATAGAACAGTCACCATGCGCACTTTTCTCCATGGGAGTAATGTCTCAAACAGTCTACGCTTTGATCGTTCCCTGGAAGACCAGTAGTAGTTTCCGATGCACATCTGGAGGCATTCCGTCATCTGTGGACTATCAGAGTGTTGATGAAACACAGAAATTGCATCGGGGTTGAATACAACAGTCACCATGCGGACTTTCCTCCATGGGAGTAATGTCCCAAACAGTCTATGCTTTGATCGTTCCCTGGAAGACCAGTAGTAGTTTCCGATGAACATCTAAAGGCATTCTGTAATCTGTGGACTATCAAAGGGTTGATGAAACACAGAAACTGCATCGAGATTGAATACAACAGTCACCATGCATTTTTTCTGAAAGGGAGTAATGTCTCAAACAGTCTACGCTTTGATCGTTCCCTGAAAGACCAGTAGTAGTTTCCGATGCACATCTGGTGGCATTCTGTATTCTGTGGACTATCAGAGTGTTGATGAAACACAAAAATTGCATCGGGATTGAGTACAACAGTCACCATGCGCACTTTCCTCCATGGGAGTAATGTCCCTAACAGTCTACGCTTTGATCGTTCCCTGGAAGACCAGTAGTAGTTTCCGATGCACATATGGAGTCTTTCCGTTATCTGTGGATTATCAGGGTGTTGATGAAACACAGCAATTGCATCGTAATTGAATACAACAGTCACCATGCGCACTTTCCTCCATGGGAGTAATGTCTCAAACAATCTACGTTTTGATCGTTCCCTGGAAGAATAGTAGTAGTTTCCGATGCACATCTGGAAACAATCTGTAATCTGTTGTCTGTCAGAGTGTTGATGAAGCACAGAAATTTCATCGGGATTGATTACAACAGTCACCATAAGCACTTTCCTCCATGGGAGTAATGTCCCTAGCAGTCTACGCTTTGATCATTCCCTGGCAGACCAGTAGTAGATTCCGATGTACATCTGGGGGCTTTCCGTTATCTGTGGACTATCAGAGTGTTGATGAAACACAGAAATTGCATCGGGGTTGAATACAACAGTCACCATGCGCACTTTCCTTTATGGGAATAATGTCTCAAACAGTCTATGCTTTGATCGTTCCCTGGAAGACCAGTAGTAGTTTCCGATGCACATCTGGAGACAATCTGTAATCTGTGGACTATCAGAGTGTTGATGAAACACAGAAATTTTTTCGGGATTGATTACAACAGTCACCATCCGCACTTTCTGCCATGGGAGTAATGTCTCAAACAGTCTACGCTTTGATCGTTCCCTGGAAGACCAGTAGTAGTTTCCGATGCACATCTGGAGGCATTCTGTAATCTGTGGAGTATTAGAATGTTGATGAAACACAGAAATTGCATCGGGATTGAATACAACAGTCACCATGCGCACTTTCCTCCATGGGAGTAATTCTCAAACAGTCTACGCTTTGATCCTTCCCTGGAAGACCAGTAGTAGTTTCCGTTGCACATCTGGTGGCATTCTGTAATCTGTGGACTATCAGAGTGTTGAAGAAACACAGAAATTGCATCGGGATTGAATACAACAATCACCATGCGCACTTTCCTCCACGGGAGGTATGTCTCAAACATTCTACGCTTTGATCGTTATCTGGAAGACCAGTAGTAGTTTCCGATGCACATCTGGTGGCATTCTGTAATCTGTGAACTATCAGAGTGTTGATGAAACACAGAAAATGCATCGGGATTGAATACAACAGTCACCATGCGCACTTTCCTCCATGGGGGTAATGTCTCCAGGAGTTTACGCTTTGATCGTACTCTGAAAGTCCAGTAGTAGTTTCCGATGCACATCTGGAGGCATTCTGTAATCTGTGGACTGTCAGAGTGTTGATGAAACGCAGAAATTACATCGAAATTGAATACAACAGTCACCATGCGCACTCTCTTCCATGGGAGTAGTGTCTGAAACAGTCTACGCTTTGATCGTTCCCTGGAAGACCAGGACTAATTTCCGATGCACATCTGGAGGCATTCTGTAATCTGTGGACTATCTGAGTGTTGATGAAACACAGAAATTGCATCGGGATTGAATACAACAGTCACCATGCGCACATTCCTCCATAAAAGTAATGTCTCAAACAGTCTACGCTTTGATCATTCCTTGGAAGACCAGTAGTAGTTTCCGATTAACATCTCTAGGCATTCTGTAATCTGTGGACTATCAGATTGTTGATGAAACACAGAAATTGCATCGGGATTGAATACAACACTCACCTTGCGCACTTTCATAAATGGGAGTAATGTCCCTAGCAGTCTACGCTTTGATCGTTCCCTGGAAGACCAGTAGTAGATTCCGATGGACATCTGGGGGCTTTCCGTTATCTGTGGACTATCAGAGTGTTGATGAAACACAGAAATTGCATCGGGATTGAATACAACAGTCACCATGCGCACTTTCCTTTATGGGAGTAGTGTCTCAAACAGTCTACGCTTTGATCGTTCCATGGAAGACCAGTAGTAGTTTCCGATGCACATCTGGAGACAATCTGTAATCTGTGGACTATCAGAGTGTTGATGAAACACAGAAATTTTTTCGGGATTAATTGCAACAGTCACCATCCGCACTTTCCTCCATGGGAGTAATGTCTCAATCAGTCTACGCTTTGATCGTTCCCTGAAAGACCAGTAGTAGTTTCCGATGCACATCTGAAGGCATTCTGTAATCTGTAGACTATCAGAGTGTTGATGAAACACAGTAATTCCATCGGGATTGAATAGAACAGTCACCATGCGCACTTTTCTCCATGGGAGTAATGTCTCAAAGAGTCTACGCTTTGATCATTCCCTGGAAGACCAGTAGTAGTTTCCGATGCACATCTGGAGGCATTCTGTAATCTGTGGAGTATTAGAATGTTGATGAAACACAGAAATTGCATCGGGATTGAATACAACAGTCACCATGCGCACTTTCCTCCATGGGAGTAATTCTCAAACAGTCTACGCTTTGATCCTTCCCTGGAAGACCAGTAGTAGTTTCCGATGCACATCTGGTGGCATTCTGTAATCTGTGGTCTATCAGATTGTTGAAGAAACACAGATATTGCATCGGGATTGAATACAACAATCACCATGCGCACTTTCCTCCACAAGAGGTATGTGTCAAACATTCTACGCTTTGATCGTTATCTGGAAGAACAATAGTAGTTTCCGATGCACATCTGGTGGCATTCTGTAATCTGTGGACTATCAGAGTGTTGAAGAAACACAGATATTGCATCGGGATTGAATACAACAATCACCATGCGCACTTTCCTCCACAAGAGGTATGTCTCAAACATTCTACGCTTTGATCGTTATCTGGAAGAACAATAGTAGTTTCCGATGCACATCTCGTGGCATTCTGTAATCTGTGGACTATCAGAGTGTTGAAGAAACACAGAAAATGCATCGGGATTGAATACAACAGTCACCACGCGCACATTCCTCCATGGGAGTAATGTCTCAAAGAGTTTACGCTTTGATCGTACTCTGAAAGTCCAGTAGTAGTTTCCGATGCACATCTGGAGGCATTCTGTAATCTGTGGACTGTCAGAGTGTTGATGAAACGCAGAAATTGAATCGAAATTGAATACAACAGTCACCATGCGCACTCTCTTCCATGGGAGTAGTGTCTGAAACAGTCTACGATTTGATCGTTCCCTGGAAGACCACTACTAATTTCCGATGCACATCTGGAGGCATTCTGTAATCTGTGGACTATCAGAGTGTTGATGAAACACAGAAATTGCATCTGGATTGAATACAACCGTCACCATGCGCACATTCCTCCATAGAAGTAATGTCTCAGAGAGTCTACGCTTTGATCGTTCCCTGGAAGACCAGTACTAATTTCCGATGCACATCTGGAGGCATTCTGTAACCTGTGGACTATCAGAGTGTTGATGAAACACAGAAATTGCATCGAAATTGAATACAACAGTCAATATGCGCACTTTCTTCCATGGGAGTAATGTCTGAAACAGTCTATGCTTGGATCGTTCCCAGGAAGACCAGTAGTACTTTTCGATGCTTATCTCGTTTCATTCTGTAATCTGTGGACTATCAGAGTGTTGATGAAACACAGAATATGCATCGGGATTGAATACAACAGTCACCATGCGCACTTTCCTTCATGGGAGTAATGTCTCCAGGAGTTTACGCTTTGATCGATCCCTGGAAGTCCAGTAGTAGTTTCAGATGCACATCTGGAGGCATTCTGTAATCTGTGGACTTTCAGAGTGTTGATGAAACACAGAAATTGCAATTGGGTTTAATACTACAGTCACCAAGCGCACTTTCCTCCATGGGAGTAATGTCTCAAACAGTCTACGCTTTGATCGTTAGCTGGAAGACCAGTAGTACTTTCCGATGCACATCTTGAAACATTCTGTAATCTGTGAACTATCAGAGTGTTGATGAAACACAGAAATTGCATCGTAATTGAATACAACAGTCACCATGCGCACATTCCTCCATGGGAGTAATGTCTCAATCAGTCTACGTTTTGATCGTTCCCTGGAAGAATAGTAGTAGTTTCCGATGCACATCTGGAGGCATTCTGTAATCTGTGGACTATCTGAGTGTTGATGAAACACAGAAATTGCATCGGGATTGAATACAACAGTCACCATGCGCACATTCCTCCATAAAAGTAATGTCTCAAACAGTCTACGCTTTGATCATTCCCTGGAAGACCAGTAGTAGTTTCCGATTAACATCTCTAGGCATTCTGTAATCTGTGGACTATCAGAGTGTTGATGAAACACAGAAATTGCATCGGGATAGAATACAACACTCACCTTGCGCACTTTCCTCCATGGGAGTAATGTCCCTATCAGTCTACGCTTTGATCGTTCCCTGGAAGACCAGTAGTAGATTCCGATGGACATCTGGGGGCTTTCCGTTATCTGTGGACTATCAGAGTGTTGATGAAACACAGAAATTGCATCGGGATTGAATACAACAGTCACCATGCGCACTTTCCTTTATGGGAGTAATGTCTCAAACAGTCTACGCTTTGATCGTTCCTTGGAAGGCCAGTAGTAGTTTCCGATGCACATCTGGTGACAATCTGTAATCTGTGGACTATCAGAGTGTTGATGAAACACAGAAATTTTTTCGGGATAGATTACAACAGTCACCATCCGCACTTTCATCCATGGGAGTAATGTCTCAATCAGTCTACGCTTTGATCGTCCCCTGAAAGACCAGTAGTAGTTTCCGATGCACATCTGAAGGCATTCTGTAATCTGTAGACTATCAGAGTGTTGATGAAACACAGTAATTCCATCGGGATTGAATAGAACAGTCACCATGCGCACTTTTCTCCATGGGAGTAATGTCTCAAACAGTCTACGCTTTGATCGTTCCCTGGAAGACCAGTAGTAGTTTCCGATGCACATCTGGAGGCATTCTGTAAACTGTGGAGTATTAGAATGTTGATGAAGTACAGAAATTGCATCGGGATTGAATACAACAGTCACCATGCGCACTTTCCTCCATGGGAGTAATGTCTCAAACAGTCTAGGCTTTGATCGTTAGCTGGAAGAACAATAGTAGTTTCCGATGCACATCTGGTGGCATTCTGTAATCTGTGAACTATCAGATTGTTGATGAAACACAGAAATTGCATCGGGATTGAATACAACAGCCACCATCCGCACTTTACTCCATGGGAGTAATGTCTGAAACAGTGTACGCTTGGATCGTTCCCAGTAAGACCAGTAGTAGTTTCCGATGCACATCTCGTGGCATTCTGTAATCTGTGGACTATCAGAGTGTTGAAGAAACACAGAAAATGCATCGGGATTGAATACAACAGTCACCATGCGCACATTCCTCCATGGGAGTAATGTCTCAAGGAGTTTACGCTTTGATCGTACTCTGAAAGTCCAGTAGTAGTTTCCGTTGCACATCTGGAGGCATTCTGTAATCTGTGGACTGTCAGAGTGTTGATGAAACGCAGAAATTGCATCGAAATTGAATACAACAGTCACCATGCGCACTCTCTTCCATGGGAGTAGTGTCTGAAACAGTCTACGATTTGATCGTTCCCTGGAAGACCAGTACTAATTTCCGATGCACATCTGGAGACAATCTGTAATCTGTGGACTATCAGAGTGTTGATGAAACACAGAAATTTTTTCGGGATTGATTACAACAGTCACCATCCGCACTTTCCTCCATGGGAGTAATGTCTCAAACAGTCTACACTTTGATCGTTCCCTGAAAGACCAGTAATAGTTTCCGATGCACATCTGAAGGCATTCTGTAATCTGTAGACTATCAGAGTGTTGATGAAACACAGTAATTCCATCGGGATTGAATAGAACAGTCACCATGCGCACTTTTCTCCATGGGAGTAATGTCTCAAACAGTCTACGCTTTGATCGCTCCCTGGAAGACCAGTAGTAGTTTCCGATGCACATCTGGAGGCATTCTGTAATCTGTGGAGTATTAGAATGTTGATGAAACACAGAAATTGCATCGGGATTGAATACAACAGTCAGCATGCGCACTTTCCTCCATGGGAGTAGTTCTCAAACAGTCTACGCTTTGATCCTTCCCTGGAAGACCAGTAGTAGTTTCCGATGCACATCTGGTGGCATTCTGTAATCTGTGGACTATCAGAGTGTTTATGAAACACAGTAATTCCATCGGGATTGAATAGAACAGTCACCATGCGCACTTTTCTCCATGGGAGTAATGTCTCAAACAGTCTACGCTTTGATCGCTCCCTGGAAGACAGGTAGTAGTTTCCGATGCACATCTGGTGGCATTCTGTAATCTGTGAACTATCAGATTGTTGATGAAACACAGAAATTGCATCGGGATTGAATACAACAGTCACCATGCGCACTTTACTCCATGGGAGTAATGTCTGAAACAGTCTCCGCTTGGATCGTTCCCAGGAAGACCAGTAGTAGTTTCCGATGCACATCTCGTGGCATTCTGTAATCTGTGGACTATCAGAGTGTTGATGAAACACAGAAAATGCATCGGGATTGAATACATCAGTCACCATGCGCACTTTCCTCCATGGGAGTAATGTCTCAAGGAGTTTACGCTTTGATCGTACTCTGAAAGTCCAGTAGTAGTTTCCGATGCACATCTGGAGGCATTCTGTAATCTGTGGACTGTCAGAGTGTTGATTAAACGCTGAAATTGCATCGAAATTGAATACAACAGTCACCATGCGCACTCTCATCCATGGGAGTAGTGTCTGAAACAGTCTACGCTTTGATCGTTCCCTGGAAGACCAGTACTTATTTCCGATGCACATCTGGAGGCATTCTGTAATCTGTGGACTATCAGAGTGTTGATGAAACACAGAAATTGCATCGGGATTGAATACAACAGTCACCATGCGCACATTACTCCATAAAAGTAATGTCTCAGAGAGTCTACGCTTTGATTGTTCCCTGGAAGACCAGTAGTAGTTTCCGATGCACATCTGGTGGCATTCTGTAATCTGTGGACTATCAGAGTGATGATGAAACACAGAAATTGCATCGGGATTGAATACAACAGTCACCATGCGCACTTTCCTCCATGGGAGTAATGTTCGTAACAGTCTACGCTTTGTACGTTCCCTGGAAGACCAGTAGTAGTTTCCGATGCACATCTGGAGGCTTTCCGTCATCTGTGGACTATCAGAGAATTGATGAAACACAGAAATTGCATCGGGATTGAATACAACAGTACCCATGCATTTTTTCTCCATGGGAGTAATGTCTCAAACAGTCTACACTTTGATCGTTCCCTGAAAGACCAGTAGTAGTTTCAGATGCACATCTGGTGGCATTCTGTAATCTGTGGACTATTAGAGTGTTGATGAAACACAGAAATTGCATCGGGTTGAATACAACAGTCACCATGCGCACTTTCCTCCATGGGAGTATTGTCCCTAACAGTCTACGCTTTGATCGTTCCCTGGAAGACCAGTAGTAGTTTCCGATGCACATCTGGAGGCTTTCCTTTATCTGTGGACTATCAGAGTGTTGATGAAACACATTAATTGAATCGGGATTGAATACAACAGTCACCATACGCAGTTTCCTTCATGTGAGTAATGTCTCAAGGAGTTTACGTTTTGATCGTTCCCTGGAAGACCAGTAGTAGTTTCCGATGCACATCTGGAGGCATTCTCTAATCTGTGGAGTATCATAGTGTTGATGAAACACAGAAATTGCATCGGCATTGAATACAACAGTCACCATGCGCACTTTCCTCCACGGGAGGTATGTCTCAAACAGTATACGCTTTGATCGTTCCCCGGAAGACCAGTAGTAGTTTCCGATGCACATCTGGAGGTATTCTGTAATCTGTGGATTATCAGAGTGTTGATGAAACACGGAAATTGCATCGGGATTGAATACAACAGTCACCATGCGCACATTCCTCCATGGGACTAATGTCTCAAACAGTCTACGCTTCGATACTTCCCTGGAAGACAAGTAGTAGTTTCCGATGCACATAGGGTGGCATTTTGTAATCTGTAGACTATCAGAGTGTTGATGAAACACAGATATTGCATCGGGAATGAATACAACAGTCAACATGCGCACTTTCCTCCACGGGAGGTATGTCTCTAACATACTACGCTTTGATCATTCCCTGGAAGACCAGTAGTAGTTTCCGATGCACATCTGGTGGCATTCTGTAATCTGTGGACTATCAGAGTGTTGATGAAATACAGAAATTGCATCGGGATTGAACACAACAGTCACCATCCGCACTTTCCTCCATGGGAGTAATGTCTGAAACGGTCTACGTTTTGATCCCTCCCTGGAAGACCAGTAATAGTTTCCGATGCACATCTCGTGGCATTCTGTAATCTGTGGACTATCAGAGTGTTGATGAAGCACAGAAATTGCATCGGGATTGAATACTACAGTCACCATGCACACTTTCCTATATGGGAGTAATGTCTCTAACAGTCTACGCTTTGATCGTTAGCTGGAAGACCAGTAGTAGTTTCCGATGCACATCTTGAAACATTCTGTAATCTGTGGACTATCAGAGTGTTGATGAAACACAGTAATTGCATCGGGATTGAATACAACAGTCACCATGCGCACTTTCCTCCGTGGGAGTAATGTCTCTAACACTCTACGCTTTGATCGTTCCCTGGAAGACCAGTAGTATTTTCCGATGCACATCTGGAGGCTTTCTGTAATCTGTGGACTATCAGAGTGTTGATGAAACACAGAAATTCCATCGGGATTGAATGCAACAGTCACCATGCGCAGTTTCCACAATGGGAGTAATGTCTCAAACAGTCTACGCTTTGATCGTTCCCTGGAAGACCAATAGTAGTTTCCGATGCACATCTGGATGCTTTCCGTAATCTGTGGACTATCAGAGTGTTGATGAAACACAGAAATTGCAACGGGATTGAATACAAGTCACCATGTGCACTTTCCTCCATGGGAGTAATGTCTCAAAAAGTCTACGCTTTGATGGTTCCCTGGAAGACCAGTAGTAGCTTCCGATTTACGTCTGGAGGCATTCTGTAATCTGTGGACTATCAGAGTGTTGATGAAACACAGAAATTGCATAGGGATTGAAGACAACAGTAACCATGCGCACTTTCCACCATGGGAGTAATGTCCCAAACAGTCTACGCTTTGATCGTTCCCTGGAAGACCAGTAGTTGTTTCCGATGCACATCGGGAGGCATTCTGTAATGTGTGGACTATCAGACTGTTTATGAAACACAGAAATTGCATCGGGATTGAATACAACAGTTACTATGCGCACTTTCCTCCTTGGGAGTAATGTCTCTAACAGTCTAAGAATTGATCGTTCCCTGGAAGACCATTAGTAGTTACCGATGCACATCTGGAGGCATTCTGAAATCTGTGGAGTATCAGAGTGTTGATGAAACACAAAAATTACATCGGGATTGAATACAACAGTCACCATGCGCACTTTCCTTCATGGGAGTAATTCTTGAACAGTCTACGCTTTTATCGTTCCCTGGAAGACCAGTAGTAGTTTCCGATGCACATCAGGTGGCATTCTGTAATCTGTGGACTATCAGAGTGTTGATGAAACACAGAAACTGCATCGGGATTGAATACAACAATCACCATGCGCACTTTCTTCCACGGGATGTATGTCTCAAACAGTCTACGCTTTGATCGTTCCCTGGAAGACCAGTAGTAGTTTCCGATGCACATCTGGTGGTATTCTGTAATCTGTGGACTATCAGAGTGTTGATGAAACACGGAAATAGCATCGGGATTGAATACAACAGTCACCATGCGCACTTTCCTCCATAGGAGTAATTCTCAAACAGTCTACGCTTTGAGCGTTCCCTGGAAGACCAGTAGTATTTTCCGATGCACATCTGGCGGCTTTCTGTAATCTGTGGACTATCAGAGTGTTGATGAAACACAGAGATTGCATCGGGAATGAATACAACAGTCAACATGCGCACTTTCCTCCACGGGAGGTATGTCTCAAACAGTATACGCTTTGATCGTTCCCTGGAAGACCAGTAGTAGTTTCCGATGCACATCTGGAGGTATTCTGTAATCTGTGGATTATCAGAGTGTTGATGAAACACCGAAATTGCATCGGGATTGAATACAACAGTCACCATGCGCACATTCCTCCACGGGAGTAATGTCTCAAACAGTCTACGCTTAGATACTTCCCTGGAAGACAAGTAGTAGTTTCCGATGCACATAGGGTGGCATTCTGTAATCTGTAGACTATCAGAGTGTTGATGAAACACAGAAATTGCATCGGGAATGAATACAACAGTCAACATGCGCACTTTCCTCCACGGGAGGTATGTCTCTAACATTCTACGCTTTGATCACTCCCTGGAAGACCAGTAGTAGTTTCCGATGCACATCTGGTGGCATTCTGTAATCTCTGGACTATCAGAGTGTTGATGAAATACAGAAATTGCATCGGGATTGGACACAACAGTCACCATCCGCACTTTCCTCCATGGGAGTAATGTCTGAAACGGTCTACGTTTTGATCCTTCCCTGGAAGACCAGTAATAGTTTCCGATGCACATCTCGTGGCATTCTGTAATCTGTGGACTATCAGAGTGTTGATGAAACACAGAAATTGCATCGGGATTGAATACTACAGTCACCATGCACACTTTCCTATATGGGAGTAATGTCTCTAACAGTCTACGCTTTGATCGTTAGCTGGAAGACCAGTAGTAGTTTCCGATGCACATCTTGAAACATTCTGTAATCTGTGGACTATCAGAGTGTTGATGAAACACAGTAATTGCATCGGGATTGAATACAACAGTCACCATGCGCACTTTCCTCCATGGGAGTAATGTCTCTAACACTCTACGCTTTGATCGTTCCCTGGAAGACCAGTAGTATTTTCCGATGCACATCTGGAGGCTTTCTGTAATCTGTGGACTATCAGAGTGTTGATGAAACACAGATATTCCATCGGGATTGAATACAACAGTCTCCATGCGCAGTTTCCACAATGGGAGTAATGTCTCAAACAGTCTACACTTTGATCGTTCCCTGGAAGACCAATAGTAGTTTCCGATGCAATTCTGGATGCTTTCCGTAATCTGTGGACTATCAGAGTGTTGATGAAACACAGAAATTGCAACGGGATTGAATACAAGTCACCATGCGCACTTTCCTCCATGGGAGTAATGTCTCTAACAGTCTACGCTTTGATCGTTCCCTGGAAGACCAGTAGTAGTTTCCGATGCACATCTGGAGGTATTCTGTAATCTGCAGACTATGAGAGTGTTGATGAAACACAGAATTTACATCGGGATTGAATACAACAGTCTCCATGCGCAGTAGCCTCCATGGGAGTAATGTCTCAAACAGTCTACGCTTGGATCGTTCCCTGGAAGACCAGTTGTAGTTTCCGATGCACATCTGGATGCTTTCCGTAAACTGTGGACTATCAGAGTGTTGATGAAACACAGAAATTGCATCGGGATTGAATACAACAGTCACCATGCGCACTTTCCTCCATGGGAGTAATGTCTCAAACAGTCTACGCTTTGATGGTTCCCTGGAAGACCAGTAGTAGCTTCCGATTTACGTCTGGAGGCATTCTGTAATCTGTGGACTATCAGAGTGTTGATGAAACACAGAAATTGCATAGGGATTGAAGACAACACTAACCATGCGCACTTTCCACCATGGGAGTAATGTCGCAAACAGTCAACGCTTTGATCGTTCCCTGGAAGACCAGTAGTTGTTTCCGATGCACATCGGGAGGCATTCTGTAATGTGTGGACTATCAGACTGTTGATGAAACACAGAAATTGCATCGGGATTGAATACAACAGTTACTATGCGCACTTTCCTCCTTGGGAGTAATGTCTGACACAGTCTACCCTTGGATCGTTCCCAGGAGGACCAGTAGTAGTTTCCGATGCACATCTCGTGGCATTCTGTAAATTGTGGACTATCAGAGTGTTGATGAAACACAGAAAATGCATCGGGATTGAATACAACAGTCACCATGCACACTTTCCTGCATGGGAGTAACTCTCCAACAGTCTACGTTTTGATCGCTCCCTGGAAGTCCAGTAGTAGTTTCCGATGCACATCTGGTAGCATTCTGTAATCTGTGGACTATCAGAGTGTTGATGAAACACAGAACTTTCATCCGGATTAAATACAACAGTCACCATGCGCACATTCCTCCACGGGAGGTATGTCTCAAACAAACTACGCTTTGATCGTTCCCTGGAAGACCAGTAGCAGTTTCCGATGCACATCCGGAGGTATTCTGTAATCTATAGACTATGAGAGTGTTGATGAAACACGGAAATAGCATCGGGATTGAATACAACAGTCACCGTGCGCACTTTCCTCCATAGGAGTAATTCTCAAACAGTCTACGCTTTGAGCGTTCCCTGGAAGACCAGTAGTATTTTCCGATGCACATCTGGCGGCTTTCTGTAATCTGTGGACTATCAGAGTGTTGATGAAACACAGAAATTGCATCGGGAATGAATACAACAGACAACATGCGCACTTTCCTCCACGGGAGGTATGTCTCAAACAGTATACGCTTTGATCGTTCCCTGGAAGACCAGTAGTAGTTTCCGATGCACATCTGGAGGTATTCTGTAATCTGTGGATTATCAGAGTGTTGATGAAACACGGAAATTGCATCGGGATTGAAATCAACAGTCACCATGCGCACATTCCTCCACGGGAGTAATGTCTCAAACAGTCTACGCTTCGATACTTCCCTGGAAGACAAGTAGTAGTTTCCGATGCACATAGGGTGGCATTCTGTAATCTGTAGACTATCAGAGTGTTGATGAAACACAGAAATTGCATCGGGAATGAATACAACAGTCAACATGCGCACTTTCCTCCACGGGAGTTATGTCTCTAACATTCTACGCTTTGATCATTCCCTGGAAGACCAGTAGTAGTTTCCGATGCACATCTGGTGGCATTCTGTAATCTGTGGACTATCAGAGTGTTGATGAAATACAGAAATTGCATCGGGATTGAACACAACAGTCACCATCCGCACTTTCCTCCATGGGAGTAATGTCTGAAACGGTCTACGTTTTGATCCTTCCCTGGAAGACCAGTAATAGTTTCCGATGCACATCTCGTGGCATTCTGTAATCTGTGGACTATCAGAGTGTTGATGAAACACAGAAATTGCATCGGGATTGAATACTACAGTCACCATGCACACTTTCCTATATGGGAGTAATGTCTCTAACAGTCTACGCTTTGATCGTTAGCTGGAAGACCAGTAGTAGTTTCCGATGCACATCTTGAAACATTCTGTAATCTGTGGACTATCAGAGCGTTGATGAAACACAGTAATTGCATCGGGATTGAATACAACAGTCACCATGCGCACTTTCCTCCATGGGAGTAATGTCTCTAACACTCTACGCTTTGATCGTTCCCTGGAAGACCAGTAGTATTTTCCGATGCACATCTGGAGGCTTTCTGTAATCTGTGGACTATCAGTGTGTTGATGAAACACAGAAATTCCATCGGGATTGAATACAACAGTCTCCATGCGCAGTTTCCACAATGGGAGTAATGTCTCAAACAGTCTACGCTTTGATCGTTCCCTGGAAGACCAATAGTAGTTTCCGATGCACATCTGGATGCTTTCCGTAATCTGTGGACTATCAGAGTGTTGATGAAACACAGAAATTGCAACGGGATTGAATACAAGTCACCATGTGCACTTTCCTCCATGGGAGTAATGTCTCAAACAGTCTACGCTTTGATGGTTCCCTGGAAGACCAGTAGTAGCTTCCGATTTACGTCTGGAGGCATTCAGTAATCTGTGGACTATCAGAGTATTGATGAAACACAGAAATTGCATAGGGATTGAAGACAACAGTAACCATGCGCACTTTCCACCATGGGAGTAATGTCCCAAACAGTCTACGCTTTGATCGTTCCCTGGAAGACCAGTAGTTGTTTCCGATGCACATCGGGAGGCATTCTGTAATGTGTGGACTATCAGACTGTTTATGAAACACAGAAATTGCATCGGGATTGAATACAACAGTTACTATGCGCACTTTCCTCCTTGGGAGTAATGTCTCTAACAGTCTACGAATTGATCGTTCCCTGGAAGACCATTAGTAGTTACCGATGCACATCTGGTGGCATTCTGTAATCTGTGGACTATCAGAGTGTTGATGAAACACAGAAACTGCATCGGGATTGAATACAACAATCACCATGCGCACTTTCCTCCACGGGATGTATGTCTCAAACAGTCTACGCTTTGATCGTTCCCTGGAAGACCAGTAGTAGTTTCCGATGCACATCTGGTGGTATTCTGTAATCTGTGGACTATCAGAGTGTTGATGAAACACAGAAATAGCATCGGGATTGAATACAACAGTCACCATGCGCACTTTCCTCCATAGGAGTAATTCTCAAACAGTCTACGCTTTGAGCGTTCCCTGGAAGACCAGTAGTATTTTCCGATGCACATCTGGCGGCTTTCTGTAATCTGTGGACTATCAGAGTGTTGATGAAACACAGAAATTGCATCGGGAATGAATACAACAGTCAACATGCGCACTTTCCTCCACGGGAGGTATGTCTCAAACAGTATACGCTTTGATCGTTCCCTGGAAGACCAGTAGTAGTTTCCGATGCACATCTGGAGGTATTCTGTAATCTGTGGATTATCAGAGTGTTGATGAAACGCGGAAATTGCATCGGGATTGCATACAACAGTCACCATGCGCACATTCCTCCACGGGAGTAATGTCTCAAACAGTCTACGCTTCGATACTTCCCTGGAAGACAAGTAGTAGTTTCCGATGCACATAGGGTGGCATTCTGTAATCTGTAGACTATCAGAGTGTTGATGAAACACAGAAATTGCATCGGGAATGAATACAACAGTCAACATGCGCACTTTCCTCCACGGGAGGTATGTCTCTAACATTCTACGCTTTGATCATTCCCTGGAAGACCAGTAGTAGTTTCCGATGCACATCTGGTGGCATTCTGTAATCTGTGGACTATCAGAGTGTTGATGAAATACAGAAATTGCATCGGGATTGAACACAACAGTCACCATCCGCACTTTCCTCCATGGGAGTAATGTCTGAAACGGTCTACGTTTTGATCCTTCCCTGGAAGACCAGTAATAGTTTCCGATGCACATCTCGTGGCATTCTGTAATCTGTGGACTATCAGAGTGTTGATGAAACACAGAAATTGCATCGGGATTGAATACTACAGTCACCATGCACACTTTCCTATATGGGAGTAATGTCTCTAACAGTCTACGCTTTGATCGTTAGCTGGAAGACCAGTAGTAGTTTCCGATGCACATCTTGAAACATTCTGTAATCTGTGGACTATCAGAGTGTTGATGAAACACAGTAATTGCATCGGGATTGAATACAACAGTCACCATGCGCACTTTCCTCCATGGGAGTAATGTCTCTAACACTCTACGCTTTGATCGTTCCCTGGAAGACCAGTAGTATTTTCCGATGCACATCTGGAGGCTTTCTGTAATCTGTGGACTATCAGAGTGTTGATGAAACACAGAAATTCCATCGGGATTGAATACAACAGTCTCCATGCGCAGTTTCCACAATGGGAGTAATGTCTCAAACAGTCTACACATTGATCGTTCCCTGGAAGACCAATAGTAGTTTCCGATGCAATTCTGGATGCTTTCCGTAATCTGTGGACTATCAGAGTGTTGATGAAACACAGAAATTGCAACGGGATTGAATACAAGTCACCATGCGCACTTTCCTCCATGGGAGTAATGTCTCAAACAGTCTACACTTTGATCGTTCCCTGGAAGACCAGTAGTAGATTCCGATGCACATCTGGAGGCATTCTGTAATCTGTGGACTATCAGAGTGTTGATGAAACACAGAAATTGCATCGGGATTGAATACAACTGTCACCATGCTTACTTTCCTCCATGGGAATAATGTCTCAAACAGTCTACGCTTTGATCGTTCCCTGGAAGACCAGTAGTAGTTTCCGATGCACATCTGGATGCTTTCCGTAATCTGTGGACTATCAGAGTGTTGATGAAACACAGAAATTGCAACGGGATTGAATACAAGTCACCATGCGCACTTTCCTCCATGGGAGTAATGTCTCAAACAGTCTACGCTTTGATGGTTCCCTGGAAGACCAGTAGTAGCTTCCGATTTACGTCTGGAGGCATTCTGTAATCTGTGGACTATCAGAGTGTTGATGAAACACAGAAATTGCATAGGGATTGAAGACAACAGTAACCATGCGCACTTTCCACCATGGGAGTAATGTCGCAAACAGTCAACGCTTTGATCGTTTCCTGGAAGACCAGTAGTTGTTTCCGATGCACATCGGGAGGCATTCTGTAATGTGTGGACTATCAGACTGTTGATGAAACACAGAAATTGCATCGGGATTGAATACAACAGTTACTATGCGCACTTTCCTCCTTGGGAGTAATGTCTGACACAGTCTACCCTTGGATCGTTCCCAGGAGGACCAGTAGTAGTTTCCGATGCACATCTCGTGGCATTCTGTAAATTGTGGACTATCAGAGTGTTGATGAAACACAGAAAATGCATCGGGATTGAATACAACAGTCACCATGGGCACTTTCCTCCATAGGAGTAATTCTCAAACAGTCTACGCTTTGAGCGTTCCCTGGAAGACCAGTAGTATTTTCCGATGCACATCTGGTGGCATTCTGTAATTTGTATACTATCAGAGTGTTGATGAAACACAGAAATTGCATCGGGAATGAATACAACAGACAACATGCGCACTTTCCTCCACGGGAGGTATGTCTCAAACAGTATACGCTTTGATCGTTCCCTGGAAGACCAGTAGTAGTTTCCGATGCACATCTGGAGGTATTCTGTAATCTGTGGATTATCAGAGTGTTGATGAAACACGGAAATTGCATCGGGATTGAAATCAACAGTCACCATGCGCACATTCCTCCACGGGAGTAATGTCTCAAACAGTCTACGCTTCGATACTTCCCTGGAAGACAAGTAGTAGTTTCCGATGCACATAGGGTGGCATTCTGTAATCTGTAGACTATCAGAGTGTTGATGAAACACAGAAATTGCATCGGGAATGAATACAACAGTCAACATGCGCACTTTCCTCCACGGGAGGTATGTCTCTAACATTCTACGCTTTGATCATTCCCTGGAAGACCAGTAGTAGTTTCCGATGCACATCTGGTGGCATTCTGTAATCTGTGGACTATCAGAGTGTTGATGAAATACAGAAATTGCATCGGGATTGAACACAACAGTCACCATCCGCACTTTCCTCCATGGGAGTAATGTCTGATACGGTCTACGTTTTGATCCTTCCCTGGAAGACCAGTAATAGTTTCCGATGCACATCTCGTGGCATTCTGTAATCTGTGGACTATCAGAGTGTTGATGAAACACAGAAATTGCATCGGGATTGAATACTACAGTCACCATGCACACTTTCCTATATGGGAGTAATGTCTCTAACAGTCTACGCTTTGATCGTTAGCTGGAAGACCAGTAGTAGTTTCCGATGCACATCTTGAAACATTCTGTAATCTGTGGACTATCAGAGTGTTGATGAAACACAGTAATTGCATCTGGATTGAATACAACAGTCACCATGCGCACTTTCCTCCATGGGAGTAATGTCTCTAACACTCTACGCTTTGATCGTTCCCTGGAAGACCAGTAGTATTTTCCGATGCACATCTGGAGGCTTTCTGTAATCTGTGGACTATCAGAGTGTTGATGAAACACAGAAATTCCATCGGGATTGAATACAACAGTCTCCATGCGCAGTTTCCACAATGGGAGTAATGTCTCAAACAGTCTACGCTTTGATCGTTCCCTGGAAGACCAATAGTAGTTTCCGATGCACATCTGGATGCTTTCCGTAATCTGTGGACTATCAGAGTGTTGATGAAACACAGAAATTGCAACGGGATTGAATACAAGTCACCATGCGCACTTTCCTCCATGGGAGTAATGTCTCAAACAGTCTACGCTTTGATGGTTCCCTGGAAGACCAGTAGTAGCTTCCGATTTACGTCTGGAGGCATTCTGTAATCTGTGGACTATCAGAGTGTTGATGAAACACAGAAATTGCATCGGGATTGAAGACAACAGTAACCATGCGCACTTTCCACCATGGGAGTAATGTCCCAAACAGTCTACGCTTTGATCGTTCCCTGGAAGACCAGTAGTTGTTTCCGATGCACATCGGGAGGCATTCTGTAATGTGTGGACTATCAAACTGTTGATGAAACACAGAAATTGCATCGGGATTGAATACAACAGTTACTATGCGCACTTTCCTCCTTGGGAGTAATTCTTAAACAGTCTACGCTTTTATAGTTCCCTGGAAGACCAGTAGTAGTTTCCGATGCACATCTGGTGGCATTCTGTAATCTGTGGACTATCAGAGTGTTGATGAAACACAGAAACTGCATCGCGATTGAATACAACAATCACCATGCGCACTTTCCTCCACGGGATGTATGTCTCAAACAGTCTACGCTTTGATCGTTCCCTGGAAGACCAGTAGTAGTTTCCGATGCACATCTGGTGGTATTCTGTAATCTGTGGACTATCAGAGTGTTGATGAAACACGGAAATAGCATCGGGATTGAATACAACAGTCACCATGCGCACTTTCCTCCATGGGAGTAATTCTTAAACAGTCTACGCTTTTATAGTTCCCTGGAAGACCAGTAGTAGTTTCCGATGCACATCTGGTGGCATTCTGTAATCTGTGGACTATCAGAGTGTTGATGAAACACAGAAACTGCATCGCGATTGAATACAACAATCACCATGCGCACTTTCCTCCACGGGATGTATGTCTCAAACAGTCTACGCTTTGATCGTTCCCTGGAAGACCAGTAGTAGTTTCCGATGCACATCTGGTGGTATTCTGTAATCTGTGGACTATCAGAGTGTTGATGAAACACGGAAATAGCATCGGGATTGAATACAACAGTCACCATGCGCACTTTCCTCCATAGGAGTAATTCTCAAACAGTCTACGCTTTGAGCGTTCCCTGGAAGACCAGTAGTATTTTCCGATGCACATCTGGCGGCTTTCTGTAATCTGTGGACTATCAGAGTGTTGATGAAACACAGAAATTGCATCGGGAATGAATACAACAGTCAACATGCCCACTTTCCTAAACAGGAGGTATGTCTCTAACATTCTACGCTTTCATCATTCCCTGGAAGACCAGTAGTAGTTTCAGATGCACATCTGGTGGCATTCTGTAATCTGTGGCTATCAGAGTGTTGATGAAATACAGAAATTGCATCGGGATTGAACACAACAGTCACCTTCCGCACTTTCCTCCATGGGAGTAATGTCTGAAACCGTCTACGTTTTGATCCTTCCCTGGAAGACCAGTAATAGTTTCCGATGCACATCTCGTGGCATTCTGTAATCTGTGGACTATCAGAGTGTTTATGAAACACAGAATTTGCATCGGGATTGAATACTACAGTCACCATGCACACTTTCCTATATGGGAGTAATGTCTCTAACAGTCTACGCTTTGATCGTTAGCTGGAAGACCAGTAGTAGTTTCCGATGCACATCTTGAAACATTCTGTAGTCTGTGGACGATCAGAGTTTTGATGAAACACAGTAATTGCATCGGGATTGAATACAACAGTCACCATGCGCACTTTCCTCCATGGGAGTAATGTCTCTAACACTCTACGTTTTGATCGTTCCCTGGAAGACCAGTAGTATTTTCCAATGCACATCTGGAGGCTTTCTGTAATCTGTGGACTATCAGAGTGTTGATGAAACACAGAAATTCCATCGGGATTGAATACAACAGTCTCCATGCGCAGTTTCCACAATGGGAGTAATGTCTCAAATGGTATACGCTTCGATCGTTCCCTGGAGGACCAATAGTAGTTTCCGATGCACATCTGGATGCTTTCCGTAATCTGTGGACTATCAGAGTGTTGATGAAACACAGAAATTGCAACGGGATTGAATACAAGTCACCATGCGCACTTTCCTCCATGGGAGTAATGTCTCAAACAGTCTACGCTTTGATCGATTCCTGGAAGACCAGTAGTAGCTTCCGATTTACGTCTGGAGGCATTCTGTAATCTGTGGACTATCAGAGTGTTGATGAAACACAGAAATTGCATCGGGATTGAAGACAACAGTAACCATGCGCAGTTTCCACCATGGGAGTAATGTCCCAAACAGTCCACGCTTTGATCGTTCCCTGGAAGACCAGTAGTTGTTTCCGATGCACATCGGGAGGCATTCTGTAATATATGGACTATCAGACTGTTGATGAAACACAGAAATTGCATCGGGATTGAATACAACAGTTACTATGCGCACTTTCCTCCTTGGGAGTAATGTCTCTAACAGTCTACGCATTGATCGTTCCCTGGAAGACCAGTAGTATTTTCCGATGCACATCTGGAGGCTTTCTGTACTCTGTGGACTATCAGAGTGTTGACGAAACACAGAAATTGCATTGGGATTGAATACTACAGTCTCCATGCGCAGTTTCCTCCATGGGAGTAATGTCTCAAATGGTATACGCTTTGATCGTTACCTGGAAGACCAGTAGTAGTTTCAATTGCACATCTGGATGCATTCTGTAATCTGTGGACTATCAGAGTGTTGATGAAACACAGTAACTGCATCGGGATTGAATACAACAATCACCATGCGCACTTTCCTCCACGGGAGGTATGTCTCAAACAGTCTACGCTTTGATCGTTCCCTGGAAGACCAGTAGTAGTTTCCGATGCACATCTGGTGGTATTCTGTAATCTGTGGACTATCACAGTGTTGATGAAACACGGAAATAGCATCGAGATTGAATACAACAGTCACCATGCGCACTTTCCTCCATAGGAGTAATTCTCAAACAGTCTACGCTTTGAGTGTTCCCTGGAAGACCAGTAGTATTTTCCGATGCACATCTGGCGGCTTTCTGTAATCTGTGGACTATCAGAGTGTTGATGAAACACAGAAATTACATCGGGATTGAATACAACAGTCACCATGCGCACTTTCCTCGATGGGAGTAATTCTTAAACAGTCTACGCTTTTATCGTTCCCTGGAAGACCAGTAGTAGTTTACGATGCACATCTGTTGGCATTCTGTAATCTGTGGACTATCAGAGTGTTGATGAAACACAGAAACTGCATCGGGATAGAATACAACAATCACCATCCGCACTTTCCTCCATGGGAGTAATTGTTAAACAGTCTACGCTTTTATCGTTCCCTGGAAGACCAGTAGTAGTTTCCGATGCACATCTGGTGGCATTCTGTAATCTGTGGACTATCAGAGTGTTGATGAAACACGGAAATAGCATCGGGATTGAATACAACAGTCACCATGCGCACTTTCCTCCATAGGAGTAATTCTCAAACAGTCTACGCTTTGAGCGTTCCCTGGAAGACCAGTAGTATTTTCCGATGCACATCTGGCGGCTTTCTGTAATCTGTGGACTATCAGAGTGTTGATGAAACACAGAAATTCCATCGGGATTGAATACAACAGTCTTCATGCGCAGTTTCCACCATGGGAGTAATGTCTCAAACAGTCTACGCTTTGATCGTTCCCTGGAAGACCAGTAGTAGTTTCCGATGCACATCTGGATGCTTTCCGTAATCTGTGGACTATTAGAGTGTTGATGAAACACAGAAATTGCAACAGGATTGAATACAACATTCACCATGCGCACTTTCCTCCATGGGAGTAATGTCTCAAACAGTCTACGCTTTGATCGTTCCCTGGAAGACCAGTAGTAGTTTCCGATGCACATCTGGTGGTATTCTCCAATCTGTGGGCTATCAGAGTGTTGATGAAACACAGAAATTGCATCGGGACTGAATACAACAGTCACCATCCGCACTTTCCTCCATGGGAGTAATGTCTGAAACAGTCTACGCTTGGATCGTTCCCAGGAAGACCAGTAGCAGTTTCCTATGCACATCTCGTGGCATTCTGTAATCTGTGGAGTATCGGAGTGTTGATGAAACACGGAAATTGCATCGGGATTGAATACAACAGTCAGCATGCGCACTTTCCTCGAGGGAGTAATTCTCAAACAGTCTACGCTTTGATCGTTCCCTGGAAGACCAGTAGTAGTTTCCGATGCACATCTGGTGGCATTCTGTAATCCGTGGACTATCAGAGTGTTGATGAAACACAGAAATTGCATCGGGATTGAATACAACAGTCACCATGCGCACTTTCCTCCATGGGAGTAACTCTCAAACAGTCTACGCTTTGATCGTTCCCTGGAAGACCAGTAGTAGTTTCCGATGCACATCTGGTAGCATTCTGTAATCTGTGGACTATCAGAGTGTTGATGAAACACAGAATTTTTATCCGGATTAAATACAACAGTCACCATGCGCACATTCCTCCACGGGAGGTATGTCTCAAACAAACTACGATTTGATCGTTCCCTGGAAGACCAGTTGTAGTTTCCGATGCACATCTGGAGGTATTCAGTAATCTGTAGACTATGAGAGTGTTGATGAAACACAGAATTTGCATCGGGATTGAATACAACAGTCACCATGCGAACTTTCCTCCATGGGAGTAACTCTCAAACAATCTACGCTTTGATCGTTCCCTGGAAGACCAGTAGTAGTTTCCGATGCACATCAGGTAGCATTCTGTAATCTGTGGACTATCAGAGTGTTGATGAAACATAGAAATTTCATCCAGATTGAATACAACAGTCACCATGCGCACTTTCCTTCACGGGAGTAATGTCTCAAACAATCTAAGCATTTGATCGTTCCCTGGAAGACCAGTAGTATTTTCCGATGCACATCTGGAGGCTCTCTGTAATCTGTGGACTATCAGAGTGTTGATGAAACACAGAAATTCCATCGGGATTTAATACAACAGTCTCCATGCGCAGTTTCCTCCATGGGAGTAATGTCTCAAACAGTCAACGCTTTGATCGTTCCCTGGAAGACCAGTAGTAGCTTCTGATGCACATCTGTTGGTATTCTCTAATCTGTGGACTATCAGAGTGTTGATGAAACACAGAATTTGCATCGGAATTGAATACAACAGTCACCATGAGCACTTTCCTCCATGGGAGTAATTCTCAAACAGTCTACGCTTTGATCGTTCCCTGGAAGACCAGTAGTAGTTTCCGATGCACATCTGGTGGAATTCTGTAATCTGTGGACTATCAGAGTGTTGATGAAACACAGAAATTGCATCGGGATTGAATACAACAATCACCATGAGCACTTTCCTCCACGGGAGGTATGTCTCAAACAGTCTACGCTTTGATCGTTCCCTGGAAGACCAGTAGTAGTTTCCGATGCACATCTGGTGGAATTCTGTAATCTGTGGACTATCAGAGTGTTGATGAAACACAGAAATTGCATCGGGATTGAATACAACAATCACCATGAGCCCTTTCCTCCACGGGAGGTATGTCTCAAACAGTCTACGCTTTGATCGTTCCCTGGAAGACCAGTAGTAGTTTCCAATGCACATCTCGTGGCATTCTGTAATCTGTGGACAATCAGGGTGTTGATGAAACACAGAAATTGCATCGGGATTGAGTACAACAGTCACCAACCGGACTTTCCTCCATGGGAGTAATGTCTGACACAGTCTACCCTTGGATCGTTCCCAGGAGGACCAGTAGTAGTTTCCGATGCACATCTCGTGGCATTCTGTAATCTGTGGACTATCAGAGTGTTGATGAAACTCAGAAAATGCATCGGGATTGAATACAACAGTCACCATGCACACTTTCCTGCATGGGAGTAACTCTCAAACAGTCTACGCTTTGATCGCTCCCTGGAAGTCCAGTAGTAGTTTCCGATGCACATCTGGTAGCATTCTGTAATCTGTGGACTATCAGAGTGTTGATGAAACACAGAACTTTCATCCGGATTAAATACAACAGTCACCATGCGCACATTCCTCCACGGGAGGTATGTCTCAAACAAACTACGCTTTGATCGTTCCCTGGAAGACCAGTAGTAGTTTCCGATGCACATCTGGAGGTATTCTGTAATCTATAGACTATGAGAGTGTTGATGAAACACAGAATTTGCACCGGGATTGAATACAACAGTCACTATGCGCACTTTCCTCCATGGGAGTAACTCTCAAACAATCTACGCTTTGATCGTTCCCTGGAAGACCAGTAGTAGTTTCCGATGCACATCAGGTAGCATTCTGTAATCTGTGGACTATCAGAGTGTTGATGAAACACAGAAATTGCATCGGGAATGAATACAACAGTCAACATGCGCACTTTCCTCCACAGGAGGTATGTCTCTAACATTCTACGCTTTGATCATTCCCTGGAAGACCAGTAGTAGTTTCCGATGCACATCTGGTGGCATTCTGTAATCTGTGGACTATCAGAGTGTTGATGAAATACAGAAATTGCATCGGGATTGAACACAACAGTCACCTTCCGCACTTTCCTCCATGGGAGTAATGTCTGAAACCGTCTACGTTTTGATCCTTCCCTGGAAGACCAGTAATAGTTTCCGATGCACATCTCGTGGCATTCTGTAATCTGTGGACTATCAGAGTGTTTATGAAACACAGAATTTGCATCGGGATTGAATACTACAGTCACCATGCACACTTTCCTATATGGGAGTAATGTCTCTAACAGTCTACGCTTTGATCGTTAGCTGGAAGACCAGTAGTAGTTTCCGATGCACATCTTGAAACATTCTGTAGTCTGTGGACGATCAGAGTGTTGATGAAACACAGTAATTGCATCGGGATTGAATACAACAGTCACCATGCGCACTTTCCTCCATGGGAGTAATGTCTCTAACACTCTACGTTTTGATCGTTCCCTGGAAGACCAGTAGTATTTTCCAATGCACATCTGGAGGCTTTCTGTAATCTGTGGACTATCAGAGTGTTGATGAAACACAGAAATTCCATCGGGATTGAATACAACAGTCTCCATGCGCAGTTTCCACAATGGGAGTAATGTCTCAAACAGTCTACGCTTCGATCGTTCCCTGGAAGACCAATAGTAGTTTCCGATGCACATCTGGATGCTTTCCGTAATCTGTGGACTATCTGAGTGTTGATGAAACACAGAAATTGCAACGGGATTGAATACAAGTCACCATGCGCACTTTCCTCCATGGGAGTAATGTCTCAAACAGTCTACGCTTTGATCGTTCCCTGGAAGACCAGTAGTAGCTTCCGATTTACGTCTGGAGGCATTCTGTAATCTGTGGACTATCAGAGTGTTGATGAAACACAGAAATTGCATCGGGATTGAAGACAACAGTAACCATGCGCAGTTTCCACCATGGGAGTAATGTCCCAAACAGTCCACGCTTTGATCGTTCCCTGGAAGACCAGTAGTTGTTTCCGATGCACATCGGGAGGCATTCTGTAATATATGGACTATCAGACTGTTGATGAAACACAGAAATTGCATCGGGATTGAATACAACAGTTACTATGCGCACTTTCCTCCTTGGGAGTAATGTCTCTAACAGTCTACGCATTGATCGTTCCCTGGAAGACCAGTAGTATTTTCCGATGCACATCTGGAGGCTTTCTGTACTCTGTGGACTATCAGAGTGTTGACGAAACACAGAAATTGCATCGGGATTGAATACTACAGTCTCCATGCGCAGTTTCCTCCATGGGAGTAATGTCTCAAATGGTATATGCTTTGATCGTTACCTGGAAGACCAGTAGTAGTTTCAATTGCACATCTGGATGCATTCTGTAATCTGTGGACTATCAGAGTGTTGATGAAACACAGTAACTGCATCGGGATTGAATACAACAATCACCATGCGCACTTTCCTCCACGGGAGGTATGTCTCAAACAGTCTACGCTTTGATCGTTCCCTGGAAGACCAGTAGTAGTTTCCGATGCACATCTGGTGGTATTCTGTAATCTGTGGACTATCACAGTGTTGATGAAACACGGAAATAGCATCGAGATTGAATACAACAGTCACCATGCGCACTTTCCTCCATAGGAGTAATTCTCAAACAGTCTACGCTTTGAGCGTTCCCTGGAAGACCAGTAGTATTTTCCGATGCACATCTGGCGGCTTTCTGTAATCTGTGGACTATCAGAGTGTTGATGAAACACAGAAATTACATCGGGATTGAATACAACAGTCACCATGCGCACTTTCCTCGATGGGAGTAATTCTTAAATAGTCTACGCTTTTATCGTTCCCTGGAAGACCAGTAGTAGTTTACGATGCACATCTGTTGGCATTCTGTAATCTGTGGACTATCAGAGTGTTGATGAAACACAGAAACTGCATCGGGATTGAATACAACAATCACCATCCGCACTTTCCTCCATGGGAGTAATTGTTAAACAGTCTACGCTTTTATCGTTCCCTGGAAGACCAGTAGTAGTTTCCGATGCACATCTGGTGGCATTCTGTAATCTGAGGACTATCAGAGTGTTGATGAAACACGGAAATAGCATCGGGATTGAATACAACAGTCACCATGCGCACTTTCCTCCATAGGGGTAATTCTCAAACAGTCTACGCTTTGAGCGTTCCCTGGAAGACCAGTAGTATTTTCCGATGCACATCTGGCGGCTTTCTGTAATCTGTGGACTATCAGAGTGTTGATGAAACACAGAAATTCCATCGGGATTGAATACAACAGTCTTCAAGCGCAGTTTCCACCATGGGAGTAATGTCTCAAACAGTCTACGCTTTGATCGTTCCCTGGAAGACCAGTAGTAGTTTCCGATGCACATCTGGATGCTTTCCGTAATCTGTGGACTATTAGAGTGTTGATGAAACACAGAAATTGCAACAGGATTGAATACAACATTCACCATGCGCACTTTCCTCCATGGGAGTAATGTCTCAAACAGTCTACGCTTTGATCGTTCCCTGGAAGACCAGTAGTAGTTTCCGATGCACATCTGGTGGTATTCTCCAATCTGTGGGCTATCAGAGTGTTGATGAAACACAGAAATTGCATCGGGACTGAATACAACAGTCACCATCCGCACTTTCCTCCATGGGAGTAATGTCTGAAACAGTCTACGCTTGGATCGTTCCCAGGAAGACCAGTAGCAGTTTCCTATGCACATCTCGTGGCATTCTTTAATCTGTGGAGTATCGGAGTGTTGATGAAACACGGAAATTGCATCGGGATTGAATACAACAGTCAGCATGCGCACTTTCCTCGAGGGAGTAATTCTCAAACAGTCTACGCTTTGATCGTTCCCTGGAAGACCAGTAGTAGTTTCCGATGCACATCTGGTGGCATTCTGTAATCCGTGGACTATCAGAGTGTTGATGAAACACAGAAATTGCATCGGGATTGAATACAACAGTCACCATGCGCACTTTCCTCCATGGGAGTAACTCTCAAACAGTCTACGCTTTGATCGTTCCCTCTAAGACCAGTAGTAGTTTCCGATGCACATCTGGTAGCATTCTGTAATCTGTGGACTATCAGAGTGTTGATGAAACACAGAACTTTCATCCGGATTAAATACAACAGTCACCATGCGCACATTCCTCCACGGGAGGTATGTCTCAAACAAACTACGATTTGATCGTTCCCTGGAAGACCAGTTGTAGTTTCCGATGCACATCTGGAGGTATTCAGTAATCTGTAGACTATGAGAGTGTTGATGAAACACAGAATTTGCATCGGGATTGAATACAACAGTCACCATGCGAACTTTCCTCCATGGGAGTAACTCTCAAACAATCTACGCTTTGATCGTTCCCTGGAAGACCAGTAGTAGTTTCCGATGCCCATCAGGTAGCATTCTGTAATCTGTGGACTATCAGAGTGTTGATGAAACATAGAAATTTCATCCAGATTGAATACAACAGTCACCATGCGCACTTTCCTTCACGGGAGTAATGTCTCAAACAATCTAAGCTTTTGATCGTTCCCTGGAAGACCAGTAGTATTTTCCGATGCACATCTGGAGGCTCTCTGTAATCTGTGGACTATCAGAGTGTTGATGAAACACAGAAATTCCATCGGGATTTAATACAACAGTCTCCATGCGCAGTTTCCTCCATGGGAGTAATGTCTCAAACAGTCAACGCTTTGATCGTTCCCTGGAAGACCAGTAGTAGCTTCTGATGCACATCTGGATGCCTTCCGTAATCTGTGGACTATCAGAGTGTTGATGAAATACAGAAATTGCATCGGGATTGAATACAACAGTCACCATGCGCACTTTCCTCCATGGGAGTAATTCTCAAACAGTCTATGCTTTGATCGTTCCCTGGAAGACCAGTAGTAGTTTCCAATGCACATCTGGTGGTATTCTCTAATCTGTGGACTATCAGAGTGTTGATGAAACACAGAATTTGCATCGGAATTGAATACAACAGTCTCCATGAGCACTTTCCTCCATGGGAGTAATTCTCAAACAGTCTACGCTTTGATCGTTCCCTGGAAGACCAGTAGTAGTTTCCGATGCACATCTGGTGGAATTCTGTAATCTGTGGACTATCAGAGTGTTGATGAAACACAGAAATTGCATCGGGATTGAATACAACAATCACCATGAGCACTTTCCTCCACGGGAGGTATGTCTCAAACAGTCTACGCTTTGATCGTTCCCTGGAAGACCAGTAGTAGTTTCCGATGCACATCTGGTGGAATTCTGTAATCTGTGGACTATCAGAGTGTTGATGAAACACAGAAATTGCATCGGGATTGAATACAACAATCACCATGAGCACTTTCCTCCACGGGAGGTATGTCTCAAACAGTCTACGCTTTGATCGTTCCCTGGAAGACCAGTAGTAGTTTCCGATGCACATCTCGTGGCATTCTGTAATCTGTGGACTATCAGGGTGTTGATGAAACACAGAAATTGCATCGGGATTGAATACAACAGTCACCAACCGGACTTTCCTCCATGGGAGTAAAGTCTGACACAGTCTACCCTTGGATCGTTCCCAGGAGGACCAGTAGTAGTTTCCGATGCACATCTCGTGGCATTCTGTAATCTGTGGACTATCAGAGTGTTGATGAAACTCAGAAAATGCATCGGGATGAATACAACAGTCACCATGCACACTTTCCTGCATGGGAGTAACTCTCAAACAGTCTACGCTTTGATCGCTCCCTGGAAGTCCAGTAGTAGTTTCCGATGCACATCTGGTAGCATTCTGTAATCTGTGGACTATCAGAGTGTTGATGAAACACAGAACTTTCATCCGGATTAAATACAACAGTCACCATGCGCACATTCCTCCACGGGAGGTATGTCTCAAACAAACTACGCTTTGATCGTTCCCTGGAAGACCAGTAGTAGTTTCCGATGCACATATGGAGGTATTCTGTAATCTATAGACTATGAGAGTGTTGATGAAACACAGAATTTGCACCGGGATTGAATACAACAGTCACTATGCGCACTTTCCTCCATGGGAGTAACTCTCAAACAATCTACGCTTTGATCGTTCCCTGGAAGACCAGTAGTAGTTTCCGATGCACATCAGGTAGCATTCTGTAATCTGTGGACTATCAGAGTGTTGATGAAACATAGAAATTTTATCCGGATTGAATACCACAGTCACCATGCGGACTTTCCTCCACGGGAGTAATGTCACAAACAATCTACGCCTTTGATTGTTCCCTGGAAGACCAGTAGTAGTTTGCGATGCACATATGGTGGCATTCTGTAATGCGTAGACTATCAGATTGTTGATGAAACACAGTAATTGCATCGGGATTGAATACAGCAGTCACCATGCGCACTTTCCTCCATGGGAGTAATGTCTCTAACAGTCTACGATTTGATCGTTACCTGGAAGACCAGTAGTATTTTCCGATGCGCATCTGGAGGCTTTCTGTAATCTGTGGACTATCAGAGTGTTGATGAAACACAGAAATTCCATCGGGATTGAGTACAACAGTCTCCATGCGCCGTTTCCTCCATGGGAGTAATGTCTCAAACAGTCAACGCTTTGATCGTTCCCTGGAAGACCAGTAGTAGTTTCCGATGCACTTCTGGATGCCTTCCGTAATCTGTGGACTATCAGAGTGTTGATGTAACACAGAAATTGCATCGGGATTGAATACAACAGTCACCATGAGCACTTTCCTCCATGGGAGTAATTCTCAAACAGTCTACGCTTTGATCGTTCCCTGGAAGACAAGTAGTAGTTTCCGATGCACATCTGGTGGTATTCTCTAATCTGTGGACTATCAGAGTGTTGATGAAACACAGAATTTGCATCGGAATTGAATACAACAGTCACCATCCGCACTTTCCTCCATGGGAGTAATGTCTGAAACAGTCTACGCTTGGATCGTTCCCAGGAAGACCAGTAGCAGTTTCCGATGCACATCTCGTGTCATTCTGTAATCTGTGGAGTATCAGAGTGTTGATGAAACACGGAAATTGCATCGGGATTGAATACAACAGTCACCATGAGCACTTTCCTCCAAGGGAGTAATTCTCAAACAGTCTACGCTTTGATCGTTCCCTGGAAGACCAGTAGTAGTTTCCGATGCACATCTGGTGGAATTCTGTAATCTGTGGACTATCAGAGTGTTGATGAAACACAGAAATTGCATCGGGATTGAATACAACAATCACCATGAGCACTTTCCTCCACGGGAGGTATGTCTCAAACAGTCTACGCTTTGATCGTTCCCTGGAAGACCAGTAGTAGTTTCCGATGCACATCTGGTGGCATTCTGTAATCTGTGGTCTATCAGGGTGTTGATGAAACACAGAAATTGCATCGGGATTGAATACAACAGTCATTAACCGGACTTTCCTCCATGGGAGTAATGTCTGACACAGTCTACCCTTGGATCGTTCCCAGGAGGACCAGTAGTAGTTTCCGATGCACATCTCGTGGCATTCTGTAATCTGTGGACTATCAGAGTGTTGATGAAACACAGAAAATGCATCGGGATTGAATACAACAGTCACCATGCACACTTTCCTGCATGGGAGTAACTCTCAAACAGTCTACGCTTTGATCGCTCCCTGGAGGTCCAGTAGTAGTTTCCGATGCACATCTGGTAGCATTCTGTAATCTGTGGACTATCAGAGTGTTGATGAAACACAGAACTTTCATCCGGATTAAATACAATAGTCACCATGCGCACATTCCTCCACGGGAGGTATGTCTCAAACAAACTACGCTTTGATCGTTCCGTGGAAGACCAGTAGTAGTTTCCGATGCACATCTGGAGGTATTCTGTAATCTATAGACTATGAGAGTGTTGATGAAACACAGAATTTGCACCGGGATTGAATACAACAGTCACTATGCGCACTTTCCTCCATGGGAGTAACTCTCAAACAATCTACGCTTTGATCGTTCCCTGGAAGACCAGTAGTAGTTTCCGATGCACATCAGGTAGCATTCTGTAATCTGTGGACTATCAGAGTGTTGATGAAACATAGAAATTTTATCCGGATTGAATACCACAGTCACCATGCGCACTTTCCTCCACGGGAGTAATATCACAAACAATCTACGCCTTTGATTGTTCCCTGGAAGACCAGTAGTAGTTTGCGATGCACATATGGTGGCATTCTGTAATGCGTAGACTATCAGATTGTTGATGAAACACAGTAATTGCATCGGGATTGAATACAGCAGTCACCATGCGCACTTTCCTCCATGGGAGTAATGTCTCTAACAGTCTACGATTTGATCGTTACCTGGAAGACCAGTAGTATTTTCCGATGCACATCTGGAGGCTTTCTGTAATCTGTGGACTATCAGAGTGTTGATCAAACACAGAAATTCCATCGGGATTGAGTACAACAGTCTCCATGCGCCGTTTCCTCCATGGGAGTAATGTCTCAAACAGTCAACGCTTTGATCGTTCCCTGGAAGACCAGTAGTAGTTTCCGATGCACTTCTGGATGCCTTCCGTAATCTGTGGACTATCAGAGTGTTGATGTAACACAGAAATTGCATCGGGATTGAATACAACAGTCACCATAGGCACTTTCCTCCATGGGAGTAATGTCTCAAACAGTCTACGCTTTGATCGGTTCCTGGAAGACCAGTAGTAGCTTCCGATTTACATCTGGAGGCATTCTGTAATCTGTGGACTATCAGAGTGTTGATGAAACACAGAAATTGCATCGGGATTGAATACTACATTCACCATGCGCACTTTCCTCCATGGGAGTAATGTCTCAAACAGTCTACGCTTTGATCGTTCCCTAGAAGACCATTAGTAGTTTCCGATGCACATCTGGAGGCATTCCGTAATCTGTGGACTATCAGACTGTTGATGAAACACAGAAATTGCATCGGGATTGAATACAACAGTCACCATGCGCACATTCCTCCACGGGAGTAATGTCTCAAACAATCTCGGCTTTGATCGTTCCCTGGAAGACAAGTAGTAGTTTCCCATGCACATCTGGTGGCATTCTGTAATCTGTAGACTATCAGAGTGTTGATGAAACATAGAAATTGCGTCGGGGTTGAACACAACAGTCACCATGCGCACTTTCCTCCATGGGAGTAAATCTCAAACAGTCTACGCTTTTATCGTTCCCTGGAAGACCAGTAGTAGTTTCTGATGCACATCTGGAGGCATTCTGTAATCTGTGGACTATCAGAGTGTTGATGAAACACAGAAATTGCATCGGAATTGAATACAACAGTCACCATCCGCACTTTCCTCCATGGGAGTAATGTCTGAAACAGTCTACGCTTGGATCGTTCCCGGAAGACCAGTAGCAGTTTCCGATGCACATCTCGTGGCATTCTGTAATCTGTGGAGTATCAGAGTGTTGATGAAACACGGAAATTGCATCGGGATTGAATACAACAGTCACCATGCGCACTTTCCTCCATGGGAGTAATTCTCAAACAGTCTACGCTTTGATCGTTCCCTGGAAGACCAGTAGTAGTTTCCGATGCACATCTGGTGGCATTCTGTAATCTGTGGACTATCAGAGTGTTGATGAAACACGGAAATTGCATCGGGATTGAATACAACAATCACCATGAGCACTTTCCTCCACGGAAGGTATGTCTCAAACAGTCTACGCTTTGATCGTTCCGTGGTAGACCTGTATTAGTTTCCGATGCACATCTGGTGGCATTCTGTAATCTGTGGACTATCAGGGTGTTGATGAAACACAGAAATTGCATCGGGATTGAATACAACAATCAACATGAGCACTTTCCTCCACGGGAGGTATGTCTGAAACAGTCTACACTTGGATCGTTCCCAGGAAGACCAGTAGTAGTTTCCGAAGCACATCTCGTGGCATTCTGTAATCTGTGGACTATCAGAGTGTTGTTGAAATACAGAAAATGCATCGGGATAGAATACAACAGTCACCATGCGCACTTTCCTCCATGGGAGTAACTCTCAAACAATCTACGCTTTGATCGTTCCCTGGAAGACCAGTAGTAGTTTCCGATGCACATCAGGTAGCATTCTGTAATCTGGGGACTATCAGAGTGTTGATGAAACATAGAAATATCATCCGGATTGAATACAACAGTCACCATGCGCACTTTCCTCCACGGGAGGTATGTCTCTAACAGTTTACGATTTGATCGTTCCCTGGAAGGCCAGTAGTATTTTCCGATGCACATCTGGAGGCTTTCTGTAATCTGTGGACTATCAGAGTGATGATGAAACACAGAAATTCCATCGGGATTGAATACAACAGTCTCCATGCGCAGTTTCCTCCATGGGAGTAATGTTTCAAACAGTCAACGCTTTGATCGTTCCCTGGAAGACCAGTAGTAGTTTCCGATCCACATCTGGAAGCCTTCCGTAATCTGTGGACTATCAGAGTGTTGATGTAACACAGAATTTGCATCGGGATTGATTACAACACTCACCATGCGCACTTTCCTCCATGGGAGTAATGTCTCAAACAGTCTACGCTTTGATCGTTCCCTGGAAGACCAGTAGTAGCTTCCGATTAACATCTTTAGGCATTCTGTAATCTGTGGACTATCAGAGTGTTGATGAAACACAGAAATTGCATCGGGATTGAAGACAACAGTCACCATGCGCACTTTCCACCATGGCAGTAATGTCCCAAACAGTCTACGCTTTGATCGTTCCCTGAAAGACCAGTAGTATTTTCCGATGCACATCTGGAGGCTTTCTGTAATCTGTGGACTATCAGAGTGTTGATCAAACACAGAAATTCCATCGGGATTGAGTACAACAGTCTCCATCCGCCGTTTCCTCCATGGGAGTCATGTCTCAAACAGTCAACGCTTTGATCGTTCCCTGGAAGACCAGTAGTAGTTTCCGATGCACTTCTGGATGCCTTCCGTAATCTGTGGACTATCAGAGTGTTGATGTAACACAGAAATTGCATCGGGATTGAATACAACAGTCACCATAGGCACTTTCCTCCATGGGAGTAATGTCTCAAACAGTCTACGCTTTGATCGGTTCCTGGAAGACCAGTAGTAGCTTCCGATTTACATCTGGAGGCATTCTGTAATCTGTGGACTATCAGAGTGTTGATGAAACACAGAAATTGCATCGGGATTGAATACTACATTCACCATGCGCACTTTCCTCCATGGGAGTAATGTCTCAAACAGTCTACGCTTTGATCGTTCCCTAGAAGACCATTAGTAGTTTCCGATGCACATCTGGAGGCATTCCGTAATCTGTGGACTATCAGACTGTTGATGAAACACAGAAATTGCATCGGGATTGAATACAACAGTCACCATGCGCACATTCCTCCACGGGAGTAATGTCTCAAACAATCTCGGCTTTGATCGTTCCCTGGAAGACAAGTAGTAGTTTCCCATGCACATCTGGTGGCATTCTGTAATCTGTAGACTATCAGAGTGTTGATGAAACATAGAAATTGCGTCGGGGTTGAACACAACAGTCACCATGCGCACTTTCCTCCATGGGAGTAAATCTCAAACAGTCTACGCTTTTATTGTTCCCTGGAAGACCAGTAGTAGTTTCTGATGCACATCTGGTGGCATTCTGTAATCTGTGGACTATCAGAGTGTTGATGAAACACAGAAATTGCATCGGGATTGAATACAACAGTCACCATCCGCACTTTCCTCCATGGGAGTAATGTCTGAAACAGTCTACGCTTGGATCGTTCCCGGAAGACCAGTAGCAGTTTCCGATGCACATCTCGTGGCATTCTGTAATCTGTGGAGTATCAGAGTGTTGATGAAACACGGAAATTGCATCGGGATTGAATACAACAGTCACCATGCGCACTTTCCTCCATGGGAGTAATTCTCAAACAGTCTACGCTTTGATCGTTCCCTGGAAGACCAGTAGTAGTTTCCGATGCACATCTGGTGGCATTCTGTAATCTGTGGACTATCAGAGTGTTGATGAAACACGGAAATTGCATCGGGATTGAATACAACAATCACCATGAGCACTTTCCTCCACGGAAGGTATGTCTCAAACAGTCTACGCTTTGATCGTTCCCTGGTAGACCTGTAGTAGTTTCCGATGCACATCTGGTGGCATTCTGTAATCTGTGGACTATCAGGGTGTTGATGAAACACAGAAATTGCATCGGGATTGAATACAACAATCACCATGAGCACTTTCCTCCACGGGAGGTATGTCTGAAACAGTCTACACTTGGATCGTTCCCAGGAAGACCAGTAGTAGTTTCCGAAGCACATCTCGTGGCATTCTGTAATCTGTGGACTATCAGAGTGTTGTTGAAATGCAGAAAATGCATCGGGATAGAATACAACAGTCACCATGCGCACTTTCCTCCATGGGAGTAACTCTCAAACAATCTACGCTTTGATCGTTCCCTGGAAGACCAGTAGTAGTTTCCGATGCACATCAGGTAGCATTCTGTAATCTGGGGACTATCAGAGTGTTGATGAAACATAGAAATATCATCCGGATTGAATACAACAGTCACCATGCGCACTTTCCTCCACGGGAGGTATGTCTCTAACAGTTTACGATTTGATCGTTCCCTGGAAGGCCAGTAGTATTTTCCGATGCACATCTGGAGGCTTTCTGTAAACTGTGGACTATCAGAGTGATGATGAAACACAGAAATTCCATCGGGATTGAATACAACAGTCTCCATGCGCAGTTTCCTCCATGGGAGTAATGTTTCAAACGGTCAACGCTTTGATCGTTCCCTGGAAGACCAGTAGTAGTTTCCTATCCACATCTGGAAGCCTTCCGTAATCTGTGGACTATCAGAGTGTTGATGTAACACAGAATTTGCATCGGGATTGATTACAACACTCACCATGCGCACTTTCCTCCATGGGAGTAATGTCTCAAACAGTCTACGCTTTGATCGTTCCCTGGAAGACCAGTAGTAGCTTCCGATTAACATCTTTAGGCATTCTGTAATCTGTGGACTATCAGAGTGTTGATGAAACACAGAAATTGCATCGGGATTGAAGACAACAGTCACCATGCGCACTTTCCACCATGGCAGTAATGTCCCAAACAGTCTACGCTTTGATCGTTCCCTGAAAGACCAGTAGTAGTTTCCGATGCACATCAGGAGGCATTCTGTAATCTTTGGACTATCAGAGTGTTGATGAAACACAGAAATTGCATCGGGATTGAATACTACATTCACCATGCGCACTTTCCTCCATGGGAGTAAAGTCTCAAACAGTCTACGCTTTGATCGTTAACTGGAAGACCATTAGTAGTTTCCGATGCACATCTGGAGGCATTCCGTAATGTGTGGAATATCAGACTGTTGATGAAACACAGAAATTGCATCGCGATTGAATACAACAGTCACCATGCGCACATTCCTCCACGGGAGTAATGTCTCAAACAATCTACGCTTTGATCGTTCCCTGGAAGACAAGTAATAGTTTCCGATGCACATCTGGTGGCATTCTGTGATCTGTGGACTATCAGAGTGTTGATGAAACACAGAAATTGCATCGGGATTGAATACAACAGTCACCATGCGCACTTTAATCCATGGGAGTAATTCTCAAACAGTCTATGCTTTGATCGTTCCCTGGAAGACCAGTAGTAGTATCCGATGCACATCTGGTGGCATTCTGTAATCTGTAGACTATCAGAGTAATGATGAAACACAGAAATTGCATCGGGAATGAATACAACAGTCAACATGCGCACTTTCCTCCACGGGAGGTATGTCTCTAACAGTCTACGCTTTGATCGTTCCCTGGAAGACCAGTAGTAGTTTCCGATGAACATCTGGTGGCATTCTTTAATCTGTGGACTATCAGAGTGTTGATGAAACACAGATATTGCATCGGGATTGAACACAACAGTCACCATCCGCACTTTCCTCCATGGGAGTAAGTCTGAAACAGTCTACGTTTTGATCGTTCCCTGGAAGACCAGTAGTAGTTTCCGATGCACATCTCGTGGCATTCTGTAATCTGTTTACTATCAGAGTGTTGATGAAACACAGAAAATGCATCGCGATTGAATACAACAGTCACCATGCGCACTTTCCTCCATGGGAGTAATGTCTCAAAGAGTTTACGCTTTGATCGTTTTCTGGAAGACCAGTAGTAGTTTCCGATGCACATCTGGAGGCATTCTGTAATCTGTGGACTATTAGAGTGTTGATGAAACACAGAAATTCCATCGGGAGTGAATACAACAGTCACCATGCGCACTTTCCTCCACGGGAGTAATGTCTCAAACAAACTACGCCTTTGATTCTTCCCTGGAGGACCAGCAGTAGTTTGCGATGCACATATGGTGGCAATCTGTAATGCGTAGACTATCAGAGTGTTGATGAAACACAGTAATTGCAATAGGATTGAATACAACAGTCACCATGCGCAATTTCCTCCATGGGAGTAATGTCTGTAACAGTCTGCGCTTTGATCGTTCCCTGGAAGACAAGTAGTATTTTCCGTTGCACATCTTGAGGCTTTCTGTAATCTGTGGACTATCAGAGTGTTGATGAAACACAGAAATTGCTTCGGGATTGAATACAACAGTCTCCATGCGCAGTTTCCTCCATGGGAGTAATGTCTTAAACAGTCTACGCTTGTATCGTTCCCTGGAAGACCAGTAGTAGTTTCCGATGCACATCTGGATGCTTTCCGTAATCTGTGGATTATCAGAGTGTTGATGAAACACAGAAATAGCATCGGGATAGAATACAACAGTCACCATGCGCACTTTCCTCCATGGGAGTAATGTCTCAAACAGTCTACGCTTTGATCGTTCCCTGGAAGACCTGTAGTAGCTTCCGATTAACGTCTGGTGGTATTCTGTAATCTGTGGACTATCAGAGTGTTGATGAAACACAGAAATTGCATCGGGATTGAAGACAACAGTCACCATGCGCACTTTCCACCATGGGAGTAATGTCCCAAACAGTCTACGCTTTGATCGTTCCCTGGAAGACCAGTAGTAGTTTCCGAATCACATCTGATAGCATTCTGTAATCTGTGGACTATCAGAGTGTTGATGAAACACAGAAATTTCATCCGGATTGCATACAACAGTCACCATGCGCAGTTACCTCCATGGGAGTAATTCTCAAACAGTCTACGCTTTGATCGTTCCCTCGAAGACCAGTAGTAGTTTCCGATGCACATCTGGTGGCATTCTGTAATCTGTGGACTATCAGATTGTTGATGAAACACAGAAATTGCATCGGGATTGAATACAACAATCACCATGCGCACTTTCCTCCACGGGAGGTATGTCTAAAACAGTCTACGCTTTGATCGTTCCCTGGAAGACCAGTAGTAGTTTCCGATGCACATCTGGTGGCATTTTGTAATCTGTGGACTGTCAGAGTGTTGATGAAACACAGAAATTGCATCGGGATTGAATACAACAGTCACCATCCGCACTTTACTCCATGGGAGTAATGTCTGAAACAGTCTACGCTGGATCGTTCCCAGGAAGACCAGTAGTAGTTTCCGATGCACATCTCGTGGCATTCTGTAATCTGTGGACTATGGGAGTGTTGATGAAACACAGAATTTGCATCGGGATTGAATATAACAGTCACCATGCGCACTTTCCTCCACGGGAGTAATGTCTCAAACAAACTACGCCTTTGATCCTTCCCTGGAGGACCAGCAGTAGTTTGCGATGCACATATGGTGGCAATCTGTAATGCGTAGACTATCAGAGTGTTGATGAAACACAGTACTTGCATCTGGATTGAATACAACAGTCACCATGCGCAATTTCCTCCATGGGAGTAATGTCTGTAACAGTCTGCGCTTTGATCGTTCCCTGGAAGACAAGTAGTATTTTCCGTTGCACATCTTGAGGCTTTCTGTAATCTGTGGACTATCAGAGTGTTGATGAAACACAGAAATTGCTTCGGGATTGAATACAACAGTCTCCATGCGCAGTTTCCTCCATGGGAGTAATGTCTCAAACAGTCTACGCTTGTATCGTTCCCTGGAAGACCAGTAGAAGTTTCCGATGCACATCTGGATGCTTTCCGTAATCTGTGGATTATCAGAGTGTTGATGAAACACAGAAATTGCATCGGGATAGAATACAACAGTCACCATGCGCACTTTCCTCCATGGGAGTAATGTCTCAAACAGTCTACGCTTTGATCGTTCCCTGGAAGACCTGTAGTAGCTTCCGATTAACATCTGGTGGTATTCTGTAATCTGTGGACTATCAGAGTGTTGATGAAACACAGAAATTGCATCGGGATTGAAGACAACAGTCACCATGCGCACTTTCCACCATGGGAGTAATGTCCCAAACAGTCTACGCTTTGATCGTTCCCTGGGAGACCAGTAGTAGTTTCCGAATCACATCTGATAGCATTCTGTAATCTGTGGACTATCAGAGTGTTGATGAAACACAGAAATTTCATCCGGATTGCATACAACAGTCACCATGCGCAGTTTCCTCCATGGGAGTAATTCTCAAACAGTCTACGCTTTGATCGTTCCCTGGAAGACCAGTAGTAGTTTCCGATGCACATCTGGTGGCATTCTGTAATCTGTGGACTATCAGATTGTTGATGAAACACAGAAATTGCATCGGGATTGAATACAACAATCTCCATGCGCACTTTCCTCCGCGGGAGGTATGTCTCAAACAGTCTACGCTTTGATCGTTCCCTGGAAGACCAGTAGTAGTTTCCGATGCACATCTGGTGGCATTTTGTAATCTGTGGACTGTCAGAGTGTTGATGAAACACAGAAATTGCATCGGGATTGAATACAACAGTCACCATCCGCACTTTACTCCATGGGAGTAATGTCTGAAACAGTCTACGCTGGATCGTTCCCAGGAAGACCAGTAGTAGTTTCCGATGCACATCTCGTGGCATTCTGTAATCTGTGGACTATGAGAGTGTTGATGAAACACAGAATTTGCATCGGGATTGAATACAACAGTCACCATCCGCACTTTCCTCCATGGGAGTAATGTCTGAAACAGTCTACGCTTGGATCGTTCCCAGGAAGACCAGTAGTAGTTTCCGATGCACATCTCGTGGCATTCTGTAATCCGTGGAGTATCAGAGTGTTGATGAAACACGGAAATTGCATGGGGATTGAATACAACAGTCACCATCCGCACTTTCCTATATGGGTGTAATGTCTGAAACAGTCTACCCTTATATCGTTCCCAGGAAGACCAGTAGTAGTTTCCGATGCACATCTCGTGGCATTCTGTAATCTGTGGACTATCAGAGTGTTGATGAAACACAGAAAATTCATCGCGATTGAATACAACAGTCACCATGCGCACTTTCCTCCATGGGAGTAACTCTCAAACAGTCTACGCTTTGATCGTTCCCTGGAAGACCAGTAATAGTTTCCGATGCACATGTGGTAGCATTCTGTAATCTGTGGACTATCAGAGTGTTGATGAAACACAGAACTTTCAACCGGATTAAATACAACAGTCACCATGCGCACATTCCTCCATGGGAGGTATGTCTCAAACAAACTACGCTTTGATCGTTCCCTGGAAGACCAGTAGTAGTTTCCGATGCACATCTGGTGGCATTTTGTAATCTGTGGACTATCAGAGTGTTGATGAAACACAGAAATTGCATCGGGATTGAATACAACAATCACCATGAACATATCCTCCACGGGAGGTATGTCTCAAACAGTCTACGCTTTGATCGTTCCCTGGAAGACCAGTAGTAGTTTCCGATGCACATCTGGTGGCATTCTGTAATCTGTGGACTATCAGAGTGTTGATGAAACACAGAAATTTCATCCGGATTGAATACAACAGTCACCATGCGCACTTTCCTCCACGGGAGTATTGTCTCAAACAATCTACGCCTTTGACCGTTCCCTGGAAGACCAGTAGTATTTTGCGATGCACATATGGTGGCATTCTGTAATGCGTAGACTATCAGAGTGTTGATGAAACACAGTAATTGCATCGGGATTGAATACAACAGTCACCATGCGCCCTTTCCTATATGGGAGTAATGTCTCTAACAGTCTGCGCATTGATCGTTCCCTGGAAGACCAGTAGTATTTTCCGTTGCACATCTGGAGGCTTTCTGTAATCTGTGGACTATCAGAGTGTTGATGAAACACAGAAATTGCTTCGGGATTGAATACAACAGTCTCCATGCGCAGTTTCCGCCATGGGAGTAATGTCTCAAACAGTCTACGCTTTGATCGTTCCCTGGAAGACCAGTAGTAGTTTCCGATGCACATCTCGTGGCATTCTGCAATCTGTGGACTATCAGAGTGTTGATGAAACACAGAAAGTGCATCGGGATTGAATGCAACAGTCACCATGCGCTCTTTCCTCCATGGGAGTAACTCTCAAACAGTCTACGCTTTGATCGTTCCCTGGAAGATTAGTAGTAGTTTCCGAATCACATCTGGTAGCATTCTGTAATCTGTGGACTATCAGAGTGTTGATGAAACACAGAAATTTCATCCGGATTGCATACAACAGTCACCATGCGCACTTTCCTCCATGGGAGTAATTCTCAAACAGTCTACGCTTTGATCGTTTCCTGGAAGACCAGTAGTAGTTTCCGATGCACATCTGGTGGCATTCTGTGATCTGTGGGCTATCAGAGTGTTGATGAAACACAGAAATTGCATCGGGATTGAATACAACAGTCACCATGCGCACTTTCCTCCATGGGAGTAATTCTCAAACAGTCTATGCTTTGATCGTTCCCTGGAAGACCAGTAGTAGTTTCCGATGCACATCTGGTGGCATTCTGTAATCTGTGGACTATCAGAGTGTTGATGAAACACAGAAATTGCATCGGGAATGAATACAACAGTCAACATGCGCCCTTTCCTCCACGGGAGGTATGTCTCTAACAGTCTACGCTTTGATCGTTCCCTGGAAGACCAGTAGTAGTTTCCGATGCACATCCGGTGGCATTCTGTAGTCTGTGGACTATTAGAGTGTTGATGAAACACAGAAATTGCATCGGGATTGAATACAACAGTCACCATGCGCACTTTCCTCCACGGGAGTAATGTCTCAAACAATCTACGCCTTTGATCGTTCCCTGGAAGACCAGTAGTAGTTTGCGATGCACATATGGTGGCATTCTGTAATGCGTAGAGTATCAGAGTGTTGATGAAATACAGTAATTGCATCGGGATTGAATACAACAGTCACCATGCGCACTTTCGTCCATGGGATTAATGACTCTAACAGTCTGCGCTTTGATCGTATCCTGGAAGACCAGTAGTATTTTCCGTTGCACATCTGGAGGCTTTCTGTAATCTGTGGACTATCAGAGTGTTGATGAAACACAGAAATTGCTTCAGGATTGAATACAACAGTCTCCATGCGCAGTTTCCTCCATGGGAGTAATGTCTCAAACAGTCTACGCTTGGATCGTTCCCTGGAAGAACAGAAGTAGTTTCCGTTACACATCTGGATGCTTTCCGTAATCTGTGGAATATCAGAGTGTTGATGAAACACAGATATTGCATCGGGATTGAAGACAACAGTCACCATGCGCACTTTCCACCATGGGAGTAATGTCCCAAACAGTCTACGCTTTGATCGTTCCCTGGAAGACCAGTAGTTGTTTCCGATGCACATCGGGAGGCATTCTGTAATCTGTGGACTATCAGAGAGTTGATGAAACACAGAAATTGCATCGGGATTGAATACTATATTCACCATGCGCACTTTCCTCCACGGGAGGTATGTCTCAAACAGTCTACGCTTTGATCGTTCCCTGGAAGACCAGTAGTAGTTTCCGCTGCACATCTGGTTGCATTCTGTAATCTGTGGACTATCAGAGTGTTGATGAAACACAGAAATTACATCAGGATTGAATACAACAGTCACCATCCGCACTTTCCTCCATGGGAGTAGTGTCTGAAACAGTCTACACTTGGATCGTTCCCTTATCATTTAGCTACAAAATAGCAGGTCAGAAACTGGAATTAGTTAATTCCATAAATTATCTGGGACTACTCATTAGGAGTGATTTAAAATGGAATGATCATATAAAGTTGATCGTCGGTAAAGCAGATGCCAGACTGAGATTCATTGGAAGAATCTTAAGGAAATGCAATCCGACACCAAAGGAAGTAGGTTTCAGTACGCTTTTTCGCCCAATGCTTGAATACTGCTCAGCAGTGTGGGATCCGCACCAGGTAGGATTGATAGAAGAGATAGAGAAGATCCAACGGAGAGCTGCGTGCTTCGTTACAGGATCATTTAGTAATTGCGAAAGCGTTACGGAGATGATAGATAAACTCCAGTGGAAGACTCTGCAGGAGAGACGCTCAGTAGCTCGGTACGGGCTTATGTTAAAGTTTCGAGATAATACCTTCACCGAAGAGTCAAGCAGTATATTGCTCCCTCCTACGTATATCTCGCGAAGAGACCATGAGGATAAAATCAGAGAGATTAGAGCCCACACAGAAGCATACCGACAATCCTTCTTTCCACGTACAATACGAGACTGGAATAGAAGGGAGAACCGATAGAGGTACTCAGGGTACCCTCCGCCACACACCGTCAGGTGGCTTGCGGAATATGGATGTAGATGTAGATGTAGTAGTTTCCGATGCACATCTCGTGGCATTCTGTAATCTGTGGACTATCAGAATGTTGATGAAACACAGAAATTGCATCGGGATTGAATACAACAGTCACCATCCGCACTTTACTCCATGGGAGTAATGTCTGAAACAGTCTACGCTTGGATCGTTCCCAGGAAGACCAGTAGTAGTTTCCGATGCACATCTCGCCGCATTCTGTAATCTGTGGACTATCAGAGTGTTGATGAAACACAGAATTTGCATCGGGATTGAATACAACATTCACCATCCGCACTTTCCTCCATGGGAGTAATGTCTGAAACAGTCTACGCTTGGATCGTTCCCAGGAAGACCAGTTGCAGTTTCCGATGCACATCTCGTGGCATTCTGTAATCTGTGGAGTATCAGAGTGTTGATGAAACACGGAAATTGCATTGGGATTGAATACAAGAGTCACCATGCGCACTTTCCTCCATGGGAGTAATTCTCAAACAGTCTACGATTTGATCGTTCCCTGGAAGACCAGTAGTAGTTTCCGATGCACATCTGGTGGCATTCTGTAATCTGTTTACTATCAGAGTGTTGATGAAACACAGAAATTGCATCGGGATTGAATACAACAGTCACCATGCGCACTTTCCTCCATGGGAGTAATGTCTCTAACAGTCTACGCTTTGATCGTTCCCTGGAAGACCAGTAGTAGTTTCCGATGCACATCTGGAGGTATTCTGTAATCTGCAGACTATGAGAGTGTTGATGGAACACAGAATTTACATCGGGATTGAATACAACAGTCTCCATGCGCAGTATCCTCCATGGGAGTAATGTCTCAAACAGTCTACGCTTGGATCGTTCCCTGGAAGACCAGTTGTAGTTTCCGATGCACATCTGGATGCTTTCCGTAAGCTGTGGACTATCAGAGTGTTGATGAAACACAGAAATTGCATCGGGATTGAATACAACAGTCACCATGCGTACTTTCCTCCATGGGAGTAATGTCTCAAACAGTCTACGCTTTGATCGTTCCCTGGAAGACCAGTAGTAGCTCCCGATTAACATCTGGTGGTGTTCTGTAATCTGTGGACTATCAGAGTGTTGATGAAACACAGAAATTGCATCGGGATTGAAGACAACAGTCACCATGCGCAGTATCCTCCATGGGAGTAATGTCTCAAACAGTCTACGCTTTGATCGTTCCCTGGAAGACCAGTAGTTGTTTCCGGTGCACATCGGGAGGCATTCTGTAATCTGTGGACTATCAGAGTGTTGATGAAACACAGAAATTGAATCGGGATTGAAGACAACAGTCACCATGCGCACTTTCCTCCATGGGAGTAATGTCTCAAACAGTCTACGCTTTGATCGTTCCCTGGAAGACCAGTAGTAGCTTCCGATTAACATCTGGTGGTGTTCTGTAATCTGTGGACTATCAGAGTGTTGATGAAACACAGAAATTGCATCGGGATTGAATACAACAGTCACCATGCGCACTTTCCTCCATGGGAGTAACTCTCAAACAATCTACGCTTTTATCGATCCCTGGAAGACCAGTAGTAGTTTCCGATGCACATCAGGTAGCATTCTGTAATCTGTGGACTATCAGAGTGTTGATGAAACATAGATATTTCATCCGGATTTAATACAACAGTCACCATGCGCACTTTCATCCACGGGAGTAATGTCTCAAACAATCTACGCCTTTGATCATTCCCTGGAAGACCAGTAGTAGTTTGCGATGCACATATGGTGGCATTCTGTAATGCGTAGACTATCAGAGTGTTGATGAAACACAGTAATTGCATCGGGATTGAATACAACAGTCACCATGCGCACTTTCCTCCATGGGAGTAATGTCTGAAACAATCTACGCTTGGATCGTTCCCAGGAAGACCAGTTGCAGTTTCCGATGCACATCTCGTGGCATTCTGTAATCTGTGGAGTATCAGGGTGTTGATGAAACACGGAAATTGCATTGGGATTGAATACAACAGTCACCATGCGCACTTTCCTCCATGAGAGTAATTCTCAAACAATCTACGCTTTGATCGCTCTCTGGAAGACCAGTAGTAGTTTCCGATGCACATCTCGCCGCATTCTGTAATCTGTGGACTATCAGAGTGTTGATGAAACACAGAATTTGCATCGGGAATGAATACAACATTCACCATCCGCACTTTCCTCCATGGGAGTAATGTCTGAAACAGTCTACGCTTGGATCGTTCCCAGGAAGACCAGTTGCAGTTTCTGATGCACATCTCGTGGCATTCTGTAATCTGTGGAGTATCAGAGTGTTGATGAAACACGGAAATTGCATTGGAATTGAATACAACAGTCACCATGCGCACTTTCCTCCATGGGAGTAATTCTCAAACAGTCTACGCTTTGATCGTTCCCTGGAAGACCAGTAGTAGTTTCCGATGCACATCTGGTGGCATTCTGTAATCTGTGGACTATCAGAGTGTTGATGAAACACAGAATTTACATCGGGATTGAATACAACAGTCTCCATGCGCAGTATCCTCCATGGGAGTAATGTCTCAAACAGTCTACGCTTGGATCGTTCCCTGGAAGACCAGTTGTAGTCTCCGATGCACATCTGGATGCTTTCCGTAAACTGTGGACTATCAGAGTGTTGATGAAACACAGAAATTGCATCGGGATTGAATACAACAGTCACCATGCGCACTTTCCTCCATGGGAGTGATGTCTCAAACAGTCTACGCTTTGATCGTTCCCTGGAAGACCAGTAGTAGCTTCCGATTAACATCTGGTGGTGTTCTGTAATCTGTGGACTATCAGAGTGTTGATGAAACACAGAAATTGCATCGGGATTGAAGACAACAGTCACCATGCGCAGTATCCTCAATGGGAGTAATGTCTCAAACAGTCTACGCTTTGATCGTTCCCTGGAAGACCAGTAGTTGTTTCCGATGCACATCTGGAGTCATTCTGTAATCTGTGGACTATGAGAGTGTTGATGAAACACAGAATTTACATCGGGATTGAATACAACAGTCACCATGCGCACTTTCCTCCATGGGAGTAATGTCTCAAACAGTCTACGCTTTGATCATTCCCTGGAAGACCAGTAGTAGCTTCCGATTAACATCTGGTGGTGTTTTGTAATCTGTGGACTATCAGAGTGTTGATGAAACACAGAAATTGCATCGGGATTGAAGACAACAGTCACCATGCGCACTTTCCACCATGGGAGTAATGTCCCAAACAGTCTACGCTTTGATCGTTCCCTGGAAGACCAGTAGTTGTTTCCGATGCACATCTGGAGGCATTCTGTAATCTGTGGACTGTCAGAGTGTTGATGAAACACAGAAATTGAATCGGGATTGAAGACAACAGTCACCATGCGCACTTTCCTCCATGGGAGTAATGTCTCAAACAGTCTACGTTTTGATCGTTCCCTGGAAGACCAGTAGTAGCTTCCGATTAACATCTGGTGGTGTTCAGTAATCTGTGGACTATCAGAGTGTTGATGAAACACAGAATTTACATCGGGATTGAATACAACAGTCTCCAAGCGCAGTATCCTCCATGGGAGTAATGTCTCAAACAGTCTACGCTTGGATCGTTCCCAGGAAGACCAGTTGTAGTTTCCGATGCACATCTGGATGCTTTCCGTAAACTGTGGACTATCAGGGTGTTGATGAAACACAGAAATTGCATCGGGATTGAATACAACAGTCACCATGCGCACTTTCCTCCATGGGAGTAATGTCTCAAACAGTCTACGCTTTGATCGTTCCCAGGAAGACCAGTAGTAGTTTCCGATGCACATCTCGCCGCATTCTGTAATCTGTGGACTATCAGAGTGTTGATGAAACACAGAATTTGCATCGGGATTGAATACAACATTCACCATCCGCACTTTCCTCCATGGGAGTAATGTCTGAATCAGTCTACGCTTGGGTCGTTCCCAGAAAGACCAGTTGCAGTTTCCGATGCACATCTCGTGGCATTCTGTAATCTGTGGAGTATCAGAGTGTTGATGAAACACGGAAATTGCATTGGGATTTAATACAAGAGTCACCATGCGCACTTTCCTCCATGGGAGTAATTCTCAAACAGTCTACGCTTTGATCGTTCCCTGGAAGACCAGTAGTAGTTTCCGATGCACATCTGGTGGCATTCTGTAATCTGTGGACTATCAGAGTGTTGATGAAACACAGAAATTGCATCGGGATTGAAGACAACAGTCACCATGCGCACTTTCCTCCATGGGAGTAACTCTCAAACAATCTACGCTTTTATCGATCCCTGGAAGACCAGTAGTAGTTTCCGATGCACATCAGGTAGCATTCTGTAATCTGTGGACTATCAGAGTGTTGATGAAACATAGATATTTCATCCGGATTTAATACAACAGTCACCATGCACACTTTCATCCACGGGAGTAATGTCTCAAACAGTCTACGCTTTGATCTTTCCCTGGAAGACCAGTAGTTGTTTCCGATGCACATCGGGAGGCATTCTGTAATCTGTGGACTATGAGAGTGTTGATGAAACACAGAATTTACATCGGGATTGAATACAACAGTCACCATGCGCACTTTCCTCCATGGGAGTAATGTCTCTAACAGTCTACGCTTTGACCGTTCCCTGGAAGACCAGTAGTAGTTTCCGATGCACATCTGGAGGTATTCTGTAATCTGCAGACTATGAGAGTGTTGATGAAACACAGAATTTACATCGGAATTGAATACAACAGTCTCCATGCGCAGTATCCTCCATCGGAGTAATGTCTCAAACAGTCTACACTTGGATCGATCCCTGGATGACCAGGTTGTAGTTTCCGATGCACATCTGGATGCTTTCCGTAAACTGTGGACTATCAGAGTGTTGATGAAACACAGAAATTGCATCGGGATTGAATACAACAGTCACCATGCGCACTTTCCTCCATGGGAGTAATGTCTCAAACAGTCTACGCTTTGATCGTTCCCTGGAGACCAGTAGTAGCTCCCGATTAACATCTGGTGGTGTTCTGTAATCTGTGGACTATCAGAGTGTTGATGAAACACAGAAATTGCATCGGGATTGAAGACAACAGTCACCATGCGCAGTATCCTCCATGGGAGTAAAGTCTCAAACAGTCTACGCTCTGATCGTTCCCTGGAAGACCAGTAGTTGTTTCCGATGCACATCGGGAGGCATTCTGTAATCTGTGGACTATCAGAGTGTTGATGGAACACAGAAATTGAATCGGGATTGAAGACAACAGTCACCATGCGCACTTTCCTCCATGGGAGTAATGTCTCAAACAGTCTACGCTTTGATCGTTCCCTGGAAGACCAGTAGTAGCTTCTGATTAACATCTGGTGGTGTTCTGTAATCTGAGGACTATCAGAGTGTTGATGAAACACAGAAATTGCATCGGGATTGAATACAACAGTCACCATGCGCACTTTCCTTAATGGGAGTAACTCTCAAACAATCTACGCTTTTATCGATCCCTGGAAGACCAGTAGTAGTTTCCGATGCACATCAGGTAGCATTTTGTAATCTGTGGACTATCAGAGTGTTGATGAAACATAGATATTTCATCCGGATTTAATACAACAGTCACCATGCGCACTTTCATCCACGGGAGTAATGTCTCAAACAATCTACGCCTTTGATCATTCCCTGGAAGACCAGTAGTAGTTTGCGATGCACATATGGTGGCATTCTGTAATGCGTAGACTATCAGAGTGTTGATGAAACACAGTAATTGCATCGGGATTGAATACAACAGTCACCATGCGCACTTTCCTCCATGGGAGTAATGTCTGAAACAGTCTACGCTTGGATCGTTCCCAGGAAGACCAGTTGCAGTTTCCGATGCACATCTCGTGGCATTCTGTAAACTGTGGAGTATCAGAGTGTTGATGAAACACGGAAATTGCATTGGGATTGAATACAACAGTCACCATGCGCACTTTCCTCCATGGGAGTAATTCTCAAACAGTCTACGCTTGGATCGTTCCCTGGAAGACCAGTAGTAGTTTCCGATGCACATCTGGTGGCATTCTGTAATCTGTGGACTATCAGAGTGTTGATGAAACACAGAAATTGCATCGGGATTGAATACAACAGTCACCATGCGCACTTTCCTCCATGGGAGTAATGTCTCAAACAGTCTACGCTTTGATCATTCCCTGGAAGACCAGTAGTAGCTTCCGATTAACATCTGGTGTTGTTCTGTAATCTGTGGACTATCAGAGTGTTGATGAAACACAGAAATTGCATCGGGATTGAAGACAACAGTCACCATGCGCACTTTCCACCATGGGAGTAATGTCCCAAACAGTCTACGCTTTTATCGTTCCCTGGAAGACCAGTAGTTGTTTTCGATGCACATCGGGAGGCATTCTGTAATCTGCAGACTATGAGAGTGTTGATGAAACACAGAATTTACATCGGGATTGAATACAACAGTCTCCATGCGCAGTATCCTCCATGGGAGTAATGTCTCAAACAGTCTACGCTTGGATCGTTCCCTGGAAGACCAGTAGTAGTTTCCGATGCACATCTGGATGCTTTCCGTAAACTGTGGACTATCAGAGTGTTGATGAAACACAGAAATTGCATCGGGATTGAATACAACAGTCACCATGCGCACTTTCCTCCATGGGAGTAATGTCTCAAACAGTCTACGCTTTGATCGTTCCCTGGAAGACCAGTAGTAGCTTCCGATTAACATCTGGTGGTGTTCTGTAATCTGTGGACTATCAGAGTGTTGATGAAACACAGAAATTGCATCGGGATTGAAAACAACAGTCACCATGCGCAGTATCCTCCATGGGAGTAATGTCTCAAACAGTCTACGCTTTGATCGTTCCCTGGACGACCAGTAGTTGTTTCCGATGCACATCGGAAGGCATTCTGTAATCTGTGGACTATGAGAGTGTTGATGAAACACAGAATTTACATCGGGATTGAATACAACAGTCTCCATGCGCAGTATCCTCCATGGGAGTAATGTCTCAAACAGTCTACGCTTGGATCGTTCCCTGGAAGACCAGTTGTAGTTTCCGATGCACATCTGGATGCTTTCCGTAAACTGTGGACTATCAGAGTGTTGATGAAACACAGATATTGCATCGGGATTGAATACAACAGTCACCATGCGCACTTTCCTCCATGGGAGTAATGTCTCAAACAGTCTACGCTTTGATCATTCCCTGGAAGACCAGTAGTAGCTTCCGATTAACATCTGGTGGTGTTCTGTAATCTGTGGACTATCAGAGTGTTGATGAAACACAGAAATGGCATCGGGATTGAAGACAACAGTCACCATGCGCACTTTGCACCTTGGGAGTAATGTCCCAAGCAGTCTACGCTTTGATCGTTCCCTGGAAGACCAGTAGTAGTTTCCGATGCACATCGGGAGGCATTCTGTAATCTGTGGACTATGAGAGTGTTGATGAAACACAGAATTTACATCGGGATTGAATACAACAGTCTCCATGCGCAGTATCCTCCATGGGAGTAATGTCTCAAACAGTCTACGCTTTGATCGTTCCCTGGAAGACCAGTTGTAGTTTCCGATGCACATCTGGATGCTTTCCGTAATCTGTGGACTATCAGAGTGTTGATGAAACACAGAAATTGCATCGGGATTGAATACAACAGTCACCATGCGCACTTTCCTACATGGGAGTAATGTCTCAAACAGTCCACGCTTTGATCATTCCCTGGAAGACCAGTAGTAGCTTCCGATTAACATCTGGTGGTGTTCTGTAATCTGTGGACTATCAGAGTGTTGATGAAACACAGAAATTGCATCGGGATTGAAGACAACAGTCACCATGCGCACTTTCCACCATGGGAGTAATGTCCCAAACAGTCTACGCTTTGATCGTTCCCTGGAAGACCAGTAGTTGTTTCCGATGCACATCGGGAGGCATTCTGTAATCTGTGGACTATCAGAGTGTTGATGAAACACAGAAATTGAATCGGGATTGAAGACAACAGTCACCATGCGCACTTTCCTCCATGGGAGTAATGTCTCAAACAGTCTACGCTTTGATCGTTCCCTGGAAGACCAGTAGTACCTTCCGATTAACATCTGGTGGTGTTCTGTAATCTGTGGACTATCAGAGTGTTGATGAAACACAGAAATTGCATCGGGATTGAATACAACAATCACCATGCGCACTTTCCTCCATGGGAGTAACTCTCAAACAATCTACGCTTTTATCGATCCCTGGAAGACCAGTAGTAGTTTCCGATGCACATCAGGTAGCATTCTGTAATCTGTGGACTATCAGAGATTTGATGAAACATAGATATTTCATCCGGATTTAATACAACAGTCACCATGCGCACTTTCATCCACGGGAGTAATGTCTCAAACAATCAACGCCTTTGATCATTCCCTGGAAGACCAGTAGTAGTTTGCGATGCACATCTGGAGGTATTCTGTAATCTGCAGACTATGAGGGTGTTGATGAAACACAGAATTTACATCGGGATTGAATACAACAGTCACCATGCGCACTTTCCTCCATGGGAGTAATTCTCAAACAGTCTACGCTTTGATCGTTCCCTGGAAGACCAGTAGTAGTTTCCGATGCACATCTGTAGGCATTCTGTAATCTGTGGACTATCAGAGTGTTGATGAAACACAGAGCTTTCATCCGGATTAAATACAACAGTCACCATGCGCACATTCCTCCACGGGAGGTATGTCTCAAACAAACTACGCTTTGATCGTTCCCTGGAAGACCAGTAGTAGTTTCCGATGCACATCTGGAGGTATTCTGTAATCTGTAGACTATGAAAGTGTTGATGAAACACAGAATTTGCATCGGGATTGAATACAACAGTCACCATGCGCACTTTCCTCCATGGGAGTAACTCTCAAACAATCTACGCTTTTATCGATCCCTGGAAGACCAGTAGTAGTTTCCGATGCACATCAGGTAGCATTCTGTAATCTGTGGACTATCAGAGTGTTGATGAAACATAGATATTTCATCCGGATTTAATACAACAGTCACCATGTGCACTTTCATCCACGGGAGTAATGTCTCAAACAATCTACGCCTTTGATCATTCCCTGGAAGACCAGTAGTAGTTTGCGATGCACATATGGTGGCATTCTGTAATGCGTAGACTATCAGAGTGTTGATGAAACACAGTAATTGCATCGGGATTGAATACAACAGTCACCATGCGCACTTTCCTCCATGGGAGTAATGTCTCTAACAGTCTACGCTTTGATCGTTCCCTGGAAGACCAGTAGTAGTTTCCGATGCACATCTGGCGGTGTTCTGTAATCTGTGGACTATCAGAGTGTTGATGAAACACAGAAATTGCATCGGGATTGAATACAACAGTCACCATGCGCACTTTCCTCCATGGGAGTAACTCTCAAACAATCTACGCTTTTATCGATCCCTGGAAGACCAGTAGTAGTTTCCGATGCACATCAGGTAGCATTCTGTAATCTGTTGACTATCAGAGATTTGATGAAACATAGATATTTCATCCGGATTTAATACAACAGTCACCATGCGCACTTTCATCCACGGGAGTAATGTCTCAAACAATCTACGCCTTTGATCATTCCCTGGAAGACCAGTAGTAGTTTGCGATGCACATATGGTGGCATTCTGTAATGCGTAGACTATCAGAGTGTTGAAGAAACACAGTAATTGCATCGGGATTAAATACAACAGTCACCATGCGCACTTTCCTCCATGGGAGTAATGTCTCTAACAGTCTACGCTTTGATCGTTCCCTGGAAGACCAGTAGTAGTTTCCGTTGCACATCTGGAGGTATTCTGTAATCTGCAGACTATGAGAGTGTTGATGAAACACAGAATTTACATCGGGATTGAATACAACAGTCACCATGCGCACTTTCCTCCATGGGAGTAATTCTCAAACAGTGTACGCTTTGATCGTTCCCTGGAAGACCAGTAGTAGTTTCCGATGCACATCTGTAGGCATTCTGTAATCTGTGGACTATCAGAGTGTTGATGAAACACAGAGCTTTCATCCGGATTAAATACAACAGTCACCATGCGCACATTCCTCCACGGGAGGTATGTCTCAAACAAACTACGCTTTGATCGTTCCCTGGAAGACCAGTAGTAGTTTCCGATGCACATCTGGAGGTATTCTGTAATCTGTAGACTATGAAAGTGTTGATGAAACACAGAATTTGCATCGGGATTGAATACAACAGTCACCATGCGCACTTTCCTCCATGGGAGTAACTCTCAAACAATCTACGCTTTTATCGATCCCTGGAAGACCAGTAGTAGTTTCCGATGCACATCAGGTAGCATTCTGTAATCTGTGCACTATCAGAGATTTGATGAAACATAGATATTTCATCCGGATTTAATACAACAGTCACCATGCGCACTTTCATCCACGGGAGTAATGTCTCAAACAATCTACGCCTTTGATCATTCCCTGGAAGACCAGTAGTAGTTTGCGATGCACATATGGTGGCAATCTGTAATGCGTAGACTATCAGAGTGTTGAAGAAACACAGTAATTGCATCGGGATTGAATACAACAGTCACCATGCGCACTTTCCTCCATGGGAGTAATGTCTCTAACAGTCTACGCTTTGATCGTTCCCTGGAAGACCAGTAGTAGTTTCCGATGCACATCTGGAGGTATTCTGTAATCTGCAGACTATGAGAGTGTTGATGAAACACAGAATTTACATCGGGATTGAATACAACAGTCTCCATGCGCAGTAGCCTCCATGGGAGTAATGTCTCAAACAGTCTACGCTTGGATCGTTCCCTGGAAGACCAGTTGTAGTTTCCGATGCACATCTGGATGCTTTCCGTAAACTGTGGACTATCAGAGTGTTGATGAAACACAGAAATTGCATCGGGATTGAATACAACAGTCACCATGCGCACTTTCCTCCATGGGAGTAATGTCTCAAACAGTCTACGCTTTGATCGTTCCCTGGAAGACCAGTAGTAGCTTCCGATTAACATCTGGTGGTGTTTTGTAATCTGTGGACTATCAGAGTGTTGATGAAACACAGAAATTGCATCGGGATTGAAGACAACAGTCACCATGCGCACTTTCCACCATGGGAGTAATGTCCCAAACAGTCTACGCTTTGATCGTTCCATGGAAGACCAGTAGTTGTTTCCGATGCACATCGGGAGGCATTCTGTAATCTGTGGACTATCAGAGTGTTGATGAAACACAGAAATTGAATCGGGATTGAAGACAACAGTCACCATGCGCACTTTCCTCCATGGGAGTAATGTCTCAAACAGTCTACGCTTTGATCGTTCCCTGGAAGACCAGTAGTAGCTTCCGATTAACATCTGGTGGTGTTCTGTAATCTGTGGACTATCAGAGTGTTGATGAAACACAGAAATTGCATCGGGATTGAAGACAACAGTCACCATGCGCATTTTCCACCATGGGAGTAATGTCCCAAACAGTCTACGCTTTGATCGTTCCCTGGAAGACCAGTAGTTGTTTCCGATGCACATCGGGAGGCATTCTGTAATCTGTGGACTATCAGAGTGTTGATGAAACACAGAAATTGCATCGGGATTGAATACTACATTCACCATGCGCACTTTCCTCCATGGGAGTAATTCTCAAACAGTCTACGCTTTGATCGTTCCCTGGAAGACCAGTAGTAGTTTCCGATGCACATCTGGTGGCATTCTGTAATCTGTGGACTATCAGAGTGTTGATGAAACACAGAAATTGCATCGGGATTGAATACGACAATCACCATGAGCACTTTCCTCCACGGGAAGTATGTCTCAAACAGTCTACGCTTTGATCGTTCCCTGGAAGACCAGTAGTAGTTTCCGATGCACATATGGTGGCATTCTGTAATGCGTAGACTATCAGAGTGTTGATGAAACACAGTAATTGCATCGGTATTGAATACAACAGTCATCATGCGCACTTTCCTCCATGGGAGTAATGTCTCTAACAGTCTGCGCTTTGATCGTTCCCTGGAAGACCAGTAGTATTTTCCGTTGCACATCTGGAGGCTTTCTGTAATCTGTGGACTATCAGAGTGTTGATGAAATACAGAAATTGCTTCGGGATTGAATACAACAGTCTCCATGCGCAGTATCCTCCATGGGATTAATGTCTCAAACAGTCTACGCTTGGATCGTTCCCTGGAAGACCAGTTGTAGTTTCCGATGCACATCTGGATGCTTTCCGTAAAATGTGGACTATCAGAGTGTTGACGAAACACAGAAATTGCATCGGGATTGAATACAACAGTCACCATGCGCACTTTCCTCCATGGGAGTAATGTCTCAAACAGTCTACGCTTTCATCGTTCCCTGGAAGACCAGTAGTAGCTTCCGATTAACATCTGGTGGTGTTCTGTAATCTGTGGACTATCAGAGTGTTGATGAAACACAGAAATTGCATCGGGATTGAAGACAACAGTTACCATGCGCACTTTCCACCATGGGAGTAATGTCCCAAACAGTCTACGCTTTGATCGTTCCCTGGAAGACCAGTAGTTGTTTCCAATGCACATCGGGAGGCATTCTGTAATCTGTGGACTATCAGAGTGTTGATGAAACACAGAAATTGCATCGGGATTGAAGACAACAGTCACCATGCGCACTTTCCTCCACGGGAGGTATGTCTCAAATAGTCTACGCTTTGATCGTTCCCTGGAAGACCAGTAGTAGTTTCCGATGCACATCTGGTGGCATTCTGTAATCTGTGGACTATCAGAGTGTTGATGAAACACAGAAATTGCATCGGGATTGAATACAACAGTCACCATCCGCAATTTACTCCATGGGAGTAATGTCTGAAACAGTCTACGCTTGGATCGTTCCCTTATCATTTAGCTACAAAAAAGCAGGTCAGCAACTGGAAGTAGTTAATTCCATAAATTATCTGGGAGTACTCATTAGGAGTGATTTAAAATGGAATGTTCATGTAAAGTTGTTCGTCGGTAAAGCAGATACCAGACTGAGATTCATTGGAAGAATCTTAAGGAAATGCAATCCGACAACAAAGGAAGTAGGTTACAGTACGCTTTTTGGCCCAAAGCTTGAATACTGCTCAGCAGTGTGGGATCCGCACCAATTAGGGTTGATAGAAGAGATAGAGAAGATCCAACGGAGAGCAGCGCCCTTCGTTACAGGATCATTTAGTAATTGCGAAAGCGTTACGGAGATGATAGATAAATTCCAGTGGAAGACTCTGCAGGAGAGACGCTCAGTAGCTCGGTACGGGCTTTTGTTAAAGTTTCGAGAACATACCTTCACCGAAGAGTCAAGCAGTATATTGCTCCCTCCTACGTATATCTCGTGAAGAGACCATGAGGATAAAATCAGAGAGATTAGAGCCCACACAGAAGCATACCGACAATCCTTCTTTTCACGTACAATACGAGACTGGAATAGAAGGGAGAACCGATAGAGGTACTCAGGGTACCCTCCGACACACACCGTCAGTTGGCTTGCGGAATATGGATGTAGATGTAGATGCAGTAGTTTCCGATGCACATCTCGTGGCATTCTGTAATCTGTGGACTATCAGAGTGTTGATGAAACACAGAAAATGCATCGGGATTGAATACAACAGTCACCATGTGCACTTTCTTCCATGGGAGTAACTCTCAAACAGTCTACGCTTTGATCGTTCCCTGGAAGACCAGTAGTAGTTTCCGAATCATATCTGGTAGCATTCTGTAATCTGTGGACTATCAGAGTGTTGATGAAACACAGAAATTTCATCCGGATTGAATACAACAGTCACCATCCGCAATTTACTCCATGGGAGTAATGTCTGAAACAGTCTACGCTTGGATCGTTCCCAGGAAGACCAGTAGTAGTTTCCGATGCACATCTCGTGGCATTCTGTAATCTGTGGACTATCAGAGTGTTGATGGAACACAGAATTTGCATCGGGATTGAATACAACAGTCACCATCCGCACTTTCCTCCATGGGAGTAATGTCTGAAACAGTCTACTCTTGGATCGTTCCCAGGAAGACCAGTAGCAGTTTCCGATGCACATCTCGTGGCATTCTGTAATCTGTGGAGTATCAGAGTGTTGATGAAACACGGAAATTGCATCGGGATTGAATACAACAGTCACCATGCGCACTTTCCTCCATGGGAGTAATTCTCGAACAGTCTACGCTTTGATCGTTCCCTGGAAGACAAGTAGTAGTTTGCGATGCACATCTGGTTTCATTCTGTAATCTGTGGACTATCAGAATGTTGATGAAACACAGAAATTGCATCGGGATTGAATACAGCAATCACCATGAGCACTTTCCTCCACGGGAGGTATGTCTCAAACAGTCTACGCTTTGATCGTTCCCCTGAAGACCAGTAGTAGTTTCCGATGCACATCTGGTGGCATTCTGTAATCTGTGGACTATCAGAGTGTTGATGAAACACAGAGCTTTCATCCGGATTAAATACAACAGTCACCATGCGCACATTCCTCCACGGGAGGTATGTCTCAAACAAACTACGCTTTGATCGTTCCCTGGAAGACCAGTAGTAGTTTCCGATGCACATCTGGTGGCATTCTGTAATCTGTGGACTATCAGAGTGTTGATGAAACACAGAAATTGCATCGGGATAGAATACAACTATCACCATGAGCACTTTCCTCCACGGGAGGTATGTCTTAAACAGTCTACGCTTTGATCGTTCCCTGGAAGACCAGTAGTAGTTTCCGATGCACATCTGGTGGCATTCTGTAATCTGTGGACTATCAGAGTGTTGATCAAACACAGAAATTGCATCGGGAATGAATAGAACAGTCAACATGCGCACTTTCCTCCACGGGAGGTATGTCTCTAACAGTCTACGCTTTGATCGTTCCCTGGAAGACCAGTAGTAGTTTCCGATGCACATCTTGTGGCATTCTGTGATCTGTGGACTATCAGAGTGTTGATGAAACACAGAAATTGCATCGGGATTGAATACAACAGTCACCATGCGCACTTTCCTCCATGGGAGTAATTCTCAAACAGTCTATGCTTTGATCGTTCCCTGGAAGACCAGTAGCAGTTTCCGATGCACATCTGGTGGCATTCTGTAATCTGTGGACTATCAGAGTGTTGATGAAACACAGAAATTGCATCGGGATTGAATACAACAATCACCATGAGCACTTTCCTCCACGGGAGGTATGTTTTAAACAGTCTACGCTTTGATCGTTCCCTGGAAGACCAGTAGTAGTTTCCGATGCACATCTGGTGGCATTCTGTAATCTGTGGACTATCAGAGTGTTGATGAAACACAGAAATTGCATCGGGAATGAATAGAACAGTCAACATGCGCACTTTCCTCCACGGGAGGTATGTCTCCAACAGTCTACGCTTTGATCGTTCCCTGGAAGACCAGTAGTAGTTTCCGATGCACATCTTGTGGCATTCTGTGATCTGTGGACTATCAGAGTGTTGATGAAACACAGAAATTGCATCGGGATTGAATACAACAGTCACCATGCGCACTTTCCTCCATGGGAGTAATTCTCAACCAGCCTATGCTTTGATCGTTCCCTGGAAGACCAGTAGCAGTTTCCGATGCACATCTGGTGGCACTTTGTAATCTGTGGACTATCAGAGTGTTGATGAAACACAGAAATTGCATCGGGAATGAATACAACAGTCAACTTGCGCACTTTCCTCCATGGGAGGTATGTCTCTAACAGTCTACGCTTTGATCGTTCCCTGGAAGACCAGTAGTAGTTTCCGATGCACATCTGGTGGCATTCTGTAATCTGTGGACTATCAGAGTGTTGATGAAACACATAAATTGCATCGGGATTGAACACAACAGTCACCATCCGGACTTTCCTCCATGGGAGTAATGTCTGAAACAGTCTACGTTTTGATCGTTCCCTGGAAGACCAGTAGTAGTTTCCTATGCACATCTCGTGGCATTCTGTAATCTGTTTACTATCAGAGTGTTGATGAAACACAGAAAATGCATCGCGATTGATTACAACAGTCACCATGAACACTTTTCTCCATGGGTGTAATGTCTCGAAGAGTTTACGCTTTGATCGTTTTCTGGAAGACCAGTAGTAGTTTCCGATGCACATCTGGAGGCATTCTGTAATCTGTGGCCTATTAGAGTGTTGATGAAACACAGAACTTGCATCGGGATTGAATACAACAGTCACCATGCGCACTTTCCTCCACAGGAGTAATGTCTCAAACAATCTACGCCTTTGATCGTTCCCTGGAAGATCAGTAGTAGTTTGCGATGCACATATGGTGGCATTCTGTAATGCGTAGACTATCAGAGTGTTGATGAAACACAGTAATTGCATCGGGATTGAATACAACAGTCACCATGCACACTTTCCTCCATGGGAGTAATGTCTCTAACAGTTTGCGCTTTGATCGCTCCCTGGAAGACCAGTAGTTGTTTCCGATGCACATCGGGAGGCATTCTGTAATCTGTGGACTATCAGAGTATTGATGAAACACAGAAATTGCATCGGGATTGAATACTACATTCACCATGCGCACTTTCCTCCATGGGAGTAATGTCTCAAACAGTCTACGCTCTGATCGTTCCCTGGAAGACCATTAGTAGTTTCCGATGCACATCTGGAGGCATTCTGTAACCTGTGTAGTATCAGAGTGTTGATGAAACACAGAAATTGCATCGGGATTGAATACAACAGTCACCATCCACACTTTCCTCCATGGTAGTAATGTCTGAAACAGTCTACGCTTGGATCGTTCCCTTATCATTTAGCTACAAAATAGCAGGTCAGCAACTGGAAGTAGTGAATTTCATAAATTATCTGGGAGTACTCATTAGGAGTGATTTAATATGGAATGATCATATAAAGTTGATCGTCGGTAAAGCAGATGCCAGACTGAGATTCATTGGAAGAATCTTAAGGAAATGCAATCCGACAACAAAAGAAGTAGGTTACAGTACGCTTGTGCGCCCAATGCTTGAATACTGCTCAGCAGTGTGGGATCCGCACCAGGTAGGTTTGATAGAAGAGATAGAGAAGATCCAACGGAGAGCAGCGCGCTTCGTTACAGGATCATTTAGTAATTGCGAAAGCGTTACGGAGATGATAGATAAACTCCAGTGGAAGACTCTGCAGGAGAGACGCTCAGTAGCTCGCTACGGGCTTTTGTTAAAGTTTCGAGAACATACCTTCACCGAAGAGTCAAGCAGTATATTGCTCCCTCCTACGTATATCTCGTGAAGAGACCATGAGGATAAAATCAGAGAGATTAGAGCCCACACAGAAGTATACCGACAATCCTTCTTTCCACTTACAATACGAGACTGGAATAGAAGGGAGAACAGATAGAGGTACTCAGGGTACACTCCGCCACACATCGTCAGGTGGCTTGCGGAGTATGGATGTAGATGTAGATGTAGATGTAGTAGTTTCCGATGCACATCTCGTGGCATTCTGTAATCTGTGGAGTATCAGAGTGTTGATGAAACACGGAAATTGCATCGGGATTGAATACAACAGTCACCATGCGCACTTTCCTCCATGGGAGTAATTCTCAAACAGTCTACGCTTTGATCGTTCCCTGGAAGACCAGTAGTAGTTTCCGATGCACATCTGGTGGCATTCTGTAATCTGTGGACTATCAGAGTGTTGATGAAACACAGAACATTCATCCGGATTAAATACAACAGTCACCATGCGCACATTCCTCCATGGGAGTAACTCTCAAACAATCTACGCTTTGATCGTTCCCTGGAAGACCAGTAGTAGTTTCCGATGCACATCAGGTAGCATTCTGTAATCTGTGGACTATCAGAGTGTTGATGAAACATAGATATTTCATCCGGATTGAATACAACAGTCACCATGCGCACTTTCCTCCATGGGAGTAATGTCTCAAACAATCTAAGCCTTTGATCATTCCCTGGAAGACCAGTAGTAGTTTGCGATGCACATATGGTGGCATTCTGTAATGCGTAGACTATCAGAGTGTTGATGAAACACAGTAATTGCATCTGGATTGAATACAACAGTCACCATGCGCACTTTCCACCATTGGAGTAATGTCTCTAACAGTCTACGCTTTGATCGTTCCCTGGAAGACCAGTAGTATTTTCCGATGCACATCTGGAGGCTTTCTGTAATCTGTGGACTATCAGAGTGTTGATGAAACACAGAAATTCCATCGGGATTGAATACAACAGTCTCCATGCGCAGTTTCCTCCATGGGAGTAATGTCTCAAACAGTCTACGCTTTGATTGTTCCCTGGAAGACCAGTAGTAGTTTCCGATGCACATCTGGATGTTTTCCGTAATCTGTGGACTATCAGAGTGTTGATGTAACACAGAAATTGCATCGGGATTGAATACAACAGTCACCATGCGCACTTTCCTCCATGGGAGTAATGTCTTAAACAGTCTACGCTTTGATCGGTCCCTGGAAGACCAGTAGTAGCTTCCGATCAACATCAGGAGGCATTCTGTAATCTGTGGACTATCAGAGTGCTGATGAAACACAGAAATTGCATCGGGATTGAATACTACATTCACCATGCGCACTTTCCTCCATGGGAGTAATGTCTCAAACAGTCTACGCTTTGATCGTTCCCTGGAAGACCATTAGTAGTTTCCGATGCACATCTGGAGGCATTCCGTAATCTGTGGACTATCAGAGTGTTGATGAAACACAGAAATTGGATCGGGATTGAATACAACAGTCACCATGCGCACATTCCTCCATGGGAGTAATTCTCAAACAGTCTATGCTTTGATCGTTCCCTGGAAGACCAGTAGTAGTTTCCGATGCACATCTGGTGGCATTCTGTAATCTGTGGACTATCAGAGTGTTGATGAAACACATAAATTGCATCGGGGTTGAATACAACAGTCACCATGCGCACTTTCCTCCATGCTAGTAATGTCTCTAAGAGTTGTCGCTTTGATAGTTCCCTGGAAGACCAGTAGTAGATTCCGACGCACATCTGGAGGCTTTCTGTGATCTGTGGACTATCAGAGTGTTGATGAAACACAGAAAATGCATCGGGATTGAATACAACAGTCATTATGCGCACTTTCCTCCATGGGAGTAATTCTCAAACAGTCTATGCTTTGATCGTTCCCTGGAAGACCAGTAGTAGTTTCCGATACACATCAGGTGGCATTCTGTAATCTGTGGACTATCAGAGTGTTGATGAAACACATAAATTGCATCGGGAATGAATACAACAGTCAACATGCGCACTTTCCTCCATGGGAGTAATGTCTGAAACAGTCTACGTTTTGATCGTTCCCTGGAAGACCAGTAGTAGTTTCCGATGCACATCTCGTGTCATTCTGTAATCTGTGGACCATCAGAGTGTTGATGAAACACAGAAAATGCATCGCGATTGAATACAACAGTCACCATGCGCACTTTCCTCCATGGGAGTAATGTCTCAAAGAGTTTACGCTTTGATCTTTTTCTGGAAGACCAGTAGTAGTTTCCGATGCACATCTGGAGGCATTCTGTAATCTGTGGACTATTAGAGTGTTGATGAAACACTGAAACTGCATCGCGATTGAATACAACAGTCACCATGCGCACTTTCCTCCATGGGAGTAATGTCTCTAACAGTCTACGCTTTGATCGTTCCCTGGAAGACCAGTAGTATTTTCCGGTGCACATCTGGAGCCTTTCTGTAAACTGTGGACTATCAGAGTGTTGATGAAACACAGAAATTGCATTGGGATTGAAGACAACAGTCACCATGCGCACTTTCCACCATGGGAGTAATGTCCCAAACGGTCTACGCTTTGATCGTTCCCTGGAAGACCAGTAGTTGTTTCCGATGCACATCGGGAGGCATTCTGTAATCTGTGGACGATCAGAGTGTTGATGAAACACAGAAATTGCATCGGGATTGAATACTACATTCACCATGCGCATTTTCCTCCACGGGAGTAATGTCTCAAACAGTCTACGCTTTGATCGTTCCCTGGAAGACCATTAGTAGTTTCCGATGCACATCTGGAGGCATTCTGTAATCTGTGGAGTATCAGAGTGTTGATGAAACACAGAAATTGCATCGGGATTGAATACAACAGTCACCATGCGCACTTTCCTCAATGGGAGTAATTCTCAAACAGTCTACGCTTTGATCGTTCCCTGGAAGACCAGTACTAGGTTCCGATGCACATCTGGTGGCATTCTGTAATCTGTGGACTATCAGAGTGTTGATGAAACACAGAAACTGCATCGGGATTGAATATAGCAATCACCATGTGCACTTTCCTCCACGGGAGGTATGTCTCAAACAGTCTACGCTTTGATCGCTCCCTGGAAGACCAGTAGTAGTTTCCGATACACATCTGGTATCATTCTGTAATCTGTGGACTATCAGAGTGTTGATGAAACACAGAAATTGCATCGGGATTCAATACAACAATCACCATGCGCACTTTCCTCCACGGGAGATATGTCTCAAACAGTCTACGCTTTGATCGTTCCCTGGAAGACCAGTAGTAGTTTCCGATGCACATCTGGTGGCATTCTGTAATCTGTGGACTATCAGAGTGTTGATGAAACACAGAACTTTCATCCGGATTAAATACAACAGTCACCATGCGCACATTCCTCCACGGGAGGTATGTCTCAAACAACGTACGCTTTGATCGTTCCCAGGAAGACCAGTAGTAGTTTCCGATGCACATCTCGTGGCATTCTGTAATCTGTGGACTATCAGAGTGTTGATGAAACACAGAAAATGCATCGGGATTGAATACAACAGTCACCATGCGCACTTTCCTCCGTGGGAGTAACTCTCAAACAGTCTACGCTTTGATAGTTCCCTGGAAGACCAGTAGTAGTTTCCGATGCACATCAGGTAGCATTCTGTAATCTGTGGACTATCAGAGTGTTGATGAAACATAGATATTTCATCCGGATTGAATACAACAGTCACCATGCGCACTTTCCTCCACGGGAGTAATGTCTCAAACAATCTACGCCTTTGATCGTTCCCTGGAAGACCAGTAGTTGTTTCCGATGCACATCTGGTGGCATTCTGTAATGCGTAGACTATCAGAGTGTTGATGAAACACAGAAATTGCATCGGGATTGAATACAACAGTCACCATGCGCACTTTCCTCCATGGGAGTAATGTCTCTAACAGTCTACGCTTTGATCGTTCCCTGGAAGACCAGTAGTATTTTCCAATGCACATCTGGAGGCTTTCTGTAATCTGTGGACTATCAGAGTGTTGATGAAACACAGAAATTCCATCGGGATTGAATACAACAGTCTCCATGCGCAGTTTCCTCCATGGGAGTAATGTCTCAAAGAGTCTACGCTTTGATTTTTCCCTGGAAGACCAGTAGTAGTTTCCGATGCACATCTGGATGCTTTCCGTAATCTGTGGACTATCAGTGTTGATGTAACACAGAAATTGCATCGGGATTGAATACAACAGTCACCATGCGCACTTTCCTCCATGGGAGTAATGTCTTAAACAGTCTACGCTTTGATCGGTCCCTGGAAGACCAGTAGTAGCTTCCGATCAACATCAGGAGGCATTCTGTAATCTGTGGACTATCAGAGTGTTGATGAAACACATAAATTGCATCGGGGTTGAATACAACAGTCACCATGCGCACTTTCCTCCATGCTAGTAATGTCTCAAACAGTCTACGCTTTGATTTTTCCCTGGAAGACCAGTAGTAGTTTCCGATGCACATCTGGATGCTTTCCGTAATCTGTGGACTATCAGAGTGTTGATGAAACACAGAAAATGCATCGGGATTGAATACAACAGTCACCATGCGCACTTTCCTCCATGGGAGTAATTCTCAAACAGTCTATGCTTTGATCGTTCCCTGGAAGACCAGTAGTAGTTTCCGATGCACATCTGGTGGCATTCTGTAATCTGTGGACTATCAGAGTGTTGATGAAACACATGAATTGCATCGGGAATGAATACAACAGTCAACATGCGCACTTTCCTCCATGGGAGTAATGTCTGAAACAGTCTACGTTTTTAATCGTTCCCTGGAAGACCAGTAGTAGTTTCCGATGCACATCTCGTGGCATTCTGTAATCTGTGGACTATCAGAGTGTTGATGAAACACAGAAAATGCATCGCGATTGAATACAACAGTCACCATGCGCACTTTCCTCCATGGGAGTAATGTCTCAAACAGTCTACGCTTTGATCGTTCCCTGGAAGACCATTAGTAGTTTCCGATGCACATCTGGAGGCATTCCGTAATCTGTGGACTATCAAAGTGTTGATGAAACACAGAAATTGGATCGGGATTGAATACAACAGTCACCATGCGCACATTCCTCCATGGGAGTAATTCTCAAACAGTCTATGCTTTGATCGTTCCCTGGAAGACCAGTAGTAGTTTCCGATGCACATCTGGTGGCATTCTGTAATCTGTGGACTATCAGAGTGTTGATGAAACACATAAATTGCATCGGGAATGAATACAACAGTCAACATGCGCACTTTCCTCCATGGGAGTAATGTCTGAAACAGTCTACGTTTTTAATCGTTCCCTGGAAGACCAGTAGTAGTTTCCGATGCACATCTCGTGGCATTCTGTAATCTGTGGACTATCAGAGTGTTGATGAAACACAGAAAATGCATCGCGATTGAATACAACAGTCACCATGCGCACTTTCCTCCATGGGAGAAATGTCTCAAAGAGTTTACGCTTTGATCGTTTTCTGGAAGACCAGTAGTAGTTTCCGATGCACATCTGGAGGCATTCTGTAATCTGTGGACTATTAGAGTGTTGATGAAACACTGAAACTGCATCGTGATTGAATACAACAGTCACTATGCGCACTTTCCTCCATGGGAGTAATGTCTCTAACAGTCTACGCTTTGATCGTTCCCTGGAAGACCAGTAGTATTTTCCGATGCACATCTGGAGCCTTTCTGTAATCTGTGGACTATCAGAGTGTTGATGAAACACAGAAATTGCATTGGGATTGAAGACAACATTCACCATGCGCACTTTCCACCATGGGAGTAATGTCCCAAACGGTCTACGCTTTGATCGTTCCCTGGAAGACCAGTAGTTGTTTCCGATGCACATCGGGAGGCATTCTGTAATCTGTGGACGATCAGAGTGTTGATGAAACACAGAAATTGCATCGGGATTGAATACTACATTCACCATGCGCATTTTCCTCCATGGGAGTAATGTCTCAAACAGTCTACGCTTTGATCGTTCCCTGGAAGACCATTAGTAGTTTCCGATGCACATCTGGAGGCATTCTGTAATCTGTGGAGTATCAGAGTGTTGATGAAACACAGAAATTGCATCGGGATTGAATACAACAGTCACCATGCGCACTTTCCTCAATGGCAGTAATTCTCAAACAGTCTACGCTTTGATCGTTCCCTGAAAGACCAGTACTAGGTTCCGATGCACATCTGGTGGCATTCTGTAATCTGTGGACTATCAGAGTGTTGATGAAACACAGAACTTTCATCCGGATTAAATACAACAGTCACCATGCGCACATTCCTCCACGGGAGGTATGTCTCAAACAAAGTACGCTTTGATCGTTCCCAGGAAGACCAGTAGTAGTTTCCGATGCACATCTCGTGGCATTCTGTAATCTGTGGACTATCTGAGTGTTGATGAAACACAGAAAATGCATCGGGATTGAATACAACAGTCACCATGCGCACTTTCCTCCATGGGAGTAACTCTCAAACAGTCTACGCTTTGATAGTTCCCTGGAAGACCAGTAGTAGTTTCCGATGCACATCTGGTAGCATTCTGCAATCTGTGGACTATCAGAGTGTTGATGAAACACAGAAATTTCATCCGGATTGAATACAACAGTCACCATGCGCACTTTCATCCATGGGAGTAATTCTCAAACAGTCTACGCTTTGATCGTTCCCTGGAAGACCAGTAGTTGTTTCCGATGCACATCTGGTGGCATTCTGTAATCTGTGGACTATCAGAGTGTTGATGAAAAACAGAAATTGCATCGGGATTGAATACAACAATCACCATGCGCACTTTCCTCCACGGGAGGTATGTCTCAAACAATCTACGCTTTGATCGTTCCCTGGAAGACCAGTAGTAGTTTCCGATGCTCATCTGGTAGCATTCTGTAATCTGTGGACTATCAGAGTGTTGATGAAACACAGAAATTTCATCCGGATTGAATACAACAGACACCATGCGCACTTTCTTCCACGGGAGTAATATCTCAAACAATCTACGCTTTTGATCGTTCCCTGGAAGACCAGTAGTAGTTTGCGATGCACATATGGTGGCATTCTGTAATGCGTAGACTATCAGAGTGTTGATGAAACACAGTAATTGCATCGGGATTGAATACAACAGTCACCATGCGCACTTTCCCCCATGGGAGTAATATCTCTAACAGTCTACGCTTTGATGGTTCCCTGCAAGACCAGTATTATTTTCCGATGCACATCTGGAGGCTTTCTGTAATCTGTGGACTATCAGAGTGTTGATGAAACACAGAAATTCCATCGGGATTGAATACAACAGTCTCCATGCAGAGTTTCCTCCATGGGAGTAATATCTCAAACAGTCAACGCTTTGATCGTTCCCTGGAAGACCAGTAGTAGTTTCCGATGCACATCTGGATGCTTTCCGTAATCTGTGGACTATCAGAGTGTTGATGAAACACAGAAATTGCATAGGGATTGAATACAACAGTCACCATGCTCACTTTGCTCCATGGGAGTAGTGTTTCAAAGAGTTTACGCTTCGATCGTTCCCTGGAAGACCAGTAGTAGTTTCCGATGCACATCTGGAGGCATTCTGTAATCTGTGGGGTATCAGAGTGTTGATGAAACACAGAAATTGCATTGGGATTGAATAAAACAGTCACCATGCGCACTTTCCTCCATGGGAGTAATTCTCAAACAGTCTACGCTTTGATCGTTCCCTGGAAGACCAGTAGTAGCTTCCGATTAACATCTGGAGGCATTCTGTAATCTGTGGACTATTAGAGTGTTGATGAAACACATAAATTGCATCGGGATTGAAGACAACAGTCACCATGCGCACTTTCCACCATGGGAGTAATGTCCCAAACAGTCTACGCTTTGATCGTTCCCTGGAAGACCAGTAGTTGTTTCCGAAGCACATCGGGAGGCATTCTGTAATCTGTGGACTATCAGAGTGTTGATGAAACACAGAAATTGCATCGGGATTGAATACTACATTCGCCATGCGCACTTTCCTCCATGGGAGTAATGTCTCTAACAGTCTACACTTTGATCGTTAGCTGGAAGACCAGTAGTAGTTTCCGATGCACGTCTCGTGTCATTCTGTAATCTGTGGACTATCAGAGTGTTGATGAAACACAGAAAATGCATCGCGATTGAATACAACAGTCACCATGCGCACTTTCCTCCATGGGAGTAATGTCTCAAAGAGTTTACGCTTTGATCTTTTTCTGGAAGACCAGTAGTAGTTTCCGATGCACATCTGGAGGCATTCTGTAATCTGTGGACTATTAGAGTGTTGATGAAACACTGAAACTGCATCGTGATTGAATACAACAGTCACCATGCGCACTTTCCTCCATGGGAGTAATGTCTCTAACAGTCTACGCTTTGATCGTTCCCTGGAAGACCAGTAGTATTTTCCGATGCACATCTGGAGCCTTTCTGTAAACTGTGGACTATCAGAGTGTTGATGAAACACTGAAATTGCATTGGGATTGAAGACAACAGTCACCATGCGCACTTTCCACCATGGGAGTAATGTCCCAAACGGTCTACGCTTTGATCGTTCCCTGGAAGACCAGTAGTTGTTTCCGATGCACATCGGGAGGCATTCTGTAATCTGTGGACGATCAGAGTGTTGATGAAACACAGAAATTGCATCGGGATTGAATACTACATTCACCATGCGCATTTTCCTCCATGGGAGTAATGTCTCAAACAGTCTACGCTTTGATCGTTCCCTGGAAGACCATTAGTAGTTTCCGATGCACATCTGGAGGCATTCTGTAATCTGTGGAGTATCAGAGTGTTGATGAAACACAGAAATTGCATCGGGATTGAATACAACAGTCACCATGCGCACTTTCCTCAATGGGAGTAATTCTCAAACAGTCTACGCTTTGATCGTTCCCTGGAAGACCAGTACTAGGTTCCGATGCACATCTGGTGGCATTCTGTAATCTGTGGACTATCAGAGTGTTGATGAAACACAGAAACTGCATCGGGATTGAATATAGCAATCACCATGTGCACTTTCCTCCACGGGAGGTATGTCTCAAACAGTCTACGCTTTGATCGCTCCCTGGAAGACCAGTAGTAGTTTCCGATACACATCTGGTATCATTCTGTAATCTGTGGACTATCAGAGTGTTGATGAAACACAGAAATTGCATCGGGATTCAATACAACAATCACCATGCGCACTTTCCTCCACGGGAGGTATGTCTCAAACAGTCTACGATTTGATCGTTCCCTGGAAGACCAGTAGTAGTTTCCGATGCACATCTGGTGGCATTCTGTAATCTGTGGACTATCAGAGTGTTGATGAAACACAGATCTTTCATCCGGATTAAATACAACAGTCACCATGCGCACATTCCTCCACGGGAGGTATGTCTCAAACAAAGTACGCTTTGATCGTTCCCAGGAAGACCAGTAGTAGTTTCCGATGCACATCTCGTGGCATTCTGTAATCTGTGGACTATCAGAGTGTTGATGAAACACAGAAAATGCATCGGGATTGAATACAACAGTCACCATGCGCAGTTTCCTCCATGGGAGTAACTCTCAAACAGTCTACGCTTTGATAGTTCCCTGGAAGACCAGTAGTAGTTTCCGATGCACATCAGGTAGCATTCTGTAATCTGTGGACTATCAGAGTGTTGATGAAACACAGAAATTTCATCCGGATTGAATACAACAGTCACCATGCGCACTTTCCTCCACGGGAGTAATGTCTCAAACAATCTACGCCTTTGATCGTTCCCTGGAAGACCAGTAGTTGTTTCCGATGCACATCTGGTGGCATTCTGTAATGCGTAGACTATCAAAGTGTTGATGAAACACAGAAATTGCATCGGGATTGAATACAACAGTCACCATGCGAACTTTCCTCCATGGGAGTAATGTCTCTAACAGTCTACGCTTTGATCGTTCCCTGGAAGACCAGTGGTATTTTCCAATGCACATCTGGAGGCTTTCTGTAATCTGTGGACTATCAGAGTGTTGATGAAACACAGAAATTCCATCGGGATTGAATACAACAGTCTCCATGCGCACTTTCCTCCATGGGAGTAATGTCTCAAACAGTCTACGCTTTGATTTTTCCCTGGAAGACCAGTAGTAGTTTCCGATGCACATCTGGATGCTTTCCGTAATCTGTGGACTATCAGAGTGTTGATGTAACACAGAAATTGCATCGGGATTGAATACAACAGTCACCATGCGCACTTTCCTCCATGGGAGTAATGTCTTAAACAGTCTACGCTTTGATCGGTCCCTGGAAGATCAGTAGCAGCTTCCGATCAACATCAGGAGGCATTCTGTAATCTGTGGACTATCAGAGTGTTGATGAAACACATAAATTGCATCGGGGTTGAGTACAACAGTCACAATGCGCACTTTCCTCCATGCTAGTAATGTCTCTAACAGTTGTCGCTTTGATAGTTCCCTGGAAGACCAGTAGTAGATTCCGACGCACATCTGGAGGCTTTCTGTGATCTGTGGACTATCAGAGTGTTGATGAAACACAGAAAATGCATCGGGATTGAATACAACAGTCACCATGCGCACTTTCCTCCATGGGAGTAATTCTCAAACAGTCTATGCTTTGATCGTTCCCTGGAAGACCAGTAGTAGTTTCCGATGCACATCTGGTGGCATTCTGTAATCTGTGGACTATCTGAGTGTTGATGAAACACATGAATTGCATCGGGAATGAATACAACAGTCAACATGCGCACTTTCCTCCATGGGAGTAATGTCTGAAACAGTCTACGTTTTTAATCGTTCCCTGGAAGACCAGTAGTAGTTTCCGATGCACATCTCGTGGCATTCTGTAATATGTGGACTATCAGAGTGTTGATGAAACACAGAAAATGCATCGCGATTGAATACAACAGTCGCCATGCGCACTTTCCTCCATGGGAGTAATGTCTCAAACAGTCTACGCTTTGATCGTTCCCTGGAAGACCATTAGTAGTTTCCGATGCACATCTGGAGGCATTCCGTAATCTGTGGACTATCAAAGTGTTGATGTAACACAGAAATTGGATCGGGATTGAATACAACAGTCACCATGCGCACATTCCTCCATGGGAGTAATTCTCAAACAGTCTATGCTTTGATCGTTCCCTGGAAGACCAGTAGTAGTTTCCGATGCACATCTGGTGGCATTCTGTAATCTGCGGTCTATCAGAGTGTAGATGAAACACATAAATTGCATCGGGGTTGAATACAACAGTCACCATGCGCACTTTCCTCCATGCTAGTAATGTCTCTAACAGTTGTCGCTTTGATAGTTCCCTGGAAGACCAGTAGTAGATTCCGACGCACATCTGGAGGCTTTCTGTGATCTGTGGACTATCAGAGTGTTGATGAAACACAGAAAATGCATCGGGATTGAATACAACAGTCACCATGCGCACTTTCCACCATGGGAGTAATTCTCAAACAGTCTATGCTTTGATCGTTCCCTGAAAGACCAGTAGTAGTTTCCGATGCACATCTGGTGGCATTCTGTAATCTGTGGACTATCAGAGTGTTGATGAAACACATAAATTGCATCGGGAATGAATACAACAGTCAACATGCGCACTTTCCTCCATGGGAGTAATGTCTGAAACAGTCTACGTTTTTAATCGTTCCTTGGAAGACCAGTAGTAGTTTCCGATGCACATCTCGTGGCATTCTGTAATCTGTGGACTATCAGAGTGTTGATGAAACACAGAAAATGCATCGCGATTGAATACAACAGTCACCATGCGCACTTTCCTCCATGGGAGTAATGTCTCAAAGAGTTTACGCTTTGATCGTTTTCTGGAAGACCAGTAGTAGTTTCCGATGCACATCTGGAGGCATTCTGTAATCTGTGGACTATTAGAGTGTTGATGAAACACTGAAACTGCATCGTGATTGAATACAACAGTCACCATGCGCACTTTCCTCCATGGGAGTAATGTCTCTAACAGTCTACGCTTTGATCGTTCCCTGGAAGATCAGTAGTATTTTCCGATGCACATCTGGAGCCTTTCTGTAATCTGTGGACTATCAGAATGTTGATGAAACACAGAAATTGCATTGGGATTGAAGACAACATTCACCATGCGCACTTTCCACCATGGGAGTAATGTCCCAAACGGTCTACGCTTTGATCGTTCCCTGGAAGACCAGTAGTTGTTTCCGATGCACATCGGGAGGCATTCTGCAATCTGTGGACGATCAGAGTGTTGATGAAACACAGAAATTGCATCGGGATTGAATACTACATTCACCATGCGCATTTACCTCCATGGGAGTAATGTCTCAAACAGTCTACGCTTTGATCGTTCCCTGGAAGACCATTAGTAGTTTCCGATGCACATCTGGAGGCATTCTGTAATCTGTGGAGTATCAGAGTGTTGATGAAACACAGAAATTGCATCGGGATTGAATACAACAGTCACCATGCGCACTTTCCTCAATGGCAGTAATTCTCAAACAGTCTACGCTTTGATCGTTCCCTGAAAGACCAGTACTAGGTTCCGATGCACATCTGGTGGCATTCTGTAATCTGTGGACTATCAGAGTGTTGATGAAACACAGAAACTGCATCGGGATTGAATATAGCAATCACCATGTGCACTTTCCTCCACGGGAGGTATGTCTCAAACAGTCTACGCTTTGATCGCTCCCTGGAAGACCAGTAGTAGTTTCCGATACATATCTGGTATCATTCTGTAATGTGTGGACTATCAGAGTGTTGATAAAACACAGAAATTGCATCGGGATTGAATACAACAATCACCATGCGCACTTTCCTCCACGGGAGGTATGTCTCAAACAGTCTACGCTTTGATAGTTCCCTGGAAGACCAGTAGTAGTTTCCGATGCACATCTGGTGGCATTCTGTAATCTGTGGACTATCAGAGTGTTGATGAAACACAGAACTTTCATCCGGATTAAATACAACAGTCACCATGCGCACATTCCTCCACGGGAGGTATGTCTCAAACAAAGTACGCTTTGATCGTTCCCAGGAAGACCAGTAGTAGTTTCCGATGCACATCTCGTGGCATTCTGTAATCTGTGGACTATCAGACTGTTGATGAAACACAGAAAATGCATCGGGATTGAATACAACAGTCACCATGCGCACTTTCCTCCATGGGAGTAACTCTCAAACAGTCTACGCTTTGATAGTTCCCTGGAAGACCAGTAGTAGTTTCCGATGCACATCTGGTAGCATTCTGCAATCTGTGGACTATCAGAGTGTTGATGAAACACAGAAATTTCATCCGGTTTGAATACACCAGTCACCATGCGCAGTTTCATCCATGGGAGTAATTCTCAAACAGTCTACGCTTTGATCGTTCCCTGGAAGACCAGTAGTTGTTTCCGATGCACATCTGGTGGCATTCTGTAATCTGTGGACTATCAGAGTGTTGATGAAACACAGAAATTGCATCGGGATTGAATACAACAATCACCATGCGCACTTTCCTCCACGGGAGGTATGTCTCAAACAATCTACGCTTTGATCGTTCCCTGGAAGACCAGTAGTAGTTTCCGATGCACATCTGGTAGCATTCTGTAATCTGTGGACTATCAGAGTGTTGATGAAACACAGAAATTTCATCCGGATTGAATACAACAGTCACCATGCGCACTTTCTTCCACGGGAGTAATGTCTCAAACAATCTACTCTTTTGATCGTTCCCTGGAAGACCAGTAGTAGTTTGCGATGCACATATGGTGGCATTCTGTAATGCGTAGACTATCAGAGTGTTGATGAAACACAGTAATTGCATCGGGATTGAATACAACAGTCACCATGCGCACTTTCCTCCATGGGAGTAATATCTCTAACAGTCTACGCTTTGATGGTTCCCTGCAAGACCAGTATTATTTTCCGATGCACATCTGGAGGCTTTCTGTAATCTGTGGACTATCAGAGTGTTGATGAAACACAGAAATTCCATCGGGATTGAATACAACAGTCTCCATGCAGAGTTTCCTCCATGGGAGTAATATCTCAAACAGTCAACGCTTTGATCGTTCCCTGGATGACCAGTAGTAGTTTCCGATGCACATCTGGATGCTTTCCGTAATCTGTGGACTATCAGAGTGTTGATGAAACACAGATATTGCATAGGGATTGAATACAACAGTCACCATGCTCACTTTGCTCCATGGGAGTAGTGTTTCAAAGAGTTTACGCTTCGATCGTTCCCTGGAAGACCAGTAGTAGTTTCCGATGCACATCTGGAGGCATTCTGTAATCTGTGGAGTATCAGAGTGTTGATGAAACACAGAAATTGCATTGGGATTGAATAAAACAGTCACCATGCGCACTTTCCTCCATGGGAGTAATTCTCAAACAGTCTACGCTTTGATCGTTCCCTGGAAGACCAGTAGTAGCTTCCGATTAACATCTGGAGGCATTCTGTAATCTGTGGACTATTAGAGTGTTGATGAAACAAATAAATTGCATCGAGATTGAAGACAACAGTCACCAGGCGCACTTTCCACCATGGGAGTAATGTCCCAAACAGTCTACGCTTTGATCGTTCCCTGGAAGACCAGTAGTTGTTTCCGAAGCACATCGGGAGGCATTCTGTAATCTGTGGACTATCAGAGTGTTGATGAAACACAGAAATTGCATCGGGATTGAATACTACATTCGCCATGCGCACTTTCCTCCATGGGAGTAATGTCTCAAACAGTCTACGCTTTGATCGTTCCCTGGAAGACCATTAGTAGTTTCCGATGCACATCTGGAGTCATTCTGTAATCTGTGGACCATCTGAGTGTTGATGAAACACAGAAATTGCATCGGGATTGAATACAACAATCACCATGCGCACTTTCCTCCATGGGAGTAATTCTCAAACAGTCTATGCTTTGATAGTTCCCTGGAAGACGGGTAGTAGTTTCCGATGCACATCTGGTGGCATTCTGTAATCTGTGGACTATCAGAGTGTTGATGAAACACAGAAATTGCATCAGGAATGAATACAAGAGTCAACATGCGCACTTTCCTCCACGGGAGGTATGTCTCAATGAGTCTACTCTTTGATCGTTCCCTGCAAGACCAGTAATAGTTTCCGATGAACACCTTGATGCATTCTGTAATATGTGGACTATCAGAGTGTTGATGAAACACAGAAATTGCAATTGGATTGAATACTACAGTCACCATGCGCACTTTCCTATATGGGAGTAATGTCTCTAACAGTCTACACTTTGATCGTTAGCTGGAAGACCAGTAGTAGTTTCCGATGCACATCTTGAAACATTCTGCAACCTGTGGACTATCAGAGTGTTGATGAAACACAGATATTGCATCGGGATTGAATACAACAGTCACCATGCGCACTTTCCTCCACGGGAGTAATGTCTCAAACAATCTACGCCTTTGATCGTTCCCTGGACGACCAGTATTAGTTTGCGATGCACATATGGTGGCATTCTGTAATGCGTAGACTATCAGAGTGTTGATGAAACACAGTAATTGCATCGGGATTGAATACAACAGTCACCATGCACACTTTCCTCCATGGGAGTAATGCCTCTAACAGTCTGCGTTTTGATCGTTCCCTGGAAGACCAGCAGATTTTTCGAAGCACATCTGGATGCTTTCTGTAATCTGTGGACTATCAGAGTGTTGATGAGACACAGAAATTCAATCGGGATTGAATACAACAGCCTCCATGCGCAGTTTCCTCCATGGCAGTAATGTCTCAAACAGTCTACGCTTTGATCGTTCCCTGGAAGACCAGTAGTAGCTTCCGGTTAACATCTGGAGGCATTCTGTAATCTGTGGACTATCAGAGTGTTGATGAAACACAGAAACTGCATCGGGATTGAATACAACAATCACCATGCGCACTTTCCTCCACGGGAGGTATGTCTCAAACAGTCTACGCTTTGATCGTTCCCTGGAAGACCAGTAGTAGTTTCCGCTGCACATCTGGTGGCATTCTGTGTTCTGTGGACTATCAGAATGTTGATGAAACACAGAAATTGCATCGGGATTGAATACAACAGTCACCATCCGCACTTTCCTTCATGGGAGTAATGTCTGAAACAGTCTACGCTTGGATCGTTCCTTTATCATTTAGCTACAAAATAGCAGGTCAGCAACTGGAAGTAGTGAATATCATAAATTATCTGGGAGTACTCATTAGGAGTGATTTAAAATGGAATGATCATAAAAAGTTGATCGTCGGTAAAGCAGATGCCAGACTGAGATTCATTGGAAGAATCTTAAGGAAATGCAATCCGACAACAAAGGAAGTAGGTTACAGTACGCTTGTTCGCCCAATGCTTGAATATTGCTCAGCAGTGTGGGATCCGCACCAGGTAGGGTTGATAGAAGAGATAGAGAAGATCCAACGGAGAGCAGCGCGCTTCGTTACAGGATCATTTAGTAATTGCGAAAGCGTTACGGAGATGATAGATAAACTCCAGTGGAAGACTCTGCAGGAGAGACGCTCAGTAGCTCGGTACGGGCTTTTGTTAAAGTTTCGAGAACATACCTTCACCAAAGAGTCAAGCAGTATATTGCTCCCTCCTACGTATATCTCGTGAAGAGACCATGAGGATAAAATCAGAGAGATTAGAGCCCACACAGAAGCATACCGACAATCCTTCTTTCCACTTACAATACGAGACTGGAATAGAAGGGGGAACCGATAGAGGTAGTCAGGGTACCCTCCGCCACACACCGTCAGGTGGCTTGCGGAGTATGGATGTAGATGTAGATGTAGATGTAGTAGTTTCCGATGCACATCTCGTGGCATTCTGTAATCTGTGGACTATCAGAGTGTTGATGAAACACAGAAAATGCATCGGGAGTGAATACAACAGTCACCATGCGCACTTTCCTCCATGGGAGTAACTCTCAACAGTCTACGCTTTGATCGTTCCCTGGAAGACCAGTAGTAGTTTCCGAATCACATCTGGTAGCATTCTGTAATCTGTGGACTATCAGAGTGTTGATGAAACACAGAAATTGCATCGGGATTGAATACAACAGTCACCATCCGCACTTTACTCCATGGGAGTAATGTCTGAAACAGTCTACGCTTGGATCGTTCCCAGGAAGACCAGTAGCAGTTTCGGATGCACTTCTCGTGGCTTTCTGTAATCTGTGGAGTATCAGAGTGTTGATGAAACACGGAAATTGCATCGGGATTGAATACAACAGTCACCATGCGCACTTTCATCCATGGAAGTAATTCTCAAACAGTCTACGCTTTGATCGTTCCCTGGAAGACCAGTAGTAGTTTCCGATGCACATCTGGTGGCATTCTGTAATCTGGGGACTATCAGAGTGTTGATGGAACACAGAAATTGCATCGGGATTGAATACAACAATCACCATGCGCACTTTCCTCCACAGGAGATATGTCTCAAACAGTCTACGCTTTGATCGTTCCCTGGAGGACCAGTAATAGTTTCCGATGCACATCTGGTGGCATTCTGTAATCTGTGGACTATCAGAGTGTTGATGAAACACAGAAATTGCATCGGGATTGAATACAACAGTCACCATCCGCACTTTACTCCATGGGAGTAATGTCTGAAACAGTCTACGCTTGGATCGTTCCCAGGAAGACCAGTAGTAGTTTAAGATGCACATCTCGTGGCATTCTGTAATCTGTGGACTATCAGAGTGTTGATGAAACACAGAATTTGCATCGGGATCGAATACAACAGTCACCATCCGCACTTTCCTCCATGGGATTAATGTCTGAAACAGTCTACGCTTGGATCGTTCCCAGGAAGACCAGTAGCAGTTTCCGATGCACATCTCGTGGCATTCTGTAATCTGTGGAGTATCAGAGTGTTGATGAAACACAGAAATTGCATCGGGATTTAATACAACAGTCACCATGCGCACTTTCCTCCATGGGAGTAATTCTCAAACAGTCAACGCTTTGATCGTTCCCTGGAAGACCAGTAGTAGTTTCCGATGCACATCTGGTGGCATTCTGTAATCTGTGGACTATCAGAGTGTTGATGAAACACAGAAATTGCATCGGGATTGAATACAACAATCACCATGAGCACTTTCCTCCACGGGAGGTAGGTCTCAAACAGTCTACGCTTAGATCGTTCCCTGGAAGACCAGTAGTAGTTTCCGATGCACATCTGGTGGCATTCTGTAATCTGTGGACTATCAGAGTGTTGATGAAACACAGAACTTTCATCCGCATTAAATACAACAGTCACCATGCGCACATTCCTCCACGGGAGGTATGTCTCGAACAAACTACGCTTTGATCGTTCCCTTCAAGACCAGTAGTAGTTTCCGATGCACATCTGGAGGTATTCTGTAATCTGTAGACTATGAGAGTGTTGATGAAACACAGAATTTGCATCGGGATTGAATACAACAGTCACCATGCGCACTTTCCTCCATGGGAGTAACCCTCAAACAATCTACGCCTTTGATCGTTCCCTGGAAGACCAGTAGTAGTTTGCGATGCACATATGGTGGCATTCTGTAATGCGTAGACTATCAGAGTGTTGATGTAACACAGTAATTGCATCGGGATTGAATACAACAGTCACCATGCGCACTTTCCTCCATAGGAGTAATGTCTCTAACAGTCTACGCTTTGATCGTTCCCTGGAAGACCGGTAGTATTTTCCGATGCACATCTGGAGGCTTTCTGTAATCTGTGGACTATCAGAGTGTTGATGAAACGCAGAAATTCCATCGGGATTGAATACAACAGTCTCCATGCGCAGTTTCCTCCATGGGAGTAATGTCTCAAACAGTCTACGCTTTGATCGTTCCCTGGAAGACCAGTAGTAGTTTCCGATGCACATCTGGATGCTTTCTGTAATCTGTGGACTATCAGAGTGTTGATGTAACACAGAAATTGCATCGGGATTGAATACAACAGTCACCATGCGCAGTTTCCTCCATGGGATTAATGTCTCAAACAGTCTACGCTTTGATCGTTCCCTGGAAGACCAGCAGTAGCTTCCGATTAACATCTGGAGGCATTCTGTGATCTGTGGACTATCAGAGTGTTGATGAAACACAGAACTTTCATCCGGATTAAATCCAACAGTCACCATGCGCACATTCCACCACGGGAGGTATGTCTCAAACAGTCTACGCTCTGATCGTTCCCTGGAAGACCAGTAGTAGTTTCCGATGCACATCTGGTGGCATTCTGTGTTCTGTGGACTATCAGAGTGTTGATGAAACACAGAAATTGCATCGGGATTGAATACAACAGTCACCATCCGCACTTTCCTCCATGGGAGTAATGTCTGAAACAGTCTACGCTTGGATCGTTCCCTTATCATTTAGCTACAAAATAGCAGGTCAGCAACTGGAAGTAGTGAATTTCATAAATTATCTGGGAGTACTCATTAGGAGTGATTTAAAATGGAATGATCATATAAAGTTGATTGTCGGTAAAGCAGATGCCAGACTGAGATTCATTGGAAGAATCTTAAGGAAATGCAATCCGACAACAAAGGAAGTAGGTTACAGTACGCTTGTTCGCCCAATGCTTGAATACTGCTCAGCAGTGTGGGATCCGCACCAGGTAGGGTTGATAGAAGAGATAGAGAAGATCCAACGGAGAGCAGCGCGCTTCGTTAGTGGATCACTTAGTAATTGCGAAAGCGTTACGGAGATGATAGATAAACTCCAGTGGAAGACTCTGCAGGAGAGACGCTCAGTAGCTCGGTACGGGCTTTTGTTAAAGTTTCGAGAACATACCTTCACCGAAGAGTCAAGCAGTATATTGCTCCCTCCTACGTATATCTCGTGAAGAGACCATGAGGATAAAATCAGAGAGATTAGAGCCCACACAGAAGCATACCGACAATCCTTCTTTCCACGTACAATACGAGACATGAATAGAAGGGAGAACTGATAGAGGTACTAAGGGTACCCTCCCCCACACACCGTCAGGTGGCTTGCGGAGTATGGATGTAGATGTAGATGTAGATGTAGTAGTTTCCGATGCACATCTCGTGGCATTCTGTAATCTGTGGATTATCAGTGTGTTGATGAAACACAGAAAATGCATCGGGATTGAATACAACTGTCACCATGCGCACTTTCCTCCATGGGAGTAACTCTCAACAGTCTACGCTTTGATCGTTCCCTGGAAGACCAGTAATAGTTTCCGAATCACATCTGGTAGCATTCTGTAATCTGTGGACTATCAGAGTGTTGATGAAACACAGAAATTGCATCGGGATTGAATACAACAGTCACCATCCGCACTTTACTCCATGGGAGTAATGTCTGAAACAGTCTACGCTTGGATCGTTCCCAGGAAGACCAGTAGCAATTTCGGATGCACATCTCGTGGCTTTCTGTAATCTGTGGAGTATCAGAGTGTTGATGAAACACGGAAATTGCATCGGGATTGAATACAACAGTCACCATCCGCACTTTACTCCATGGGAGTAATGTCTGAAACAGTCTACGCTTTGATCGTTCCCTGGAAGACCAGTAGTTGTTTCCGATGCACATCTGGTGGCATTCTGTAATCTGTGGACTATCAGAGTGTTGATGAAACACAGAAATTGCATCGGGATTGAATACAACAATCACCATGCGCACTTTCCTCCACGGGAAGTATGTCTCAAACAGTCTACGCTTTGATCGTTCCCTGGAAAACCAGTAGTAGTTTCCGATGCACATCTCGTGGCATTCTGTAATCTGTGGTGTATCAGAGTGTTGATGAAACACGGAAATTGCATCGGGATTGAATACAACAGTCACCATGCGCACTTTCCTCCATGGGAGTAATTCTCAAACAGTCTACGCTTTGATCGTTCCCTGGAAGACCAGTAGTACTTTCCGATGCACATCTGGTGGCATTCTGTAATCTGTGGACTATCAGAGTGTTGATGAAACACAGAAATTGCATCGGGATTGAATACAACAATCACCATGAGCACTTTCCTCCACGGGAGGTATGTCTCAAACAGTCTACGCTTTGATCGTTCCCTGGAAGACCAGTAGTAGTTTCCGATGCACATCTGGTGGCATTCTGTAATCTGTGCACTATCAGAGTGTTGATGAAACACAGAACTTTCATCCGGATTAAATACAACAGTCACCATGCGCACATTCCTCCACGGGAGGTATGTCTCAAACAAACTACGCTTTGATCGTTCCCTGGAAGACCAGTAGTAGTTTCCGATGCACATCTGGAGGTATTCTGTAATCTGTAGACTATGAGAGTGTTGATGAAACACAGAATTTGCATCGGGATTGAATACAACAGTCACCATGCGCACTTTCCTCCATGGGAGTAACCCTCAAACAATCTACGATTTGATCGTTCCCTGGAAGACCAGTAGTAGTTTCCGATGCACATCTGGTGGCATTCTGTAATCTGTGGACTATCAGAGTGCTGATGAAACACAGAAATTGCATCGGGATTGAATACAACAATCACCATGCGCACTTTCCTCCATGGGAGGTATGTCTCAAACAGTCTACGCTTTGATCGTTCCCTGGAAGACCAGTAGTAGTTTCCGATTCACATCTGGTGGCATTCTGTAATCTGTGGACTATCAGAGTGTTGATGAAACACAGAAATTGCATCGGGATTGAATACAACAGTCACCATCCGCACTTTACTCCATGGGAGTAATGTCTGAAACAGTCTACGCTTGGATCGTTCCCAGGAATACCAGTAGTAGTTTCCGATGCACATTTCGTGTCATTCTGTAATCTGTGGACTATCAGAGTGTTGATGAAACACAGAATTTGCATCGGGATTGAATACAACAGTCACCATCCGCACTTTCCTCCATGGGAGTAATGTCTGAAACAGTCTACGCTTGGATCGTTCCCAGGAAGATCAGTAGCAGTTTCCGATGCACATCTCGTGGCATTCTGTAATCTGTGGAGTATCAGAGTGTTGATGAAACACGGAAATTGCATCGGGATTAAATACAACAATCACCATGCGCACTTTCCTCCACGGGAGGTATGTCTCAAACAGTCTACGCTTTGATCGTTCCCTGGAAGACCAGTAGTAGTTTCCGATGCACATCTGGTGGCATTCTGTAATCTGTGGACTATCAGAGTGTTGATGAAACACAGAAATTGCATCGGGATTGAATACAACAGTCACCATCCGCACTTTACTCCATGCGAGTAATGTCTGAAACAGTGTACGCTTGGATCGTTCCCAGGAATACCAGTAGTAGTTTCCGATGCACATTTCGTGTCATTCTGTAATCTGTGGACTATCAGAGTGTTGATGAAACACAGAATTTGCATCGGGATTGAATACAACAGTCACCATCCGCACTTTCCTCCATGGGAGTAATGTCTGAAACAGTCTACGCTTGGATCGTTCCCAGGAAGACCAGTAGCAGTTTCCGATGCACATCTCGTGGCATTCTGTAATCTGTGGAGTATCAGAGTGTTGATGAAACACGGAAATTGCATCGGGATTGAATACAACAGTCACCATGCGCACTTTCCTCCATGGGAGTAATTCTCAAACAGTCTACGCTTTGACCGTTCCCTGGAAGACCAGTAGTAGTTTCCGATGCACATCTGGTGGCATTCTGTACTCTGTGGACTATCAGAGTGTTGATGAAACACAGAAATTGCATCGGGATTGAATACAGCAATCACTATGAGCACTTTCCTCCACGGGAGGTATGTCTCAAACAGTCTACGCTTTGATCGTTCCCTGGAAGACCAGTAGTATTTTCCGATACACATCTGGTGGCATTCTGTAATCTGTGGACTATCAGAGTGTTGATGAAACACATAACTTTCATCCGGATTAAATACAACAGTCACCATGCGCACATTCCTCCATGGGAGGTATGTCTCAAACAAACTACGCTTTGATCGTTCCCTGGAAGACCAGTAGTAGTTTCCGATGCACATCTGGAGGTATTCTGTATCTGTAGACTATGAGAGTGTTGATGAAACACAGAATTTGCATCGGGATTGAATACAACAGTCACCATGCGCACTTTCATCCATGGGAGTAACCCTCAAACAATCTACGCTTTGATCGTTCCCTGGAAGACCAGTAGTAGTTTCCGATGCACATCAGGTAGCATTCTGTAATCTGTGGACTATCAGAGTGTTGATGAAACATAGATATTTCATCCGGATTGAATACAACAGTCACCATGCGCACTTTCCTCCACGGGAGTAATGTCTCAAACAATCTACGCCTTTGATCGTTCCCTGGAAGACCAGTAGTAGTTTGCGATGCACATATGGTGGCATTCTGTAATGCGTAGACTATCAGAGTGTTGATGAAACACAGTAATTGCATCGGGATTGAATAATACAGTCACCATGCGCACTTTCCTCCATGGGAGTAATGTCTCTAACAGTCTACGCTTTGATCGTTCCCTGGAAGACCAGTATTATTTGCCGATGCACATCTGGAGGCTTTCTGTAATCTGTGGACTATTAGAGTGTTGATGAAACACAGAAATTGCATCGGGATTGAATACAACAGTCTCCATGCGCAGTTTCCTCCATGGGAGTAATGTCTCAAACAGACTACGCTTTGATCGTTCCCTGGAAGACCAGTAGTAGTTTCCGATGCACATCTGGATGCTTTCCATAATCTGTGGACTATCAGAGTGTTGATGTAACACAGAAATTGCATCGGGATTGAATACAACAGTCACCATGCGCACTTTCCTCCATGGGAGTAATGTCTCAAACAGTCTACGCTTTGATCGTTCCCAGGAAGACCAGTAGCAGTTTCCGATGCACATCTCGTGGCATTCTGTAATCTGTGGAGTATCAGAGTGTTGATGAAACACGGAAATTGCATCGGGATTGAATACAACAGTCACCATGCGCACTTTCCTCCATGGGAGTAATTCTCAAACAGTCTACGCTTTGATCGTTCCCTGGAAGACCAGTAGTAGTTTGCGATGCACATATGGTGGCATTCTGTAATGCGTAGACTATCAGAGTGTTGATGTAACACAGTAATTGCATCGGGATTGAATACAACAGTCACCATGCGCACTTTCCTCCATAGGAGTAATGTCTCTAACAGTCTACGCTTTGATCGTTCCCTGGAAGACCGGTAGTATTTTCCGATGCACATCTGGAGGCTTTCTGTAATCTGTGGACTATCAGAGTGTTGATGAAACGCAGAAATTCCATCGGGATTGAATACAACAGTCTCCATGCGCAGTTTCCTCCATGGGAGTAATGTCTCAAACAGTCTACGCTTTGATCGTTCCCTGGAAGACCAGTAGTAGTTTCCGATGCACATCTGGATGCTTTCTGTAATCTGTGGACTATCAGAGTGTTGATGTAACACAGAAATTGCATCGGGATTGAATACAACAGTCACCATGCGCACTTTCCTCCATGGGAGTAATGTCTCAAACAGTCTACGCTTTGATCGTTCCCTGGAAGACCAGTAGTAGCTTCCGATTAACATCTGGAGGCATTCTGTAATCTGTGGACTATCAGAGTGTTGATGAAACACAGAACTTTCATCCGGATTAAATCCAACAGTCACCATGCGCACATTCCACCACGGGAGGTATGTCTCAAACAGTCTACGCTCTGATCGTTCCCTGGAAGACCAGTAGTAGTTTCCGATGCACATCTGGTGGCATTCTGTGTTCTGTGGACTATCAGAGTGTTGATGAAACACAGAAATTGCATCGGGATTGAATACAACAGTAACCATCCGCACTTTCCTCCATGGGAGTAATGTCTGAAACAGTCTACGCTTGGATCGTTCCCTTATCATTTAGCTACAAAATAGCAGGTCAGCAACTGGAAGTAGTGAATTTCATAAATTATCTGGGAGTACTCATTAGGAGTGATTTAAAATGGAATGATCATATAAAGTTGATTGTCGGTAAAGCAGATGCCAGACTGAGATTCATTGGAAGAATCTTAAGGAAATGCAATCCGACAACAAAGGAAGTAGGTTACAGTACGCTTGTTCGCCCAATGCTTGAATACTGCTCAGCAGTGTGGGATCCGCACCAGGTAGGGTTGATAGAAGAGATAGAGAAGATCCAACGGAGAGCAGCGCGCTTCGTTAGTGGATCACTTAGTAATTGCGAAAGCGTTACGGAGATGATAGATAAACTCCAGTGGAAGACTCTGCAGGAGAGACGCTCAGTAGCTCGGTACGGGCTTTTGTTAAAGTTTCGAGAACATACCTTCACCGAAGAGTCAAGCAGTATATTGCTCCCTCCTACGTATATCTCGTGAAGAGACCATGAGGATAAAATCAGAGAGATTAGAGCCCACACAGAAGCATACCGACAATCCTTCTTTCCACGTACAATACGAGACATGAATAGAAGGGAGAACTGATAGAGGTACTAAGGGTACCCTCCCCCACACACCGTCAGGTGGCTTGCGGAGTATGGATGTAGATGTAGATGTAGATGTAGTAGTTTCCGATGCACATCTCGTGGCATTCTGTAATCTGTGGATTATCAGTGTGTTGATGAAACACAGAAAATGCATCGGGATTTAATACAACTGTCACCATGCGCACTTTCCTCCATGGGAGTAACTCTCAACAGTCTACGCTTTGATCGTTCCCTGGAAGACCAGTAATAGTTTCCGAATCACATCTGGTAGCATTCTGTAATCTGTGGACTATCAGAGTGTTGATGAAACACAGAAATTGCATCGGGATTGAATACAACAGTCACCATCCGCACTTTACTCCATGGGAGTAATGTCTGAAACAGTCTACGCTTGGATCGTTCCCAGGAAGACCAGTAGCAATTTCGGATGCACATCTCGTGGCTTTCTGTAATCTGTGGAGTATCAGAGTGTTGATGAAACACGGAAATTGCATCGGGATTGAATACAACAGTCACCATGCGCACTTTACTCCATGGGAGTAATGTCTGAAACAGTCTACGCTTTGATCGTTCCCTGGAAGACCAGTAGTTGTTTCCGATGCACATCTGGTGGCATTCTGTAATCTGTGGACTATCAGAGTGTTGATGAAACACAGAAATTGCATCGGGATTGAATACAACAATCACCATGCGCACTTTCCTCCACGGGATGTATGTCTCAAACAGTCTACGCTTTGATCGTTCCCTGGAAAACCAGTAGTAGTTTCCGATGCACATCTCGTGGCATTCTGTAATCTGTGGTGTATCAGAGTGTTGATGAAACACGGAAATTGCATCGGGATTGAATACAACAGTCACCATGCGCACTTTCCTCCATGGGAGTAATTCTCAAACAGTCTACGCTTTGATCGTTCCCTGGAAGACCAGTAGTACTTTCCGATGCACATCTGGTGGCATTCTGTAATCTGTGGACTATCAGAGTGTTGATGAAACACAGAAATTGCATCGGGATTGAATACAACAATCACCATGAGCACTTTCCTCCACGGGAGGTATGTCTCAAACAGTCTACGCTTTGATCGTTCCCTGGAAGACCAGTAGTAGTTTCCGATGCACATCTGGTGGCATTCTGTAATCTGTGCACTATCAGAGTGTTGATGAAACACAGAACTTTCATCCGGATTAAATACAACAGTCACCATGCGCACATTCCTCCACGGGAGGTATGTCTCAAACAAACTACGCTTTGATCGTTCCCTGGAAGACCAGTAGTAGTTTCCGATGCACATCTGGAGGTATTCTGTAATCTGTAGACTATGAGAGTGTTGATGAAACACAGAATTTGCATCGGGATTGAATACAACAGTCACCATGCGCACTTTCCTCCATGGGAGTAACCCTCAAACAATCTACGATTTGATCGTTCCCTGGAAGACCAGTAGTAGTTTCCGATGCACATCTGGTGGCATTCTGTAATCTGTGGACTATCAGAGTGCTGATGAAACACAGAAATTGCATCGGGATTGAATACAACAATCACCATGCGCACTTTCCTCCATGGGAGGTATGTCTCAAACAGTCTACGCTTTGATCGTTCCCTGGAAGACCAGTAGTATTTTCCGATACACATCTGGTGGCATTCTGTAATCTGTGGACTATCAGAGTGTTGATGAAACACATAACTTTCATCCGGATTAAATACAACAGTCACCATGCGCACATTCCTCCATGGGAGGTATGTCTCAAACAAACTACGCTTTGATCGTTCCCTGGAAGACCAGTAGTAGTTTCCGATGCACATCTGGAGGTATTCTGTATCTGTAGACTATGAGAGTGTTGATGAAACACAGAATTTGCATCGGGATTGAATACAACAGTCACCATGCGCACTTTCATCCATGGGAGTAACCCTCAAACAATCTACGCTTTGATCGTTCCCTGGAAGACCAGTAGTAGTTTCCGATGCACATCAGGTAGCATTCTGTAATGTGTGGACTATCAGAGTGTTGATGAAACATAGATATTTCATCCGGATTGAATACAACAGTCACCATGCGCACTTTCCTCCACGGGAGTAATGTCTCAAACAATCTACGCCTTTGATCGTTCCCTGGAAGACCAGTAGTAGTTTGCGATGCACATATGGTGGCATTCTGTAATGCGTAGACTATCAGAGTGTTGATGAAACACAGTAATTGCATCGGGATTGAATAATACAGTCACCATGCGCACTTTCCTCCATGGGAGTAATGTCTCTAACAGTCTACGCTTTGATCGTTCCCTGGAAGACCAGTATTATTTGCCGATGCACATCTGGAGGCTTTCTGTAATCTGTGGACTATTAGAGTGTTGATGAAACACAGAAATTGCATCGGGATTGAATACAACAGTCTCCATGCGCAGTTTCCTCCATGGGAGTAATGTCTCAAACAGACTACGCTTTGATCGTTCCCTGGAAGACCAGTAGTAGTTTCCGATGCACATCTGGATGCTTTCCATAATCTGTGGACTATCAGAGTGTTGATGTAACACAGAAATTGCATCGGGATTGAATACAACAGTCACCATGCGCACTTTCCTCCATGGGAGTAATGTCTCAAACAGTCTACGCTTTGATCGTTCCCAGGAAGACCAGTAGCAGTTTCCGATGCACATCTCGTGGCATTCTGTAATCTGTGGAGTATCAGAGTGTTGATGAAACACGGAAATTGCATCGGGATTGAATACAACAGTCACCATGCGCACTTTCCTCCATGGGAGTAATTCTCAAACAGTCTACGCTTTGATCGTTCCCTGGAAGACCAGTAGTAGTTTGCGATGCACATATGGTGGCATTCTGTAATGCGTAGACTATCAGAGTGTTGATGAAACACAGTAATTGCATCGGGATTGAATACAACAGTCACCATGCGCACTTTCCTCCATGGGAGTAATGTCTCTAACAGTCTACGCTTTGATCGTTCCCTGGAAGACCAGTAGTATTTTCCGATGCACATCTGGAGCCTTTCTGTAATCTGTGGACTATCAGAGTGTTGATGAAACACAGAAATTCCATCGGGATTGAATACAACAGTCTCCATGCGCAGTTTCCTCCATGGGAGTAATGTCTCAAACAGTCTACGCTTTGATCGTTCGCTGGAAGACCAGTAGTAGTTTCCGATGCACATCTGGATGCTTTCCATAATCTGTGGACCATCAGAGTGTTGATGTAACACAGAAATTGCATCGGGATTGAATACAACAGTCACCATGCGCACATTCCTCCATGGGAGTAATGTCTCAAACAGTCTTCGCTTTGATCGTTCGCTGGAAGGCCAGTGGTAGCTTCCGATTAACATCTGAAGGCATTCTGTAATCTTTGGACTATCAGAGTGTTGATGAAACACAGAAATTGCATCGGGATTGAAGACAACAGTCACCATGCGCACTTTCCACAATGGGAGTAATGTCCCAAACAGTCTACGCTTTGATCGTTCCCTGGAAGACCAGTAGTAGTTTCCGATGCACATCTGGAGGCATTCCGTAATCTGTGGACTATCAGGGTGTTGATGAAACACAGAAATAGCATCGGGATTGAACACAACAGTCACCATCCGCACTTTCCTCCATGGGAGTAATGTCTCAAACAGTCTACGTTTTGATCGTTCCCTGGAAGACCAGTAGTAGTTTCCGGTGCACATCTCGTGGCATTCTGTAATCTGTGGACTATCAGAGTGTTGATGAAACACAGAAAATGCATCGCGATTGAATACAACAGTCACCATGCGCACTTTCCTCCATGGGAGTAATGTCTCAAAGAGTTTACGCTTTCATCATTTTCTGGAAGACCAGTAGTAGTTTCCGATGCACATCTGGAGGCATTCTGTAATCTGTGGACTATTAGAGTGTTGATGAAACACAGAAATTGCATCGGGATTGAATACAACAGTCACCATGCGCACTTTCCTCCACGGGAGTAATGTCTCAAACAATCTACGCCTTTGATCGTTCCCTGGAAGACCAGTAGTAGTTTGCGATGCACATATGGTGGCATTCAGTAATGTGTAGACTATCAGAGTGTTGATGAAACACAGTAATTGCATCGGGATTGAATACAACAGACACCATGCGCACTTTCCACCATGGGAGTAATGTCTCTAACAGTCTGCGCTTTGATCGTTCCCTGGAAAACCAGTAGTATTTTCCGTTGCACATCTGGAGGCTTTCTGTAATCTGTGGACTATCAGAGTGTTGATGAAACACAGAAATTGCTTCGGGATTGAATACAACAGTCTCCATGCGCAGTTTCCTCCATGGGAGTAATGTCTCAAACAGTCTACGCTTTGATCGTTCCCTGGAAGACCAGTAGTAGTTTCCGATGCACATCTGGATGCTTTCCGTAATCTGTGGACTATCAGAGTGTTGATGAAACACAGAAATTGCATCGGGATTGAATACAACAGTCACCATGCGCACTTTCCTCCATGGGAGTAATGTCTCAAACAGTCTACCCTTTGATCGTTCCCTGGAAGACCAGTAGTTGTTTCCGATGCACATCGGGAGGCATTCTGTAATCTGTGGACTATCAGAGTGTTGATGAAACACAGAAATTGCATCGGGATTGAATACTACATTCACCATGCGCACTTTCCTCCATGGTAGTAATTCTCAAACAGTCTACGCTTTGATCGTTCCCTGGAAGACCAGTAGTAGGTTCCGATGCACATCTGGTGGCATTCTGTAATCTGTGGACTATCAGAGTGTTGATGAAACACAGAAACTGCATCGGGATTGAATACAACAATCACCATGTGCACTTTCCTCCACGGGAGGTATGTCTCAAACAGTCTACGCTTTCATCGTTCCCTGGAAGACAAGTAGTAGTTTCCGATGCACATCTGGTGGCATTCTGTAATCTGTGGACTATCATAGTGTTGATGAAACACAGAAATTGCATCGGGATTGAATACAACAGTCACCATCCGCACTTTCCTCCATGGGAGTAATGTCTGAAATAGTCTACGCTTGGATCGTTCCCTTATCATTTAGCTACAAAATAGCAGGTCAGCAACTGGAAGTAGTTAATTCCATTAATTATCTGGGAGTACTCATTAGGAGTGATTTAAAGTGGAATGATCATATAAAGTTGATCGTCGGTAAAGCAGATGCCAGACAGAGATTCATTGGAAGAATCTTAAGGAAATGCAATGCGACAACAAAGGAAGTAGGTTACAGTACGCTTTTTCGCCCAATGCTTGAATACTGCTCAGTAGTGTGGGATCCGCACCAGGTAGGGTTGATAGAAGAGATAGAGAACATCCAACGGAGAGCAGCGCGCTTCGTTACAGGATCATTTAGTAATTGCGAAAGCGTTACGGAGATGATAGATAAACTCCAGTGGAAGACTCTGCAGGAGAGACGCTCAGTAAGTCGATACGGGCTTTTGTTAAAGTTTCGAGAACATACCTTCACCGAAGAGTCAAGCAGTATATTGCTCCCTCATTCGTGTATCTCGCGAAGAGACCATGAGGATAAAATCAGAGAGATTAGAGCCCACACAGAAGCATACCGACAATCCTTCTTTCCACGTACAATACGAGACTGGAATAGAAGGGAGAACCGATAGAGGTACTCAGGGTACCCTCCGCCACACACTGTCAGGTGGCTTGCGGAATATGGATGTAGATGTAGATGTAGTAGTTTCCGATGCACATCTCGTGGCATTCTGTAATCTGTGGACTATCAGAGTGTTGATGAAACACAGAAAATGCATCGGGATTGAATACAACAGTCACCATGCGCACTTTCCTCCACGGGAGTAATGTCTCAAACAATCTACGCTTTTGATCGTTCCCTGGAAGACCAGTAGTAGTTTGCGATGCACATATGGTGACATTCTGTAATGCGTTGACTATCAGAGTGTTGATGAAACACAGTAATTGCATCGGGATTGAATACAACAGTCACCATGCGCACTTTCCTCCATGGGAGTAATGTCTCTAACAGTCTACGCTTTGATGGTTCCCTGGAAGACCAGTAGTATTTTCCGATGCACATCTGGAGGCTTTCTGTAATCTGTGGACTATCAGAGTGTTGATGAAACACAGAAATTGCATCGGGATTGAATACAACAGTCTCCATGAGCAGTTTCCTCCTTGGGAGTAATGTCTCAAACAGTCAACGCTTTGATCGTTCCCTGGAAGACCAGTAGTAGTTTCCGATGCACATCTGGATGCTTTCCGTAATCTGTGGACTATCAGAGTGTTGATGAAACACAGAAATTGCATAGGGATTGAATACAACCGTCACCATGCGCACTTTCCTCCATGGGAGTAATGTCTGAAACAGTGTACGTTTTGATCGTTCCCTGGAAGACCAGTAGTAGATACCGATGCACATCTCGTGGCATTCTGCAATCAGTTTACTATCAGAGTGTTGATGAAACACAGAAAATGCATCGGGATTGAATACAACAGTCACCATGCGCACTTTCCTCCATGGGAGTATTGTCTCAAAGAGTTTACTCTTTGATCGTTTTCTGGAAGACCAGTAGTAGTTTACGATGCACATCTGGAGGATTTCTGTAATCAGTGGACTATTAGAGTGTTGATGAAACACAGAAATTGCATCGGGATTGAATACAACAGTCACCATGCGCACTTTCCTCCACGGGAGGTATGTCTCAAAGAGTCTACGCTTTGATCGTTCCCTGCAAGACCAGTAATAGTTTCCGATGAACACCTTGATGCATTCTGTAATATGTGGACTATCAGAGTGTTGATGAAACATAGAGATTGCATTTGGATTGAATACTACAGTCACCATGCGCACTTTCCTATATGGGAGTAATGTCTCTAACAGTCTACGCTTTGATCGTTAGCTGGAAGACGAGTAGTAGTTTCCGATGCACATCTTGAAACATTCTGTAATCTGTGGACTATCAGAGTGTTGATGAAACACAGAAATTGCATCGGGATTGAATACAACAGTCACCATGCGCACTCTCCTCCACGGGAGTAATGTCTCAAACAATCTACGTCTTTGATCGTTCCCTGGACGACCAGTATCAGTTTGCGATGCACATATGGTGGCATTCTGTAATGCGTAGACTATCAGAGTGTTGATGAAACACAGTAATTGCATCGGGATTGAATACAACAGTCACCATCCGCACTTAACTCCATGGGAGTAATGTCTGAAACAGTCTACGCTTGGATCGTTCCCTGGAAGACCAGTAGTAGTTTCCGATGCACATCTCGTGGCATTCTGTATTCTGTGGACTATCAGAGTGTTCATGAAACACAGAAAATGCTTCGGGATTGAATACAACAGTCACCATGCGCACTTTCCTCCATTGGAGTAACTCTCAAACAGTCTACGCTTTGATAGATCCCTGGAAGACCAGTAGTAGTTTCCGATGCACATCTGGTAGCATTCTGTAATCTGTGGACTATCAGAGTGTTGATGAAACACAGAAATTTCATCCGGATTGAATACAACAGTCACCATGCGCACTTTCCTCCACGGGAGTAATGTCTCAAACAATCTACGCTTTTGATCGTTCAATGGAAGACCAGTAGTAGTTTGCGATGCACATATGGTGACATTCTGTAATGCGTTGACTATCGGAGTGTTGATGAAACACAGTAATTGCATCGGGATTGAATACAACAGTCACCATGCGCACTTTCCTCCATGGGAGTAATGTCTCTAACAGTCTACGCTTTGATGGTTCCCTGGAAGACCAGTAGTATTTTCCGATGCACATCTGGAGGCTTTCTGTAATCTGTGGACTATCAGAGTGTTGATGAAACACAGAAATTGCATCGGGATTGAATACAACAGTCTCCATGAGCAGTTTCCTCCTTGGGAGTAATGTCTCAAACAGTCAACGCTTTGATCGTTCCCTGGAAGACCAGTAGTAGTTTCCGATGCACATCTGGATGCTTTCCGTAATCTGTGGACTATCAGAGTGTTGACGAAACACAGAAATTGCATAGGGATTGAATACAACCGTCACCATGCGCACTTTCCTCCATGGGAGTACTGTCTCAAACAGTCTACGCTTTGGTTGTTTCCTGGAAGACCAGTAGTAGCTTCCGATTAACATCTGGAGGCATTCTGTAATCTGTGGACTATCAGAGTGTTGATGAAACACATAAATTGCATCGGAATTGAAGACAACAGTCACCATGCGCACATTCCACCATGGGAGTAATGTCCCAAACAGTCTACGCTTTGATCGTTCCCTGGAAGACCAGTAGTTGTTTCCGATGCACATCGGGAGGTATTCTGTAATCTATGGACTATCAGAGTGTTGATGAAACACAGAAATTGCATCGGGATTTAATACTACATTCACCATGCGCACTTTTCTCCATGGGAGTAATGTCTCAAACAGTCTACGCTTTGTCGTTCCCTGGAAGACCATTAGTAGTTTCCGATGCACATCTGTAGTCATTCTGTAATCTGTGGATTATCAGAGTGTTGATGAAACACAGTAATTGCATCGGGATTGAATACAACAGTCACCATGCGCACATTCCTCTACGGGAGTAATGTCTCAAACAGTCTACGCTTTGATCGTTCCCTGGAAGACAAGTAGTAGTTTCCGATGCACATCTGGTGGCATTCTGTAATCTGTAGACTATCAGAGTGTTGATGAAACACAGAAATTGCATCGGGATTGAATACAATAGTCACTATGCGCACTTTCCTCCATGGGAGTAATGTCTCTAACTGTTTTCGGTTTGATCGTTCCCTGTAAGACCAGTAGTAGTTTCCGACGCACATCTGGAGGCTTTCTGTGATCTGTGGACTACCAGAGTGTTGATGAAACACAGAAATTGCATCGGGATTGAACACAACAGTCACCATCCGCACTTTCCTCCATGGGAGTAATGTCTGAAACAGTGTACGTTTTGATCGTTCCCTGGAAGACCAGTAGTAGATTCCGATGCACATCTCGTGGCATTCTGCAATCAGTTTACTATCAGAGTGTTGATGAGACACAGAAAATGCATCGGGATTGAATACAACAGTCACCATGCGCACTTTCCTCCATGGGAGTATTGTCTCAAAGAGTTTACTCTTTGATCGTTTTCTGGAAGACCAGTAGTAGTTTACGATGCACATCTGGAGGATTTCTGTTATCAGTGGACTATTAGAGTGTTGATGAAACACAGAAATTGCATCGGGATTGAATACAACAGTCACCAGGCGCACTTTCCTCCACAGGAGGTATGTCTCAAACAGTCTACGCTTTTATCGTTCCCTGGAAGACCAGTAGTAGTTTCCGAGGAACACCTTGATGCATTCTGTAATATGTGGACTATCAGAGTGTTGATGAAACATAGAGATTGCAATTGGATTGAATACTACAGTCACCATGCGCACTTTCCTATATGGGAGTAATGTCTCTAACAGTCTACGCTTTGATCGTTAGCTGGAAGACGAGTAGTAGTTTCCGATGCACATCTTGAAACATTCTGTAATCTGTCGACTATCAGAGTGTTGATGAAACACAGAAATTGCATCGGGATTGAATACAACAGTCACCATGCGCACTCTCCTCCACGGGAGTAATGTCTCAAACAATCTACGTCTTTGATCGTTCCCTGGACGACCAGTATCAGTTTGCGATGCACATATGGTGGCATTCTGTAATGCGTAGAATATCAGAGTGTTGATGAAACACAGTAATTGCATCGGGATTGAATACAACAGTCACCATGCGCACTTTCCTCCATGGGAGTAATGCCTCTAACAGTCTACGTTTTGATCGTTTGCTGGAAGACCAGTAGTATTTTTCGATGCACATCTGGAAGCTTTCTGTAATCTGTGGACTATCAGAGTGTTGATGAGACACAGAAATTCAATCGGGATTGAATACAACAGTCTCCATGCGCAGTTTCCTCCATGGTAGTAATGTCTCAAACAGTCTACGCTTTGATCGTTCCCTGGAAGACCAGTAGTAGTTTCCGATGCGCATCTGGATGCTTTCCGTAATCTGTGGACTATCAGAGTGTTGATGAAACACAGAAATTGCATCTGGATTGAATACAACAGTCACCATGCGCACTTTCCTCCATGGGAGTAATGTCTCAAACAGTCTACGCTTTGATCCTTCCCTGGAAGACAAGTAGTTGTTTCCGATGCACATCGGGAGGCATTCTGTAATCTGTGGACTCTCAGAGTGTTGATGAAACACAGAAATTGCATCGGGATTGAATACTACATTCACCATGCGCACTTTCCTCCACGGGAGTAATGTCTCAAACAGTCTACGCTTTGATCGTTCACTGGAAGATCATTAGTAGTTTCCGCTGCACATCTGGAGGCATTCTGTAATCTGTGGAGTATCAAAGTGTTGATGAAACACAGAAATTGCATCGGGATTGAATACAACAGTCACCATGCGCACTTTCCTCCATGGGTGTAATTCTCAAACAGTCTACGCATTGATCGTTCCCTGGAAAACCAGTAGTAGTTTCCGATGCACATCTGGTGGCATTCTGTAACCTGTGGACTATCAGAGTGTTGATGAAACACAGAAATTGCATCGGGATTGAATACAACAATCACCATGCGCACTTTCCTCCACAGGAGGTATGTCTCAAACAGTCTACGCTTTTATCGTTCCCTGGAAGACCAGTAGTAGTTTCCGATGCACATCTGGTGGTATTCTCTAATCTGTGGACTATCAGAGTGTTGATGAAACACAGAAATTGCGTCGGGATTGAATACAACAGCCACCATCCGCACTTTCCACCATGGGAGTAATGTCTGAAACAGTCTACGCTTGGATCGTTCCCAGGAAGACCAGGAGCAGTTTCCGATGCACATCCCGTGGCATTCTGTAATCTGTGGAGTATCAGAGTGTTGATGAAACACAGAAATTGCATCGGGATTGAATACAACAGTCTCCATGCGCACTTTCCTCCATGGGAGTAATTCTCAAACAGTCTACGCCTTGATCGTTCCCTGGAAGACCAGTGGTAGTTTCCGATGCACATCGTGAGACATTCTGTAATCTGTGGACTATCAGAGTGTTGATGAAAGACAGAAATTGCATCGGGATTGAATACTACATTCACCATGCGCACTTTCCTCCATGGGAGTAATGTCTCAAAGAGTCTACGCTTTGATCGTTCCCTGGAAGACAAGTAGTAGTTTCCGATGCACATCTGGTGGCATTCTGTAATCTGTAGACTATCAGAGTGTAGATGAAACACAGAAATTGAATCGGGGTTGAATACAACAGTCACCATGCGCACTTTCTTCCATGCTAGTAATGTCTCTAACAGTTATCGCTTTGATCGTTCCCTGGAAGACCAGTAGTAGTTTCCGATGCACATCTGGAGGCTTCCTGTGATCTGTGGACTATCAGAGTGTTGATGAAACACAGAAATTGCATCGGGATTGAATACAACAGTCACCATGCGCATTTCCCTCCATGGGAGTAATTCTCAAACAGTCTATGCTTTCATCGTTCCCTGGAAGACCAGTAGTACTTTCCGATGCACATCTGGATGCTTTCCATAATCTGTGGACTATCAGAGTGTTGATGTAACACAGAAATTGCATCGGGATTGAAGACAATAGTCACCATGCGCACTTTTCTCCATGGGAGTAATGTATCAAACAGTCTTCGCTTTGATCGTTCCCTGGAAGACCAGTGGTAGCTTCCGATTAACAACTGGAGGCATTCTGTAATCTGTGGACTATCAGAGTGTTGATGAAACACAGAAATTGCATCGGGATTGAAGACAACAGTCACCATGCGCACTTTCCACAATGGGAGTAATGTCCCAAACAGTCTACGCTTTGATCGTTCCCTGGACGACCAGTAGTAGTTTCCGATGCACATCTGGAGGCATTCCGTAATCTGTGGACTATCAGGGTGTTGATGAAACACAGAAATAGAATCGGGATTGAACACAACAGTCACCATCCGCACTTTCCTCCATGGGAGTAATGTCTGAAACAGTCTACGTTTTGATCGTTCCCTGGAAGACCAGTAGTTGTTTCCGATGCACATCTCGTGGCATTCTGTAATCTGTGGACTATCAGAGTGTTGATGAAACACAGAAAATGCATCGCGATTGAATACAACAGTCACCATGCGCACTTTCCTCCATGGGAGTAATGTCTCAAAGAGTTTACGCTTTGATCATTTTCTGGAAGACCAGTAGTAGTTTCCGATGCACATCTGGAGGCATTCTGTAATCTGTCGACTATTAGAGTGTTGATGAAACACAGAAATTGCATCGGGATTGAATACAACAGTCACCATGCGCACTTTCCTCCACGGGAGTAATGTCTCAAACAATCTACGCCTTTAATCGTTCCCTGGAAGACCAGTAGTAGTTTGCGATGCACATATGGTGGCATTCAGTAATGCGTAGACTATCAGAGTGTTGATGAAACACAGTAATTGCATCGGGATTGAATACAACAGTCACCATGCGCACTTCCCTCCATGGGAGTAATGTCTCTAACAGTCTGCGCTTTGATCGTTCCCTGGAAGACCAGTAGTATTTTCCGTTGCTCATCTGGAGGCTTTCTGTAATCTGTGGACTATCAGAGTGTTGATGAAACACAGAAATTGCTTCGGGATTGAATACAACAGTCTCCATGCGCAGTTTCCTCCATGGGAGTAATGTCTCAAACAGTCTACGCTTTGATCGTTCCCTGGAAGACCAGTAGTAGTTTCCGATGCACATCTAGATGCTTTCCGTAATCTGTGGACTATCAGAGTGTTGATGAAACACAGAAATTGCATCGGGATTGAATACAACAGTCACCATGCGCACTTTCCTCCATGGGAGTAATGTCCCAAACAGTCTACGCTTTGATCGTTCCCTGGAAGACCAGTAGTTGTTTCCGATGCACATCTGGTGGCATTCTGTAATCTGTGGACTATCAGAGTGTTGATGAAACACAGAAATTGCATCGGGATTGAATACAACAGTCACCATCCGCACTTTCCTCCATGGGAGTAATGTCTGAAATAGTCTACGCTTGGATCGTTCCCTTATCATTTAGCTACAAAATAGCAGGTCAGCAACTGGAAGTAGTTAATTCCATTAATTATCTGGGAGTACTCATTAGGAGTGATTTAAAATGGAATGATCATATAAAGTTGATCGTCGGCAAAGCAGATGCCAGACTGAGATTCATTGGAAGAATCTTAAGGAAATGCAATCCGACAACAAAGGAAGTAGGTTACAGTACGCTTGTTCGCCCAATGCTTGAATACTGCTCAGCAGTGTGGGATCCGCACCAGGTAGGGTTGATAGAAGAGATAGAGAAGATCCAACGGAGAGCAGCGCGCTTCGTTAGTGGATCATTTAGTAATTGCGAAAGCGTTACGGAGATGATAGATAAACTCCAGTGGAAGACTCTGCAGGAGAGACGCTCAGTAGCTCGGTACGGGTTTTTGTTAAAGTTTCGAGAACATACCTTCACCGAAGAGTCAAGCAGTATATTGCTCCCACCTTCGTATATCTCGTGAAGAGACCATGAGGATAAAATCAGAGAGATTAGAGCCCACACAGAAGCATACCGACAATCCTTCTTTCCACGTACAATACGAGACTGGAATAGAAGGGAGAACAGATAGAGGTACTCAGGGTACCCTCCGCCACACACCGTCAGGTGGCTTGCGGAATATGGATGTAGATGTAGATGTAGTAGTTTCCGATGCACATCTCGTGGCATTCTGTACTCTGTCGACTATCAGAGTGTTGATGAAACACAGAAAATGCATCGGGATTGAATACAACAGTCACCATGCGCACTTTCCTCCATGGGAGTAACTCTCAAACAGTCTACGCTTTGATCGTTCCCTGGAAGACCAGTAGTAGTTTCCGAATCACATCTGGTAGAATCTGTGGACTATCAGAGTGTTGATGAAACACAGAAATTTCATCCGGATTGAATACAACAGTCACCATGCGCACTTTCCTCCATGGGAGTAATTCTCAAACAGTCTACGCTTTGATCGTTCCCTGGAAGACCAGTAGTAGTTTCCGATGCACATCTGGTAGCATTCTGTAATCTGTGGACTATCAGAGTATTGATGAAACACAGAAATTTCATCCGGATTGAATACAACAGTCACCATGCTCACATTCCACCACGGGAGGTATGTCTCAAACAATCTACGCCTTTGATCGTTCCCTGGAAGACAAGTAATATTTTCCGATGCACATCTGGAGGCTTTCTGTAATCTGTGGACTATCAGAGTGTTGATGAAACACAGAAATTCCATCGGGATTGAATACAACAGTCTCCATGCGCAGTTTCCTCCATGGGAGTAATGTCTCAAACAGTCAACGCTTTGATCGTTCCCTGGAAGTACAGTAGTAGTTTCCGATGCACATCTTGATGCTTTCCGTAATCTGTGGACTATCAGAGTGTTGATGAAACACAGAAATTGCATCGGGATTATATACTACATTCACCATGCACACTTTCCTCCACGGAAGTAATGTCTCAAACAGTCTAGGCTTTGATCGTTCCCTCGAAGACCATTAGTAGTTTCCGATGTACATCTGGAGGCATTCTGTAATCTGTGGAGTATCAAAGTGTTGATGAAACACAGAAAATGCATCGGGATTGAATACAACAGTCACCATGCGCACTTTCCTCCATGGGAGTAATTCTCAAACAGCCTACGCTTTGATCGTTCCCTGGAAGACCAGTAGTAGTTTCCGATGCACATCTCGTGGCATTCTGTAATCTGTGGAGTATCAGAGTGTTGATGAAACACAGAAATTGCATCGGGATTGAATACAACAGTCACCATGCGCACTTTCCTCCATGGGAGTAATTCTCAAACAGTCTACGCTTTGATCGTTCCCTGGAAGACCAGTAGTAGTTTCCGATGCACATCTGGTGGCATTCTATAATCTGTGGACTATCAGAGTGTTGATGAAACACAGAAATTTCATCCGGATTGAATACAACATTCACCATGCGCACTTTCCTCCATGGGAGAAATTCTCAAACAGTCTACGCTTTGATCGTTCCCTGGAAGACCAGTAGTAGTTTCCGATGCACATCTGGTGGCATTCTATAATCTGTGGTCTATCAGAGTGTTGATGAAACAAAGAAATTTCATCGGGATTGAATACAACAGTCACCGTCCGCACTTTCCTCCATGGGAGTAATGTCTGAAACAGTCTACGCTTTGATCGTTCCCAGGAAGACCAGTGGTAGTTTCCGATGCACAACTCGTGGCATTCTGTAATCTGTGGACTATCAGAGTGTTGATGAAACACAGAAAATGCATCGGGATTGAATACAACAATCACCATGCGCACTTTCCTCCATGGGAGTAAATCTCAAACAGTCTATGCATTGAACGTTCCCTGGAAGACCAGTAGTAGTTTCCGGTGCACATCTGGTAGCATTCTGTAATCTGTGGACTATCAGAGTGTTGATGAAACACAGAAATTTCATCCGGATTGAATACAACAGTCACCATTCGCACTTTCCTCCACGGGAGTAATGTCTCAAACAATCTACGCCTTTGATCGTTCCCTGGAAGCCCAGTAGTAGTTTCCGATGCACATATGGTGGCATTCTGTAATGCGTAGCCTATCAGAGTGTTGATGAAACACAGTCATTGCATCGGGATTGAATACAACCGTCACCATGCGCACTTTTCTCCATGGGAGTTATGTCTCTAACAGTCTACGTTTGATCGTTCCCTGGAAGACCAGTAGTATTTTCCGATGCACATCTGGAGGCTTTCTGTAATCTGTGGACTATCAGAAAGTTGATGAAACACAGAAATTCCATCGGGATTGAATACAACAGTCTCCATGCGCAGTTTCCTCCATGGCAGTAATGTCTCAAACAGTCTACGCTTTGATCTTTTCCTGGAAGACCAGTAGTAGTTTCCGATGCACATCTCGTGGCATTCTGTAATCTATGGACTATCAGAGTGTTGATGAAACACAGAAAATGCATCGGGATTGAATACAACAGTCTCCATGCGCACTTCCCTCCATGGGAGTAACTCTCAAACAGTCTACGCTTTGATCGTTCCCTGGAAGACCAGTAGTAGTTTCCGATGCACATCTGGTGGCAATCTGTAATCTGTGGACTATCAGAGTGTTGATGAAACACAGAAATGACATCGGGATTGAACACAACAGTCACCATCCGCACTTTCCTCCATGGGAGTAATGTCTGAAACTGTCTACGTTTTGATCGTTCCCTGGAAGACCAGTAGTAGTTTCCGATGCACATCTCGTGGCATTATGTAATCTGTGGACTATCAGAGTGTTGATGAAACACAGAAAATGCATCTGGATTGAATACAACAGTCACCATGCGCACTTTCCTCCATGGAAGTAATGTCTCAAAGAGTTTACGCTTTGATCGTTTTCTGGAAGTCCAGTAGTAGTTTACGATGCACATTTGGAGGCATTCTGTAATCTTTGGACTATTAGAGTGTTGATGAAACACAGAAATTGCATCGGGATTGAATACAACAGTCACCATGCGCACATTCCTCCATAAAAGTAATGTCTCAAAGAGTCTACGCTTTGATCGTTCCCTGCAAGACCAGTAATAGTTTCCGGTGAACACCTTGAGGCATTCTGTAATCTGTGGACTATCAGAGTGTTGATGAAACACAGAAATTGCAATTGGATTGAATACTACAGTCACCATGCGCACTTTCCTATATGGGAGTAATGTCTCTAACTGTCTACGCTTTGATCATTAGGTGGAAAACCAGTAGTAGTTTCCGATGCACATCTTGAAACATTCTGTAATCTGTGGACTATCAGAGTGTTGATGAAACACAGAAATTGCATCGGGATTGAATACAACAGTCACCATGCGCACTTTCCTCCACGGGATTAATGTCTCAAACAATCTACGCCTTTGATCGTTCCATGGAAGACCAGTAGTAGTTTGCGATGCACATATGGTGGCATTCTGTAATGCGTAGACTATCAGAGTGTTGATGAAACACAGTAATTGCATCGGGATTGAATACAACAGTCACCATGCGCACTTTCCTCCACGTGAGTAATGTCTCAAACAGTCTACGCTTTGATCGTTCCCTGGAAAACCAGTAGTAGTTTCCGATGAATACCTTGAGGCTTTCTGTAATCTGTGGACTATCAGAGTGTTGATGAAACACAGAAATTGCAATTGGATTGAATACTACAATCACCATGCGCACTTTCCTATATGGGAGTAATGTCTCTAACAGTCTACGCTTTGATCGTTAGCTGGAAGACTAGTAGTAGTATCCGATGCACATCTTGAAACATTCTGTAATCTGTGGACTATCAGAGTGTTGATGAAACACAGAAATTTCATCCGGATTGAATACAACAGTCACCATTCGCACTTTCCTCCACGGAAGTAATGTCTCAAACAATCTACGCCTTTGATCGTTCCCTGGAAGACCAGTAGTAGTTTGCCATGCACATATGGTAGCATTCTGTAATGCGTAGACTGTCAGAGTGTTGATGAAACACAGTAATTGCATCGGGATTGAATACAACCGTCACCATGCGCACTTTCCTCCATGGCAGTAATGTCTCAAACAGTCTACGCTTTGATCGTTTCCTGGAAGACCAGTAGTAGTTTTCGATGCACATCTGGATGCTTTCCGTAGTCTGTGGACTATCAGAGTGTTGATGAAACACAGAAATTGCATCGGGATTGAATACAACAGTCACCATGCGTACTTTCCTCCATGGGAGTAATGTCTCAAACAGTCTTCGCTTTGATCGTTCCCTGTAAGACCAGTAGTAGCTTCCGATTAACATCTGGAGGCATTCTCCAATCTGTGGAATATCAGAGTGTTGATGAAACACAGAAATTGCTTCGGGATTGAATACAACAGTCACCATCCGCACTTACCTCCATGGGAGTAATTCTCAAACAGTCTACGCTTTGGTCGTTCCCTGGAAGACCAGTAGTAGTTTCCGATGCACATCTGGTGGCATTCTGTAATCTGTGGACTATCAGGGTGTTGATGAAACACAGAAATAGAATCGGGATTGAACACAACAGTCACCATCCGCACTTTCCTCCATGGGAGTAATGTCTGAAACAGTCTACGTTTTGATCGTTCCCTGGAAGACCAGTAGTTGTTTCTGATGCACATCTCGTGGCATTCTGTAATCTGTGGACTATCAGAGTGTTGATGAAACACAGAAAATGCATCGCGATTGAATACAACAGTCACCATGCGCACTTTCCTCCATGGGAGTAATGTCTCAAAGAGTTTACGCTTTGATCATTTTCTGGAAGACCAGTAGTAGTTTCCGATGCACATCTGGAGGCATTCTGTAATCTGTCGACTATTAGAGTGTTGATGAAACACAGAAATTGCATCGGGATTGAATACAACAGTCACCATGCGCACTTTCCTCCACGGGAGTAATGTCTCAAACAATCTACGCCTTTAATCGTTCCCTGGAAGACCAGTAGTAGTTTGCGATGCACATATGGTGGCATTCAGTAATGCGTAGACTATCAGAGTGTTGATGAAACACAGTAATTGCATCGGGATTGAATACAACAGTCACCATGCGCACTTCCCTCCATGGGAGTAATGTCTCTAACAGTCTGCGCTTTGATCGTTCCCTGGAAGACCAGTAGTATTTTCCGTTGCTCATCTGGAGGCTTTCTGTAATCTGTGGACTATCAGAGTGTTGATGAAACACAGAAATTGCTTCGGGATTGAATACAACAGTCTCCATGCGCAGTTTCCTCCATGGGAGTAATGTCTCAAACAGTCTACGCTTTGATCGTTCCCTGGAAGACCAGTAGTAGTTTCCGATGCACATCTAGATGCTTTCCGTAATCTGTGGACTATCAGAGTGTTGATGAAACACAGAAATTGCATCGGGATTGAATACAACAGTCACCATGCGCACTTTCCTCCATGGGAGTAATGTCCCAAACAGTCTACGCTTTGATCGTTCCCTGGAAGACCAGTAGTTGTTTCCGATGCACATCGGGAGGCATTCTGTAATCTGTGGACTATCAGAGTGTTGATGAAACACAGAAATTGCATCGGGATTAAATACAACAGTCACCATCCGCACTTTCCTCCATGGGAGTAATGTCTGAAATAGTCTACGCTTGGATCGTTCCCTTATCATTTAGCTACAAAATAGCAGGTCAGCAACTGGAAGTAGTTAATTCCATTAATTATCTGGGAGTACTCATTAGGAGTGATTTAAAATGGAATGATCATATAAAGTTGATCGTCGGTAAAGCAGATGCCAGACTGAGATTCATTGGAAGAATCTTAAGGAAATGCAATCCGACAACAAAGGAAGTAGTTTACAGTACGCTTGTTCGCCCAATGCTTGAATACTGCTCAGCAGTGTGGGATCCGCACCAGGTAGGGTTGATAGAAGAGATAGAGAAGATCCAACGGAGAGCAGCGCGCTTCGTTAGTGGATCATTTAGTAATTGCGAAAGCGTTACGGAGATGATAGATAAACTCCAGTGGAAGACTCTGCAGGAGAGACGCTCAGTAGCTCGGTACGGGTTTTTGTTAAAGTTTCGAGAACATACCTTCACCGAAGAGTCAAGCAGTATATTGCTCCCACCTTCGTATATCTCGTGAAGAGACCATGAGGATAAAATCAGAGAGATTAGAGCCCACACAGAAGCATACCGACAATCCTTCTTTCCACGTACAATACGAGACTGGAATAGAAGGGAGAACAGATAGAGGTACTCAGGGTACCCTCCGCCACACACCGTCAGGTGGCTTGCGGAATATGGATGTAGATGTAGATGTAGTAGTTTCCGATGCACATCTCGTGGCATTCTGTACTCTGTCGACTATCAGAGTGTTGATGAAACACAGAAAATGCATCGGGATTGAATACAACAGTCACCATGCGCACTTTCCTCCATGGGAGTAACTCTCAAACAGTCTACGCTTTGATCGTTCCCTGGAAGACCAGTAGTAGTTTCCGAATCACATCTGGTAGAATCTGTGGACTATCAGAGTGTTGATGAAACACAGAAATTTCATCCGGATTGAATACAACAGTCACCATGCGCACTTTCCTCCATGGGAGTAATTCTCAAACAGTCTACGCTTTGATCGTTCCCTGGAAGACCAGTAGTAGTTTCCGATGCACATCTGGTAGCATTCTGTAATCTGTGGACTATCAGAGTATTGATGAAACACAGAAATTTCATCCGGATTGAATACAACAGTCACCATGCTCACATTCCACCACGGGAGGTATGTCTCAAACAATCTACGCCTTTGATCGTTCCCTGGAAGACAAGTAGTATTTTCCGATGCACATCTGGAGGCTTTCTGTAATCTGTGGACTATCAGAGTGTTGATGAAACACAGAAATTCCATCGGGATTGAATACAACAGTCTCCATGCGCAGTTTCCTCCATGGGAGTAATGTCTCAAACAGTCAACGCTTTGATCGTTCCCTGGAAGTACAGTAGTAGTTTCCGATGCACATCTTGATGCTTTCCGTAATCTGTGGACTATCAGAGTGTTGATGAAACACAGAAATTGCATCGGGATTATATACTACATTCACCATGCACACTTTCCTCCACGGAAGTAATGTCTCAAACAGTCTAGGCTTTGATCGTTCCCTCGAAGACCATTAGTAGTTTCCGATGTACATCTGGAGGCATTCTGTAATCTGTGGAGTATCAAAGTGTTGATGAAACACAGAAAATGCATCGGGATTGAATACAACAGTCACCATGCGCACTTTCCTCCATGGGAGTAATTCTCAAACAGTCTACGCTTTGATCGTTCCCTGGAAGACCAGTAGTAGTTTCCGATGCACATCTCGTGGCATTCTGTAATCTGTGGAGTATCAGAGTGTTGATGAAACACAGAAATTGCATCGGGATTGAATACAACAGTCACCATGCGCACTTTCCTCCATGGGAGTAATTCTCAAACAGTCTACGCTTTGATCGTTCCCTGGAAGACCAGTAGTAGTTTCCGATGCAGATCTGGTGGCATTCTATAATCTGTGGACTATCAGAGTGTTGATGAAACACAGAAATTTCATCCGGATTGAATACAACATTCACCATGCGCACTTTCCTCCATGGGAGAAATTCTCAAACAGTCTACGCTTTGATCGTTCCCTGGAAGACCAGTAGTAGTTTCCGATGCACATCTGGTGGCATTCTATAATCTGTGGTCTATCAGAGTGTTGATGAAACAAAGAAATTTCATCGGGATTGAATACAACAGTCACCGTCCGCACTTTCCTCCATGGGAGTAATGTCTGAAACAGTCTACGCTTTGATCGTTCCCAGGAAGACCAGTGGTAGTTTCCGATGCACAACTCGTGGCATTCTGTAATCTGTGGACTATCAGAGTGTTGATGAAACACAGAAAATGCATCGGGATTGAATACAACAATCACCATGCGCACTTTCCTCCATGGGAGTAAATCTCAAACAGTCTATGCATTGAACGTTCCCTGGAAGACCAGTAGTAGTTTCCGGTGCACATCTGGTAGCATTCTGTAATCTGTGGACTATCAGAGTGTTGATGAAACACAGAAATTTCATCCGGATTGAATACAACAGTCACCATTCGCACTTTCCTCCACGGGAGTAATGTCTCAAACAATCTACGCCTTTGATCGTTCCCTGGAAGCCCAGTAGTAGTTTCCGATGCACATATGGTGGCATTCTGTAATGCGTAGACTATCAGAGTGTTGATGAAACACAGTCATTGCATCGGGATTGAATACAACCGTCACCATGCGCACTTTTCTCCATGGGAGTTATGTCTCTAACAGTCTACGTTTGATCGTTCCCTGGAAGACCAGTAGTATTTTCCGATGCACATCTGGAGGCTTTCTGTAATCTGTGGACTATCAGAAAGTTGATGAAACACAGAAATTCCATCGGGATTGAATACAACAGTCTCCATGCGCAGTTTCCTCCATGGCAGTAATGTCTCAAACAGTCTACGCTTTGATCTTTTCCTGGAAGACCAGTAGTAGTTTCCGATGCACATCTCGTGGCATTCTGTAATCTATGGACTATCAGAGTGTTGATGAAACACAGAAAATGCATCGGGATTGAATACAACAGTCTCCATGCGCACTTCCCTCCATGGGAGTAACTCTCAAACAGTCTACGCTTTGATCGTTCCCTGGAAGACCAGTAGTAGTTTCCGATGCACATCTGGTGGCAATCTGTAATCTGTGGACTATCAGAGTGTTGATGAAACACAGAAATGACATCGGGATTGAACACAACAGTCACCATCCGCACTTTCCTCCATGGGAGTAATGTCTGAAACTGTCTACGTTTTGATCGTTCCCTGGAAGACCAGTAGTAGTTTCCGATGCACATCTCGTGGCATTATGTAATCTGTGGACTATCAGAGTGTTGATGAAACACAGAAAATGCATCGGGATTGAATACAACAGTCACCATGCGCACTTTCCTCCATGGAAGTAATGTCTCAAAGAGTTTACGCTTTGATCGTTTTCTGGAAGTCCAGTAGTAGTTTACGATGCACATTTGGAGGCATTCTGTAATCTTTGGACTATTAGAGTGTTGATGAAACACAGAAATTGCATCGGGATTGAATACAACAGTCACCATGCGCACATTCCTCCATAAAAGTAATGTCTCAAAGAGTCTACGCTTTGATCGTTCCCTGCAAGACCAGTAATAGTTTCCGGTGAACACCTTGAGGCATTCTGTAATCTGTGGACTATCAGAGTGTTGATGAAACACAGAAATTGCAATTGGATTGAATACTACAGTCACCATGCGCACTTTCCTATATGGGAGTAATGTCTCTAACTGTCTACGCTTTGATCATTAGGTGGAAAACCAGTAGTAGTTTCCGATGCACATCTTGAAACATTCTGTAATCTGTGGACTATCAGAGTGTTGATGAAACACAGAAATTGCATCGGGATTGAATACAACAGTCACCATGCGCACTTTCCTCCACGGGATTAATGTCTCAAACAATCTACGCCTTTGATCGTTCCATGGAAGACCAGTAGTAGTTTGCGATGCACATATGGTGGCATTCTGTAATGCGTAGACTATCAGAGTGTTGATGAAACACAGTAATTGCATCGGGATTGAATACAACAGTCACCATGCGCACTTTCCTCCACGTGAGTAATGTCTCAAACAGTCTACGCTTTGATCGTTCCCTGGAAAACCAGTAGTAGTTTCCGATGAATACCTTGAGGCTTTCTGTAATCTGTGGACTATCAGAGTGTTGATGAAACACAGAAATTGCAATTGGATTGAATACTACAATCACCATGCGCACTTTCCTATATGGGAGTAATGTCTCTAACAGTCTACGCTTTGATCGTTAGCTGGAAGACTAGTAGTAGTATCCGATGCACATCTTGAAACATTCTGTAATCTGTGGACTATCAGAGTGTTGATGAAACACAGAAATTTCATCCGGATTGAATACAACAGTCACCAATCGCACTTTCCTCCACGGAAGTAATGTCTCAAACAATCTACGCCTTTGATCGTTCCCTGGAAGACCAGTAGTAGTTTGCCATGCACATATGGTAGCATTCTGTAATGCGTAGACTGTCAGAGTGTTGATGAAACACAGTAATTGCATCGGGATTGAATACAACCGTCACCATGCGCACTTTCCTCCATGGCAGTAATGTCTCAAACAGTCTACGCTTTGATCGTTTCCTGGAAGACCAGTAGTAGTTTCCGATGCACATCTGGATGCTTTCCGTAATCTGTGGACTATCAGAGTGTTGATGAAACACAGAAATTGCATCGGGATTGAATACAACAGTCACCATGCGTACTTTCCTCCATGGGAGTAATGTCTCAAACAGTCTTCGCTTTGATCGTTCCCTGTAAGACCAGTAGTAGCTTCCGATTAACATCTGGAGGCATTCTCCAATCTGTGGAATATCAGATTGTTGATGAAACACAGAAATTGCTTCGGGATTGAATACAACAGTCACCATGCGCACTTACCTCCATGGGAGTAATTCTCAAACAGTCTACGCTTTGGTCGTTCCCTGGAAGACCAGTAGTAGTTTCCGATGCACATCTGGTGGCATTCTGTAATCTGTGGACTATCAGAGTGTTGATGAAACACAGAAACTGCATCGGGATTGAATACAACAATCACCATGCGCACTTTCCTCCACGGGAGGTATGTCTCAAACAGTCTACGCTTTGATCGATCCCTGGAAGACCAGTAGCAGTTTCCGATGCACATCTGGTCCCATTCTGTAATCTGTGGACTATCAGAGTGTTGATGAAACACAGAAATTGCATCGGGATTGAGTACAACAGTCACCATGCGCAATTACCTCCATTGGAGTAATGTCTGAAACAGTCTACGCTTGGTTCGTTACCAGGAAGACCAGTAGTAGTTTCCGATGCACATCTCGTGGCATTCTGTAATCTATGGACTATCAGAGTGTTAATGAAACACAGAAAATGCATCGGGATTGAATACAACAGTCTCCATGCGCAGTTTCCTCGATGGCAGTAATGTCTCAAACAGTCTACGCTTTGATCGGACCCCGGAAGACCTGTAGTAGTTTCCGATGCACATCTGGATGCTTTCCGTAATCTGTGGACTATCAGAGTGTTGATGAAACACATAAAGTGCATCGGGATTGAATACAACAGTCACCATGCGCACTTTCCTCCATGGGAGTAATGTCTCAAACAGTCTACGCTTTGATCGTTCCCTGGAAGACCAGTAGTAGCTTCCGATTAACATCTGGTGGCATTCTGTAATCTGTGGACTATCAGAGTGTTGATGAAACACAGAAATTGCATCGGGATTGAATACAAAAGACACCATGCGCACTTTCCACCATGGGAGTAATGTCCCAAACAGTCTACGCTTTGATCGTTCCCTGGAAGACCAGTAGTTGTTTCCGATGCACATCTGGAGGCATTCTGTAATCTGTGGAGTATCAAAGTGTTGATGAAACACAGAAATTGCATCGGGATTGAATACAACAGTCACCATGCGCACTTTCCTCCATGGGAGTAATTCTCAAACAGTCTACGCTTTGATCGTTCCCTGGAAGACCAGTAGTAGTTTCCGATGCACATCTGGTGGCATTCTGTAATCTGTGGACTATCAGAGTGTTGATGAAACACAGAAACTGCATCGGGATTGAATACAACAATCACCATGCGCACTTTCCTCCACGGGAGGTATGTCTCAAACAGTCTACGCTTTGATCGTTCCCTGGAAGACCAGTAGTAGTTTCCGATGCACATCTGGTGGTATTCTCTAATCTGTGGACTATCAGAGAGTTGATGAAACACAGAAATTACATCGGGATTGAATACAAAAGTCACCATGCGCACTTTCCTCCATGAGAGTAATTCTCAAACAGTCTACGCTTTGACCGTTCCCTGCAAGACCAGTAGTAGTTTCCGATGCACATCTTGTAGCATTCTGTAATCTGTGGACTATCAGAGTGTTGATGAAACACAGAAATTTCATCCGGATTGAATACAACAGTGACCATGCGCACATTCCTCCACGGGAGGTATGTCTCAAAGAGTCTACGCTTTGATCGTTCCCTGGAAGACCAGTAGTAGTTTCCGATGCACATCTGGAGGTATCCTGTAATCTGTAGACTATGAGAGTGTTAATGAAACACAGAATTTGCATCGGGATTGAATACAACAGTCACCATGCGCACTTTCCTCCATTCGAGTAACTCTCAAACAATCTACGCTTTGATCGTTCAGTGGAAGACCAGTAGTAGTATCCAACGCACATCAGGTAGCATTCTGTAATCTGTGGACTATCAGAGTGTTGAAGAAACACAGAAATTTTATCCGGGTTGAATCCAACAGTCACCATGCGCACTTTCCTCCACGGGAGTAATGTCTCAAGCAATCTACGCTTTTGATCTTTCCCTGGAAGACCAGTAGTAGTTTGCGATGCACATATGGTGCCATTCTGTAATGCGTAGACTATCAGAGTGTTGATGAAACACAGTAATTGCATCGGGATAGAATACAACAGTCACCATGCGCACTTACCGCCATGGGAGTAATGTCTCTAACAGTCTACGCTTTGATCGTTTTCTGGAAGTCCAGTAGTAGTTTACGATGCACATCTGGAGGCATTCTGTAATCTGTGGACTATTAGAGTGTTGATGAAACACAGAAATTGCATCGGGATTGAATACAACAGTCACCATGCGCACATTCCTCCATAAAAGTAATGTCTCAAAGAGTCTACGCTTTGATCGTTCCCTGCAAGACCAGTAATAGTTTCCGGTGAACACCTTGAGGCATTCTGTAATCTGTGGACTATCAGAGTGTTGATGAAACACAGAAATTGCAATTGGATTGAATACTACAGTCACCATGCGCACTTTCCTATATGGGAGTAATGTCTCTAACAGTCTACGCTTTGATCATTAGGTGGAAAACCAGTAGTAGTTTCCGATGCACATCTTGAAACATTCTGTAATCTGTGGACTATCAGAGTGTTGATGAAACACAGAAATTGCATCGGGATTGAATACAACAGTCACCATGCGCACTTTCCTCCACGGGATTAATGTCTCAAACAATCGACGCTTTTGATCGTTCCCTGGAAGACCAGTAGTAGTTTGCGATGCACATATGGTGGCATTCTGTAATGCGTAGACTATCAGAGTGTTGATGAAACACAGTAATTGCATCGGGATTGAATACAACAGTCACCATGCGCACTTTCCTCCACTTGAGTAATGTCTCAAACAGTCTACGCTTTGATCGTTCCCTGGAAAACCAGTAGTAGTTTCCGATGAACACCTTGAGGCTTTCTGTAATCTGTGGACTATCAGAATGTTGATGAAACACAGAAATTGCAATTGGATTGAATACTACAATCACCATGCGCACTTTCCTATATAGGAGTAATGTCTCTAACAATCTACGCTTTGATCGTTAGCTGGAAGACTAGTAGTAGTATCCGATGCACATCTTGAAACATTCTGTAATCTGTGGACTATCAGAGTGTTGATGAAACACAGAAATTGCATCGGGATTGAATACAACAGTCACCATTCGCACTTTCCTTCACGGAAGTAATGTCTCAAACAATCTACGCCTTTGTTCGTTCCCTGGAAGACCAGTAGTAGTTTGCGATGCACATATGGTAGCATTCTGTAATGCGTAGACTGTCAGAGTGTTGATGAAACACAGTAATTGCATCGGGATTGAATACAACCGTCACCATGCGCACTTTCCTCCATGGCAGTAATGTCTCAAACAGTCTACGCTTTGATCGTTTCCTGGAAGACCAGTAGTAGTTTCCGATGCACATCTGGATGCTTTCCGTAATCTGTGGACTATCAGAGTGTTGATGAAACACAGAAATTGCATCGGGATTGAATACAACAGTCACCATGCGTACTTTCCTCCATGGGAGTAATGTCTTAAACAGTCTACGCTTTGATCGTTCCCAGTAAGACCAGTAGTAGCTTCCGATTAACATCTGGAGGCATTCTCCAATCTGTGGACTATCAGAGTGTTGATGAAACACAGAAATTGCTTCGGGATGGAATACAACAGTCACCATGCGCACTTACCTCCATGGGAGTAATTCTCAAACAATCTACGCTGTGATCGTTCCCTGGAAGACCAGTAGTAGTTTCCGATGCACATCTGGTAGCATTCTGTAATCTGTGGACTATCAGAGTGTTGATGAAACACAGAAATTTCATCCGGATTGAATACAACAGTCACCATGCGCACTTTCCTATATGGGAGTAATTCTCAAACAGTCTACGCTTTGATCGTTCCCTGGAAGACCAGTAGTAGTTTTCGATGCACATCTGGTAGCATTCTGTAATCTGTGGACTATCAGAGTGTTGATGAAACACAGAAATTTCATCCAGATTGAATACAACAGTCACCATGCGCACTTTCCTCCACGGGAGTAATGTCTCAAACAATCTACGCCTTTCATCGTTCCCTGGAATACCAGTAGTAGTTTCCGATGCACATATGGGGGAATTCTGTAATGCGTAGACTATCAGAGTGTTGATGAAACACAGTAATTGCATCGGGATTGAATACAACACTCACCATGCGCACTTTCCTCCATGGGAGTAATGCCTCTAACAGTCTACGCTTTGATCGTTCCCTGGAAGACCAGTAGTATTTTCCGATGCACATCTGGAGGCTTTCTGTAATCTGTGGACTATCAGAGTGTTGATGAAACACAGAAATTCCATCGGGATTGAATACAACAGTCTCCATGCGCAGTTTCCTCCATGGTAGTAATGTCTCAAACAGTCTACGCTTTGATCGTTCCCTGGAAGACCAGTAGTAGTTTCCGACGCACATCTGGTGGTATTCTGTAATCTGTGGACTATCAGAGTGTTGATGAAACACAGAAATTGCATCGGGATTGAATACAACAGTCACCATCCGCACTTTCCTCCATGGGAGTAATGTCTGAAACAGTCTACGCTTGGATCGTTCCCAGGAAGACCAGTAGCAGTTTCCGATGCACATCTCGTGGCATTCTGTAATCGGTGGAGTATCAGAGTGTTGATGAAACACAGAAATTGCATCGGGATTGAATACAACAGTCACCATTCGCACTTTCCTTCATGGGAGTAATTCTCCAACAGTCTACGCTTTGATCGTTCCCTGGAAGACCAGTAGTAGTTTCCGATGCACATCTGGTAGCATTCTGTAATCTGTGGACTATCAGAGTGTTGATGAAACACAGAAATTTCATCCGGATTGAATACAACAGTGACCATGCGCACATTCCTCCACGGGAGGTATGTCTCAAACAGTCTACGCTTTGATCGTTCCCTGGAAGACCAGTAGTAGTTTCCGGTGCACATCTGGAGGTATTCTGTAATCTGTAGACTATGAGAGTGTTGATGCAACACAGAATTTGCATGGGGATTGAATACAACAGTCACCATGCGCACTTTCCTCCATGGGAGTAACTCTCAAACGGTCTATGCTTTGATCGTTCCCTGGAAGACCAGTAGTAGTTTCCGATGCACATCTGGTGGCATTCTGTAATCTGTGGACTATCTGAGTGTTGATGAAACACAGAAACTGCATCGGGATTGAATACAACCGTCACCATGCGCACTTTCCTCCATGGCAGTAATGTTCAAACAGTCTACGCTTTGATCGTTTCCTGGAAGACCAGTAGTAGTTTCCGATGCACATCTGGATGCTTTCCGTAATCTGTGGACTATCAGAGTGTTGATGAAACACAGAAATTGCATCGGGATTGAATACAACAGTCACAATGCGCACTTACCTCCATGGGAGTAATTCTCAAACAGTCTACGCTTTGGTCGTTCCCTGGAAGACCAGTAGTAGTTTCCGATGCACATCTGGTGGCATTCTGTATTCTGTGGACTATCAGAGTGTTGATGAAACACAGAAACTGCTTCGGGATTGAATACAACAATCACCATGCGCACTTTCCTCCACGGGAGGTATGTCTCAAACAGTCTACGCTTTCATCGATCCCTGGAAGACCAGTAGCAGTTTCCGATGCACATCTGGTCGCATTCTGTAATCTGTGGACTATCAGAGTGTTGATGAGACACAGAAATTGCATCGGGATTGCGTACAACAGTCACCATGCGCACTTACCTCCATGGGAGTAATGTCTGAAACAGTCTACGCTTGGATCGTTACCAGGAAGACCAGTAGTAGTTTCCGATGCACATCTCGTGGCATTCTGTAATCTATGGACTATCAGAGTGTTAATGAAACACAGAAAATGCATCGGGATTGAATACAACAGTCTCCATGCGCAGTTTCCTCGATGGCAGTAAGGTCTCAAACAGTCTACGATTTGATCGGTCCCTGGAAGACCAGTAGTAGTTTCCGATGCACATCTGGATGCTTTCCGTAATCTGTGGACTATCAGAGTGTTGATGAAACACATAAATTGCATCGGGATTGAATACAACAGTCACCATGCGCACTTTCCTCCATGGGAGTAATGTCTCAAACAGTCTACGCTTTGATCGTTCCCTGGAAGACCAGTAGTAGCTTCCGATTAACATCTGGAGGCATTCTGTAATCTGTGGACTATCAGAGTGTTGATGAAACACAGAAATTGCATCGGGATTGAATACAAAAGTCACCATGCGCACTTTCCACCATGGGAGTAATGTCCCAAACAGTCTACGATTTGATCGTTCCCTGGAAGACCAGTAGTTGTTTCCGATGCACATCTGGAGGCATTCTGTAATCTGTGGAGTATCAAAGTGTTGATGAAACACAGAAATTGCATCGGGATTGAATACAACAGTCACCATGCGCACTTTCCTCCATGGGAGTAATTCTCAAACAGTCTACGCTTTGATCGTTCCCTGGAAGACCAGTAGTAGTTTCCGATGCACATCTGGTGGCATTCTGTAATCTGTGGACTATCAGAGTGTTGATGAAACACAGAAACTGCATCGGGATTGAATACAACAATCACCATGCGCACTTTCCTCCACGGGAGGTATGTCTCAAACAGTCTACGCTTTGATCGTTCCCTGGAAGACCAGTAGTAGTTTCCGATGCACATCTGGTGGTATTCTCTAATCTGTGGACTATCAGAGTGTTGATGAAACACAGAAATTACATCGGGATTGAATACAAAAGTCACCATGCGCACTTTCCTCCATGAGAGTAATTCTCAAACAGTCTACGCTTTGACCGTTCCCTGGAAGACCAGTAGTAGTTTCCGATGCACATCTTGTAGCATTCTGTAATCTGTGGACTATCAGAGTGTTGATGAAACACAGAAATTTCATCCGGATTGAATACAACAGTGACCATGCGCACATTCCTCCACGGGAGGTATGTCTCAAAGAGTCTACGCTTTGATCGTTCCCTGGAAGACCAGTAGTAGTTTCCGATGCACATCTGGAGGTATCCTGTAATCTGTAGACTATGAGAGTGTTAATGAAACACAGAATTTGCATCGGGATTGAATACAACAGTCACCATGCGCACTTTCCTCCATTGGAGTAACTCTCAAACATTCTACGCTTTGATCGTTCAGTGGAAGACCAGTAGTAGTATCCAATGCACATCAGATAGCATTCTGTAATCTGTGGACTATCAGAGTGTTGATGAAACACAGAAATTTTATCCGGATTGAATACAACAGTCACCATGCGCACTTTCCTCCACGGGAGTAATGTCTCAAGCAATCTGCGCTTTTGATCTTTCCCTGGAAGACCAGTAGTAGTTTGCGATGCACATATGGTGCCGTTCTGTAATGCGTAGACTATCAAAGTGTTGATGAAACACAGTAATTGCATCGGGATTGAATACAACAGTCACCATGCGCACTTTCCTCCACGTGAGTAATGTCTCAAACAGTCTACGATTTGATCGTTCCCTGGAAAACCAGTAGTAGTTTCCGATGAACACCTTGAGGCTTTCTGTAATCTGTGGACTATCAGAATGTTGATGAAACACAGAAATTGCAATTGGATTGAATACTACAATCACCATGCGCACTTTCCTATATGGGAGTAATGTCTCTAACAATCTACGCTTTGATCGTTAGCTGGAAGACTAGTAGTAGTAACCGATGCACATCTTGAAACATTCTGTAATCTGTGGACTATCAGAGTGTTGATGAAACACAGAAATTTCATCCGGATCGAATACAACAGTCACCATTCGCACTTTCCTTCACGGAAGTAATGTCTCAAACAATCTACGCCTTTGTTCGTTCCCTGGAAGACCAGTAGTAGTTTGCGATGCACATATGGTAGCATTCTGTAATGCGTAGACTGTCAGAGTGTTGATGAAACACAGTAATTGCATCGGGATTGAATACAACCGTCACCATGCGCACTTTCCTCCATGGCAGTAATGTCTCAAACAGTCTACGCTTTGATCGTTTCCTGGAAGACCAGTAGTAGTTTCCGATGCACATCTAGATGCTTTCCGTAATCTGTGGACTATCAGAGTGTTGATGAAACACAGAAATTGCATCGGGATTGAATACAACAGTCACCATGCGTACTTTCCTCCATGGGAGTAATGTCTTAAACAGTCTACGCTTTGATCGTTCCCTGTAAGACCAGTAGTAGCTTCCGATTAACATCTGGAGGCATTCTCCAATCTGTGGACTATCAGAGTGTTGATGAAACACAGAAATTGCTTCGGGATTGAATACAACAGTCACCATGCGCACTTACTTCCATGGGAGTAATTCTCAAACAATCTACGCTTTGATCGTTCCCTGGAAGACCAGTAGTAGTTTCCGATGCACATCTGGTGGCATTCTGTAATCTGTGGACTATCAGAGTGTTGATGAAACAGAGAAACTGCATCGGGATTGAATACAACAATCACCATGCGCACTTTCCTCCACGGGAGGTATGTCTCAAACAGTCTACGCTTTGATCGTTCCCTGGAAGACCAGTAGTAGTTTCCGATGCACATCTGGTGGTATTCTCTAATCTGTGTACTATCAGAGTGTTGATGAAACACAGAAATTGCATCGGGATTGAATACAAAAGTCACCATCCGCACTTTCCTCCATGGAAGTAATGTCTGAAACAGTCTACGCTTGGATCGTTCCCTGGAAGACCAGTAGCAGTTTCCGATGCACATCTGGTCGCATTCTGTAATCTGTGGACTATCAGAGTGTTGATGAAACACAGAAATTGCATCGGGATTGAGTACAACAGTCACCATGCGCACTTACCTCCATGGGAGTAATGTCTGAAACAGTCTACGCTTGGATCGTTACCAGGAAGACCAGTAGTAGTTTCCGATGCACATCTCGTGGCATTCTGTAATCTATGGACTATCAGAGTGATAATGGAACACAGAAAATGCATCGGGATTGAATACAACAGTCTCCATGCGCAGTTTCCTCGATGGCAGTTATGTCTCAAACAGTCTACGCTTTGATCGGTCCCTGGAAGACCAGTAGTAGTTTCCGATGCACATCTGGATGCTTTCCGTAATCTGTGGACTATCAGAGTGTTGATGAAACACATAAATTGCATCGGGATTGAATACAACAGTCACCATGCGCACTTTCCTCCATGGGAGTAATGTCTCAAACAGTCTACGCTTTGATCGTTCCCTGGAAGACCAGTAGTAGCTTCCGATTAACATCTGGAGGCATTCTGTAATCTGTGGACTATCAGAGTGTTGATGAAACACAGAAATTGCATTGGGATTGAATACAAAAGTCACCATGCGCACTTTCCACCATGGGAGTAATGTCCCAAACAGTCTACGCTTTGATCGTTCCCTGGAAGACCAGTAGTTGTTTCCGATGCACATCTGGAGGCATTCTGTAATCTGTGGAGTATCAAAGTGTTGATGAAACACAGAAACTGCATCGGGATTGAATACAACAATCACCATGCGCACTTTCCTCCACGGGAGGTATGTCTCAAACAGTCTACGCTTTGATCGTTCCCTGGAAGACCAGTAGTAGTTTCCGATGCACAACTGGTGGTATTCTCTAATCTGTGGACTATCAGAGTGTTGATGAAACACAGAAATTACATCGGGATTGAATACAAAAGTCACCATGCGCACTTTCCTCCATGAGAGTAATTCTCAAACAGTCTACGCTTTGACCGTTCCCTGGAAGACCAGTAGTAGTTTCCGATGCACATCTTGTAGCATTCTGTAATCTGTGGACTATCAGAGTGTTGATGAAACACAGAAATTTCATCCGGATTGAATACAACAGTGACCATGCGCACATTCCTCCACGGGAGGTATGTCTCAAAGAGTCTACGCTTTGATCGTTCCCTGGAAGACCAGTAGTAGTTTCCGATGCACATCTGGAGGTATCCTGTAATCTGTAGACTATGAGAGTGTTAATGAAACACAGAATTTGCATCGGGATTGAATACAACAGTCACCATGCGCACTTTCCTCCATTGGAGTAACTCTCAAACATTCTACGCTTTGATCGTTCAGTGGAAGACCAGTAGTAGTATCCAATGCACATCAGATAGCATTCTGTAATCTGTGGACTATCAGAGTGTTGATGAAACACAGAAATTTTATCCGGATTGAATACAACAGTCACCATGCGCACTTTCCTCCACGGGAGTAATGTCTCAAGCAATCTACGCTTTTGATCTTTCCCTGGAAGACCAGTAGTAGTTTGCGATGCACATATGGTGCCGTTCTGTAATGCGTAGACTATCAAAGTGTTGATGAAACACAGTAATTGCATCGGGATAGAATACAACAGTCACCATGCGCACTTACCTCCATGGGAGTAACGTCTCTAACAGTCTACGCTTTGATCGTTTTCTGGAAGTCCAGTAGTAGTTTACGATGCACATCTGGAGGCATTCTGTAATCTGTGGACTATTAGAGTGTTGATGAAACACAGAAATTGCATCGGGATTGAATACAACAGTCACCATGCGCACATTCCTCCATAAAAGTAATGTCTCAAAGAGTCTACGCTTTGATCGTTCCCTGCAAGACCAGTAATAGTTTCCGGTGAACACCTTGAGGCATTCTGTAATCTGTGGACTATCAGAGTGTTGATGTAACACAGAAATTGCAATTGGATTGAATACTACAGTCACCATGCGCACTTTCCTATATGGGAGTAATGTCTCTAACAGTCTACGCTTTGATCATTAGGTGGAAAACCAGTAGTAGTTTCCGATGCACATCTTGAAACATTCTGTAATCTGTGGACTATCAGAGTGTTGATGAAACACAGAAATTGCATCGGGATTGAATACAACAGTCACCATGCGCACTGTCCTCCACGGGATTAATGTCTCAAACAATCGACGCGTTTGATCGTTCCCTGGAAGACCAGTAGTAGTTTCCGATGCACATATGGTGGCATTCTGTAATGCGTAGACTATCAGAGTGTTGATGAAACACAGTAATTGCATCGGGATTGAATACAACAGTCACCATGCGCACTTTCCTCCACGTGAGTAATGTCTCAAACAGTCTACGCTTTGATCGTTCCCTGGAAAACCAGTAGTAGTTTCCGATGAACACCTTGAGGCTTTCTGTAATCTGTGGACTATCAGAATGTTGATGAAACACAGAAATTGCAATTGGATTGAATACTACAATCACCATGCGCACTTTCCTATATGGGAGTAATGTCTCTAACAATCTACGCTTTGATCGTTAGCTGGAAGACTAGTAGTAGTAACCGATGCACATCTTGAAACATTCTGTAATCTGTGGACTATCAGAGTGTTGATGAAACACAGAAATTTCATCCGGATCGAATACAACAGTCACCATTCGCACTTTCCTTCACGGAAGTAATGTCTCAAACAATCTACGCCTTTGTTCGTTCCCTGGAAGACCAGTAGTAGTTTGCGATGCACATATGGTAGCATTCTGTAATGCGTAGACTGTCAGAGTGTTGATGAAACACAGTAATTGCATCGGGATTGAATACAACCGTCACCATGCGCACTTTCCTCCATGGCAGTAATGTCTCAAACAGTCTACGCTTTGATCGTTTCCTGGAAGACCAGTAGTAGTTTCCGATGCACATCTGGATGCTTTCCGTAATCTGTGGACTATCAGAGTGTTGATGAAACACAGAAATTGCATCGGGATTGAATACAACAGTCACCATGCGTACTTTCCTCCATGGGAGTAATGTCTTAAACAGTCTACGCTTTGATCGTTCCCTGTAAGACCAGTAGTAGCTTCCGATTAACATCTGAAGGCATTCTCCAATCTGTGGACTATCAGAGTGTTGATGAAACACAGAAATTGCTTCGGGATTGAATACAACAGTCACCATGCGCACTTACTTCCATGGGAGTAATTCTCAAACAATCTACGCTTTGATCGTTCCCTGGAAGACCAGTAGTAGTTTCCGATGCACATCTGGTGGCATTCTGTAATCTGTGGACTATCAGAGTGTTGATGAAACAGAGAAACTGCATCGGGATTGAATACAACAATCACCATGCGCACTTTCCTCCACGGGAGGTATGTCTCAAACAGTCTACGCTTTGATCGTTCCCTGGAAGACCAGTAGTAGTTTCCGATGCACATCTGGTGGTATTCTCTAATCTGTGTACTATCAGAGTGTTGATGAAACACAGAAATTGCATCGGGATTGAATACAAAAGTCACCATCCGCACTTTCCTCCATGGAAGTAATGTCTGAAACAGTCTACGCTTGGATCGTTCCCTGGAAGACCAGTAGCAGTTTCCGATGCACATCTCGTGGCATTCTGTAATCGGTGGAGTATCAGAGTGTTGATCAAACACAGAAACTGCATCGGGATTGAATACAACAGTCACCATGCGCACTTTCCTCCATGGGAGTAATTCTCAAAGAGTCTACGCTTTGATCGTTCCCTGGAAGACCAGTAGTAGATTCCGATGCACATCTGGTAGCTTTCTGTAATCTGTGGACTATCAGAGTGTTGATGAAACACAGAAATTTCATCCGGATTGAATACAACAGTCACCATGCGCACTTTCCTATATGGGAGTAATTCTCAAACAGTCTACGCTTTGATCGTTCCCTGGAAGACCAGTAGTAGTTTTCGATGCACATCTGGTAGCATTCTGTAATCTGTGGACTATCAGAGTGTTGATGAAACACAGAAATTTCATCCAGATTGAATACAACAGTCACCATGCGCACTTTCCTCCACAGGAGTAATGTCTCAAACAATCTACGCCTTTGATCGTTCCCTGGAAGACCAGTAGTAGTTTCCGATGTACATATGGGGGAATTCTGTAATGCGTAGACTATCAGAGTGTTGATGAAACACAGTAATTGCATCGGGATTGAATACAACACTCACCATGCGCACTTTCCTCCATGGGAGTAATGTCTCTAACAGTCTACGCTTTGATCGTTCCCTGGAAGACCAGTAGTATTTTCCGATGCACATCTGGAGGCTTTCTGTAATCTGTGGACTATCAGAGTGTTGATGAAACACAGAAATTCCATCGGGATTGAATACAACAGTCTCCATGCGCAGTTTCCTCCATGGTAGTAATGTCTCAAACAGTCTACGCTTTGATCGTTCCCTGGAAGACCAGTAGTAGTTTCCGATGCACATCTGGTGGTATTCTCTAATCTGTGGACTATCAGAGTGTTGATGAAACACAGAAATTGCATCGGGATTGAATACAACAGTCACCGTCCGCACTTTCCTCCATGGGAGTAATGTCTGAAACAGTCTACGCTTGGATCGTTCCCAGGAAGACCAGTAGCAGTTTCCGATGCACATCTCGTGGCATTCTGTAATCGGTGGAGTATCAGAGTGTTGATGAAACACAGAAATTGCATCGGGATTGAATACAACAGTCACCATGCGCACTTTCCTCCATGGGAGTAATTCTCAAACAGTCTACGCTTTGATCGTTCCCTGGAAGACCAGTAGTAGTTTCCGATGCACATCTGGTAGCATTCTGTAATCTGTGGACTATCAGAGTGTTGATGAAACACAGAAATTTCATCCGGATTGAATACAACAGTGACCATGCGCACATTCCTCCACGGGAGGTATGTCTCAAACAGTCTACGCTTTGATCGTTTCCTGGAAGACCAGTAGTAGTTTCCGATGCACATCTGGATGCTTTCCGTAATCTGTGGACTATCAGAGTGTTGATGAAACACAGAAATTGCATCGGGATTGAATACAACAGTCACCATGCGTACTTTCCTCCATGGGAGTAATGTCTTAAACAGTCTACGCTTTGATCGTTCCCTGTAAGACCAGTAGTAGCTTCCGATTAACATCTGGAGGCATTCTCCAATCTGTGGACTATCAGAGTGTTGATGAAACACACAAATTGCTTCGGGATTGAATACAACAGTCACCATGCGCACTTACCTCCATGGGAGTAATTCTCAAACAATCTACGCTTTGATCGTTCCCTGGAAGACCAGTAGTAGTTTCCGATGCACATCTGGTGGCATTCTGTAATCTGTGGACTATCAGAGTGTTGATGAAACAGAGAAACTGCATCGGGATTGAAAACAACAATCACCATGCGCACTTTCCTCCACGGGAGGTATGTCTCAAACAGTCTGCGCTTTGATCGTTCCCTGGAAGACCAGTAGTATTTTCCGATGCACATCTGGTGGTATTCTCTAATCTGTGTACTATCAGAGTGTTGATGAAACACAGAAATTGCATCGGGATTGAATACAAAAGTCACCATCCGCACTTTCCTCCATGGAAGTAATGTCTGAAACAGTCTACGCTTGGATCGTTCCCTGGAAGACCAGTAGCAGTTTCCGATGCACATCTCGTGGCATTCTGTAATCGGTGGAGTATCAGAGTGTTGATCAAACACAGAAACTGCATCGGGATTGAATACAACAGTCACCATGCGCACTTTCCTTCATGGGAGTAATTCTCAAAGAGTCTACGCTTTGATCGTTCCCTGGAAGACCAGTAGTAGTTTCCGATGCACATCTGGTAGCATTCTGTAATCTGTGGACTATCAGAGTGTTGATGAAACACAGAAATTTCATCCGGATTGAATACAACAGTCACCATGCGCACATTCCTATATGGGAGTAATTCTCAAACAGTCTACGCTTTGATCGTTCAATGGAAGACCAGTAGTAGTTTTCGATGCACATCTGGTAGCATTCTGTAATCTGTGGACTATCAGAGTGTTGATGAAACACAGAAATTTCATCCAGATTGAATACAACAGTCACCATGCGCACTTTCCTCCACGGGAGTAATGTCTCAAACAATCTACGCCTTTGATCGTTCCCTGGAAGACCAGTAGTAGTTTCCGATGCACATATGGGGGAATTTTGTAATGCGTAGACTATCAGAGTGTTGATGAAACACAGTAATTGCCTCGGGATTGAATACAACACTCACCATGCGCACTTTCCTCCATGGGAGTAATGTCTCTAACAGTCTACGCTTTGATCGTTCCCTGGAAGACCAGTAGTATTTTCCGATGCACATCTGGAGGCTTTCTGTAATCTGTGGACTATCAGAGTGTTGATGAAACACAGAAATTCCATCGGGATTGAATACAACAGTCTCCATGCGCAGTTTCCTCCATGGTAGTAATGTCTCAAACAGTCTACGCTTTGATCGTTCCTGGAAGACCAGTAGTAGTTTCCGATGCACATCTGGTGGCATTCTGTAATCTGTGGACTATCAGAGTTTTGATGAAACACAGAAACTGCATCGGGATTGAATACAACAGTCACCATGCGCACTTTCCTCCATGGGAGTAATTCTCAAAGAGTCTACGCTTTGATCGTTCCCTGGAAGACCAGTAGTAGTTTCCGATGCACATCTGGTAGCATTCTGTAATCTGTGGACTATCAGAGTGTTGATGAAACACAGAAATTTCATCCGGATTGAATACAACAGTCACCATGCGCACTTTCCTCCATGGGAGTAATGTCTCAAACAGTCTACGCTTTGATCGTTCCCTGGAAGACCAGTAGTAGTTTTCGATGCACATCTGGTAGCATTCTGTAATCTGTGGACTATCAGAGTGTTGATGAAACACAGAAATTTCATCCAGATTGAATACAACAGTCACCATGCGCACTTTCCTCCACGGGAGTAATGTCTCAAACAATCTACGCCTTTGATCGTTCCCTGGAAGACCAGTAGTAGTTTCCGATGCACATATGGGGGAATTCTGTAATGCGTAGACTATCAGAGTGTTGATGAAACACAGTAATTGCATCGGGATTGAATACAACACTCACCATGCGCACTTTCCTCCATGGGAGTAATGTCTCTAACAGTCTACGCTTTGATCGTTCCCTGGAAGACCAGTAGTATTTTGCGATGCACATCTGGAGGCTTTCTGTAATCTGTGGACTATCAGAGTGTTGATGAAACACAGAAATTCCATTGGGATTGAATACAACAGTCTCCATGCGCAGTTTCCTCCATGGTAGTAATGTCTCAAACAGTCTACGCTTTGATCGTTCCCTGGAAGACCAGTAGTAGTTTCCGATGCACATCTGGTGGTATTCTCTAATCTGTGGACTATCAGAGTGTTGATGAAACACAGAAATTGCATCGGGATTGAATACGACAGTCACCATCCGCACTTTCCTCCATGGGAGTAATGTCTGAAACAGTCTACGCTTGGATCGTTCCCAGGAAGACCAGTAGCAGTTTCCGATGCACATCTCGTGGCATTCTGTAATCGGTGGAGTATCAGAGTGTTGATGAAACACAGAAATTGCATCGGGATTGAATACAACATTCACCATGCGCACTTTCCTCCATGGGAGCAATTCTCAAACAGTCTACGCTTTGATCGTTCCCTGGAAGACCAGTAGTAGTTTCCGATGCACATCTGGTAGCATTCTGTAATGTGTGGACTATCAGAGTGTTGATGAAACACAGAAATTTCATCCGGATTGAATACAACAGTGACCATGCGCACATTCCTCCACGGGAGGTATGTCTCAAACAGTCTACGCTTTGATCGTTCCCTGGAAGACCAGTAGTAGTTTCCGATGCACATCTGGAGGTATTCTGTAATCTGTAGACTATGAGAGTGTTGATGCAACACAGAATTTGCATGGGGATTGAGTACAACAGTCACCATGCGCACTTACCTCCATGGGAGTAACTCTCAAAGGGTCTATGCTTTGATCGTTCCCTGGAAGACCAGTAGTAGTTTCCGATGCACATCTGGTAGCATTCTGTAATCTGTGGACTATCTGAGTGTTGATGAAACACAGAAACTGCATCGGGATTGAATACAACAATCACCATGCGCACTTTCCTCCACGGGAGGTATGTCACAAACAGTCTACGCTTTGATCGTTCCCTGGAAGACCAGTAGTAGTTTCCGCTGCACATCTGGTGGTATTCTCTAATCTGTGGACTATCAGAGTGTTGATGAAACACAGAAATTGCATCGGGATTGAATACAACAGTCACCATCAGCACTTTCCTCCATGGGAGTAATGTCTGAAACATTCTACGCTTGGATCGTTCCCAAGAAGACCAGTAGCAGTTTCCGATGCACATCTCGTGGCATTCCGTAATCGGTGGAGTATCACAGTGTTGATGAAACACAGAAATTGCATCGGGAGTGAATACAACAGTCACCATGCGCACTTTCTTCCATGGGAGTAATGTCTGAAACAGTCTACGCTTTGATCGTTCCCTGGAAGACCAGTAGTAGTTTCCGATGCACATCTGGAGGCATTCTGTAATCTGTGGAGTATCAGAGTGATGATGAAACACAGAAATTGCATCGAGATTGAATACAACAGTCACTATGCGCACTTTCCTCCATTTGAGTAATTCTCAAACAGTCTACGCTTTGATCGTTCCTGGAAGACCAGTAGTAGTTTCCGAAGCACATCTGGTGGCATTCTGTAATCTGTGGACTATCAGAGTGTTGATGAAACACAGAAACTGCATCGGGATTGAATACAACAGTCACCATGCGCACTTTCCTCCATGGGAGTAATTCTCAAAGAGTCTACGCTTTGATCGTTCCCTGGAAGACCAGTAGTAGTTTCCGATGCACATCTGGTAGCATTCTGTAATCTGTGGACTATCAGAGTGTTGATGAAACACAGAAATTTCATCCGGATTGAATACAACAGTCACCATGCGCACTTTCCTCCATGGGAGTAATGTCTCAAACAGTCTACGCTTTGATCGTTCCCTGGAAGACCAGTAGTAGTTTTCGATGCACATCTGGTAGCATTCTGTAATCTGTGGACTATCAGAGTGTTGATGAAACACAGAAATTTCATCCAGATTGAATACAACAGTCACCATGCGCACTTTCCTCCACGGGAGTAATGTCTCAAACAATCTACGCCTTTGATCGTTCCCTGGAAGACCAGTAGTAGTTTCCGATGCACATATGGGGGAATTCTGTAATGCGTAGACTATCAGAGTGTTGATGAAACACAGTAATTGCATCGGGATTGAATACAACACTCACCATGCGCACTTTCCTCCATGGGAGTAATGTCTCAAACAATCTACGCCTTTGATCGTTCCCTGGAAGACCAGTAGTAGTTTCCGATGCACATATGGGGGAATTCTGTAATGCGTAGACTATCAGAGTGTTGATGAAACACAGTAATTGCATCGGGATTGAATACAACACTCACCATGGGCACTTTCCTCCATGGGAGTAATGTCTCTAACAGTCTACGCTTTGATCGTTCCCTGGAAGACCAGTAGTATTTTCCGATGCACATCTGGAGGCTTTCTGTAATCTGTGGACTATCAGAGTGTTGATGAAACACAGAAATTCCATCGGGATTGAATACAACAGTCTCCATGCGCAGTTTCCTCCATGGTAGTAATGTCTCAAACAGTCTACGCTTTGATCGTTCCCTGAAAGACCAGTAGTAGTTTCCGATGCACATCTGGTGGTATTCTCTAATCTGTGGACTATCAGAGTGTTGATGAAACACAGAAATTGCATCGGGATTGAATACAACAGTCACCATGCGCACTTTCCTCCATGGGAGCAATTCTCAAACAGTCTACGCTTTGATCGTTCCCTGGAAGACCAGTAGTAGTTTCCGATGCACATCTGGTAGCATTCTGTAATCTGTGGACTATCAGAGTGTTGATGAAACACAGAAATTTCATCCGGATTGAATACAACAGTGACCATGCGCACATTCCTCCACGGGAGGTATGTCTCAAACAGTCTACGCTTTGATCGTTCCCTGGAAGACCAGTAGTAGTTTCCGATGCACATCTGGAGGTATTCTGTAATCTGTAGACTATGAGAGTGTTGATGCAACACAGAATTTGCATGGGGATTGAGTACAACAGTCACCATGCGCACTTTCCTCCATGGGAGTAACTCTCAAACGGTCTATGCTTTGATCGTTCCCTGGAAGACCAGTAGTAGTTTCCGATGCACATCTGGTGGCATTCTGTAATCTGTGGACTATCTGAGTGTTGATGAAACACAGAAACTGCATCGGGATTGAATACAACAATCACCATGCGCACTTTCCTCCACGGGAGGTATGTCTCAAACAGTCTACGCTTTGATCGTTCCCTGGAAGACCAGTAGTAGTTTCCGCTGCACATCTGGTGGTATTCTCTAATCTGTGGACTATCAGAGTGTTGATGAAACACAGAAATTGCATCGGGATTGAATACAACAGTCACCATCCGCACTTTCCTCCATGGGAGTAATGTCTGAAACATTCTACGCTTGGATCGTTCCCAAGAAGACCAGTAGCAGTTTCCGATGCACATCTCGTGGCATTCCGTAATCGGTGGAGTATCACAGTGTTGATGAAACACAGAAATTGCATCGGGAGTGAATACAACAGTCACCATGCGCACTTTCCTCCATGGGAGTAATGTCTGAAACAGTCTACGCTTTGATCGTTCCCTGGAAGACCAGTAGTAGTTTCCGATGCACATCTGGAGGCATTCTCTAATCTGTGGAGTATCAGAGTGATGATGAAACACAGAAATTGCATCGAGATTGAATACAACAGTCACTATGCGCACTTTCCTCCATGGGAGTAATTCTCAAACAGTCTACGCTTTGATCGTTCCCTGGAAGACGAGTAGTAGTTTCCGATGCACATCTGGTGGTATTCTCTAATCTGTGGACTATCAGAGTGTTGATGAAACACAGAAATTGCATCGGGATTGAATACAACAGTCACCATCCGCACTTTCCTCCATGGGAGTAATGTCTGAAACAGTCTACGTTTGGATCGTTCCCAGGAAGACCAGTAGCAGTTTTCGATGCACATCTGGTGGCATTCTGTAATCTGTGGACTATCAGAGTGTTGATGAAACAGAGAAACTGCTTTGGGATTGAATACAACAATCACCATGCGCACTTTCCTCCACGGGAGGTATGTCTCAAACAGTCTACGCTTTGATCGTTCCCTGGAAGACCAGTAGTAGTTTCCGATGCACATCTGGTGGTATTCTCTAATCTGTGTACTATCAGAGTGTTGATGAAACACAGAAATTGCATCGGGATTTAATACAAAAGTCACCATCCGCACTTTCCTCCATGGAAGTAATGTCTGAAACAGTCTACGCTTGGATCGTTCCCTGGAAGACCAGTAGCAGTTTCCAATGCACATCTCGTGGCATTCTGTAATCGGTGGAGTATCAGAGTGTTGATGAAACACAGAAATTGCATCGGGATTGAATACAACAGTCACCATGCGCACTTTCCTCCATGGGAGTAATTCTCAAAGAGTCTACGCTTTGAACGTTCCCTGGAAGACCAGTAGTAGTTTCCGATGCACATCTGGTAGCATTCTGTAATCTGTGGACTATCAGAGTGTTTATGAAACACAGAAATTTCATCCGGATTGAATACAACAGTGACCATACGCACATTCCTCCACGGGAGGTATCTCTCAAACAGTCTACGCTTTGATCGTTCCCTGGAAGACCAGTAGTAGTTTCCGATGCACATCTTTTAGCATTCTGTGATCTGTGGACTATCAGAGTGTTGATGAAACACAGAAATTTCATCCGGATTGAATACAACAGTGACCATGCGCACATTACTCCACGGGAGGTATGTCTCAAACAGTCTACGCTTTGATCGTTCCCTGGAAGACCAGTAGTAGTTTCCGATGCACATCTGGAGGTATTCTGTAATCTGTAGACTATGAGAGTGTTGATGCAACAAAGAATTTGCATGGGGATTGAATACAACAGTCACCATGCGCACTTTCCTCCATGGGAGTAACTCTCAAACGGTCTATGCTTTGATCGTTCCCTGGAAGACCAGTAGTAGTTTCCGATGCACATCTGGAGGCATTCTGTAATCTGTGGAGTATCAGAGTGATGATGAAACACAGAAATTGCATCGAGATTGAATACAACAGTCCCTATGCGCACTTTCCTCCATGCGAGTAATTCTCAAACAGTCTACGCTTTGATCGTTCCTGGAAGACCAGTAGTAGTTTCCGATGCACATCTGGTGGCATTCTGTAATCTGTGGACTATCAGAGTGTTGATGAAACACAGAAACTGCATCGGGATTGAATACAACAATCACCATGCGCACTTTCCTCCACGGGAGGTATGTCTCAAACAGTCTACGCTTTGATCGTTCCCTGGAAGACCAGTAGTAGTTTCCGATGCACATCTGGTGGTATTCTCTAATCTGTGGACTATCAGAGTGTTGATGAAACACAGAAATTGCATCGGGATTGAATACAACAGTCACCATCCGCACTTTCCTCCATGCGAGTAATGTCTGAAACAGTCTACGCTTGGATCGTTCCCAGGAAGACCAGTAGCAGTTTCCGATGCACATCTGGTGGCATTCTGTAATCTGTGGACTATCAGAGTGTTGATGAAACAGAGAAACTGCATCGGGATTGAATACAAAAATCACCATGCGCATTTTCCTCCACGGGAGGTATGTCTCAAACAGTCTACGCGTTGATCGTTCCCTGGAAGACCAGTAGTAGTTTCCGATGCACATCTGGTGGTATTCTCTAATCTGTGTACTATCAGAGTGTTGATGAAACACAGAAATTGCATCGGGATTGAATACAAAAGTCACCATCCGCACTTTCCTCCATGGAAGTAATGTCTGAAACAGTCTACGCTTGGATCGTTCCCTGGAAGACCAGTAGCAGTTTCCGATGCACATCTCGTGGCATTCTGTAATCGGTGGAGTATCAGAGTGTTGATGAAACACAGAAATTGCATCGGGATTGAATACAACAGTCACCATGCCCACTTTCCTCCATGGGAGTAATTCTCAAAGAGTCTACGCTTTGATCGTTCCCTGGAAGACCAGTAGTAGTTTCCGATGCACATCTGGTAGCATTCTGTAATCTGTAAACTATCAGAGTGTTTATGAAACACAGAAATTTCATCCGGATTGAATACAACAGTGACCATACGCACATTCCTCCACGGGAGGTATCTCTCAAACAGTCTACGCTTTGATCGTTCCCTGGATGACCAGTAGTAGTTTCCGATGCACATCTGGAGGTATTCTGTAATCTGTAGACTATGAGAGTGTTGATGAAATACAGAATTTGCATCGGGATTGAATACAACAGTCACCATGCGCACTTTCCTCCATGGGAGTAACTCTCAAACTGTCTACGCTTTGATCGTTCCCTGGAAGACCAGTAGTAGTTTCCGATGCACATCTGGTGGCATTCTGTAATCTGTGGACTATCTGTGTGTTGATGAAACACAGAAACTGCATCGGGATTGAATACAACAATCACCATGAGCACTTTCCTCCACGGGAGGTATGTCTCAAACAGTCTACGTTTTGATCGTTCCCTGGAAGACCAGTAGAAGTTTCCGATGCACATCTGGTGGTATTCTCTAATCTGTGGACTATCAGAGTGTTGATGAAACACAGAAATTTCATCCGGATTGAATACAACAGTCACCATGCGCACTTTCCTCCATGGGAGAAATTCTTAAACAGTCTACGCTTTGATCGTTCCCTGGAAGACCAGTAGTGGTTTTCGATGCACATCTGGTAGCATTCTGTAATCTGTGGACTATCAGAGTGTTGATGAAACACAGAAATTTCATCCAGATAGAATACAACAGTCACCATGCGCACTTTCCTCCATGTTAGTAACTCTCAAACGGTCTATGCTTTGATCGTTCCCTGGAAGACCAGTAGTAGTTTCCGATGCACATCTGGTGGCATTCTGTAATCTGTGGACTATCTGAGTGTTGATGAAACACAGAAACTGCATCGGGATTGAATACAACAATCACCATGCGCACTTTCCTCCACGGGAGGTATGTCTCAAACAGTCTACGCTTTGATCGTTCCCTGGAAGACCAGTAGTAGTTTCCGCTGCACATCTGGTGGTATTCTCTAATCTGTGGACTATCAGAGTGTTGATGAAACACATAAATTGCATCGGGATTGAATACAACAGTCACCATCCGCACTTTCCTCCATGGGAGTAACGTCTGAAACATTCTACGCTTTGATCGTTCCCAAGAAGACCAGTAGCAGTTTCCGATGCACATCTCGTGGCATTCCGTAATCGGTGGAGTATCACAGTGTTGATGAAACACAGAAATTGCATCGGGAGTGAATACAACAGTCACCATGCGCACTTTCTTCCATGGGAGTAATGTCTGAAACAGTCTACGCTTTGATCGTTCCCTGGAAGACCAGTAGTAGTTTCCGATGCACATCTGGTAGCATTCTGTAATCTGTGGACTATCAGAGTGTTGATGAAACACAGAAATTTCATCCGGATTGAATACAACAGTGACCATGCGCACATTCCTCCACGGGAGGTATGTCTCAAACAGTCTACGCTTTGATCGTTCCCTGGAAGACCAGTAGTAGTTTCCGATGCACATCTGGAGGTATTCTGTAATCTGTAGACTATGAGAGTGTTGATGCAACACAGAATTTGCATGGGGATTGAGTACAACAGTCACCATGCGCACTTACCTCCATGGGAGTAACTCTCAAACGGTCTATGCTTTGATCGTTCCCTGGAAGACCAGTAGTAGTTTCCGATGCACATCTGGTAGCATTCTGTAATCTGTGGACTATCTGAGTGTTGATGAAACACAGAAACTGCATCGGGATTGAATACAACAATCACCATGCGCACTTTCCTCCACGGGAGGTATGTCACAAACAGTCTACGCTTTGATCGTTCCCTGGAAGACCAGTAGTAGTTTCCGCTGCACATCTGGTGGTATTCTCTAATCTGTGGACTATCAGAGTGTTGATGAAACACAGAAATTGCATCGGGATTGAATACAACAGTCACCATCAGCACTTTCCTCCATGGGAGTAATGTCTGAAACATTCTACGCTTGGATCGTTCCCAAGAAGACCAGTAGCAGTTTCCGATGCACATCTCGTGGCATTCCGTAATCGGTGGAGTATCACAGTGTTGATGAAACACAGAAATTGCATCGGGAGTGAATACAACAGTCACCATGCGCACTTTCTTCCATGGGAGTAATGTCTGAAACAGTCTACGCTTTGATCGTTCCCTGGAAGACCAGTAGTAGTTTCCGATGCACATCTGGAGGCATTCTGTAATCTGTGGAGTATCAGAGTGATGATGAAACACAGAAATTGCATCGAGATTGAATACAACAGTCACTATGCGCACTTTCCTCCATTTGAGTAATTCTCAAACAGTCTACGCTTTGATCGTTCCTGGAAGACCAGTAGTAGTTTCCGATGCACATCTGGTGGCATTCTGTAATCTGTGGACTATCAGAGTGTTGATGAAACACAGAAACTGCATCGGGATTGAATACAACAGTCACCATGTGCACTTTCCTCCATGGGAGTAATTCTCAAAGAGTCTACGCTTTGATCGTTCCCTGGAAGACCAGTAGTAGTTTCCGATGCACATCTGGTAGCATTCTGTAATCTGTGGACTATCAGAGTGTTGATGAAACACAGAAATTTCATCCGGATTGAATACAACAGTCACCATGCGCACTTTCCTCCATGGGAGTAATGTCTCAAACAGTCTACGCTTTGATCGTTCCCTGGAAGACCAGTAGTAGTTTTCGATGAACATCTGGTAGCATTCTGTAATCTGTGGACTATCAGAGTGTTGATGAAACACAGAAATTTCATCCAGATTGAATACAACAGTCACCATGCGCACTTTCCTCCACGGGAGTAATGTCTCAAACAATCTACGCCTTTGATCGTTCCCTGGAAGACCAGTAGTAGTTTCCGATGCACATATGGGGGAATTCTGTAATGCGTAGACTATCAGAGTGTTGATGAAACACAGTAATTGCATCGGGATTGAATACAACACTCACCATGCGCACTTTCCTCCATGGGAGTAATGTCTCAAACAATCTACGCCTTTGATCGTTCCCTGGAAGACCAGTAGTAGTTTCCGATGCACATATGGGGGAATTCTGTAATGCGTAGACTATCAGAGTGTTGATGAAACACAGTAATTGCATCGGGATTGAATACAACACTCACCATGCGCACTTTCCTCCATGGGAGTAATGTCTCTAACAGTCTACGCTTTGATCGTTCCCTGGAAGACCAGTAGTATTTTCCGATGCACATCTGGAGGCTTTCTGTAATCTGTGGACTATCAGAGTGTTGATGAAACACAGAAATTCCATCGGGATTGAATACAACAGTCTCCATGCGCAGTTTCCTCCATGGTAGTAATGTCTCAAACAGTCTACGCTTTGATCGTTCCCTGAAAGACCAGTAGTAGTTTCCGATGCACATCTGGTGGTATTCTCTAATCTGTGGACCATCAGAGTGTTGATGAAACACAGAAATTGCATCGGGATTGAATACAACAGTCACCATGCGCACTTTCCTCCATGGGAGCAATTCTCAAACAGTCTACGCTTTGATCGTTCCCTGGAAGACCAGTAGTAGTTTCCGATGCACATCTGGTAGCATTCTGTAATCTGTGGACTATCAGAGTGTTGATGAAACACAGAAATTTCATCCGGATTGAATACAACAGTGACCATGCGCACATTCCTCCACGGGAGGTATGTCTCAAACAGTCTACGCTTTGATCGTTCCCTGGAAGACCAGTAGTAGTTTCCGATGCACATCTGGAGGTATTCTGTAATCTGTAGACTATGAGAGTGTTGATGCAACACAGAATTTGCATGGAGATTGAGTACAACAGTCACCATGCGCACTTTCCTCCATGGGAGTAACTCTCAAACGGTCTATGCTTTGATCGTTCCCTGGAAGACCAGTAGTAGTTTCCGATGCACATCTGGTGGCATTCTGTAATCTGTGGACTATCTGAGTGTTGATGAAACACAGAAACTGCATCGGGATTGAATACAACAATCACCATGCGCACTTTCCTCCACGGGAGGTATGTCTCAAACAGTCTACGCTTTGATCGTTCCCTGGAAGACCAGTAGTAGTTTCCGCTGCACATCTGGTGGTATTCTCTAATCTGTGGACTATCAGAGTGTTGATGAGACACAGAAATTGCATCGGGATTGAATACAACAGTCACCATCCGCACTTTCCTCCATGGGAGTAATGTCTGAAACATTCTACGCTTGGATCGTTCCCAAGAAGACCAGTAGCAGTTTCCGATGCACATCTCGTGGCATTCCGTAATCGGTGGAGTATCACAGTGTTGATGAAACACAGAAATTGCATCGGGAGTGAATACAACAGTCACCATGCGCACTTTCCTCCATGGGAGTAATGTCTGAAACAGTCTACGCTTTGATCGTTCCCTGGAAGACCAGTAGTAGTTTCCGATGCACATCTGGAGGCATTCTCTAATCTGTGGAGTATCAGAGTGATGATGAAACACAGAAATTGCATCGAGATTGAATACAACAGTCACTATGCGCACTTTCCTCCATGGGAGTAATTCTCAAACAGTCTACGCTTTGATCGTTCCCTGGAAGACCAGTAGTAGTTTCCGATGCACATCTGGTGGTATTCTCTAATCTGTGGACTATCAGAGTGTTGATGAAACACAGAAATTGCATCGGGATTGAATACAACAGTCACCATCCGCCCTTTCCTCCATGGGAGTAATGTCTGAAACAGTCTACGTTTGGATCGTTCCCAGGAAGACCAGTAGCAGTTTCCGATGCACATCTGGTGAAATTCTGTAATCTGTGGACTATCAGAGTGTTGATGAAACAGAGAAACTGCATCGGGATTGAATACAACAATCACCATGCGCACTTTCCTCCACGGGAGGTATGTCTCAAACAGTCTACGCTTTGATCGTTCCCTGGAAGACCAGTAGTAGTTTCCGATGCACATCTGGTGGTATTCTCTAATCTGTGTACTATCAGAGTGTTGATGAAACACAGAAATTGCATCGGGATTTAATACAAAAGTCACCATCCGCACTTTCCTCCATGGAAGTAATGTCTGAAACAGTCTACGCTTGGATCGTTCCCTGGAAGACCAGTAGCAGTTTCCAATGCACATCTCGTGGCATTCTGTAATCGGTGGAGTATCAGAGTGTTGATGAAACACAGAAATTGCATCGGGATTGAATACAACAGTCACCATGCGCACTTTCCTCCATGGGAGTAATTCTCAAAGAGTCTACGCTTTGAACGTTCCCTGGAAGACCAGTATTAGTTTCCGATGCACATCTGGTAGCATTCTGTAATCTGTGGACTATCAGAGTGTTTATGAAACACAGAAATTTCATCCGGATTGAATACAACAGTGACCATACGCACATTCCTCCACGGGAGGTATCTCTCAAACAGTCTACGCTTTGATCGTTCCCTGGAAGACCAGTAGTAGTTTCCGATGCACATCTTTTAGCATTCTGTGATCTGTGGACTATCAGAGTGTTGATGAAACACAGAAATTTCATCCGGATTGAATACAACAGTGACCATGCGCACATTACTCCACGGGAGGTATGTCTCAAACAGTCTACGCTTTGATCGTTCCCTGGAAGACCAGTAGTAGTTTCCGATGCACATCTGGAGGTATTCTGTAATCTGTAGACTATGAGAGTGTTGATGCAACAAAGAATTTGCATGGGGATTGAATACAACAGTCGCCATGCGCACTTTCCTCCATGGGAGTAACTCTCAAACGGTCTATGCTTTGATCGTTCCCTGGAAGACCAGTAGTAGTTTCCGATGCACATCTGGTGGCATTCTGTAATCTGTGGACTATCTGAGTGTTGATGAAACACAGAAACTGCATCGGGATTGAATACAACAATCACCATGCGCACTTTCCTACACGGGAGGTATGTCTCAAACAGTCTACGCTTTGATCGTTCTCTGGAAGACCAGTAGTAGTTTCCGCTGCACATCTGGTGGTATTCTCTAATCTGTGGACTATCAGAGTGTTGATGAAACACAGAAATTGCATCGGGATTGAATACAACAGTCACCATCCGCACTTTCCTCCATGGGAGTAATGTCTGAAACATTCTACGCTTGGATCGTTCCCAAGAAGACCAGTAGCAGTTTCCGATGCACATCTCGTGGCATTCCGTAATCGGTGGAGTATCACAGTGTTGATGAAACACAGAAATTGCATCGGGAGTGAATACAACAGTCACCATGCGCACTTTCTTCCATGGGAGTAATGTCTGAAACAGTCTACGCTTTGATCGTTCCCTGGAAGACCAGTAGTAGTTTCCGATGCACATCTGGAGGCATTCTGTAATCTGTGGAGTATCAGAGTGATGATGAAACACAGAAATTGCATCGAGATTGAATACAACAGTCCCTATGCGCACTTTCCTCCATGCGAGTAATTCTCAAACAGTCTACGCTTTGATCGTTCCTGGAAGACCAGTAGTAGTTTCCGATGCACATCTGGTGGCATTCTGTAATCTGTGGACTATCAGAGTGTTGATGAAACACAGAAACTGCATCGGGATTGAATACAACAATCACCATGCGCACTTTCCTGCACGGGAGGTATGTCTCAAACAGTCTACGCTTTGATCGTTCCCTGGAAGACCAGTAGTAGTTTCCGATGCACATCTGGTGGTATTCTCTAATCTGTGGACTATCAGAGTGTTGATGAAACACAGAAATTGCATCGGGATTGAATACAACAGTCACCATCCGCACTTTCCTCCATGGGAGTAATGTCTGAAACAGTCTACGCTTGGATCGTTCCCAGGAAGACCAGTAGCAGTTTCCGATGCACATCTGGTGGCATTCTGTAATCTGTGGACTATCAGAGTGTTGATGAAACAGAGAAACTGCATCGGGATTGAATACAAAAATCACCATGCGCACTTTCCTCCATGGAAGTAATGTCTGAAACAGTCTACGCTTGGATCGTTCCCTGGAAGACCAGGAGCAGTTTCCGATGCACATCTCGTGGCATTCTGTAATCGGTGGAGTATCAGAGTGTTGATGAAACACAGAAATTGCATCGGGATTGAATACAACAGTCACCATGCGCACTTTCCTCCATGGGAGTAATTCTCAAAGAGTCTACGCTTTGATCGTTCCCTGGAAGACCAGTAGTAGTTTCCGATGCACATCTGGTAGCATTCTGTAATCTGTGGACTATCAGAGTGTTTATGAAACACAGAAATTTCATCCGGATTGAATACAACAGTGACCATACGCACATTCCTCCACGGGAGGTATCTCTCAAACAGTCTACGCTTTGATCGTTCCCTGGATGACCAGTAGTAGTTTCCGATGCACATCTGGAGGTATTCTGTAATCTGTAGACTATGAGAGTGTTGATGAAATACAGAATTTGCATCGGGATTGAATACAACAGTCACCATGCGCACTTTCCTCCATGGGAGTAACTCTCAAACGGTCTACGCTTTGATCGTTCCCTGGAAGACCAGTAGTAGTTTCCGATGCACATCTGGTGGCATTCTGTAATCTGTGGACTATCTGTGTGTTGATGAAACACAGAAACTGCATCGGGATTGAATACAACAATCACCATGCGCACTTTCCTCCACGGGAGGTATGTCTCAAACAGTCTACGTTTTGATCGTTCCCTGGAAGACCAGTAGAAGTTTCCGATGCACATCTGGTGGTATTCTCTAATCTGTGGACTATCAGAGTGTTGATGAAACACAGAAATTTCATCCGGATTGAATACAACAGTCACCATGCGCACTTTCCTCCATGGGAGAAATTCTTAAACAGTCTACGCTTTGATCGTTCCCTGGAAGACCAGTAGTGGTTTTCGATGCACATCTGGTAGCATTCTGTAATCTGTGGACTATCAGAGTGTTGATGAAACACAGAAATTTCATCCAGATAGAATACAACAGTCACCATGCGCACTTTCCTCCATGTTAGTAACTCTCAAACGGTCTATGCTTTGATCGTTCCCTGGAAGACCAGTAGTAGTTTCCGATGCACATCTGGTGGCATTCTGTAATCTGTGGACTATCTGAGTGTTGATGAAACACAGAAACTGCATCGGGATTGAATACAACAATCACCATGCGCACTTTCCTCCACGGGAGGTATGTCTCAAACAGTCTACGCTTTGATCGTTCCCTGGAAGACCAGTAGTAGTTTCCGCTGCACATCTGGTGGTATTCTCTAATCTGTGGACTATCAGAGTGTTGATGAAACACATAAATTGCATCGGGATTGAATACAACAGTCACCATCCGCACTTTCCTCCATGGGAGTAATGTCTGAAACATTCTACGCTTGGATCGTTCCCAAGAAGACCAGTAGCAGTTTCCGATGCACATCTCGTGGCATTCCGTAATCGGTGGAGTATCACAGTGTTGATGAAACACAGAAATTGCATCGGGAGTGAATACAACAGTCACCATGCGCACTTTCCTCCATGGGAGTAATGTCTGAAACAGTCTACGCTTTGATCGTTCCCTGGAAGACCAGTAGTAGTTTCCGATGCACATCTGGAGGCATTCTGTAATCTGTGGAGTATCAGAGTGATGATGAAACACAGAAATTGCATCGAGATTGAATACAACAGTCACTATGCGCACTTTCCTCCATGGGAGTAATTCTCAAACAGTCTACGCTTTGATCGTTCTCTGGAAGACCAGTAGTGGTTTTCGATGCACATCTGGTAGCATTCTGTAATCTGTGGACTATCAGAGTGTTGATGAAACACAGAAATTTCATCCAGATTGAAAACAACAGTCACCATGCGCACTTTCCTCCACGGGAGTAATGTCTCAAACAATCTACGCCTTTGATCGTTCCCTGGAAGACCAGTAGTAGTTTCCGATGCACATATGGGGGAATTCTGTAATGCATAGACTATCAGAGTGTTGATGAAACACAGTAATTGCATCGGGATTGAATACAACACTCACCATGCGCACTTTCCTCCATGGGAGTAATGTCTCTAACAGTCTACGCTTTGATCGTTCCCTGGAAGACCAGTAGTATTTTCCGATGCACATCTGGAGGCTTTCTGTAATCTGTGGACTATCAGAGTGTTGATGAAACACAGAAATTCCATCGGGATTGAATACAACAGTCTCCATGCGCAGTTTCCTCCATGATAGTAATGTCTCAAACAGTCTACGCTTTGATCGTTCCCTGGCAGACCAGTAGTAGTTTCCGATGCACATCTGGTGGTATTCTCTAATCTATGGACTATCAGAGTGTTGATGAAACACAGAAATTGCATCGGGATTGAATACAACAGTCACCATCAGCACTTTCCTCCATGGGAGTAATGTCTGAAACAGTCTACGCTTGGATCGTTCCCAGGAAGACCAGTAGCAGTTTCCGATCCACATCTCGTGGCATTCTGTAATCGGTGGAGTATCAGAGTGTTGATGAAACACAGAAATTGCATCGGGATTGAATACAACAGTCACCATGCGCACTTTCCTCCATGGGAGTAATTCTCAAACAGTCTACGCTTTGATCGTTCCCTGGAAGACCAGTAGTAGTTTCCGATGCACATCTGGTAGCATTCTGTAATCTGTAAACTATCAGAGTGTTGATGAAACACAGAAATTTCATCCGGATTGAATACAACAGTGACCATGCGCACATTCCTCCACGGGAGGTATGTCTCAAACAGTCTACGCTTTGATCGTTCCCTGGAAGACCAGTAGTAGTTTCCGATGCACATCTGGAGGTATTCTGTAATCTGTAGACTATGAGAGTGTTGATGAAACACAGAATTTGCATCGGGATTGAATACAACAGTCACCATGCACACTTTCCTCCATGGGAGTAACTCTCAAACGGTCTATGCTTTGATCGTTCCCTGGAAGACCAGTAGTAGTTTCCGATGCACATCTGGTGGTATTCTCTAATCTGTGTACTATCAGAGTGTTGATGAAACACAGAGATTGCATCGGGATTGAATACAAAAGTCAAAATCCGCACTTTCCTCCATGGAAGTAATGTCTGAAACAGTCTACGCTTGGATCGTTCCCTGGAAGACCAGTAGCAGTTTCCGATGCACATCTCGTGGCATTCTGTAATCGGTGGAGTATCAGAGTGTTGATGAAACACAGAAATTGCATCAAGATTGAATACAACAGTCACCATGCGCACTTTCCTCCATGGGAGTAATTCTCAAACAGTCTACGCTTTGATCGTTCCCTGGAAGACCAGTAGTAGTTTCCGTTGCACATCTGGTAGCATTCTGTAATCTGTGGACTATCAGAGTGTTTATGAAAATCAGAAATTTCATCCGGATTGAATACAACAGTGACCATACGCACATTCCTCCACGGGAGGTATCTCTCAAACAGTCTACGCTTTGATCGTTCCCTGGAAGACCAGTAGTAGTTTCCGATGCACATCTGGAGGTATTCTGTAATCTGTAGACTATGAGAGTGTTGATGAAACACAGAATTTGCATCGGGATTGAATACAACAGTCACCATGCGCACTTTCCTCCATGGGAGTAACTCTCAAACGGTCTACGCTTTGATCGTTCCCTGGAAGACCAGTAGTAGTTTCCGATGCACATCTGGTGGCATTCTGTAATCTGTGGACTATCTGAGTGTTGATGAAACACAGAAACTGCATCGGGATTGAATACAACAATCACCATGCGCACTTTCCTCCACGGGAGGTATGTCTCAAACAGTCTACGCTTTGATCGTTCCCTGGAAGACCAGTAGTAGTTTCCGATGCACATCTGGTGGTATTCTCTAATCTGTGGACTATCAGAGTGTTGATGAAACACAGAAATTGCATCGGGATTTAATACAACAGTCACCATCAGCACTTTCCTCCATGGGAGTAATGTCTGAAACAGTCTACGCTTGGATCGTTCCCAGGATGACCAGTAGCAGTTTCCGATGCACATCTCGTGGCATTCTGTAATCGGTGGAGTATCACAGTGATGATGAAACACATAAATTGCATCGAGATTGAATACAACAGTCACCATGCGCACTTTCTTCCATGGGAGTAATGTCTGAAACGGTCTACGCTTTGATCGTTCCCTGGAAGACCAGTAGCAGTTTCCGATGCACATCTCGTGGCATTCTGTAATCTGTGGAGTATCAGAGTGTTGATCAAACACAGAAACTGCATCGGGATTGAATACAACAGTCACCATGCGCACTTTCCTCCATGGGAGTAATTCTGAAAGAGTCTACGCTTTGATCGTTCCCTGGAAGACCAGTAGTAGTTTCCGATGCACATCTGGTAGCATTCTGTAATCTGTGGACTATCAGAGTGTTGATGAAACACAGAAATTTCATCCGGATTGAATACAACAGTCACCATGCGCACTTTCCTCCATGGGAGTAATTCTCAAACAGTCTACGCTTTGATCGTTCCCTGGAAGACCAGTAGTAGTTTTCGATGCACATCTGGTAGCATTCTGTAATCTGTGGACTATCAGAGTGTTGATGAAACACAGAAATTTCATCCAGATTGAATACAACAGTCACCATGCGCACTTTCCTCCACGGGAGTAATGTCTCAAACAATCTACGCCTTTGATCGTTCCCTGGAAGACCTGTAGTAGTTTCCGATGCACATATGGGGGAATTCTGTAATGCGTAGACTATCAGAGTGTTGATGAAACACAGTAATTGCATCGGGATTGAATACAACACTCACCATGCGCACTTTCCTCCATGGGAGTAATGTCTCTAACAGTCTACGCTTTGATCGTTCCCTGGAAGACCAGTAGTATTTTCCGATGCACATCTGGAGGCTTTCTGTAATCTGTGGACTATCAGAGTGTTGATGAAACACAGAAATTCCATCGGGATTGAATACAACAGTCTCCATGCGCAGTTTCCTCCATGGTAGTAATGTCTCAAACAGTCAACGCTTGGATCGTTCCCTGGAAGACCAGTAGTAGTTTCCGATGCACATCTGGTGGTATTCTCTAATCTGTGGACTATCAGAGTGTTGATGAAACACAGAAATTGCATCGGGATTGAATACAACAGTCACCATCCGCACTTTCCTCCATGGGAGTAATGTCTGAAACAGTCTACGCTTGGATCGTTCCCAGGAAGACCAGTAGCAGTTTCCGATGCACATCTCGTGGCATTCTGTAATCGGTGGAGTATCAGAGTGTTGATGAAACACAGAAATTGCATCGGGATTGAATACAACAGTCACCATGCGCACTTTCCTCCATGGGGGTAATTCTCAAACAGTCTACGCTTTGATCGTTCCCTGGAAGACCAGTAGTAGTTTCCGATGCACGTCTGGAGGTATTCTGTAATCTGTAGACTATGAGAGTGTTGATGAAACACAGAATTTGCATCGGGATTGAATACAACAGTCACCATGCGCACTTTCCTCCATGGGAGTAATTCTCAAACAGTCTATTCTTTGATCGTTCCCTGGAAGACCAGTAGTAGTTTTCGATGTACATCTGGTGGCATTCTGTAATCTTAGGACTATCAGGGTGTTGATGAAACACAGAAACTGCATCGGGATTGATTACAACAATCACCATGCGCACTTTCCTCCACGGGAGGTATGTCTCAAACAGTCTACGTTTTGATCGTTCCCTGGAAGACCAGTAGTAGTTTCCGATGCACATCTGGTGGTATTCTCTAATCTGTGGACTATCAGAGTGTTGATGAAACACAGAAATTGCATCGGGATTGAATACAACAGTCACCATCCGCACTTTCCTCCATGGGAGTAATGTCAGAAACAGTCTACGCTTGGATCGTTCCCAGGAAGACCAGTAGCAGTTTCCGATGCACATCTCGTTCCATTCTGTAATCGGTGGAGTATCAGAGTGTTGATGAAACACAGAAATTGCATCGGGATTGAATACAACAGTCACCATGCGCACTTTCCTCCATGGGAGTAATTCTCAAACAGTCTACGCTTTGATCGTTCCCTGGAAGACTAGTAGTATTTTGCGATGCACATCTCGTGGCATTCTGTAATCGGTGGAGTATCACAGTGTTGATAAAACACAGAAATTGCATCGGGATTGAATACAACAGTCACCATGCGCACTTTCTTCCATGGGAGTAATGTCTGAAACAGACTACGCTTTGATCGTTCCCAGGAAGACCAGTAGTAGTTTCCGATGCACATCTGGGGGCATTCTGTAATCTGTGGAGTATCAGAGTGATGATGAAACACAGAAATTGCATCGGGATTGAATACAACAGTCACCATGCGCACTTTCCTCCATGGGAGTAATTCTCAAACAGTCTACGCTTTGATCGTTCTCTGGAAGACCAGTAGTAGTTTCCGATGCACATCTGGTGGCATTCTGTAATCTGTGGACTATCAGAGTGTTGATGAAACACAGAAACTGCATCGGGATTGAATACAACAATCACCATGCGCACTTTCCTCCACGGGAGGTATGTCTCAAACAGTCTACGCTTTGATCGTTCCCTGGAAGACCAGGAGTAGTTTCCGATGCACATCTGGTGGTATTCTCTAATCTGTGGACTATCAGAGTGTTGATGAAACACAGAAATTGCATCGGGATTGAATACAACAGTCACCATCCGCACTTTCCTCCATTTGAGTAATGTCTGAAACAGTCTACGCTTGGATCGTTCCAAGGAAGACCAGTAGCAGTTTCCGATGCACATCTCGAGGCATTCTGTAATCGGTGGAGTATCTGAGTGTTGATGAAACAAAAAAATACATCGGGATTGAATACAACAGTCACCATGCGCACTTTCCTCCATGGGAGTAATTCTCAAACAGTCTACGCTTTGATCGTTCCCTGGAAGACCAGTAGTAGTTTCCGATGCACATCTGGTAGCATTCTCTAATCTGTGGACTATCAGAGTGTTGATGAAACACAGAAATTTCATCCGGATTGAATACAACAGTGACCATGCGCACATTCCTCCACGGGAGGTATGTCTCAAACAGTCTACGCTTTGATCGTTCCCTGGAAGCCCCGTAGTAGTTTCCGATGCACATCTGGAGGTATTCTGTAATCTGTAGACTATGAGAGTGTTGATGAAACACAGAATTTGCATCGGGATTGAATACAACAGTCACCATGCGCACTTTCCTCCATGGGAGTAACTCTCAAACGGTCTACGCTTTGATCGTTCCCTGGAAGACCAGCAGTAGTTTCCGAAGCACATCTGGTGGCATTCTGTAATCTGTGGACTACCTGAGTGTTGATGAAACACAGAAACTGCATCGGGATTGAATACAACAATCACCATGCGCACTTTCCTGTACGGGAGGTATGTCTCAAACAGTCTACGCTTTGATCGTTTCCTGGAAGACCAGTAGTACTTTCCGATGCACATCTGGTGGTATTCTCTTATCTGTGGACTATCAGAGTGTTGATGAAAAACAGAAATTGCATCGGGATTGAATACAACAGTCACCATCCGCACTTTCCTCCATGGGAGTAATGTCTGAAACAGTCTACGCTTGGATCGTTCCCAGGAAGACCAGTAGCAGTTTCCGATGCACATCTCGTGGCATTCTGTAATCGGTGGAGTATCACAGTGTTGATGAAACACAGAAATTGCATCGGGATTGAATACATCAGTCACCATGCGCACTTTCTTCCATGGGAGTAATGTCTGAAACAGTCTACGCTTTGATCGTTCCCTGGAAGACCAGTAGTAGTTTCCGATGCACATCTGGACTCATTCTGTAATCTGTGGAGTATCAGAGTGACGATGAAACACAGAAATTGCATCGGGATTGAATACAACAGTCACCATGCGCACTTTCCTCCATGGGAGTAATTCTCAAACAGTCTACGCTTTGATCGTTCCCCGGAAGACCAGTAATAGTTTCCGATGCACATCTGGTGGCATTCTGTAATCTGTGGACTATCAGAGTGTTGATGAAACACAGAAACTGCGTCGGGATCGAATACAACAATCACCATGCGCACTTTCCTCCATGGGAGTAATGTCTCAAACAGTCTACGCTTGGATCGTTCCCAGGAAAACCAGTAGCAGTTTCCGATGCACATCTCGTATCATTCTGTAATCGGTGGAGTATCAGAGTGTTGATGAAGCACAGAAATTGCATCGCGATTGAATACAACAGACACCATGCGCACTTTCCTCCATAGGAGTAATTCTCAAAGAGTCTACGCTTTGATCGTTCCCTGGAAGACCAGTAGTAGTTTCCGATGCACATGTGGTAGCATTCTGTAATCTGTGGACTATCAGAGTGATGATGAAACACAGAAATTGCATCGGGATTGAATACAACACTCACCATGGGCACTTTCCTCCATGGGAGTAATGTCTCTAACAGTCTACGCTTTGATCGTTCCCTGGAAGACCAGTAGTATTTTCCGATGGACATCTGGAGGCATTCTGTAATCTGTGGACTATCAGAGTGTTAATGAACCACAGAAATTGCATCGAAATTGAATACAACAGTCACCATGCGCTCTTTCTTCCATGGGAGTAATGTCTGAAACAGTCTACGCTTTGTTCGTTCCCTGTAAGACCAGTAGTGGTTTCCGATGCACATCTGGAGGCATTCTGTAATCTTTGGACTATCAGAGTGTTGATGAAACACAGAAATTGCATCGGGATTGAATAGAACAGTCACCATGCGCACATTCTTCCATTAAAGTAATGTCTCAAAGAGTCTACGCTTTGATCGTTTCCTGGAAGACCATTAGTAGTTTCCGATGCACATCTGGAGGCATTCTGTAATCTGTGGAGTATCAGAGTGCTGATGAAACACAGAAATTGCATCGGGATTGAATACAACAGTCACCATGCGCACTTTCCTCCATGGGAGTAATTCTCAAACAGTCTATCCTTTGATCGTTCCCTGGAAGACCAGTAGTATTTTTCGATGTACATCTGGTGGCATTCTGTAATCTGTGGACTATCAGAGTGTTGATGAAACACAGAAACTGCATCGGGATTGAATACAACAATAACCATGCGCACTTTCCTCCACGGGAGGTATGTCTCAAAAAGTCTACGATTTGATCGTTCCCTCGAAGACCAGTAGTAGTTTCCGATGCACATCTGGTGGTATTCTCTAATCTGTGGACTATCAGAGTGTTGATGAAACACAGAAATTGCATCGGGATTAAATACAACAGTCACCATGCGCACTTTCCTCCATGGGAGTAATGTCACTAACAGTCTACGCTTTGATCGTTCCCTGGAAGACCAGTAGTAGTTTCCGATGCACATCTGGAGGCTTTCCGTTATCTGTGGACTATTAGAGTTTTGATGAAACACAGAAATAGCATCGGGATTGAATACAACAGTCACCATGCCCACTTTCCTTTATGGGAGTAATGTCTCAAACAGTCTACGCTTTGATCGTTCCCTGGAAGACCAGTAGCAGTTTACGATGCACATCTCGGGGCATTCTGTAATCTGTGGACTATCAGAGTGTTGATGAAACACAGAAAATGCATTGGGATTGAATACAACATTCACCATGCGCACTTTCCTCCATGGGAGTAATGTCTCAAGGAGTTTACGCTTTGAACGTACTCTGGAAGTCCAGTAGTAGTTTCCGATGCACATCTGTAGGCATTCTGTAATCTGTGGGCTATCAGAGTGTTGATGAACCACAGAAATTGCATCGAAATTGAATGCAACAGTCACCATGCGCTCTTTCTTCCATGGGAGTAATGTCTGAAACAGTCTACGCTTTGATCGTTCCCTGGATGACCAGTAGTAGTTTCCGATGCACATCTAGTGGCATTCTGTAATCTGTGGACCATCAGAGTGTTGATGAAGCACAGAAATTGCATCGGGATTGAATACAACAATCACCATGCGCAGTTTCCTCCACGGGAGGTATGTCTCAAACAGTCTGCGCTTTTATCGTTCCCTGGAAGACTAGTAGTAGTTTCCGATGCACATCTGGTGGTATTCTCTAATCTGTGGACTATCATAGTGTTGATGAAACACAGAATTTGCATCGGGATTGAATACAACAGTCACTATGTGCACTTTCCTCCATGGGAATAATGTCTCTAACAGTTTTCGCTTTGATCGTTCCCTGGAAGACCAGTAGTAGTTTCCGATGCACATCTGGAGGCTTTCTGTAATCTGTGGACTATCAGAGTGTTGATGAAACACAGAAATTGCATCGGGAATGAATACAACAGTCAATATGCGCACTTTCCTCCACGGGATGTATGTCTCTAACAGTCTATGCTTTGATCGTTCCCTTGAAGACCAGTAGTAGTTTCCGATGCACATCTGGTGGCATTCTGTAATCTGTGGACTATCAGAGTGTTGATGAAACACAGAAATTGCATCGGGATTGAACACAACACTCACCATCCGCACTTTCCTCCATGGGAGTAATGTCTGAAACAGTCTACGATTGGATCGATTCCAGGAAGACCAGTAGCAGTTTCCAATGCACATCTCGTGGCATTCTGTAATCTGTGGACTATCAGAGTGTTGATGAAACACAGAAAATGCATTGGGATTGAATGCAACAGTCACCATGCGCACTTTCCTCCATGGGAGAAATGCCTCAAAGAGTTTACGCTTTGATCGTTCCCTGGAAGACCAGTAGTAGTTTAGGATGCACATCTTGAAACATTCCGTAATATGTGGACTATCAGATTGTTGATGAAACACAGAAATTGCATCGGGATTGAATACAACAGTCACCATGCGCACTTCACTCCACGGGAGTAATGTCTCAAACTATCTACGCTTTTGATCGTTCCCTGGAAGACGAGTACTTGTTTCCGATGCACATCTGGTGGCATTCTGTAATGTGTTGACTATCAGAGTGTTGATGAAACACAGTAATTGCATCGGGATTGAATACAACAGTCACCATGCGCACTTTCCTCCATGGGAGTAATGTCCCAAACAGTCTATGCTTTGATCGTTCATTAGAACAGCAGTAGTAGTTTCCGATGAACATCTCTGGGCATGCTGAAATCTGTGGACTATCAGAGGGTTGATGAAACACAGAAACTGCATCGGGATTAAATACAACAGTCACCATGCGCACTTTCCTCCATGGGAGTAATGTCACTAACAGTCTACGCTTTGATCGTTCCCTGGAAGACCAGTAGTAGTTTCCGATGCACATCTGGAGGCTTTCCGTTATCTGTGGACTATTAGAGTTTTGATGAAACACAGAAATAGCATCGGGATTGAATACAACAGTCACCATGCCCACTTTCCTTTATGGGAGTAATGTCTCAAACAGTCTACGCTTTGATCGTTCCCTGGAAGACCAGTAGCAGTTTACGATGCACATCTCGGGGCATTCTGTAATCTGTGGACTATCAGAGTGTTGATGAAACACAGAAAATGCATTGGGATTGAATACAACATTCACCATGCGCACTTTCCTCCATGGGAGTAATGTCTCAAGGAGTTTACGCTTTGAACGTACTCTGGAAGTCCAGTAGTAGTTTCCGATGCACATCTGTAGGCATTCTGTAATCTGTGGGCTATCAGAGTGTTGATGAACCACAGAAATTGCATCGAAATTGAATGCAACAGTCACCATGCGCTCTTTCTTCCATGGGAGTAATGTCTGAAACAGTCTACGCTTTGATCGTTCCCTGGATGACCAGTAGTAGTTTCCTATGCACATCTGGAGGTATTCTGTAATCTTTAAACTATCAGAGTGTTGATGAAACACAGAAATTGCATCGGGATTGAATGGAACAGTCACCATGCGCACATTCTTCCATAAAAGTAATGTCTCAAAGAGTCTACGCTTTGATCGTTCCCTGGAAGACCAGTAGTAGTTTCCGATGAATATCTGGATGCATTCTGTAATCTGTGGACTATCAGAGTGTTGATGAAACACAGAAATGTCATCGGGATTGAACACAACAGTCACCATCCGTGCTTTCCTCCATGGGAGTAATGTCTCAAACAGTCTACGCTTTGATCGTTAGCTGGAAGACCAGTAGTAGTTTGGGATGCACATCTTGAAACATTCTGTAATATGCGGACTGTCAGAGTGTTGATGAAACACAGAAATTGCATCGGGATTAAATACAACAGTCACCATGCGCACTTTCCTCCGTGGGAGTAATGTCTCTAACAGTCTACGCTTTGATCGTTCACTGGAAGACCAGTAGTATTTTCCGATGCACATCTGGAAGCTTTCTGTAATCTGTGGACTATCAGAGTGCTGATAAAACACAGAAATTCCATCGGGATTGAATACAACAGTCTCCATGCGCAGTTTCCTACATGGCAGTAATGTCTCTAACAGTCTACGCTTTGATCGTTCCCTGGAAGACCAGTAGCAGTTTACGATGCACATCTCGTGGCATTCTGTAATCTGTGGACTATCAGAGTGTTGATGAAACACAGAAATTGCATCGGGATTGAATAGAACAGTCACCATGCGCACTTTCCTCCATGGGAGTAATGTCTCAAACAGTCTACGTTTTGATCGTTCCCTGGAAGAAAAGTAGTAGCTTCCGATTAACATCTGGAGGCACTCTGTAATCTGCGGACTATCAGAGTGTTGATGAAACACAGAAATTGCATCGGGATTGAAGACAACAGTCACCATGCGCACTTTCCACCATGGGAGTAATGTCCCAAACAGTCTACGCTCTGATCGTTCCCTGGAAGACCAGTAGTTGTTTCCGATGCACATCGGGAGGCATTCTGTAATCTGTGGACTATCAGAGTGTTGATGAAACACAGAAATTGCATCGGGATTGAATACTACATTCACCATGCGCACTTTCCTCCATGGGAGTAATGTCTCAAACAGTCTACGCTTTGATCGTTCCCTGGAAGACCATTAGTAGTTTCCGATGCACATCTGGAGGCATTCTGTAATCTGTGGAGTATCAAAGTGTTGAAGAAACACAGAAATTGCATCGGGATTGAATACAACAGTCACCATGCGCACTTTCCTCCATGGGAGGAATTCTCAAACAGTCTACGCTTTGATCGTTCCCAGGAAGTCCAGTAGCAGTTTCCGATGCACATCTCGGAGCACTCTGTAATCTGTGGTGTATCAGAGTGTTGATGAAACACAGAAATTGCATCGGGATTGAATACAACAATCACCATGCGCACTTTCCCCCACGGGAGGTATGTCTCAAACAGACTACGCTTTGATCGTTCCCTGGAAGACCAGTAGTAGTTTCCGATGCACATCTGGTGGCATTATGTAATCTGTGGACTATCAGAGTGTTGATGAAACACAGAAATTGCATCGGGATTGAATACAACAGTCACCATCCGCACTTTACTCCATGGGAGTAATGTCTCTAACAGTCTACGCTGTGATCGTTCCCTGGAAGACCAGTAGTAGTTTCCGATGCACATCTGGAGGCTTTCCGTCATCTGTGGACTATCAGAGTGTTGATGAAACACAGAAATTGCATCGTGATTGAATACAACAGTCACCATGCGCACTTTCCTCCATGGGAGTAATGTCCCAAACAGTCTATGCTTTGATCGTTCCCTGGAAGAGCAGTAGTAGTTTCCGATGAACATCTGGAGGCATGCTGAAATCTGTGGACTATCAGAGGGTTGATGAAACACAGAAACTGCATCGGGATTGAATACAACCCTTTCCTCCATGGGAGTAATGTCACTAACAGTCTACGCTTTGATCGTTCCCTGGAAGAACAGTAGTAGTTTCCGATGCACATCTGGAGGCTTTCCGTTATCTGTGGACTATTAGAGTGTTGATGAAACACAGAAATAGCATCGGGATTGAATACAACAGTCACCATGCGCACTTTCCTTTATGGGAGTAATGTCTGAAACAGTCTACGCTTTGATCGTTCCCTGGAAGACCAGTAGCAGTTTACGATGCACATCTCGGGGCATTCTGTAATCTGTGGACTATCAGAGTGTTGATGAAACACAGAAAATGCATTGGGATTGAATACAACATTCACCATGCGCACTTTCCTCCATGGGAGTAATGTCTCAAGGAGTTTACGCTTTGAACGTACTCTGGAAGTCCAGTAGTAGTTTCCGATGCACATCTGTAGGCATTCTGTAATCTGTGGGCTATCAGAGTGTTGATGAACCACAGAAATTGCATCGAAATTGAATGCAACAGTCACCATGCGCTCTTTCTTCCATGGGAGTAATGTCTGAAACAGTCTACGCTTTGATCGTTCCCTGGATGACCAGTAGTAGTTTCCTATGCACATCTGGAGGTATTCTGTAATCTTTAAACTATCAGAGTGTTGATGAAACACAGAAATTGCATCGGGATTGAATGGAACAGTCACCATGCGCACATTCTTCCATAAAAGTAATGTCTCAAAGAGTCTACGCTTTGATCGTTCCCTGGAAGACCAGTAGTAGTTTCCGATGAATATCTGGATGCATTCTGTAATCTGTGGACTATCAGAGTGTTGATGAAACACAGAAATGTCATCGGGATTGAACACAACAGTCACCATCCGTGCTTTCCTCCATGGGAGTAATGTCTCAAACAGTCTACGCTTTGATCGTTAGCTGGAAGACCAGTAGTAGTTTGGGATGCACATCTTGAAACATTCTGTAATATGCGGACTGTCAGAGTGTTGATGAAACACAGAAATTGCATCGGGATTAAATACAACAGTCACCATGCGCACTTTCCTCCGTGGGAGTAATGTCTCTAACAGTCTACGCTTTGATCGTTCACTGGAAGACCAGTAGTATTTTCCGATGCACATCTGGAAGCTTTCTGTAATCTGTGGACTATCAGAGTGCTGATAAAACACAGAAATTCCATCGGGATTGAATACAACAGTCTCCATGCGCAGTTTCCTACATGGCAGTAAAGTCTCTAACAGTCTACGCTTTGATCGTTCCCTGGAAGACCAGTAGCAGTTTACGATGCACATCTCGTGGCATTCTGTAATCTGTGGACTATCAGAGTGTTGATGAAACACAGAAATTGCATCGGGATTGAATAGAACAGTCACCATGCGCACTTTCCTCCATGGGAGTAATGTCTCAAACAGTCTACGTTTTGATCGTTCCCTGGAAGAAAAGTAGTAGCTTCCGATTAACATCTGGAGGCACTCTGTAATCTGCGGACTATCAGAGTGTTGATGAAACACAGAAATTGCATCGGGATTGAAGACAACAGTCACCATGCGCACTTTCCACCATGGGAGTAATGTCCCAAACAGTCTACGCTTTGATCGTTCCCTGGAAGACCAGTAGTTGTTTCCGATGCACATCGGGAGGCATTCTGTAATCTGTGGACTATCAGAGTGTTGATGAAACACAGAAATTGCATCGGGATTGAATACTACATTCACCATGCGCACTTTCCTCCATGGGAGTAATGTCTCAAACAGTCTACGCTTTGATCGTTCCCTGGAAGACCATTAGTAGTTTCCGATGCACATCTGGAGGCATTCTGTAATCTGTGGAGTATCAAAGTGTTGAAGAAACACAGAAATTGCATCGGGATTGAATACAACTGTCACCATGCGCACTTTCCTCCATGGGAGGAATTCTCAAACAGTCTACGCTTTGATCGTTCCCAGGAAGACCAGTAGCAGTTTCCGATGCACATCTCGGAGCACTCTGTAATCTGTGGTGTATCAGAGTGTTGATGAAACACAGAAATTGCATCGGGATTGAATACAACAATCACCATGCGCACTTTCCCCCACGGGAGGTATGTCTCAAGCAGACTACGCTTTGATCGTTCCCTGGAAGACCAGTAGTAGTTTCCGATGCACATCTGGTGGCATTATGTAATCTGTGGACTATCAGAGTGTTGATGAAACACAGAAATTGCATCGGAATTGAATACAACAGTCACCATCCACACTTTCCTCCATGGGAGTAATGTCTCTAACAGTCTACGCTGTGATCGTTCCCTGGAAGACCAGTAGTAGTTTCCGATGCACATCTGGAGGCTTTCCGTCATCTGTGGACTATCAGAGTGTTGATGAAACACAGAAATTGCATCGTGATTGAATACAACAGTCACCATGCGCACTTTCCTCCATGGGAGTAATGTCCCAAACAGTCTATGCTTTGATCGTTCCCTGGAAGAGCAGTAGTAGTTTCCGATGAACATCTGGAGGCATGCTGAAATCTGTGGACTATCAGAGGGTTGATGAAACACAGAAACTGCATCGGGATTGAATACAACCCTTTCCTCCATGGGAGTAATGTCACTAACAGTCTACGCTTTGATCGTTCCCTGGAAGACCAGTAGTAGTTTCCGATGCACATCTGGAGGCTTTCCGTTATCTGTGGACTATTAGAGTGTTGATGAAACACAGAAATAGCATCGGGTTTGAATACAACAGTCACCATGCGCACTTTCCTTTATGGGAGTAATGACTCAAACAGTCTACGCTTTGATCGTTCCCTGGAAGACCAGTAGTAGTTTCCGATGCACATCTGGAGGCATTCTGTAATCTTTGGACTATCAGAGTGTTGATGAAACACAGAAATTGCATCGGGATTGAATAGAACAGTCACCATGCGCACATTCTTCCATAAAAGTAATGTCTCAAAGAGTCTACGCTTTGATCGTTCCCTGGAAGACCAGTAGTAGTTTCCGATGAATATCTGGATGCATTCTGTAATCTGTGGACTATCAGAGTGTTGATGAAAAACAGAAATTTCACCGGGATTGAACACAACAGTCACCATCTGCACTTTCCTCCATGGGAGTAATGTCTCAAACAGTCTACGCTTTGATCGTTAGCTGGAAGACCAGTAGTAGTTTGGGATGCACATCTTGAAACTTTCTGTAATATGTGGACTATCAGAGTGTTGATGAAACACAGAAATTGCACCGGGATTGAATACAACAGTCACCATGCGCACTTTACTCCACGGGAGTAATGTCTCAAACTATCTACGCTTTTGATCGTTCCCTGGAAGACCAGTACTTTTTCCGATGCACATCTGGTGGCATTCTGTAATGTGTAGACTATCAGAGTGTTGATGAAACAGAGTAATTGCATCGGGATTGAATACAACAGTCACCATGCGCACTTTCCTCCATGGGAGTAATGTCTCTAACAGTCTACGTTTTGATCGTTCCCTGGAAGACCATTAGTAGTTTCCGATGCACATCTGGAGGCATTCTGTAATCTGTGGAGTATCAAAGTGTTGATGAAACACAGAAATTGCATCGGGATTGAATACAACAGTCACCATGCGCACTTTCCTCCATGGGAGTAATTCTCAAACAGTCTACGCTTTGATCGTTCCCAGGAAGACCAGTAGCAGTTTCCGATGCACATCTCGGAGCACTCTGTAATCTGTGGAGTATCAGAGTGTTGATGAAACACAGAAATTGCATCGGGATTGAATACAACAGTCACCATGCGCACTTTCCTCCATGGGAGTAATTCTCAAACAGTCTACGCTTTCATCGTTCCCTGGAAGACCAGTAGTAGTTTCCGATGCACATCTGGTAGCATTCTGCAATCTGTGGACTATCAGAGTGTTGATGAAACACAGAAATTTCATCCGGATTGAATACAACCGTCATCATGCGCTCTTTCCTCCATGGGAGTAATTCTCAAACAGTCTACGCTTTGATCGTTCCCTGGAAGACCAGTAGTAGTTTCCGATGCACATCTGGTGGCATTCTGTAATCTGTGGACTCTCAGAGTGTTGATGAAACACAGAAATTGCATCGGGATTGAATACAACAATCACCATGCGCACTTTCCCCCATGGGAGGTATGTCTCAAACAGTCTACGCTTTGATCGTTCCCTGGAAGAGCAGTAGTAGTTTCCGATGCACAGCTGGTGGCATTCTGTAATCTGTGGACTATCAGAGTGTTGATGAAACACAGAAAATGCATCGGGATTGAATACAACATTCACCATGCGCACTTTCCTCCATGGGAGTAATGTCTCAAGGAGTTTACGCTTTGATCGTACTCTGGAAGTCCAGTAGTAGTTTCCGATGCACAACTGGAGGCATTCTGTAATCTGTGGACTATCAGAGTGTTGATGAACCACAGAAATTGCATCGAAATTGAATACAACAGTCACCATGCGCTCTTTCTTCCATGGGAGTAATGTCTGAAACAGTCCACGCTTTGTTCGTTCCCTGAAAGACCAGTAGTAGTTTCCGATGCACATCTGGAGGCATTCTGTAATCTTTGGACTATCAGAGTGTTGATGAAACACAGAAATTGCATCGGGATTGAAAAGAACAGTCACCTTGCGCACATTCTTCTATAAAAGTAATGTCTCAAAGAGTCTACGCTTTGATCGTTCCCTGGAAGACCAGTAGTAGTTTCCGATGAATATCTGGATGCATTCTGTAATGTGTGGACTATCAGAGTGTTGATGAAAAACAGAAATTTCATCGGGATTCAACACGACAGTCACCATCTGCACTTTCCTCCACGGGAGTAATGTCTCAAACAGTCTACGCTTTGATCGTTAGTTGGAAGACCAGTAGTAGTTTGGGATGCACATCTTGAAACTTTCTGTAATATGTGGACTATCAGAGTGTTGATGAAACACAGAAATTGCATCGGGATTAAATACAACAGTCACCATGCGCACTTTACTCCACGGGAGTAATGTCTCAAACTATCTACGCTTTTGATCGTTCCCTGGAAGACCAGTACTTTTTCCGATGCACATCTAGTGGCATTCTGTAATGGGTAGACTATCACAGTGTTGATGAAACAGAGTAATTGCATCGCGATTGAATACAACAGTCACCATGCGCACTTTCCTCCATGGGAGTAATGTCTCAAACAGTCTACGCTTTGATCGTTCCCTGGAAGACCATTAGTAGTTTCCGATGCACATCTGGAGGCATTCTGTAATCTGTGGAGTATCAAAGTGTTGATGAAACACAGAAATTGCATCGGGATTGAATACAACAGTCACCATGCGCACTTTTCTCCATGGGAGTAATGTCTCAAACAGTCTACGCTTTGATTGTTCCCTGGAAGGCCAGTAGTAGCTTCCGATTAACATCTGGAGGCACTCTGTAATCTGTGGACAATCAGAGTGTTGATGAAACACAGAAATGGCATCGGGATTGAAGACAACAGTCACCATGCGCACTTTCCACCATGGGAGTAATGTCCCAAACAGTCTACGCTTTGATCGTTCCCTGGAAAACCAGTAGTTGTTTCCGATGCACATCGGGAGGCATTCTGTAATCTGTGGACTATCAGAGTGTTGATGAAACACAGAAATTGCATCGGGATTGACTACTACGTTCACCATGCGCACTTTCCTCCATGGGAGTAATGTCTCAAACAGTCTACGCTTTGATCGTTCCCTGGAAGACCATTAGTAGTTTCCGATGCACATCTGGAGGCATTCTGTAATCTGTGGAGTATCAAAGTGTTGATGAAACACAGAAATTGCATCGGGATTGAATACAACAATCACCATGCGCACTTTCCCCCACTGGAGGTATGTCTCAAACAGTCTACGCTTTGATCGTTCCCTGGAAGACCAGTAGCAGTTTCCGATGCACATCCTGTGGCATTCTGTAATCTGTGGACTATCAGAGTGTTGATGAAACACAGAAAATGCATCGGGATTGAATACAACATTCACCATGTTCACTTTCCTCCATGGGAGTAATGTCTCAAGGAGTTTACGCTTTGATCGTACTCTGGAAGTCCAGTAGTAGTTTCCGATGCACAACTGGAGGCATTCTGTAATCTGTGGACTATCAGAGTGTTGATGAACCACAGAAATTGCATCGAAATTGAATACAACAGTCACCATGCGCTCTTTCTTCCATGGGAGTAATGTCTGAAACAGTCCACGCTTTGTTCGTTCCCTGGAAGACCAGTAGTAGTTTCCGATGCACATCTGGAGGCATTCTGTAATCTTTGGACTATCAGAGTGTTGATGAAACACAGAAATTGCATCGGGATTGAATAGAACAGTCACCATGCGCACATTCTTCCATAAAAGTAATGTCTCAAAGAGTCTACGCTTTGATCGTTCCCTGGAAGGCCAGTAGTAGTTTCCGATGAATATCTGGATGCATTCTGTAATCTGTGGACTATCAGAGTGTTGTTAAAAAACAGAAATTTCATCGGGATTGAACACAACAGTCACCATCTGCACTTTCCTCCATGGGAGTAATGTCTCAAACAGTCTACGCTTTGATCGTTAGCTGGAAGACCAGTAGTAGTTTGGGATGCACATCTTGAAACTTTCTGTAATATGTGGACTATCAGAGTGTTGATGAAACACAGAAATTGCATCGAAATTGAATACAACAGTCACCATGCGCTCTTTCTTCCATGGGAGTAATGTCTGAAACAGTCCACGCTTTGTTCGTTCCCTGAAAGACCAGTAGTAGTTTCCGATGCACATCTGGAGGCATTCTGTAATCTTTGAACTATCAGAGTGTTGATGAAACACAGAAATTGCATCGGGATTGAAAAGAACAGTCACCTTGCGCACATTCTTCCATAAAAGCAATGTCTCAAAGAGTCTACGCTTTGATCGTTCCCTGGAAGACCAGTAGTAGTTTCCGATGAATATCTGGATGCATTCTGTAATGTGTGGACTATCAGAGTGTTGATGAAAACAGAAATTTCATCGGGATTGAACACGACAGTCACCATCTGCACTTTCCTCCATGGGAGTAATGTCTCAAACAGTCTACGCTTTGATCGTTAGCTGGAAGACCAGTAGTAGTTTGGGATGCACATCTTGAAACTTTCTGTAATATGTGGACTATCAGAGTGTTGATGAAACACAGAAATTGCATCGGGATTGAATACAACAGTCACCATGCGCACTTTACTCCACGGGGGTAATGTCTCAAACTATCTACGCTTTTGATCGTTCCCTGGAAGACCAGTACTTTTTCCGATGCACATCTGGTGGCATTCTGTAATGGGTAGACTATCAGAGTGTTGATGAAACAGAGTAATTGCATCGGGATTGAATACAACAGTCACCATGCGCACTTTCCTCCATGGGAGTAATGTCTCTAACAGTCTACTCTTTGATCGTTCATTTGAAGACCAGTAGTATTTTCCGATGCACATCTGGAGGCTTTCTGTAATCTGTGGACTATCAGAGTGCTGATAAAACACAGAAATTCTATCGGGATTGAATACAACAGTCACCATGCGCACTTTCCTCCATGGGAGTATTGTCTCAAACAGTCTACGCTTTGATTGTTCCCTGGAAGACCAGTAGTAGCTTCCGATTAACATCTGGAGGCACTCTGTAATCTGTGGACAATCAGAGTGTTGATGAAACACAGAAATGGCATCGGGATTGAAGACAACAGTCACCATGCGCACTTTCCACCATGGGAGTAATGTCCCAAACAGTCTACGCTTTGATCGTTCCCTGGAAAACCAGTAGTTGTTTCCGATGCACATCGGGAGGCATTCTGTAATCTGTGGACTATCAGAGTGTTGATGAAACACAGAAATTGCATCGGGATTGAATACTACGTTCACCATGCGCACTTTCCTCCATGGGAGTAATGTCTCAAACAGTCTACGCTTTGATCGTTCCCTGGAAGACCATTAGTAGTTTCCGATGCACATCTGGAGGCATTCTGTAATCTGTGGAGTATCAAAGTGTTGATGAAACACAGAAATTGCATCGGGATTGAATACAACAATCACCATGCGCACTTTCCCCCACGGGAGGTATGTCTCAAACAGTCTACGCTTTGATCGTTCCCTGGAAGACCAGTAGCAGTTTCCGATGCACATCTGGTGGCATTCTGTAATCTGTGGACTATCAGAGTGTTGATGAAACACAGAAAATGCATCGGGATTGAATACAACATTCACCATGTTCACTTTCCTCCATGGGAGTAATGTCTCAAGGAGTTTACGCTTTGATCGTACTCTGGAAGTCCAGTAGTAGTTTCCGATGCACAACTGGAGGCTTTCTGTAATCTGTGGACTATCAGAGTGTTGATGAACCAGAGAAATTGCATCGAAATTGAATACAACAGTCACCATGCGCTCTTTCTTCCATGGGAGTAATGTCTGAAACAGTCCACGCTTTGTTCGTTCTCTGGAAGACCAGTAGTAGTTTCCGATGCACATCTGGAGGCATTCTGTAATCTTTGGACTATCAGAGTGTTGATGAAACACAGAAATTGCATCGGGATTGAATAGAACAGTCACCATGCGCACATTCTTCCATAAAAGTAATGTCTCAAAGAGTCTACGCTTTGATCGTTCCCTGGAAGGCCAGTAGTAGTTTCCGATGAATTTCTGGATGCATTCTGTAATCTGTGGACTATCAGAGTGTTGTTAAAAAACAGAAATTTCATTGGGAATGAACACAACAGTCACCATCTGCACTTTCCTCCATGGGAGTAATGTCTCAAACATTCTACGCTTTGATCGTTAGCTGGAAGACCAGTAGTAGTTTGGGATGCACATCTTGAAACTTTCTGTAATATGTGGACTATCAGAGTGTTGATGAAACACAGAAATTGCATCGGGATTGAATACAACAGTCACCATGCGCACTTTACTCCACGGGAGTAATGTCTCAAACTATCTACGCTTTTGATCGTTCCCTGGAAGACCAGTACTTTTTCCGATGCACATCTGGTGGCATTCTGTAATGTGTAGACTATCAGAGTGTTGATGAAACAGAGTAATTGCATCGGGATTGAATACCACAGTCACCATGCGCACTTTCCTCCATGGGAGTAATGTCTCTAACAGTCTACGCTTTGATCGTTCCCTGGAAGACCAGTAGTATTTTCCGATGCACATCTGGAGGCTTTCTGTAATCTGTGGACTATCAGAGTGCTGATAAAACACAGAAATTCCATCGGGATTGAATACAACAGTCACCATGCGCACTTTCCTCCATGGGAGTAATGTCTCAAACTGTGTACGCTTTGATTGTTCCCTGGAAGACCAGTAGTAGCTTCCGATTAACATCTGGAGGCACTCTGTAATCTGTGGACTATCAGAGTGTTGATGAAACACAGAAATTGCATCGGGATTGAAGACAACAGTCACCATGTGCACTTTCCACCATGGGAGTAATGTCCCAAACAGTCTACGCTTTGATCGTTCCCTGGAAGACCAGTAGTTGTTTCCGATACACATCGGGAGGCATTCTGTAATCTGTGGACTATCAGAGTGTTGATGAAACACAGAAAATGCATCGGGATTGAATACAACATTCACCATGTTCACTTTCCTCCATGGGAGTAATGTCTCAAGGAGTTTACGCTTTGATCGTACTCTGGAAGTCCAGTAGTAGTTTCCGATGCACAACAGGAGGCATTCTGTAATCTGTGGACTATCAGAGTGTTGATGAACTACAGAAATTGCATCGAAATTGAATACAACAGTCACCATGCGCTCTTTCTTCCATGGGAGTAATGTCTGAAACAGTCCACGCTTTGTTCGTTCCCTGGAAGACCAGTAGTAGTTTCCGATGCACATCTGGAGGCATTCTGTAATCTTTGGACTATCAGAGTGTTGATGAAACACAGAAATTGCATCGGGATTGAATAGAACAGTCACCATGCGCACATTCTTCCATAAAAGTAATGTCTCAAAGAGTCTACGCTTTGATCGTTCCCTTGAAGACCAGTAGTAGTTTCCGATGAATATCTGGATGCATTCTGTAATCTGTGGACTATCAGAGTGTTGTTAAAAAACAGAAATTTCATCGGGATTGAACACAACAGTCACCATCTGCACTTTCCTCCATGGGAGTAATGTCTCAAACAGTCTACGCTTTGATCGTTAGCTGGATGACCAGTAGTAGTTTGGGATGCACATCTTGAAACTTTCTGTAATATGTGGACTATCAGAGTGTTGATGAAACACAGAAATTGCATCGGGATTGAATAAAACAGTCACCATGCGCACTTTACTCCACGGGAGTAATGTCTCAAACCATCTACGCTTTTGATCGTTCCCTGGAAGACCAGTACTTTCTCCGATGCACATCTGGTGGCATTCTGTAATGTGTAGACTATCAGAGTGTTGATGAAACAGAGTAATTGCATCGGGATTGAATACAACAGTCACCATGCGCACTTTCCTCCATGGGAGTAATGTCTCTAACAGTCTACGCTTTGATCGTTCCCTGGAAGACCAGTAGTATTTTCCGATGCACATCTGGAGGCTTTCTGTAATCTGTGGACTATCAGAGTGCTGATAAAACACAGAAATTCCATCGGGATTGAATACAACAGTCACCATGCGCACTTTCCTCCATGGGAGTAATGTCTCAAACAGTGTACGCTTTGATTGTTCCCTGGAAGACCAGTAGTAGCTTCCGATTAACATCTGGAGGCACTCTGTAATCTGTGGACTATCAGAGTGTTGATGAAACACAGAAATTGCATCGGGATTGAAGACAACAGTCACCATGTGCACTTTCCACCATGGGAGTAATGTCCCAAACAGTCTACGCTTTGATCGTTCCCTGGAAGACCAGTAGTTGTTTCCGATACACATCGCGAGGCATTCTGTAATCTGTGGACTATCAGAGTGTTGATGAAACACAGAAATTGCATCGGGATTGAATACAACAATCACCATGCGCACTTTCCCCCACGGGAGGTATGTCTCAAACAGTCTACGCTTTGATCGTTCCCTGGAAGACCAGTAGTCGTTTCCGATGCACATCTGGTGGCATTCTGTAATCTGTGGACTATCAGAGTGTTGATGAAACACAGAAACTTCATCGGGATTGAATACAACAGTCACCATCCGCACTTTCCTCCATGGGAGTAATGTCTCTAACAGTCTACGCTGTGATCGTTCCCTGGAAGACCAGTAGTAGTTTCCGATGCACATCTGGAGGCTTTCCGTCATCTGTGGACTATCAGAGTGTTGATGAAACACAGAAATTGCATCGTGATTGAATACAACAGTCACAATGCGCACTTTTCTCCATGGGAGTAATGTCCCAAACAGTCTATGCTTTGATCGTTCCCTGGAAGAGCAGTAGTAGTTTCCGATGAACATCTGGAGGCATGCTGAAATCTGTGGACTATCAGAGGGTTGATGAAACACAGAAACTGCATCGGGATTGAATACAACACTTTCCTCCATGGGAGTAATGTCACTAACAGTCTACGCTTTGATCGTTCCCTGGAAGACCAGTAGTAGTTTCCGATGCACATCCGGAGGCTTTCCGTTATCTGTGGACTATTAGAGTGTTGATGAAACACAGAAATAGCATCGGGATTGAATACAACAGTCACCATGCGCACTTTCCTTTATGGGAGTAATGTCTCAAACAGTCTACGCTTTGATCGTTCCCTGACAGACCAGTAGTAGTTTCCGATGCAAATCTGGTGGCATTCTGTAATCTGTGGACTACCAGAATGTTGATGAAACACAGAAATTTCATCGGGATTGAATGCAACAGTCACCATCCGCACTTTCCTCCATGGGAGTAATGTCTGAAACAGTCTACGTTTGGATCGTTCCCAGGAAGACCAGTAGTAGTTTCCGATGCACATCTCGTGGCATTCTGTAATCTGAGGACTATCAGAGTGTTGATGAAACACAGAAAATGCATCGGGATTGAATACAACATTCACCATGCGCACTTTCCTCCATGGGAGTAATGTCTCACGGAGACTACGCTTTGATCGTACTCTGGAAGTCCAGTAGTAGTTTCCGATGCACATCTGGAGGCATTCTGTAATCTGTGGACTATCAGAGTGTTGATGAACCACAGAAATTGCGTCGAAATTGAATACAACAGTCACCATGCGCTCTTTCTTCCATGGGAGTAATGTCTGAAACAGTCTATGCTTTGTTCGTTCCCTGGAAGACCAGCAGTAGTTTCCGATGCACATCTGGAGGCATTCTGTAATCTTTGGACTATCAGAGTGTTGATGAAACACAGAAATTGCATAGGGATTGAATAGAACAGTCACCATGCGCACATTCTTCCATAAAAGTAATGTCTCAAAAAGTCTACGCTTTGATCGTTCCCTGGAAGGCCAGTAGTAGTTTCCGATGAATATCTGGATGCATTCTGTAATCTGTGGACTATCAGAGTGTTGATGAAACACAGAAATTTCATCGGGATTGAACACAACAGTCACCATCCGCACTTTCCTCCATGGGAGTAATGTCTCAAACTATCTACGCTTTTGATCGTTCCCTGGAAGACCAGTAGTAGTTTGGGATGCACATCTTGAAACATTCTGTAATATGTGGACTATCAGAGTGTTGATGAAACACAGAAATTGCATCGGGATTGAATACAACAATCACCATGCGCACTTTACTCCACGGGAGTAATGTCTCAAACTATCTACGCTTTTGATCGTTCCCTGGAAGACCAGTACTTCTTTCCGATGCACATCTGGTGGCATTCTGTAATGTGTAGACTATCAGAGTGTTGATGAAACAGAGTAATAGCATCGGTATTGAATACAACAGTCACCATGCGCACTTTCCTCCGTGGGAGTAATGTCTCTAACAGTCTACGCTTTGATCGTTCCCTGGAAGACCATTAGTATTTTCCGATGCACATCTGGAGGCTTTCTGTAATCTGTGGACTATCAGAGTGCTGATAAAACACAGAAATTCTATCGGGATTGAATACAACAGTCTCCATGCGCAGTTTCCTACTTGGCAGTAATGTCTCAAACAGTCTACGCTTTGATCGTTCCCTGGAAGACCAGTAGTAGTTTCCGATGCACATCTGGATGCTTTCCGTAATCTGTGGACTATCAGAGTGTTGATGAAACACAGAAATTGCATCGGGATTGAATAGAACAGTCACCATGCGCACTTTCCTCCATGGGAGTAATGTCTCAAACAGACCACGCTTTGTTCGTTCCCTGGAAGACCAGTAGTAGTTTCCGATGCACATCTGGAGGCATTCTGTAATCTTTGGACTATCAGAGTGTTGATGAAACACAGAAATTGCATCGGGATTGAATAGAACAGTCACCATGCGCACATTCTTCCATAAAAGTAATGTCTCAAAGAGTCTACGCTTTGATCGTTCCCTTGAAGACCAGTAGTAGTTTCCGATGAATATCTGGATGCATTCTGTAATCTGTGGACTATCAGAGTGTTGTTAAAAAACAGAAATTTCATCGGGATTGAACACAACAGTCACCATCTGCACTTTCCTCCATGGGAGTAATGTCTCAAACAGTCTACGCTTTGATCGTTAGCTGGATGACCAGTAGTAGTTTGGGATGCACATCTTGAAACTTTCTGTAATATGTGGACTATCAGAGTGTTGATGAAACACAGAAATTGCATCGGGATTGAATACAACAGTCACCATGCGCACTTTACTCCACGGGAGTAATGTCTCAAACCATCTACGCTTTTGATCGTTCCCTGGAAGACCAGTACTTTCTCCGATGCACATCTGGTGGCATTCTGTAATGTGTAGACTATCAGAGTGTTGATGAAACAGAGTAATTGCATCGGGATTGAATACAACAGTCACCATGCGCACTTTCCTCCATGGGAGTAATGTCTCTAACAGTCTACGCTTTGATCGTTCCCTGGAAGACCAGTAGTATTTTCCGATGCACATCTGGAGGCTTTCTGTAATCTGTGGACTATCAGAGTGCTGATAAAACACAGAAATTCCATCGGGATTGAATACAACAGTCACCATGCGCACTTTCCTCCATGGGAGTAATGTCTCAAACAGTGTACGCTTTGATTGTTCCCTGGAAGACCAGTAGTAGCTTCCGATTAACATCTGGAGGCACTCTGTAATCTGTGGACTATCAGAGTGTTGATGAAACACAGAAATTGCATCGGGATTGAAGACAACAGTCACCATGTGCACTTTCCACCATGGGAGTAATGTCCCAAACAGTCTACGCTTTGATCGTTCCCTGGAAGACCAGTAGTTGTTTCCGATACACATCGCGAGGCATTCTGTAATCTGTGGACTATCAGAGTGTTGATGAAACACAGAAATTGCATCGGGATTGAATACAACAATCACCATGCGCACTTTCCCCCACGGGAGGTATGTCTCAAACAGTCTACGCTTTGATCGTTCCCTGGAAGACCAGTAGTCGTTTCCGATGCACATCTGGTGGCATTCTGTAATCTGTGGACTATCAGAGTGTTGATGAAACACAGAAACTTCATCGGGATTGAATACAACAGTCACCATCCGCACTTTCCTCCATGGGAGTAATGTCTCTAACAGTCTACGCTGTGATCGTTCCCTGGAAGACCAGTAGTAGTTTCCGATGCACATCTGGAGGCTTTCCGTCATCTGTGGACTATCAGAGTGTTGATGAAACACAGAAATTGCATCGTGATTGAATACAACAGTCACAATGCGCACTTTTCTCCATGGGAGTAATGTCCCAAACAGTCTATGCTTTGATCGTTCCCTGGAAGAGCAGTAGTAGTTTCCGATGAACATCTGGAGGCATGCTGAAATCTGTGGACTATCAGAGGGTTGATGAAACACAGAAACTGCATCGGGATTGAATACAACACTTTCCTCCATGGGAGTAATGTCACTAACAGTCTACGCTTTGATCGTTCCCTGGAAGACCAGTAGTAGTTTCCGATGCACATCCGGAGGCTTTCCGTTATCTGTGGACTATTAGAGTGTTGATGAAACACAGAAATAGCATCGGGATTGAATACAACAGTCACCATGCGCACTTTCCTTTATGGGAGTAATGTCTCAAACAGTCTACGCTTTGATCGTTCCCTGACAGACCAGTAGTAGTTTCCGATGCAAATCTGGTGGCATTCTGTAATCTGTGGACTACCAGAATGTTGATGAAACACAGAAATTTCATCGGGATTGAATGCAACAGTCACCATCCGCACTTTCCTCCATGGGAGTAATGTCTGAAACAGTCTACGTTTGGATCGTTCCCAGGAAGACCAGTAGTAGTTTCCGATGCACATCTCGTGGCATTCTGTAATCTGTGGACTATCAGAGTGTTGATGAAACACAGAAAATGCATCGGGATTGAATACAACATTCACCATGCGCACTTTCCTCCATGGGAGTAATGTCTCACGGAGACTACGCTTTGATCGTACTCTGGAAGTCCAGTAGTAGTTTCCGATGCACATCTGGAGGCATTCTGTAATCTGTGGACTATCAGAGTGTTGATGAACCACAGAAATTGCGTCGAAATTGAATACAACAGTCACCATGCGCTCTTTCTTCCATGGGAGTAATGTCTGAAACAGTCTATGCTTTGTTCGTTCCCTGGAAGACCAGCAGTAGTTTCCGATGCACATCTGGAGGCATTCTGTAATCTTTGGATTATCAGAGTGTTGATGAAACACAGAAATTGCATAGGGATTGAATAGAACAGTCACCATGCGCACATTCTTCCATAAAAGTAATGTCTCAAAAAGTCTACGCTTTGATCGTTCCCTGGAAGGCCAGTAGTAGTTTCCGATGAATATCTGGATGCATTCTGTAATCTGTGGACTATCAGAGTGTTGATGAAACACAGAAATTTCATCGGGATTGAACACAACAGTCACCATCCGCACTTTCCTCCATGGGAGTAATGTCTCAAACTATCTACGCTTTTGATCGTTCCCTGGAAGACCAGTAGTAGTTTGGGATGCACATCTTGAAACATTCTGTAATATGTGGACTATCAGAGTGTTGATGAAACACTGAAATTGCATCGGGATTGAATACAACAATCACCATGCGCACTTTACTCCACGGGAGTAATGTCTCAAACTATCTACGCTTTTGATCGTTCCCTGGAAGACCAGTACTTCTTTCCGATGCACATCTGGTGGCATTCTGTAATGTGTAGACTATCAGAGTGTTGATGAAACAGAGTAATAGCATCGGTATTGAATACAACAGTCACCATGCGCACTTTCCTCCGTGGGAGTAATGTCTCTAACAGTCTACGCTTTGATCGTTCCCTGGAAGACCATTAGTATTTTCCGATGCACATCTGGAGGCTTTCTGTAATCTGTGGACTATCAGAGTGCTGATAAAACACAGAAATTCTATCGGGATTGAATACAACAGTCTCCATGCGCAGTTTCCTACTTGGCAGTAATGTCTCAAACAGTCTACGCTTTGATCGTTCCCTGGAAGACCAGTAGTAGTTTCCGATGCACATCTGGATGCTTTCCGTAATCTGTGGACTATCAGAGTGTTGATGAAACACAGAAATTGCATCGGGATTGAATAGAACAGTCACCATGCGCACTTTCCTCCATGGGAGTAATGTCTCAAACAGTCTACGCTTTGATCGTTCCCTGGAAGACCAGTAGTAGCTTCCGATTAACATCTGGAGGCACTCTGTAATATGTGGACTATCAGAGTGTTGATGAAACACTGAAATTGCATCGGGATTGAAGACAACAGTCACCATGCGCACTTTCCACCATGGGAGTAATGTCCCAAACAGTCTACGCTTTGATCGTTCCCTGGAAGACCAGTAGTTGTTTCCGATGCACATCGGGAGGCATTCTGTAATCTGTGGACTATCAGAGTGTTGATGAAACACAGAAACTGCATCGGGATTGAATACTACATTCACCATGCGCACTTTCCTCCATGGGAGTAATGTCTCAAACAGTCTACGCTTTGATCGTTTCCTGGAAGACCATTAGTAGTTTCCGATGCACATCTGGAGGCATTCTGTAATCTGTGGACTATCAGAGTGTTAATGAACCACAGAAATTGCATCGAAATTGAATACAACAGTCACCATGCGCTCTTTCTTCCATGGGAGTAATGTCTGAAACAGTCTACGCTTTGTTCGTTCCCTGTAAGACCAGTAGTGGTTTCCGATGCACATCTGGAGGCATTCTGTAATCTTTGGACTATCAGAGTGTTGATGAAACACAGAAATTGCATCGGGATTGAATAGAACAGTCACCATGCGCACATTCTTCCATTAAAGTAATGTCTCAAAGAGTCTACGCTTTGATCGTTTCCTGGAAGACCATTAATAGTTTCCGATGCACATCTGGAGGCATTCTGTAATCTGTGGAGTATCAGAGTGCTGATGAAACACAGAAATTGCATCGGGATTGAATACAACAGTCACCATGCGCACTTTCCTCCATGGGAGTAATTCTCAAACAGTCTATCCTTTGATCGTTCCCTGGAAGACCAGTAGTATTTTTCGATGTACATCTGGTGGCATTCTGTAATCTGTGGACTATCAGAGTGTTGATGAAACACAGAAACTGCATCGGGATTGAATACAACAATAACCATGCGCACTTTCCTCCACGGGAGGTATGTCTCAAAAAGTCTACGATTTGATCGTTCCCTCGAAGACCAGTAGTAGTTTCCGATGCACATCTGGTGGTATTCTCTAATCTGTGGACTATCAGAGTGTTGATGAAACACAGAAATTGCATCGGGATTGAATACAACAGTCACCATCCGCACTTTCCTCCATGGGAGTAATGTCTGAAACAGTCTACGATTGGATCGATTCCAGGAAGACCAGTAGCAGTTTCCAATGCACATCTCGTGGCATTCTGTAATCTGTGGAGTATCAGAGTGTTGATGAAACACAGAAATTGCATTGGGATTGAATACAAAAGTCACCATGCGCACTTTCCTCCATGGGAGTAATTCTCAAACAGTCTACCCTTTGATCGTTCCCTGGAAGACCAGTAGTAGTTTCCGATGCACATCTAGTGGCATTCTGTAATCTGTGGACCATCAGAGTGTTGATGAAACACAGAAATTGCATCGGGATTGAATACAACAATCACCATGCGCAGTTTCCTCCACGGGAGGTATGTCTCAAACAGTCTGCGCTTTTATCGTTCCCTGGAAGACTAGTAGTAGTTTCCGATGCACATCTGGTGGTATTCTCTAATCTGTGGACTATCATAGTGTTGATGAAACACAGAATTTGCATCGGGATTGAATAAAACAGTCACTATGCGCACTTTCCTCCATGGGAATAATGTCTCTAACAGTTTTCGCTTTGATCGTTCCCTGGAAGACCAGTAGTAGTTTCCGATGCACATCTGGAGGCTTTCTGTAATCTGTGGACTATCAGAGTGTTGATGAAACACAGAAATTGCATCGGGAATGAATACAACAGTCAACATGCGCACTTTCCTCCACGGGATGTATGTCTCTAACAGTCTATGCTTTGATCGTTCCCTTGAAGACCAGTAGTAGTTTCCGATGCACATCTGGTGGCATTCTGTAATCTGTGGACTATCAGAGTGTTGATGAAACACAGAAATTGCATCGGGATTGAACACAACACTCACCATCCGCACTTTCCTCCATGGGAGTAATGTCTGAAACAGTCTACGATTGGATCGATTCCAGGAAGACCAGTAGCAGTTTCCAATGCACATCTCGTGGCATTCTGTAATCTGTGGACTATCAGAGTGTTGATGAAACACAGAAAATGCATTGGGATTGAATACAACAGTCACCATGCGCACTTTCCTCCATGGGAGAAATGCCTCAAAGAGTTTACGCTTTGATCGTTCCCTGGAAGACCAGTAGTAGTTTAGGATGCACATCTTGAAACATTCCGTAATATGTGGACTATCAGATTGTTGATGAAACACAGAAATTGCATCGGGATTGAATACAACAGTCACCATGCGCACTTCACTCCACGGGAGTAATGTCTCAAACTATCTACGCTTTTGATCGTTCCCTGGAAGACGAGTACTTGTTTCCGATGCACATCTGGTGGCATTCTGTAATGTGTTGACTATCAGAGTGTTGATGAAACACAGTAATTGCATCGGGATTGAATACAACAGTCACCATGCGCACTTTCCTCCATGGGAGTAATGTCCCAAACAGTCTATGCTTTGATCGTTCCCTAGAACAGCAGTAGTAGTTTCCGATGAACATCTCTGGGCATGCTGAAATCTGTGGACTATCAGAGGGTTGATGAAACACAGAAACTGCATCGGGATTAAATACAACAGTCACCATGCGCACTTTCCTCCATGGGAGTAATGTCACTAACAGTCTACGCTTTGATCGTTCCCTGGAAGACCAGTAGTAGTTTCCGATGCACATCTGGAGGCTTTCCGTTATCTGTGGACTATTAGAGTGTTGATGAAACAAAGAAATAGCATCGGGATTGAATACAACAGTCACCATGCCCACTTTCCTTTATGGGAGTAATGTCTCAAAAAGTCTACGCTTTGATCGTTCACTGGAAGAGCAGTAGTAGTTTCCGATGAACATCTGGAGGCATGCTGAAATCTGTGGACTATCAGAGTGTTGATGAAACACAGAAATTGCATCGTGATTGAATACAACAGTCACCATGCGCACTTTCCTCCATGGGAGTAATGTCCCAAACAGTCTATGCTTTGATCGTTCCCTGGAAGAGCAGTAGTAGTTTCCGATGAACATCTGGAGGCATGCTGAAATCTGTGGACTATCAGAGGGTTGATGAAACACAGAAACTGCATCGGGATTGAATACAACCCTTTCCTCCATGGGAGTAATGTCACTAACAGTCTACGCTTTGATCGTTCCCTGGAAGACCAGTAGTAGTTTCCGATGCACATCTGGAGGCTTTCCGTTACCTGTGGACTATTAGAGTGTTGATGAAACACAGAAATAGCATCGGGATTGAATACAACAGTCACCATGCGCACTTTCCTTTATGGGAGTAATGTCTCAAACAGTCTACGCTTTGATCGTTCCCTGGAAGACCAGTAGCAGTTTACGATGCACATCTCGGGGCATTCTGTAATCTGTGGACTATCAGAGTGTTGATGAAACACAGAAAATGCATTGGGATTGAATACAACATTCACCATGCGCACTTTCCTCCATGGGAGTAATGTCTCAAGGAGTTTACGCTTTGAACGTACTCTGGAAGTCCAGTAGTAGTTTCCGATGCACATCTGTAGGCATTCTGTAATCTGTGGGCTATCAGAGTGTTGATGAACCACAGAAATTGCATCGAAATTGAATGCAACAGTCACCATGCGCTCTTTCTTCCATGGGAGTCATGTCTGAAACAGTCTACGCTTTGATCGTTCCCTGGATGACCAGTAGTAGTTTCCTATGCACATCTGGAGGTATTCTGTAATCTTTAAACTATCAGAGTGTTGATGAAACACAGAAATTGCATCGGGATTGAATGGAACAGTCACCATGCGCACATTCTTCCATAAAAGTAATGTCTCAAAGAGTCTACGCTTTGATCGTTCCCTGGAAGACCAGTAGTAGTTTCCGATGAATATCTGGATGCATTCTGTAATCTGTGGACTATCAGAGTGTTGATGAAACACAGAAATGTCATCGGGATTGAACACAACAGTCACCATCCGTGCTTTCCTCCATGGGAGTAATGTCTCAAACAGTCTACGCTTTGATCGTTAGCTGGAAGACCAGTAGTAGTTTGGGATACACATCTTGAAACATTCTGTAATATGCGGACTGTCAGAGTGTTGATGAAACACAGAAATTGCATCGGGATTAAATTCAACAGTCACCATGCGAACTTTCCTCCGTGGGAGTAATGTCTCTAACAGTCTACGCTTTGATCGTTCACTGGAAGACCAGTAGTATTTTCCGATGCACATCTGGAAGCTTTCTGTAATCTGTGGACTATCAGAGTGCTGATAAAACACAGAAATTCCATCGGGATTGAATACAACAGTCTCCATGCGCAGTTTCCTACATGGCAGTAATGTCTCTAACAGTCTACGCTTTGATCGTTCCCTGGAAGACCAGTAGCAGTTTACGATGCACATCTCGTGGCATTCTGTAATCTGTGGACTATCAGAGTGTTGATGAAACACAGAAATTGCATCGGGATTGAATAGAACAGTCACCATGCGCACTTTCCTCCATGGGAGTAATGTCTCAAACAGTCTACGTTTTGATCGTTCCCTGGAAGAAAAGTAGTAGCTTCCGATTAACATCTGGAGGCACTCTGTAATCTGCGGACTATCAGAGTGTTGATGAAACACAGAAATTGCATCGGGATTGAAGACAACAGTCACCATGCGCACTTTCCACCATGGGAGTAATGTCCCAAACAGTCTACGCTTTGATCGTTCCCTGGAAGACCAGTAGTTGTTTCCGATGCACATCGGGAGGCATTCTGTAATCTGTGGACTATCAGAGTGTTGATGAAACACAGAAATTGCATCGGGATTGAATACTACATTCACCATGCGCACTTTCCTCCATGGGAGTAATGTCTCAAACAGTCTACGCTTTGATCGTTCCCTGGAAGACCATTAGTAGTTTCCGATGCACATCTGGAGGCATTCTGTAATCTGTGGAGTATCAAAGTGTTGAAGAAACACAGAAATTGCATCGGGATTGAATACAACAGTCACCATGCGCACTTTCCTCCATGGGAGGAATTCTCAAACAGTCTACGCTTTGATCGTTCCCAGGAAGACCAGTAGCAGTTTCCGATGCACATCTCGGAGCACTCTGTAATCTGTGGTGTATCAGAGTGTTGATGAAACACAGAAATTGCATCGGGATTGAATACAACAATCACCATGCGCACTTTCCCCCACGGGAGGTATGTCTCAAACAGACTACGCTTTGATCGTTCCCTGGAAGACCAGTAGTAGTTTCCGATGCACATCTGGTGGCATTTTGTAATCTGTGGACTATCAGAGTGTTGATGAAACACAGAAATTGCATCGGGATTGAATACAACAGTCACCATCCGCACTTTCCTCCATGGGAGTAATGTCTCTAACAGTCTACGCTGTGATCGTTCCCTGGAAGACCAGTAGTAGTTTCCGATGCACATCTGGAGGCTTTCCGTCATCTGTGGACTATCAGAGTGTTGATGAAACACAGAAATTGCATCGTGATTGAATACAACAGTCACCATGCGCACTTTCCTCCATGGGAGTAATGTCCCAAACAGTCTATGCTTTGATCGTTCCCTGGAAGAGCAGTAGTAGTTTCCGATGAACATCTGGAGGCATGCTGAAATCTGTGGACTATCAGAGGGTTGATGAAACACAGAAACTGCATCGGGATTGAATACAACCCTTTCCTCCATGGGAGTAATGTCACTAACAGTCTACGCTTTGATCGTTCCCTGGAAGACCAGTAGTAGTTTCCGATGCACATCTGGAGGCTTTCCGTTATCTGTGGACTATTAGAGTGTTGATGAAACACAGAAATAGCATCGGGATTGAATACAACAGTCACCATGCGCACTTTCCTTTATGGGAGTAATGTCTCAAATAGTCTACGCTTTGATCGTTCCCTGGAAGACCAGTAGTAGTTTCCGATGCACATCTGGAGGCATTCTGTAATCTTTGGACTATCAGAGTGTTGAGGAAACACAGAAATTGCATCGGGATTGAATAGAACAGTCACCATGCGCACATTCTTCCATAAAAGTAATGTCTCAAAGAGTCTACGCTTTGATCGTTCCCTGGAAGACCAGTAGTAGTTTCCGATGAATATCTGGATGCATTCTGTAATCTGTGGACTATCAGAGTGTTGATGAAAAACAGAAATTTCACTGGGATTGAACACAACAGTCACCATCTGCACTTTCCTCCATGGGAGTAATGTCTCAAACAGTCTACGCTTTGATCGTTAGCTTTAAGACCAGTAGTAGTTTGGGATGCACATCTTGAAACTTTCTGTAATATGTGGACTATCAGAGTGTTGATGAAACACAGAAATTGCACCGGGATTGAATGCAACAGTCACCATGCGCACTTTACTCCACGGGAGTAATGTCTCAAACTATCTACGCTTTTGATCGTTCCCTGGAAGACCAGTACTTTTTCCGATGCACATCTGGTGGCATTCTGTAATGTGTAGACTATCAGAGTGTTGATGAAACAGAGTAATTGCATCGGGATTGAATACAACAGTCACCATGCGCACTTTCCTCCATGGGAGTAATGTCTCTAACAGTCTACGCTTTGATCGTTCCCTGGAAGACCAGTAGTATTTTCCGATGCACATCTGGAGGCTTTCTGTAATCTGTGTACTATCAGAGTGCTGATAAAACACAGAAATTCCATCGGGATTGAATACAACAGTCACCATGCGCACTTTCCTCCATGGGAGTAATGTCTCAAACAGTGTACGCTTTGATTGTTCCCTGGAAGACCAGTAGTAGCTTCCGATTAACATCTGGAGGCACTCTGTAATCTGTGGACTATCAGAGTGTTGATGAAACACAGAAAATGCATCGGGATTGAAGGCAACAGTCACCATGTGCACTTTCCACCATGGGAGAAATGTCCCAAACAGTCTACGCTTTGATCGTTCCCTGGAAGACCAGTAGTTGTTTCCGATACACATCGGGAGGCATTCTGTAATCTGTGGCCTATCAGAGTGTTGATGAAACACAGCAATTGCATCGGGATTGAATACTACATTCACCATGCGCACTTACCTCCATGGGAGTACTGTCTCAAACAGTCTACGTTTTGATCGTTCCCTGGAAGACCATTAGTAGTTTCCGATGCACATCTGGAGGCATTCTGTAATCTGTGGAGTATCAAAGTGTTGATGAAACACAGAAATTGCATCGGGATTGAATACAACAGTCACCATGCGCACTTTCCTCCATGGGAGTAATTCTCAAACAGTCTACGCTTTGATCGTTCCCAGGAAGACCAGTAGCAGTTTCCGATGCACACCTCAGAGCACTCTGTAATCTGTGGAGTATCAGAGTGTTGATGAAACACAGAAATTGCATCGGGATTGAATCCAACAGTCACCATGCGCACTTTCCTCCATGGGAGTAATTCTCAAACAGTCTACGCTTTCATCGTTCCCTGGAAGACCAGTTGTAGTTTCCGATGCACATCTGGTAGCATTCTGCAATCTGTGGACTATCAGAGTGTTGATGAAACACAGAAACTTCATCCGGATTGAATACAACCGTCATCATGCGCTCTTTCCTCCATGGGAGTAATTCTCAAACAGTCTACGCTTTGATCGTTCCCTGGAAGACCAGTAGTAGTTTCCGATGCACATCTGGTGGCATTCTGTAATCTGTGGACTCTCAGAGTGTTGATGAAACACAGAAATTGCATCGGGATTGAATACAACAATCACCATGCGCACTTTCCCCCATGGGAGGTATGTCTCAAACAGTCTACGCTTTGATCGTTCCCTCGAAGACCAGTAGTAGTTTCCGATGCACAGCTGGTGGCATTCTGTAATCTGTGGACTATCAGAGTGTTGATGAAACACAGAAAATGCATCGGGATTGAATACAACATTCACCATGCGCACTTTCCTCCATGGGAGTAATGTCTCAAGGAGTTTACGCTTTGATCGTACTCTGGAGGTCCAGTAGTAGTTTCCGATGCACAACTGGAGGCATTCTGTAATCTGTGGACTATCAGAGTGTTGATGAACCACAGAAATTGCATCGAAATTGAATACAACAGTCACCATGCGCTCTTTCTTCCATGGGAGTAATGTCTGAAACAGTCCACGCTTTGTTCGTTCCCTGAAAGACCAGTAGTAGTTTCCGATGCACATCTGGAGGCATTCTGTAATCTTTGGACTATCAGAGTGTTGATGAAACACAGAAATTGCATCGGGATTGAGAAGAACAGTCACCTTGCGCACATTCTTCCATAAAAGTAATGTCTCAAAGAGTCTACGCTTTGATCGTTCCCTGGAAGACCAGTAGTAGTTTCCGATGAATATCTGGATGCATTCTGTAATGTGTGGACTATAAGAGTGTTGATGAAAAACAGAAATTTCATCGGGATTGAACACGACAGTCACCATCTGCACTTTCCTCCATGGGAGTAATGTCTCAAACAGTCTACGCTTTGATCGTTAGTTGGAAGACCAGTAGTAGTTTGGGATGCACATCTTGAAACTTTCTGTAATATGTGGACTATCAGAGTGTTGATGAAACACAGAAATTGCATCGGGATTAAATACAACAGTCACCATGCGCACTTTACTCCACGGGAGTAATGTCTCAAACTATCTACGCTTTTGATCGTTCCCTGGAAGACCAGTACTTTTTCCGATGCACATCTAGTGGCATTCTGTAATGGGTAGACTATCACAGTGTTGATGAAACAGAGTAATTGCATCGCGATTGAATACAACAGTCACCATGCGCACTTTCCTCCATGGGAGTAAAGTCTCTAACAGTCTACTCTTTGATCGTTCCCTTGAAGACCAGTAGTATTTTCCGATGCACATCTGGAGGCTTTCTGTAATCTGTGGACTATCAGAGTGCTGATAAAACACAGAAATTCTATCGGGATTGAATACAACAGTCACCATGCGCACTTTTCTCCATGGGAGTAATGTCTCAAACAGTCTACGCTTTGATTGTTCCCTGGAAGACCAGTAGTAGCTTCCGATTAACATCTGGAGGCACTCTGTAATCTGTGGACAATCAGAGTGTTGATGAAACACAGAAATGGCATCGGGATTGAAGACAACAGTCACCATGCGCACTTTCCACCATGGGAGTAATGTCCCAAACAGTCTACGCTTTGATCGTTCCCTGGAAAACCAGTAGTTGTTTCCGATGCACATCGGGAGGCATTCTGTAATCTGTGGACTATCAGAGTGTTGATGAAACACAGAAATTGCATCGGGATTGAATACTACGTTCACCATGCGCACTTTCCTCCATGAGAGTAATGTCTCAAACAGTCTACGCTTTGATCGTTCCCTGGAAGACCATTAGTAGTTTCCGATGCACATCTGGAGGCATTCTGTAATCTGTGTAGTATCAAAGTGTTGATGAAACACAGAAATTGCATCGGGATTGAATACAACAATCACCATGCGCACTTTCCCCCACGGGAGGTATGTCTCCAACAGTCTACGCTTTGATCGTTCCCTTGAAGACCAGTAGCAGTTTCCGATGCACATCTGGTGGCATTCTGTAATCTGTGGACTATCAGAGTGTTGATGAAACACAGAAAATGCATCGGGATTGAATACAACATTCACCATGTTCACTTTCCTCCATGGGAGTAATGTCTCAAGGAGTTTACGCTTTGATCGTACTCTGGAAGTCCAGTAGTAGTTTCCGATGCACAACTGGAGGCATTCTGTAATCTGTGGACTATCAGAGTGTTGATGAACCACAGAAATTGCATCGAAATTGAATACAACAGTCACCATGCGCTCTTTCTTCCATGGGAGTAATGTCTGAAACAGTCCACGCTTTGTTCGTTCCCTGAAAGACCAGTAGTAGTTTCCGATGCACATCTGGAGGCATTCTGTAATCTTTGGACTATCAGAGTGTTGATGAAACACAGAAATTGCATCGGGATTGAGAAGAACAGTCACCTTGCGCACATTCTTCCATAAAAGTAATGTCTCAAAGAGTCTACGCTTTGATCGTTCCCTGGAAGACCAGTAGTAGTTTCCGATGAATATCTGGATGCATTCTGTAATGTGTGGACTATCAGAGTGTTGATGAAAAACAGAAATTTCATCGGGATTGAACACGACAGTCACCATCTGCACTTTCCTCCATGGGAGTAATGTCTCAAACAGTCTACGCTTTGATCGTTAGTTGGAAGACCAGTAGTAGTTTGGGATGCACATCTTGAAACTTTCTGTAATATGTGGACTATCAGAGTGTTGATGAAACACAGAAATTGCATCGGGATTAAATACAACAGTCACCATGCGCACTTTACTCCACGGGAGTAATGTCTCAAACTATCTACGCTTTTGATCGTTCCCTGGAAGACCAGTACTTTTTCCGATGCACATCTAGTGGCATTCTGTAATGGGTAGACTATCACAGTGTTGATGAAACAGAGTAATTGCATCGCGATTGAATACAACAGTCACCATGCGCACTTTCCTCCATGGGAGTAATGTCTCTAACAGTCTACTCTTTGATCGTTCCCTTGAAGACCAGTTGTATTTTCCGATGCACATCTGGAGGCTTTCTGTAATCTGTGGACTATCAGAGTGCTGATAAAACACAGAAATTCTATCGGGATTGAATACAACAGTCACCATGCGCACTTTTCTCCATGGGAGTAATGTCTCAAACAGTCTACGCTTTGATTGTTCCCTGGAAGACCAGTAGTAGCTTCCGATTAACATCTGGAGGCACTCTGTAATCTGTGGACAATCAGAGTGTTGATGAAACACAGAAATGGCATCGGGATTGAAGACAACAGTCACCATGCGCACTTTCCACCATGGGAGTAATGTCCCAAACAGTCTACGCTTTGATCGTTCCCTGGAAAACCAGTAGTTGTTTCCGATGCACATCGGGAGGCATTCTGTAATCTGTGGACTATCAGAGTGTTGATGAAACACAGAAATTGCATCGGGATTGAATACTACGTTCACCATGCGCTCTTTCCTCCATGGGAGTAATGTCTCAAACAGTCTACGCTTTGATCGTTCCCTGGAAGACCATTAGTAGTTTCCGATGCACATCTGGAGGCATTCTGTAATCTGTGGAGTATCAAAGTGTTGATGAAACACAGAAATTGCATCGGGATTGAATACAACAATCACCATGCGCACTTTCCCCCACGGGAGGTATGTCTCAAACAGTCTACGCTTTGATCGTTCCCTTGAAGACCAGTAGCAGTTTCCGATGCACATCTGGTGGCATTCTGTAATCTGTGGACTATCAGAGTGTTGATGAAACACAGAAAATGCATCGGGATTGAATACAACATTCACCATGTTCACTTTCCTCCATGGGAGTAATGTCTCAAGGAGTTTACGCTTTGATCGTACTCTGGAAGTCCAGTAGTAGTTTCCGATGCACAACTGGAGGCATTCTGTAATCTGTGGACTATCAGAGTGTTGATGAACCACAGAAATTGCATCGAAATTGAATACAACAGTCACCATGCGCTCTTTCTTCCATGGGAGTAATGTCTGAAACAGTCCACGCTTTGTTCGTTCCCTGGAAGACCAGTAGTAGTTTCCGATGCACATCTGGAGGCATTCTGTAATCTTTGGACTATCAGAGTGTTGATGAAACACAGAAATTGCATCGGGATTGAATACAACAGTCACCATGCGCACATTCTTCCATAAAAGTAATGTCTCAAAGAGTCTACGCTTTGATCGTTCCCTGGAAGGCCAGTAGTAGTTTCCGATGAATATCTGGATGCATTCTGTAATCTGTGGACTATCAGAGTGTTGTTAAAAAACAGAAATTTCATCGGGATTGAACACAACAGTCACCATCTGCACTTTCCTCCATGGGAGTAATGTCTCAAACAGTCTACGCTTTGATCGTTAGCTGGAAGACCAGTAGTAGTTTGGGATGCACATCTTGAAACTTTCTGTAATATGTGGGCTATCAGAGTGTTGATGAAACACAGATATTGCATCGAAATTGAATACAACAGTCACCATGCGCACTTTACTCCACGGGAGTAATGTCTCAAACTATCTACGCTTTTGATCGTTCCCTGGAAGACCAGTACTTTTTCCGATGCACATCTGGTGGCATTCTGTAATGTGTAGACTATCAGAGTGTTGATGAAACAGAGTAATTGCATCGGGATTGAATACCACAGTCACCATGCGCACTTTCCTCCATGGGAGTAATGTCTCTAACAGTCTACGCTTTGATCAGTTCCCTGGAAGACCAGTAGTATTTTCCGATGCACATCTGGAGGCTTTCTGTAATCTGTGGACTATCAGAGTGCTGATAAAACACAGAAATTCCATCGGGATTGAATACAACAGTCACCATGCGCACTTTCCTCCATGGGAGTAATGTCTCAAACTGTGTACGCTTTGATTGTTCCCTGGAAGACCAGTAGTAGCTTCCGATTAACATCTGGAGGCACTCTGTAATCTGTGGACTATCAGAGTGTTGATGAAACACAGAAATTGCATCGGGATTGAAGACAACAGTCACCATGTGCACTTTCCACCATGGGAGTAATGTCCCAAACAGTCTACGCTTTGATCGTTCCCTGGAAGACCAGTAGTTGTTTCCGATACACATCGGGAGGCATTCTGTAATCTGTGGACTATCAGAGTGTTGATGAAACACAGAAATTGCATCGGGATTGAATACAACAATCACCATGCGCACTTTCCCCCACGGGAGGTATGTCTCAAACAGTCTACGCTTTGATCGTTCCCTGGAAGACCAGTAGTCGTTTCCGATGCACATCTGGTGGCATTCTGTAATCTGTGGACTATCAGAGTGTTGATGAAACACAGAAAATGCATCGGGATTGAATACAACATTCACCATGTTCACTTTCCTCCATGGGAGTAATGTCTCAAGGAGTTTACGCTTTGATCGTACTCTGGAAGTCCAGTAGTAGTTTCCGATGCACAACAGGAGGCATTCTGTAATCTGTGGACTATCAGAGTGTTGATGAACCACAGAAATTGCATCGAAATTGAATACAACAGTCACCATGCGCTCTTTCTTCCATGGGAGTAATGTCTGAAACAGTCCACGCTTTGTTCGTTCCCTGGAAGACCAGTAGTAGTTTCCGATACACATCTGGAGGCATTCTGTAATCTTTGGACTATCAGAGTGTTGATGAAACACAGAAATTGCATCGGGATTGAATAGAACAGTCACCATGCGCACATTCTTCCATAAAAGTAATGTCTCAAAGAGTCTACGCTTTGATCGTTCCCTGGAAGGCCAGTAGTAGTTTCCGATGAATATCTGGATGCATTCTGTAATCTGTGGACTATCAGAGTGTTGTTAAAAAACAGAAATTTCATCGGGATTGAACATAACAGTCACCATCTGCACTTTCCTCCATGGGAGTAATGTCTCAAACAGTCTACGCTTTGATCGTTAGCTGGAAGACCAGTAGTAGTTTGGGATGCACATCTTGAAACTTTCTGTAATATGTGGACTATCAGAGTGTTGATGAAACACAGAAATTGCATCGAAATTGAATACAACAGTCACCATGCGCACTTTACTCCACGGGAGTAATGTCTCAAACTATCTACGCTTTTGATCGTTCCCTGGAAGACCAGTACTTTTTCCGATGCACATCTGGTGGCATTCTGTAATGTGTAGACTATCAGAGTGTTGATGAAACAGAGTAATTGCATCGGGATTGAATACCACAGTCACCATGCGCACTTTCCTCCATGGGAGTAATGTCTCTAACAGTCTACGCTTTGATCGTTCCCTGGAAGACCAGTAGTATTTTCCGATGCACATCTGGAGGCTTTCTGTAATCTGTGGACTATCAGAGTGCTGATAAAACACAGAAATTCCATCGGGATTGAATACAACAGTCACCATGCGCACTTTCCTCCATGGGAGTAATGTCTCAAACTGTGTACGCTTTGATTGTTCCCTGGAAGACCAGTAGTAGCTTCCGATTAACATCTGGAGGCACTCTGTAATCTGTGGACTATCAGAGTGTTGATGAAACACAGAAATTGCATCGGGATTGAAGACAACAGTCACCATGTGCACTTTCCACCATGGGAGTAATGTCCCAAACAGTCTACGCTTTGATCGTTCCCTGGAAGACCAGTAGTTGTTTCCGATACACATCGGGAGGCATTCTGTAATCTGTGGACTATCAGAGTGTTGATGAAACACAGAAATTGCATCGGGATTGAATACAACAATCACCATGCGCACTTTCCCCCACGGGAGGTATGTCTCAAACAGTCTACGCTTTGATCGTTCCCTGGAAGACCAGTAGTCGTTTCCGATGCACATCTGGTGGCATTCTGTAATCTGTGGACTATCAGAGTGTTGATGAAACACAGAAAATGCATCGGGATTGAATACAACATTCACCATGTTCACTTTCCTCCATGGGAGTAATGTCTCAAGGAGTTTACGCTTTGATCGTACTCTGGAAGTCCAGTAGTAGTTTCCGATGCACAACAGGAGGCATTCTGTAATCTGTGGACTATCAGAGTGTTGATGAACCACAGAAATTGCATCGAAATTGAATACAACAGTCACCATGCGCTCTTTCTTCCATGGGAGTAATGTCTGAAACAGTCCACGCTTTGTTCGTTCCCTGGAAGACCAGTAGTAGTTTCCGATGCACATCTGGAGGCATTCTGTAATCTTTGGACTATCAGAGTGTTGATGAAACACAGAAATTGCATCGGGATTGAATAGAACAGTCACCATGCGCACATTCTTCCATAAAAGTAATGTCTCAAAGAGTCTACGCTTTGATCGTTCCCTGGAAGGCCAGTAGTAGTTTCCGATGAATATCTGGATGCATTCTGTAATCTGTGGACTATCAGAGTGTTGTTAAAAAACAGAAATTTCATCGGGATTGAACACAACAGTCACCATCTGCACTTTCCTCCATGGGAGTAATGTCTCAAACAGTCTACGCTTTGATCGTTAGCTGGAAGACCAGTAGTAGTTTGGGATGCACATCTTGAAACTTTCTGTAATATGTGGACTATCAGAGTGTTGATGAAACACAGAAATTGCATCGAAATTGAATACAACAGTCACCATGCGCACTTTACTCCACGGGAGTAATGTCTCAAACTATCTACGCTTTTGATCGTTCCCTGGAAGACCAGTACTTTTTCCGATGCACATCTGGTGGCATTCTGTAATGTGTAGACTATCAGAGTGTTGATGAAACAGAGTAATTGCATCGGGATTGAATACCACAGTCACCATGCGCACTTTCCTCCATGGGAGTAATGTCTCTAACAGTCTACGCTTTGATCGTTCCCTGGAAGACCAGTAGTATTTTCCGATGCACATCTGGAGGCTTTCTGTAATCTGTGGACTATCAGAGTGCTGATAAAACACAGAAATTCCATCGGGATTGAATACAACAGTCACCATGCGCACTTTCCTCCATGGGAGTAATGTCTCAAACTGTGTACGCTTTGATTGTTCCCTGGAAGACCAGTAGTAGCTTCCGATTAACATCTGGAGGCACTCTGTAATCTGTGGACTATCAGAGTGTTGATGAAACACAGAAATTGCATCGGGATTGAAGACAACAGTCACCATGTGCACTTTCCACCATGGGAGTAATGTCCCAAACAGTCTACGCTTTGATCGTTCCCTGGAAGACCAGTAGTTGTTTCCGATACACATCGGGAGGCATTCTGTAATCTGTGGACTATCAGAGTGTTGATGAAACACAGAAATTGCATCGGGATTGAATACAACAATCACCATGCGCACTTTCCCCCACGGGAGGTATGTCTCAAACAGTCTACGCTTTGATCGTTCCCTGGAAGACCAGTAGTCGTTTCCGATGCACATCTGGTGGCATTCTGTAATCTGTGGACTATCAGAGTGTTGATGAAACACAGAAAATGCATCGGGATTGAATACAACATTCACCATGTTCACTTTCCTCCATGGGAGTAATGTCTCAAGGAGTTTACGCTTTGATCGTACTCTGGAAGTCCAGTAGTAGTTTCCGATGCACAACAGGAGGCATTCTGTAATCTGTGGACTATCAGAGTGTTGATGAACCACAGAAATTGCATCGAAATTGAATACAACAGTCACCATGCGCTCTTTCTTCCATGGGAGTAATGTCTGAAACAGTCCACGCTTTGTTCGTTCCCTGGAAGACCAGTAGTAGTTTACGATGCACATATGGAGGCATTCTGTAATCTTTGGACTATCAGAGTGTTGATGAAACACAGAAATTGCATCGGGATTGAATAGAACAGTCACCATGCGCACATTCTTCCATAAAAGTAATGTCTCAAAGAGTCTACGCTTTGATCGTTCCCTGGAAGGCTAGTAGTAGTTTCCGATGAATATCTGGATGCATTCTGTAATCTGTGGACTATCAGAGTGTTGTTAAAAAACAGAAATTTCATCGGGATTGAACACAACAGTCACCATCTGCACTTTCCTCCATGGGAGTAATGTCTCAAACAGTCTACGCTTTGATCGTTAGCTGGAAGACCAGTAGTAGTTTGGGATGCACATCTTGAAACTTTCTGTAATATGTGGACTATCAGAGTGTTGATGAAACACAGAAATTGCGTCGAAATTGAATACAACAGTCACCATGCGCACTTTACTCCACGGGAGTAATGTCTCAAACTATCTACGCTTTTGATCGTTCCCTGGAAGACCAGTACTTTTTCCGATGCACATCTGGTGGCATTCTGTAATGTGTAGACTATCAGAGTGTTGATGAAACAGAGTAATTGCATCGGGATTGAATACCACAGTCACCATGCGCACTTTCCTCCATGGGAGTAATGTCTCTAACAGTCTACGCTTTGATCGTTCCCTGGAAGACCAGTAGTATTTTCCGATGCACATCTGGAGGCTTTCTGTAATCTGTGGACTATCAGAGTGCTGATAAAACACAGAAATTCCATCGGATTGAATACAACAGTCACCATGCGCACTTTCCTCCATGGGAGTAATGTCTCAAACTGTGTACGCTTTGATTGTTCCCTGGAAGACCAGTAGTAGCTTCCGATTAACATCTGGAGGCACTCTGTAATCTGTGGACTATCAGAGTGTTGATGAAACACAGAAATTGCATCGGGATTGAAGACAACAGTCACCATGTGCACTTTCCACCATGGGAGTAATGTCCCAAACAGTCTACGCTTTGATCGTTCCCTGGAAGACCAGTAGTTGTTTCCGATACACATCGGGAGGCATTCTGTAATCTGTGGACTATCAGAGTGTTGATGAAACACAGAAATTGCATCGGGATTGAATACAACAATCACCATGCGCACTTTCCCCCACGGGAGGTATGTCTCAAACAGTCTACGCTTTGATCGTTCCCTGGAAGACCAGTAGTCGTTTCCGATGCACATCTGGTGGCATTCTGTAATCTGTGGACTATCAGAGTGTTGATGAAACACAGAAAATGCATCGGGATTGAATACAACATTCACCATGTTCACTTTCCTCCATGGGAGTAATGTCTCAAGGAGTTTACGCTTTGATCGTACTCTGGAAGTCCAGTAGTAGTTTCCGATGCACAACAGGAGGCATTCTGTAATCTGTGGACTATCAGAGTGTTGATGAACCACAGAAATTGCATCGAAATTGAATACAACAGTCACCATGCGCTCTTTCTTCCATGGGAGTAATGTCTGAAACAGTCCACGCTTTGTTCGTTCCCTGGAAGACCAGTAGTAGTTTCCGATGCACATCTGGAGGCATTCTGTAATCTTTGGACTATCAGAGTGTTGATGAAACACAGAAATTGCATCGGGATTGAATAGAACAGTCACCATGCGCACATTCTTCCATAAAAGTAATGTCTCAAAGAGTCTACGCTTTGATCGTTCCCTTGAAGACCAGTAGTAGTTTCCGATGAATATCTGGATGCATTCTGTAATCTGTGGACTATCAGAGTGTTGTTAAAAAACAGAAATTTCATCGGGATTGAACACAACAGTCACCATCTGCACTTTCCTCCATGGGAGTAATGTCTCAAACAGTCTACGCTTTGATCGTTAGCTGGATGACCAGTAGTAGTTTGGGATGCACATCTTGAAACTTTCTGTAATATGTGGACTATCAGAGTGTTGATGAAACACAGAAATTGCATCGGGATTGAATACAACAGTCACCATGCGCACTTTACTCCACGGGAGTAATGTCTCAAACTATCTACGCTTTTGATCGTTCCCTGGAAGACCAGTACTTTCTCCGATGCACATCTGGTGGCATTCTGTAATGTGTAGACTATCAAAGTGTTGATGAAACAGAGTAATTGCATCGGGATTGAATACAACAGTCACCATGCGCACTTTCCTCCATGGGAGTAATGTCTCTAACAGTCTACGCTTCGATCGTTCCCTGGAAGACCAGTAGTATTTTCCGATGCACATCTGGAGGCTTTCTGTAATCTGTGGACTATCAGAGTGCTGATAAAACACAGAAATTCCATCGGGATTGAATACAACAGTCACCATGCGCACTTTCCTCCATGGGAGTAATGTCTCAAACAGTGTACGCTTTGATTGTTCCCTGGAAGACCAGTAGTAGCTTCCGATTAACATCTGGAGGCACTCTGTAATCTGTGGACTATCAGAGTGTTGATGAAACACAGAAATTGCATCGGGATTGAAGACAACAGTCACCATGTGCACTTTCCACCATGGGAGTAATGTCCCAAACAGTCTACGCTTTGATCGTTCCCTGGAAGACCAGTAGTTGTTTCCGATACACATCGGGAGGCATTCTGTAATCTGTGGACTATCAGAGTATTGATGAAACACAGAAATTGCATCGGGATTGAATACAACAATCACCATGCGCACTTTCCCCCACGGGAGGTATGTCTCAAACAGTCTACGCTTTGATCGTTCCCTGGAAGACCAGTAGTCGTTTCCGATGCACATCTGGTGGCATTCTGTAATCTGTGGACTATCAGAGTGTTGATGAAACACAGAAATTTCATCGGGATTGAATACAACAGTCACCATCCGCACTTTCCTCCATGGGAGTAATGTCTCTATCAGTCTACGCTGTGATCGTTCCCTGACAGACCAGTAGTAGTTTCCGATGCAAATCTGGTGGCATTCTGTAATCTGTGGACTACCAGAGTGTTGATGAAACACAGAAATTTCATCGGGATTGAATGCAACAGTCACCATCCGCACTTTCCTCCATGGGAGTAATGTCTGAAACAGTCTACGTTTGGATCGTTCCCAGGAAGACCAGTAGTAGTTTCCGATGCACATCTCGTGGCATTCTGTAATCTGTGGACTATCAGAGTGTTGATGAAACACAGAAAATGCATCGGGATTGAATACAACATTCACCATGCGCACTTTCCTCCATGGGAGTAATGTCTCACGGAGACTACGCTTTGATCGTACTCTGGAAGTCCAGTAGTAGTTTCCGATGCACATCTGGAGGCATTCTGTAATCTGTGGACTATCAGAGTGTTGATGAACCACAGAAATTGCATCGAAATTGAATACAACAGTCACCATGCGCTCTTTCTTCCATGGGAGTAATGTCTGAAACAGTCTACGCTTTGTTCGTTCCCTGGAAGACCAGCAGTAGTTTCCGATGCACATCTGGAGGCATTCTGTAATCTTTGGACTATCAGAGTGTTGATGAAACACAGAAATTGCATAGGGATTGAATAGAACAGTCACCATGCGCACATTCTTCCATAAAAGTAATGTCTCAAAAAGTCTACGCTTTGATCGTTCCCTGGAAGGCCAGTAGTAGTTTCCGATGAATATCTGGATGCATTCTGTAATCTGTGGACTATCAGAGTGTTGATGAAACACAGAAATTTCATCGGGATTGAACACAACAGTCACCATCCGCACTTTCCTCCATGGGAGTAATGTCTCAAACTATCTACGCTTTTGATCGTTCCCTGGAAGACCAGTAGTAGTTTGGGATGCACATCTTGAAACATTCTGTAATATGTGGACTATCAGAGTGTTGATGAAACACTGAAATTGCATCGGGATTGAATACAACAATCACCATGCGCACTTTACTCCACGGGAGTAATGTCTCAAACTATCTACGCTTTTGATCGTTCCCTGGAAGACCAGTACTTCTTTCCGATGCACATCTGGTGGCATTCTGTAATGTGTAGACTATCAGAGTGTTGATGAAACAGAGTAATAGCATCGGTATTGAATACAACAGTCACCATGCGCACTTTCCTCCGTGGGAGTAATGTCTCTAACAGTCTACGCTTTGATCGTTCCCTGGAAGACCAGTAGTATTTTCCGATGCACATCTGGAGGCTTTCTGTAATCTGTGGACTATCAGAGTGCTGATAAAACACAGAAATTCCATCGGGATTGAATACAACAGTCTCCATGCGCAGTTTCCTACTTGGCAGTAATGTCTCAAACAGTCTACGCTTTGATCGTTCCCTGGAAGACCAGTAGTAGTTTCCGATGCACATCTGGATGCTTTCCGTAATCTGTGGACTATCAGAGTGTTGATGAAACACAGAAATTGCATCGGGATTGAATAGAACAGTCACCATGCGCACTTTCCTCCATGGGAGTAATGTCTCAAACAGTCTACGCTTTGATCGTTCCCTGGAAGACCAGTAGTAGCTTCCGATTAACATCTGGAGGCACTCTGTAATATGTGGACTATCAGAGTGTTGATGAAACACAGAAATTGCATCGGGATTGAAGACAACAGTCACCATGCGCACTTTCCACCATGGGAGTAATGTCCCAAACAGTCTACGTTTTGATCGTTCCCTGGAAGACCAGTAGTTGTTTCCGATGCACATCGGGAGGCATTCTGTAATCTGTGGACTATCAGAGTGTTGATGAAACACAGAAATTGCATCGGGATTGAATACTACATTCACCATGCGCACTTTCCTCCATGGGAGTAATGTCTCAAACAGTCTACGCTTTGATCGTTTCCTGGAAGACCATTAGTAGTTTCCGCTGCACATCTGGAGGCATTCTGTAATCTGTGGAGTATCAGAGTGTTTATGAAACACAGAAATTGCATCGGGATTGAATACAACAGTCACAATGCGCACTTTCCTCCATGGGAGTAATTCTCAAACAGTCTACGCTTTGGATGTTCCCTGGAAGACCAGTAGTATTTTCCGATGCACATCTGGTAGCATTCTGCAATCTGTGGACTATCAGAGTGTTGATGAAACACAGAAATTTCATCCGGATTGAATACAACAGTCACCATGCGCACTTTCCTCCTTGGGAGTAATTCTCAAACAGTCTACGCTTTGATCGTTCCCTGGAAGACCAGTAGTAGTTTCCGATGCACATCTGGTGGCATTCTGTAATCTGTGGACTATCAGAGTGTTGATGAAACACAGAAATTGCATCGGGATTGAATACAACAATCACCATGTGCACTTTCCCCCACGGGAGGTATGTCTGAAACAGTCTACACTTGGATCGTTCCCAGGAAGACCAGTAGTAGCTTCCGATGCACATCTCGTGGCATTCTGTAATCTGTGGACTATCAGAGTGTTGATGAAACACAGAAAATGCATCGGGATTGAATACAATATTCACCATGCGCACTTTCCTCCATGGGAGTAATGTCTCAAGGAGTTTACGCTTTGATCGTACTCTAAGAGTCCAGTAGTAGTTTCCGATGCACATCTTGAGGCATTCTGTAATCTGTGGACTATCAGAGTGTTGATGAACCACAGAAATTGCATCGAAATAGAATTCAACAGTCACCATGCACTCTTTCTTCCATGGGAGTAATGTCTGAAACAGTCTACGCTTTGATCGTTTCCTGGAAGACCAGTAGTAGTTTCCGATGCACATCTGGTGGCATTCTGTAATCTGTGGACTATCAGAGTGTTGATGGAACACAGAAATTGCATCGGGATTGAATACAACAATCACCATGCGCACTTTCCCCCACGGGAGGTATGTATCAAACAGTCTACGCTTTGATCGTTCTCTGGAAGACCAGTAGTAGTTTCCGATGCACATCTGGTGGCATTCTGTAATCTGTGGACTATCAGAGTGTTGATGAAACACAGATATTGCATCGGGATTGAATACAACAGTCGCCATCCGCTCTTTCCTCCATGGGAGTAATGTCTCTAACAATCTACGCTCTGATCGTTCCCTGGAAGACCAGTATTAGTTTCCGATGCACATCTGGAGGCTTTCCGTCATCTGTGGACTATCAGAGTGTTGATGAAACAGAGAAATTGCATCGTGATTGAATACAACAGTCACCATGCGCACTTTCCTCCATGGGAGTAATGTCCCAAACAGTCTATGCTTTGATCGTTCCCTGGAAGAGCAGTAGTAGTTTCCGATGAACATCTGGAGGCATGCTGAAATCTGTGGACTATCAGAGGGTTGATGAAACACAGAAACGTGCATCGGGATTGAATACAACAGTCACCATGCGCACTTTCCTCCATGGGAGTAATGTCACTAACAGTCTACGCTTTGATCGTTCCCTGGAAGACCAGTAGTAGTTTCCGATGCACATCTGGAGGCTTTCCGTTATCTGTGGACTATTAGAGTGTTGATGAAACACAGAAATAGCATCGGGATTGAATACAACAGTCACCATGCGCACTTTCCTTTATGGGAGTAATGTCTCAAACAGTCTACGCTTTGATCGTTCCCTGAAAGACCAGTAGTAGTTTCCGATGCAAATCTGGTGGCATTCTGTAATCTGTGGACTACCAGAGTGTTGATGAAACACAGAAATTGCATCGGGATTGAATGCAACAGTCACCATCCGCACTTTCCTCCATGGGAGTAATGTCTGAAACAGTCTACGCTTGGATCGTTCCCAGGAAGACCAGTAGTAGTTTGCGATGCACATCTCGTGGCATTCTGTAATCTGTGGACTATCAGAGTGTTGATGCAACACAGAAAATGCATCGGGATTGAATACAACACTCACCATGCCCACTTTCCTCCATGGGAGTAATGTCTCAAGGAGTTTACGCTTTGATCGTACTCTGGAAGTCCAGTAGTAGTTTCCGATGCACATCTGGAGGCATTCTGTAATCTTTGGACTATCAGAGTGTTGATGAACCACAGAAATTGCATCGAAATTTAATACATCAGTCACCATGCGCTCTTTCTTCCATGGGAGTAATGTCTGAAACAGTCTACGCTTTGATCGTTCCCTGGAAGACCAGTAGTAGTTTCCGATGCACATCTGGAGGCATTCTGTAATCTTTGGACTATCAGAGTGTTGATGAAACACAGAAATTGCATAGGGATTGAATAGAACAGTCACCATGCGCACATTCTTCCATAAAAGTAATGTCTCAAAGAGTCTCCGCTTTGATCGTTCCCTGGAAGGCCAGTAGTAGTTTCCGATGAATTTCTGGATGCATTTTGTAATCTGTGGACTATCAGAGTGTTGATGAAACACAGAAATTGCATCGGGATTGAATACAACAGTCACCATGCGCACTTTACTCCACGGGAGTAATGTCTCAAACTATCTACGCTTTTGATCGTTCCCTGGAAGACCAGTACTTTTTTCCGATGCACATCTTGTGGCATTCTGTAATGTGTAGACTATCAGAGTGTTAATGAAACAGAGTAATAGCATCGGTATTGAATACAACAGTCACCATGCGCACTTTCCTCCGTGGGAGTAATGTCTCTAACAGTCTACGCTTTGATCGTTCCCTGGAAGACCAGTAGTATTTTCCGATGCACATCTGGAGGCTTTCTGTAATCTGTGGACTATCAGAGTGCTGATAAAACACAGAAATTCCATCGGGATTGAATACAACAGTCTCCATGCGCAGTTTCCTACTTGGCAGTAATGTCTCAAACAGTCTACGCTTTGATCGTTCCCTGGAAGACCAGTAGTAGTTTCCGATGCACATCTGGTGGCATTCTGTAATCTGTGGACTATCAGAGTGTTGATGAAACACAGAAATTGCATCGGGATTGAATACAACAGTCGCCATCCGCTCTTTCCTCCATGGGAGTAATGTCTCTAACAATCTACGCTCTGATCGTTCCCTGGAAGACCAGTATTAGTTTCCGATGCACATCTGGAGGCTTTCCGTCATCTGTGGACTATCAGAGTGTTGATGAAACAGAGAAATTGCATCGTGATTGAATACAACAGTCACCATGCGCACTTTCCTCCATGGGAGTAATGTCCCAAACAGTCTATGCTTTGATCGTTCCCTGGAAGAGCAGTAGTAGTTTCCGATGAACATCTGGAGGCATGCTGAAATCTGTGGACTATCAGAGGGTTGATGAAACACAGAAACGTGCATCGGGATTGAATGCAACAGTCACCATGCGCACTTTCCTCCATGGGAGTAATGTCACTAACAGTCTACGCTTTGATCGTTCCCTGGAAGACCAGTAGTATTTTCCGATGCACATCTGGATGCTTTCCGTAATCTGTGGACTATCAGAGTGTTGATGAAACACAGAAATTGCATCGGGATTGAATAGAACAGTCACCATGCGCACTTTCCTCCATGGGAGTAATGTCTCAAACAGTCTACGCTTTGATCGTTCCCTGGAAGACCAGTAGTAGCTTCCGATTAACATCTGGAGGCACTCTGTAATATGTGGACTATCAGAGTGTTGATGAAACACAGAAATTGCATCGGGATTGAAGACAACAGTCACCATGCGCACTTTCCACCATGGGAGTAATGTCCCAAACAGTCTACGCTTTGATCGTTCCCTGGAAGACCAGTAGTTGTTTCCGATGCACATCGGGAGGCATTCTGTAATCTGTGGACTATCAGAGTGTTGATGAAACACAGAAATTGCATCGGGATTGAATACTAAATTCACCATGCGCACTTTCCTCCATGGGAGTAATGTCTCAAACAGTCTACGCTTTGATCGTTCCCTGGAAGACCATTAGTAGTTTCCGATGCACATCTGGAGGCATTCTGTAATCTGTGGAGTATCAAAGTGTTGATGAAACACAGAAATTGCAACGGGATTGAATACAACAGTCACCATGCGCACTTTCCTCCATGGGTGTAATTCTCAAACAGTCTACGCTTTGATCGTTCCCAGGAAGACCAGTAGCAGTTTCCGATGCACATCTCGGAGCACTCTGTAATCTGTGGAGTATCAGAGTGTTTATGAAACACAGAAATTGCATCGGGATTGAATACAACAGTCACCATGCGCACTTTCCTCCATGGGAGTAATTCTCAAACAGTCTACGCTTTGATCGTTACCTGGAAGACCAGTAGTAGTTTCCGATGCACATCTGGTAGCATTCTGCAATCTGTGGACTATCAGAGTGTTGATGAAACACAGAAATTTCATCCGGATTGAATACAACAGTCACCATGCGCACTTTCCTCCTTGGGAGTAATTCTCAAACAGTCTACGCTTTGATCGTTCCCTGGAAGACCAGTAGTAGTTTCCGATGCACATCTGGTGGCATTCTGTAATCTGTGGACTATCAGAGTGTTGATGAAACGCAGATATTGCATCGGGATTGAATACAACAATCACCATGTGCACTTTCCCCCACGGGAGGTATGTCTCAAACAGTCTACGCCTTGATCGTTCCCTGGAAGACCAGTAGTAGTTTCCGATGCACATCTGGTGGCATTCTCTAGTCTGTGGACTATCAGAGTGTTGATGAAACACAGAAATTGCATCGAAATTGAATACAACAGTCACCATGCGCACTTTCCTGCATGGGAGTAATGTCCCAAACAGTCTATGCTTTGATCGTTCCCTGGAAGAGCAGTAGTAGTTTCCGATGAACATCTGGAGGCATGCTGAAATCTGTGGACTATCAGAGGGTTGATGAAACACAGAAACTGCATCGGGATTGAATACAACAGCCACCATGCGCTCTTTCCTCCATGGGAGTAATGTCACTAACAGTCTACGCTTTGATTGTTCCCTGGAAGACCAGTAGTAGTTTCCGATGCACATCCGGAGGCTTTCCGTTATCTGTGGACTATTAAAGTGTTGATGAAACACAGAAATAGCATCGGGATTGAATACAACAGTCACCATGCGCACTTTCCTTTATGGGAGTAATGTCTCAAACAGTCTACGCTTTGATCGTTCCCTGAAAGACCAGTAGTAGTTTCCGATGCAAATCTGGTGGCATTCTGTAATCTGTTGGCTACCTGAGTGTTGATGAAACACAGAAATTGCATCGGGTTTGAGTACAACAGTCACCATCCGCACTTTCCTCCATGGGAGTAATGTCTGAAACAGTCTACACTTGGATCGTTCCCAGGAAGACCAGTAGTAGCTTCCGATGCACATCTCGTGGCATTCTGTAATCTGTGGACTATCAGAGTGTTGATGAAACACAGAAAATGCATCGGGATTGAATACAATATTCACCATGCGCACTTTCCTTAATGGGAGTAATGTCTCAAGGAGTTTACGCTTTGATCGTACTCTGGAAGTCCAGTAGTAGTTTCCGATGCACATCCGGAGGCATTCTGTAATCTGTGGACTATCAGAGTTTTGATGAACCACAGAAATTGCATCGAAATAGAATTCAACAGTCACCATGCGCTCTTTCTTCCATGGGAGTAATGTCTGAAACAGTCTACGCTTTGATCGTTTCCTGGAAGACCAGTAGTAGTTTCCGATGCACATCTGGTGGCATTCTGTAATCTGTGGACCATCAGTGTGTTGATGAAACACAGAAATTGCATCGGGATTGAATACAACAATCACCATGCGCACTTTCCCCCACGGGAGGTATGTCTCAAACAGTCTACGCTTTGATCGTTCTCTGGAAGACCAGTAGTAGTTTCCGATGCACATCTGGTGGCATTCTGTAATCTGTGGACTATCAGAGTGTTGATGAAACACAGAAATTGCATCGGGATTGAATACAACAGTCACCATCCGCACTTTCCTCCATCGGAGTAATGTCTCTAAGAATCTACGCTCTGATCGTTCCCTGGAAGACCAGTAGTAGTTTCCGATGCACATCTGGATTCTTTCCGTCATCTGCGGACTATCAGAGTGTTGATGAAACACAGAAATTGCATCGTGATTGAATACAACAGTCACCATGCGCACTTTCCTCCATGGGAGTAATGTCCCAAACAGTCTATGCTTTGATCGTTCCCTGGAAGAGCAGTAGTAGTTTCCGATGAACATCTGGAAGCATGCTGAAATCTGTGGACTATCAGAGGGTTGATGAAACACAGAAACGTGCATCGGGATTGAATACAACAGTCACCATGCGCACTTTCCTCCATGGGAGTAATGTCACTAACAGTCTACGCTTTGATCGTTCCCTGGAAGACCAGTAGTAGTTTCCGATGCACATCTGGAGGCTTTCCGTTATCTGTGGACTATTAGAGTGTTGATGAAACACAGAAATAGCATCGGGATTGAATACAACAGTCACCATGCGCACTTTCCTTTATGGGAGAAATGTCTCAAACAGTCTACGCTTTGATCGTTCCCTGGAAGTCCAGTAGTAGTTTCCGATGCACATCTGGAGGCATTCTGTAATCTTTGGACTATCAGAGTGTTGATGAAACACAGAAATTGCATCGGGATTGAATAGAACAGTCACCATGCGCACATTCTTCCATAAAAGTAATGTCTCAAAGAGTCATCGCTTTGATCGTTCCCTGGTAGACCAGTAGTAGTTTCCGATGAATATCTGGATGCATTCTGTAATCTGTGGACTATCAGAGTGTTGATGAAACACAGAAATTTCATCGGGATTGAACACAACAGTCACCATCCGCACTTTCCTCCATGGGAGTAATGTCTCAAACAGTCTACGCTTTGATCGTTAGCTGGAAGACCAGTAGTAGTTTGGGATGCACATCTTGAAACATTCTGTAATATGTGGACTATAAGAGTGTTGATGAAACACAGAAATTGCATCGGGATTGAATACAACAGTCACCATGCGCACTTTACTCCACGGGAGTAATGTCTCAAACTATCTACGCTTTTGATCGTTCCCTGGAAGACCAGTACTTTTTTCCGATGCACATCTGGTGGCATTCTGTAATGTGTAGACTATCAGAGTGTTGATGAAACAGAGTAATTGCATCGGGATTGAATACAACAGTCACCATGCGCACTTTCCTCCATGGGAGTAATGTCTCTAACAGTCTACGCTTTGATCGTTCCCTGGAAGACCAGTAGTATTTTCCGATGCACATATGGAGGCTTTCTGTAATCTGTGGACTATCAGAGTGCTGATAAAACACAGAAATTGCATCGGGATTGAATAGAACTGTCACCATGCACACTTTCATCCATGGGAGTAATGTCTCAAACAGTCTACGGTTTGATCGTTCCCTGGAAGACCAGTAGTAGCTTCCGATTAACATCTGGAGGCACTCTGTAATCTGTGGACTATCAGAGTGTTGATGAAACACAGAAATTGCATCGGGATTGAAGACAACAGTCACCATGCGCACTTTCCACCATGGGAGTAATGTCCCAAACAGTCTACGGTTTGATCGTTCCCTGGAAGACTAGGAGTTGTTTCCGATGCACATCGGGAGGCATTCTGTAATCTGTGGACTATCAGAGTGTTGATGAAACACAGAAATTGCATCGGGATTGAATACTACATTCACCATGCGCACTTTCCTCCATGGGAGTAATGTCTCAAATAGTCTACGCTTTGATCGTTCCCTGGAAGACCATTAGTAGATTCCGATGCACATCTGGAGGCATTCTGTAATCTGTGGAGTATCAAAGTGTTGATGAAACACAGAAATTGCATCGGGATTGAATACAACAGTCACCATGCGCACTTTCCTCCATGGGAGTAATTCTCAAACAGTCTACTCTTTGATCGTTCCCAGGAAGACCAGTAACAGTTTCCGATGCTTATCTCCGAGCACTCTGTAATCTGTGGAGTATCAGAGTGTTGATGAAACACAGAAATTGCATTGGGATTGAATACAACAGTCACCATGCGCACTTTCCTCCATGGGAGTAATTCTCAAACAGTCTACGCTTTGATCGTTCCCTGGAAGACCAATAGTAGTTTCCGATGCACATCTGGTAGCTTTCTGCAATCTGTGGACTATCAGAGTGTTGATGAAACACAGAAATTGCATCTGGATTGAATACAACAATCACCATTCGCACTTTGCCCCACGGGAGGTATGTCTCAAACAGTCTACGCTTTGATCGTTCCCTGGAAGACCAGTAGTAGTTTCCGATGAATATCTGGATGCATTCTGTAATCTGTGGACTATCAGAGTGTTGATGAAACACAGACATTTCATCGGGATTGAACACAACTGTCACCATCCGCACTTTCCTCCATGGGAGTAATGTCTCAAACAGTCTACGCTTTGATCGTTAGCTGGAAGACCAGTAGTAGTTTCCGATGCACATCTTGAAACATTCTGTAATATGTGGACTATCAGAGTGTTGATGAAACACAGAAATTGCATCGGGATTGAATACAACAGTCACCATGCGCACTTTACTCCACGGGAGTAATGTCTCAAACTATCTACGCTTTTGATCGTTCCCTGGAAGACCAGTACTTTTTTCCGATGCACATCTGGTGGCATTCTGTAATGTGTAGACTATCAGAGTGTTGATGAAACAGAGTAATTGCATCGGGATTGAATACAACAGTCACCATGCGCACTTTCCTCCATGGGAGTAATGTCTCTAACAGTCTACGCTTTGATCGTTCCCTGGAAGACCAGTATTATTTTCCGATGCACATCTGAAGGCTTTCTGTAATCTGTGGACTATCAGAGTGCTGATAAAACACAGAAATTCCATCGGGATTGAATACAACAGTCGCCATGCGCAGTTTCCTACACGGCAGTAATGTCTCAAACAGTCTACGCTTTGATCGTTCCCTGGAAGACCTGTAGTAGTTTCCGATGCACATCTGGATGCTATCCGTAATCTGTGGACTATCAGAGTGTTGATGAAACACAGAAATTGCATCGGGATTGAATAGAACAGTCAACATGCGCACTTTCCTCCATGGGAGTAATGTCTCAAACAGTCTACGCTTTGATCGTTCCCTGGAAGACCAGTAGTAGCTTCCGATTAACATCTGGAGTCACTCTGTAATCTGTGGACTATCAGAGTGTTGATTAAACACAGAAATTGCATCGGGATTGAAGACAACAGTCACCATGCGCAACTTTCCACCATGGGAGTAATGTCCCGAACAGTCTACGCTTTGATCGTTCCCTGGAAGACCAGTAGTTGTTTCCGATGCACATCGGGAGACATTCTGTAATCTGTCAACTATCAGAGTGTTGATGAAACACAGAAATTGCATCGGGATTGAATACTACATTCACCATGCGCACTTTCCTCCATGGGAGTAATGTCCCAAACAGTCTATGCTTTGATCGTTCCCTGGAAGAGCAGTAGTAGTTTCCGATGAACATCTGGAGGCATGCTGAAATCTGTGGACTATCAGAGGGTTGATGAAACACAGAAACTGCATCGGGATTGAATACAACAGTCACCATGCGCACTTTCCACCATGGGAGTAATGTCTCTAACAGTCTGCGCTTTGATCGTTCCCTGGAAGACCAGTAGTAGTTTCCGATGCACATCTGGAGGCTTTCCGTTATCTGTGGACTATTAGAGTGTTGATGAAACACAGAAATATCATCGGGATTGAATACAACAGTCACCATGCGCACTTTCCTTTATGGAAGTAATGTCTGAAACAGTCTACGCTTTGATCGTTCCCTGAAAGACCAGTAGTAGTTTCCGATGCAAATCTGGTGGCATTCTGTAATCTGTGGACTACCAGACTGTTAATGAAACACAGAAATTGCATCGGCATTGAATACAACAGTCACCATCCGCACTTTCCTCCATGGGAGTAATGTCTGAAACAGTCTACGCTTGGATCGTTCCCAGGAAGACCAGTAGTAGTTTCCGATGCACATCACGTGGCATTCTGTAATCTGTGGACTATCAGAGTGTTGATGAAACACAGAAAATGCATCTGGTTTGAATACAACATTCACCATGCGCACTTTCCTCCATGGGAGTAATGTCTCAACGAGTTTACGCTTTGATCGTACTCTGGAAGTCCAGTAGTAGTTTCCGATGCACATCTGGAGGCATTCTGTAATCTGTGGACTATCAGAGTGTTGATGAACCACAGAAATTGCATCGAAATTGAATACAACAGTCACCATGCGCTCTTTCTTCCATGGCAGTAATGTCTGAAACAATCTACGTTCTGATCGTTCCCTGGAAGACCAGTAGTAGTTTCCGATGCACATCTGGATGCATTCTGTAATCTTTGGACTATCAGAGTGTTGATGAAGCACAGAAATTGCATCGGGATTGAATAGAACAGTAACCATGCGCACATTCTTCCATAAAAGTAATGTCTCAAAGAGTCTATGCTTTGATCGTTCCCTGGAAGACCAGTAGTAGTTTCCGATGAATATCTGGATGAATTCTGTAATCTGTGGCCTATCAGAGTGTTGATGAAACACAGAAATTGCATCGGGATTGAAGACAACAGTCACCATGCGCACTTTCCACCATGGGAGTAATGTCCCGAACAGTCTACGCTTTGAACGTTCCCTGGAAGACCAGTAGTAGCTTCCGATTAACATCTGGAGTCACTCTGTAATCTGTGGACTATCAGAGTGTTGATGAAACACAGAAATTGCATCGGGATTGAAGACAACAGTCACCATGCGCACTTTCCTCCATGGGAGTAATTCTCAAACAGTCTACTCTTTGATCGTTCCCAGGAAGACCAGTAACAGTTTCCGATGCTTATCTCCGAGCACTCTGTAATCTGTGGAGTATCAGAGTGTTGATGAAACACAGAAATTGCATTGGGATTGAATACAACAGTCACCATGCGCACTTTCCTCCATGGGAGTAATTCTCAAACAGTCTACGCTTTGATCGTTCCCTGGAAGACCAATAGTAGTTTCCGATGCACATCTGGTAGCTTTCTGCAATCTGTGGACTATCAGAGTGTTGATGAAACATAGAAATTTCATCCGGATTGAATACAACAGTCACCATGCGCACTTTCCTCCTTGGGAGTAATTCTCAAACAGTCTACGCTTTGATCGTTCCCTGGAAGACCAGTAGTAGTTTCCGATGCACATCTGGTGGCATTCTGTAATCTGTGGACTATCAGAGTGTTGATGAAACACAGAAATTGCATCTGGATTGAATACAACAATCACCATTCGCACTTTGCCCCACGGGAGGTATGTCTCAAACAGTCTACGCTTTGATCGTTCCCTGGAAGACCAGTAGTAGTTTCCGATGAATATCTGGATGCATTCTGTAATCTGTGGACTATCAGAGTGTTGATGAAACACAGACATTTCATCGGGATTGAACACAACTGTCACCATCCGCACTTTCCTCCATGGGAGTAATGTCTCAAACAGTCTACGCTTTGATCGTTAGCTGGAAGACCAGTAGTAGTTTCCGATGCACATCTTGAAACATTCTGTAATATGTGGACTATCAGAGTGTTGATGAAACACAGAAATTGCATCGGGATTGAATACAACAGTCACCATGCGCACTTTACTCCACGGGAGTAATGTCTCAAACTATCTACGCTTTTGATCGTTCCCTGGAAGACCAGTACTTTTTTCCGATGCACATCTGGTGGCATTCTGTAATGTGTAGACTATCAGAGTGTTGATGAAACAGAGTAATTGCATCGGGATTGAATACAACAGTCACCATGCGCACTTTCCTCCATGGGAGTAATGTCTCTAACAGTCTACGCTTTGATCGTTCCCTGGAAGACCAGTATTATTTTCCGATGCACATCTGAAGGCTTTCTGTAATCTGTGGACTATCAGAGTGCTGATAAAACACAGAAATTCCATCGGGATTGAATACAACAGTCGCCATGCGCAGTTTCCTACACGGCAGTAATGTCTCAAACAGTCTACGCTTTGATCGTTCCCTGGAAGACCTGTAGTAGTTTCCGATGCACATCTGGATGCTATCCGTAATCTGTGGACTATCAGAGTGTTGATGAAACACAGAAATTGCATCGGGATTGAATAGAACAGTCAACATGCGCACTTTCCTCCATGGGAGTAATGTCTCAAACAGTCTACGCTTTGATCGTTCCCTGGAAGACCAGTAGTAGCTTCCGATTAACATCTGGAGTCACTCTGTAATCTGTGGACTATCAGAGTGTTGATTAAACACAGAAATTGCATCGGGATTGAAGACAACAGTCACCATGCGCAACTTTCCACCATGGGAGTAATGTCCCGAACAGTCTACGCTTTGATCGTTCCCTGGAAGACCAGTAGTTGTTTCCGATGCACATCGGGAGACATTCTGTAATCTGTCAACTATCAGAGTGTTGATGAAACACAGAAATTGCATCGGGATTGAATACTACATTCACCATGCGCACTTTCCTCCATGGGAGTAATGTCCCAAACAGTCTATGCTTTGATCGTTCCCTGGAAGAGCAGTAGTAGTTTCCGATGAACATCTGGAGGCATGCTGAAATCTGTGGACTATCAGAGGGTTGATGAAACACAGAAACTGCATCGGGATTGAATACAACAGTCACCATGCGCACTTTCCACCATGGGAGTAATGTCTCTAACAGTCTGCGCTTTGATCGTTCCCTGGAAGACCAGTAGTAGTTTCCGATGCACATCTGGAGGCTTTCCGTTATCTGTGGACTATTAGAGTGTTGATGAAACACAGAAATATCATCGGGATTGAATACAACAGTCACCATGCGCACTTTCCTTTATGGAAGTAATGTCTGAAACAGTCTACGCTTTGATCGTTCCCTGAAAGACCAGTAGTAGTTTCCGATGCAAATCTGGTGGCATTCTGTAATCTGTGGACTACCAGACTGTTGATGAAACACAGAAATTGCATCGGCATTGAATACAACAGTCACCATCCGCACTTTCCTCCATGGGAGTAATGTCTGAAACAGTCTACGCTTGGATCGTTCCCAGGAAGACCAGTAGTAGTTTCCGATGCACATCACGTGGCATTCTGTAATCTGTGGACTATCAGAGTGTTGATGAAACACAGAAAATGCATCTGGTTTGAATACAACATTCACCATGCGCACTTTCCTCCATGGGAGTAATGTCTCAACGAGTTTACGCTTTGATCGTACTCTGGAAGTCCAGTAGTAGTTTCCGATGCACATCTGGAGGCATTCTGTAATCTGTGGACTATCAGAGTGTTGATGAACCACAGAAATTGCATCGAAATTGAATACAACAGTCACCATGCGCTCTTTCTTCCATGGCAGTAATGTCTGAAACAATCTACGTTCTGATCGTTCCCTGGAAGACCAGTAGTAGTTTCCGATGCACATCTGGATGCATTCTGTAATCTTTGGACTATCAGAGTGTTGATGAAGCACAGAAATTGCATCGGGATTGAATAGAACAGTAACCATGCGCACATTCTTCCATAAAAGTAATGTCTCAAAGAGTCTATGCTTTGATCGTTCCCTGGAAGACCAGTAGTAGTTTCCGATGAATATCTGGATGCATTCTGTAATCTGTGGCCTATCAGAGTGTTGATGAAACACAGAAATTGCATCGGGATTGAAGACAACAGTCACCATGCGCACTTTCCACCATGGGAGTAATGTCCCGAACAGTCTACGCTTTGAACGTTCCCTGGAAGACCAGTAGTAGCTTCCGATTAACATCTGGAGTCACTCTGTAATCTGTGGACTATCAGAGTGTTGATGAAACACAGAAATTGCATCGGGATTGAAGACAACAGTCACCATGCGCACTTTCCTCCATGGGAGTAATTCTCAAACAGTCTACTCTTTGATCGTTCCCAGGAAGACCAGTAACAGTTTCCGATGCTTATCTCCGAGCACTCTGTAATCTGTGGAGTATCAGAGTGTTGATGAAACACAGAAATTGCATTGGGATTGAATACAACAGTCACCATGCGCACTTTCCTCCATGGGAGTAATTCTCAAACAGTCTACGCTTTGATCGTTCCCTGGAAGACCAATAGTAGTTTCCGATGCACATCTGGTAGCTTTCTGCAATCTGTGGACTATCAGAGTGTTGATGAAACATAGAAATTTCATCCGGATTGAATACAACAGTCACCATGCGCACTTTCCTCCTTGGGAGTAATTCTCAAACAGTCTACGCTTTGATCGTTCCCTGGAAGACCAGTAGTAGTTTCCGATGCACATCTGGTGGCATTCTGTAATCTGTGGTCTATCAGAGTGTTGATGAAACACAGAAATTGCATCTGGATTGAATACAACAATCACCATGCGCACTTTGCCCCACGGGAGGTATGTCTCAAACAGTCTACGCTTTGATCGTTCCCTGGAAGACCAGTAGTAGTTTCCGATGAATATCTGGATGCATTCTGTAATCTGTGTACTATCAGAGTGTTGATGAAACACAGACATTTCATCGGGATTGAACACAACTGTCACCATCCGCACTTTCCTCCATGGGAGTAATGTCTCAAACAGTCTACGCTTTGATCGTTAGCTGGAAGACCAGTAGTAGTTTCCGATGCACATCTTGAAACATTCTGTAATATGTGGACTATCAGAGTGTTGATTAAACACAGAAATTGCATCGGGATTGAAGACAACAGTCACCATGCGCAACTTTCCACCATGGGAGTAATGTCCCGAACAGTCTACGCTTTGATCGTTCCCTGGAAGACCAGTAGTTGTTTCCGATGCACATCGGGAGACATTCTGTAATCTGTCAACTATCAGAGTGTTGATGAAACACAGAAATTGCATCGGGATTGAATACTACATTCACCATGCGCACTTTCCTCCATGGGAGTAATGTCCCAAACAGTCTATGCTTTGATCGTTCCCTGGAAGAGCAGTAGTAGTTTCCGATGAACATCTGGAGGCATGCTGAAATCTGTGGACTATCAGAGGGTTGATGAAACACAGAAACTGCATCGGGATTGAATACAACAGTCACCATGCGCACTTTCCACCATGGGAGTAATGTCTCTAACAGTCTGCGCTTTGATCGTTCCCTGGAAGACCAGTAGTAGTTTCCGATGCACATCTGGAGGCTTTCCGTTATCTGTGGACTATTAGAGTGTTGATGAAACACAGAAATATCATCGGGATTGAATACAACAGTCACCATGCGCACTTTCCTTTATGGAAGTAATGTCTGAAACAGTCTACGCTTTGATCGTTCCCTGAAAGACCAGTAGTAGTTTCCGATGCAAATCTGGTGGCATTCTGTAATCTGTGGACTACCAGACTGTTGATGAAACACAGAAATTGCATCGGCATTGAATACAACAGTCACCATCCGCACTTTCCTCCATGGGAGTAATGTCTGAAACAGTCTACGCTTGGATCGTTCCCAGGAAGACCAGTAGTAGTTTCCGATGCACATCACGTGGCATTCTGTAATCTGTGGACTATCAGAGTGTTGATGAAACACAGAAAATGCATCTGGTTTGAATACAACATTCACCATGCGCACTTTCCTCCATGGGAGTAATGTCTCAACGAGTTTACGCTTTGATCGTACTCTGGAAGTCCAGTAGTAGTTTCCGATGCACATCTGGAGGCATTCTGTAATCTGTGGACTATCAGAGTGTTGATGAACCACAGAAATTGCATCGAAATTGAATACAACAGTCACCATGCGCTCTTTCTTCCATGGCAGTAATGTCTGAAACAATCTACGTTCTGATCGTTCCCTGGAAGACCAGTAGTAGTTTCCGATGCACATCTGGATGCATTCTGTAATCTTTGGACTATCAGAGTGTTGATGAAGCACAGAAATTGCATCGGGATTGAATAGAACAGTAACCATGCGCACATTCTTCCATAAAAGTAATGTCTCAAAGAGTCTATGCTTTGATCGTTCCCTGGAAGACCAGTAGTAGTTTCCGATGAATATCTGGATGCATTCTGTAATCTGTGGCCTATCAGAGTGTTGATGAAACACAGAAATTGCATCGGGATTGAAGACAACAGTCACCATGCGCACTTTCCACCATGGGAGTAATGTCCCGAACAGTCTACGCTTTGAACGTTCCCTGGAAGACCAGTAGTAGCTTCCGATTAACATCTGGAGTCACTCTGTAATCTGTGGACTATCAGAGTGTTGATGAAACACAGAAATTGCATCGGGATTGAAGACAACAGTCACCATGCGCACTTTCCTCCATGGGAGTAATTCTCAAACAGTCTACTCTTTGATCGTTCCCAGGAAGACCAGTAACAGTTTCCGATGCTTATCTCCGAGCACTCTGTAATCTGTGGAGTATCAGAGTGTTGATGAAACACAGAAATTGCATTGGGATTGAATACAACAGTCACCATGCGCACTTTCCTCCATGGGAGTAATTCTCAAACAGTCTACGCTTTGATCGTTCCCTGGAAGACCAATAGTAGTTTCCGATGCACATCTGGTAGCTTTCTGCAATCTGTGGACTATCAGAGTGTTGATGAAACATAGAAATTTCATCCGGATTGAATACAACAGTCACCATGCGCACTTTCCTCCTTGGGAGTAATTCTCAAACAGTCTACGCTTTGATCGTTCCCTGGAAGACCAGTAGTAGTTTCCGATGCACATCTGGTGGCATTCTGTAATCTGTGGTCTATCAGAGTGTTGATGAAACACAGAAATTGCATCTGGATTGAATACAACAATCACCATGCGCACTTTGCCCCACGGGAGGTATGTCTCAAACAGTCTACGCTTTGATCGTTCCCTGGAAGACCAGTAGTAGTTTCCGATGAATATCTGGATGCATTCTGTAATCTGTGTACTATCAGAGTGTTGATGAAACACAGACATTTCATCGGGATTGAACACAACTGTCACCATCCGCACTTTCCTCCATGGGAGTAATGTCTCAAACAGTCTACGCTTTGATCGTTAGCTGGAAGACCAGTAGTAGTTTCCGATGCACATCTTGAAACATTCTGTAATATGTGGACTATCAGAGTGTTGATGAAACACAGAAATTGCATCGGGATTGAATACAACAGTCACCATGCGCACTTTACTCCACGGGAGTAATGTCTCAAACTATCTACGCTTTTGATCGTTCCCTGGAAGACCAGTACTTTTTTCCGATGCACATCTGGTGGCATTCTGTAATGTGTAGACTATCAGAGTGTTGATGAAACAGAGTAATTGCATCGGGATTGAATACAACAGTCACCATGCGCACTTTCCTCCATGGGAGTAATGTCTCTAACAGTCTACGCTTTGATCGTTCCCTGGAAGACCAGTATTATTTTCCGATGCACATCTGAAGGCTTTCTGTAATCTGTGGACTATCAGAGTGCTGATAAAACACAGAAATTCCATCGGGATTGAAAACAACAGTCGCCATGCGCAGTTTCCTACACGGCAGTAATGTCTCAAACAGTCTACGCTTTGATCGTTCCCTGGAAGACCTGTAGTAGTTTCCGATGCACATCTGGATGCTATCCGTAATCTGTGGACTATCAGAGTGTTGATGAAACACAGAAATTGCATCGGGATTGAATAGAACAGTCAACATGCGCACTTTCCTCCATGGGAGTAATGTCTCAAACAGTCTACGCTTTGATCGTTCCCTGGAAGACCAGTAGTAGCTTCCGATTAACATCTGGAGTCACTCTGTAATCTGTGGACTATCAGAGTGTTGATTAAACACAGAAATTGCATCGGGATTGAAGACAACAGTCACCATGCGCAACTTTCCACCATGGGAATAATGTCCCGAACAGTCTACGCTTTGATCGTTCCCTGGAAGACCAGTACTTGTTTCCGATGCATATCGGGAGGCATTCTGTAATCTGTCAACTATCAGAGTGTTGATGAAACACAGAAATTGCATCGGGATTGAATACTACATTCACCATGCGCACTTTCCTCCATGGGAGTAATGTCCCAAACAGTCTATGCTTTGATCGTTCCCTGGAAGAGCAGTAGTAGTTTCCGATGAACATCTGGAGGCATGCTGAAATCTGTGGACTATCAGAGGGTTGATGAAACACAGAAACTGCATCGGGATTGAATACAACAGTCACCATGCGCACTTTCCACCATGGGAGTAATGTCTCTAACAGTCTGCGCTTTGATCGTTCCCTGGAAGACCAGTAGTAGTTTCCGATGCACATCTGGAGGCTTTCCGTTATCTGTGGACTATTAGAGTGTTGATGAAACACAGAAATATCATCGGGATTGAATACACTAGTCACCATGCGCACTTTCCTTTATGGAAGTAATGTCTCAAACAGTCTACGCTTTGATCGTTCCCTGAAAGACCAGTAATAGTTTCCGATGCAAATCTGGTGGCATTCTGTAATCTGTGGACTACCAGACTGTTGATGAAACACAGAAATTGCATCGGCATTGAATACAACAGTCACCATCCGCACTTTCCTCCATGGGAGTAATGTCTGAAACAGTCTACGCTTTGATCGTTCACAGGAAGACCAGTAGTAGTTTCCGATGCACATCACGTGGCATTCTGTAATCTGTGGACTATCAGAGTGTTGATGAAACACAGAAAATGCATCTGGTTTGAATACAACATTCACCATGCGCACTTTCCTCCATGGGAGTAATGTCTCAACGAGTTTACGCTTTGATAGTACTCTGGAAGTCCAGTAGTAGTTTCCGATGCACATCTGGAGGCATTCTGTAATCTGTGGACTATCAGAGTGTTGATGAACCACAGAAATTGCATCGAAATTGAATACAACAGTCACCATGCGCTCTTTCTTCCATGGCAGTAATGTCTGAAACAATCTACGTTCTGATCGTTCCCTGGAAGACCAGTAGTAGTTTCCGATGCACATCTGGATGCATTCTGTAATCTTTGGACTATCAGAGTGTTGATGAAGCACAGAAATTGCATCGGGATTGAATAGAACAGTAACCATGCGCACATTCTTCCATAAAAGTAATGTCTCAAAGAGTCTATGCTTTGATCGTTCCCTGGAAGACCAGTAGTAGTTTCCGATGAATATCTGGATGCATTCTGTAATCTGTGGCCTATCAGAGTGTTGATGAAACACAGAAATTGCATCGGGATTGAAGACAACAGTCACCATGCGCACTTTCCACCATGGGAGTAATGTCCCGAACAGTCTACGCTTTGAACGTTCCCTGGAAGACCAGTAGTAGCTTCCGATTAACATCTGGAGTCACTCTGTAATCTGTGGACTATCAGAGTGTTGATGAAACACAGAAATTGCATCGGGATTGAAGACAACAGTCACCATGCGCACTTTCCACCATGGGAGTAATGTCCCGAACAGTCTACGCTTTGATCGTTCCCTGGAAGACCAGTAGTTGTTTCCGATGCACATCGGGAGGCATTCTGTAATCTGTCAACTATCAGAGTGTTGATGAAACACAGAAATTGCATCGGGATTGAATACTACATTCACCATGCGCACTTTCCTCCATGGGAAGAGTGTCTCAAACAGTCTACGCCTTGATCGTTCCCTGGAAGACCAGTAGTAGTTTCCGATGCACATCTCGGGGCACTCTGTAATCTGTGGAGTATCAGAGTGTTGATGAAACACAGAAATTGCATCGGGATTGAATACAACAGTCACCATCCGCACTTTCCTCCATGGGAGTAATGTCTCTAACAGTCTACGCTCTGATCGTTCCCTGGAAGACCAGTAGTAGTTTCCGATGCAAATCTGGAGGCTTTCCGTCATCTGTGGACTATCAGAGTGTTGATGAAACACAGAAATTGCATCGTGATTGAATACAACAGTCACCATGCGCACTTTCCTCCATGGGAGTAATGTCCCGAACAGTCTATGCTTTGATCGTTCCCTGGAAGAGGAGTAGTAGTTTCCGATGAACATCTGGAGGCATGCTGAAATCTGTGGACTATCAGAGGGTTGATGAAACACAGAAACTGCATCGGGATTGAATACAGCAGTCACCATGCGCACTTTCCTCCATGGGAGTAATGTCACTAACAGTCTACGCTTTGATTGTTCCCTGGAAGACCAGTAGTAGTTTCTGATGCACATCTGGAGGCTTTCCGTTATCTGTGGACTATTAGAGTGTTGATGAAACACAGATATATCATCGGGATTGAATACAACAGTCACCATGCGCACTTTCCTTTATGGAAGTAATGTCTCAAACAGTCTACGCTTTGATCGTTCCCTGAAAGACCAGTAGTAGTTTCCGATGCAAATCTGGTGGCATTCTGTAATCTGTGGACTACCAGAATGTTGATGAAACACAGAAATTGCATCGGCATTGAATACAACAGTCACCATCCGCACTTTCCTCCATGGGGGTAATGTCTCAAGGAGTTTACGCTTTGATCGTACTCTGGAAGTCCAGTAGTAGTTTCCGATGCACATCTGGAGGCATTCTGTAATCTGTGGACTATCAGAGTGTTGATGAACCACAGAAATTGCATCGACATTGAATACAAGAGTCACCATGCGCTCTTTCTTCCATGGCAGTAATGTCTGAAACAGTCTACGCTCTGATCGTTCCCTGGAAGACCAGTAGTAGTTTCCGATGCACATCTGGAGGCATTCTGTAATCTTTGGACTATCAGAGTGTTGATGAAGCACAGAAATTGCATCGGGATTGAATAGAACAGTCACCATGCGCACATTCTTCCATAAAAGTAATGTCTCAAAGAGTCAACGCTATGATCGTTCCCTGGAAGACCAGTAGTAGTTTCCGATGAATATCTGGATGCATTCTGTAATCTGTGGCCTATCAGAGTGTTGATGAAACACAGAAATTTCATCGGGATTGAACACAACTGTCACCATCCGCACTTTCCTCCATGGGAGTAATGTCTCAAACAGTCTACGCTTTGATCGTTAGCTGGAAGGCCAGTAGTAGTTTCCGATGCACATCTTGAAACATTCTGTAATCTGTGGCCTATCAGTGTGTTGATGAAACACAGAAATTGCATCGGGATTGAAGACAACAGTCACCACGCGCACTTTCCACCATGGGAGTAATGTCCCGAACAGTCTACGCTTTGAACGTTCCCTGGAAGACCAGTAGTAGCTTCCGATTAACATCTGGAGTCACTCTGTAATCTGTGGACTATCAGAGTGTTGATGAAACACAGAAATTGCATCGGGATTGAAGACAACAGTCACCATGCGCACTTTCCTCCATGGGAGTAATTCTCAAACAGTCTACTCTTTGATCGTTCCCAGGAAGACCAGTAGTATTTTCCGATGCACATCTGGAGGCTTTCTGTAATCTGTGGACTATCAGAGTGCTGATAAAACACAGAAATTCCATCGGGATTGAATACAACAGTCACCATGCGCACTTTCCTATATGGCAGTAATGTCGAACACAGTCTACGCTTTGATCGTTCCCTGGAAGACCAGTAGTAGTTTCCGATGCACATCTGAATGCTTTCCGTAATCTGTGGACTATCAGAGTGTTGATGAAACACAGATTTTGAATCGGGATTGAATAGAACAGTCAACATGCGCACTTTTCTCCATAAGAGTAATGTCTCAAACAGTCTACGCTTTGATCGTTCCCTGGAAGACCAGTAGTAGCTTCCGATTAACATCTGGAGGCACTCTGTAATCTGTGGACTATCAGAGTGTTGATGAAACACAGAAATTGCATCGGGATTGAAGACAACAGTCACCATGCGCACTTTCCTCCATGGGAGTAATGTCTCTAACAGTCTACGCTTTGATCGTTCCCTGGAAGACCAGTAGTATTTTCCGATGCACATCTGGAGGCTTTCTGTAATCTGTGGACAATCAGAGTGCTGATAAAACACAGAAATTCCATCGGGATTGAATACAACAGTCTCCATGTGCAGTTTCCCACATGGCAGTAATGTCTCACACAGTCTACGCTTTGATCGTTCCCTGGAAGACCAGTAGTAGTTTCCGATGCACATCTGAATGCTTTCCGTAATCTGTGGACTATCAGAGTGTTGATGAAACACAGAAATTGCATCGGGATTGAATAGAACAGTCAACATGCGCACTTTCCTCCATGGGAGTAATGTCTCAAACAGTCTACGCTCTGATCGTTCCCTGGAAGACCAGCACTAGCTTCCGATTAACATCTGGAGGCACTCTGTAATCTGTGGACTATCAGAGTGTTGATGAAACACAGAAATTGCATCGGGATTGAAGACAACAGTCACCATGCGCACTTTCCACCATGGGAGTAATGTCCCAAACAGTCTACGCTTTGATCGTTCCCTGGAAGACCAGTAGTTGTTTCCGATGCACATCGGGAGGCATTCTGTAATCTGTCAACTATCAGAGTGTTGATGAAACACAGAAATTGCATCGGGATTGAGTACTACATTCACCATGCGCACTTTCCTCCATGGGAGTAGTGTCTCAAACAGTCTACGCTTTGATCTTTCCCTGGAAGACCATTAGTAGTTTCCGATGCACATCTCGGGGCAATGTGTAATCTGTGGAGTATCAGAGTGTTGATGAAACACAGAAATTGCATCGGGATTGAATACAACAGTCACCATGCGCACTTTCCTCCATGGGAGTAATTCTCAAACAGTCTACCCTTTGATCGTTCCCTGGAAGACCAGTAGTAGTTTCCGATGCACATCAGGTAGCATTCTGCAATCTGTGGACTATCACAGTGTTGATGAAACACAGAAATTTCATCCGGATTGAATACAACAGTCACCATGCGCACTTTCCTCCATGGGAGTAATTCTCAAACAGTCTACGCTTTGATCCTTCCCTGGAAGACCAGTAGTAGCTTCCGATTAACATCTGGAGGCACTCTGTAATCTGTGGACTATCAGAGTGTTGATGAAACACAGAAATTGCATCGGGATTGAAGACAACAGTCACCATGCGCACTTTCCTCCATGGGAGTAATGTCTCTAACAGTCTACGCTTTGATCGTTCCCTGGAAGACCAGTAGTATTTTCCGATGCACATCTGGTGGCTTTCTGTAATCTGTGGACTATCAGAGTGCTGATAAAACACAGAAATTCCATCGGGATTGAATACAACAGTCTCCATGCGCAGTTTCCTACATGGCAGTAATGTCTCAAACAGTCTACGCTTTGATCGTTCCCTGGAAGACCAGTAGTAGTTTCCGATGCACATCTGGATGCTTTCCGTAATCTGTGGGCTATCAGAGTGTTGATGAAACACATAAATTGCATCGGGATTGAATAGAACAGTCAACATGCGCACTTTCCTCCATGGTAGTAATGTCTCAAACAGTCTACGCTTTGATCGTTCCCTGGAAGACCAGTACTAGCTTCCGATTAACATCTGGAGGCACTCTGTAATCTGTGGACTATCAGAGTGTTGATGAAACACAGAAATTGCATCGGGATTGAATACTACATTCACCATGCGCACTTTCCTAAATGTGAGTAGTGTCTCAAACAGTCTACGCTTTGATCTTTCCCTGGAAGACCATTAGTAGTTTCCGATGCACATCTCGGGGCACTCTGTTATCTGTGGAGTATCAGAGTGTTGACGAAACACAGAAATTAAATCGGGATTGAATACAACAGTCACCATGCGCACTTTCCTCCATGGGAGTAATTCTCAAACAGTCTACCCTTTGATCGTTCCCTGGAAGACCAGTAGTAGTTTCCGATGCACATCTGGTAGCATTCTGCAATCTGTGGACTATCACAGTGTTGATGAAATACAGAAATTTCATCCGGATTGAATACAACAGTCACCATGCGCACTTTCCTCCATGGGAGTAATTCTCAAACAGTCTACGCTTTGATCGTTGCGTGGAAGACCAGTAGTAGTTTCCGATGTACATCTGGTGGCATTCTGTAATCTGTGGACTATCAGAGTGTTGATGAAACACAGAAATTGCATCGGGATTGAATACAACAATCACCATGCGCACTTTCCCTCACGGGAGGTATGTCTCAAACAGTCTACGCTTTGATCGTTAGCTGGAAGACCAGAAGTAGTTTCCGCTGCACATCTGGGGGCATTCTGTAATCTGTGGACTATCAGAGTGTTGATGAAACAGAGAAATTGCATCGGGATTGAATACAACAGTTACCATCCGCACTTTCCTCCATGGGAGTAATGTCTGAAACAGTCTACGCTTGGATCGTTCCCAGGAAGACAAGTAGTAGTTTCCGATGCACATCTCGTGGCATTCTGTAATCTGTGGACTATCAGAGTGTTGATTAAACACAGAAATTGCATCGGGATTGAATACAACAGTCACCATGCGCACTTCCCTCCATGGGAGTAACTCTCAAACAGTCTACGCTTTGATCGTTCCCTGGAAGACCAGTAGTACTTTCCGATGCACATCTGGTAGCATTCTGTAATCTGTGGATTATCAGAGTGTTGATGAAACACAGAAATTTCATCCGGATTGAATACAACAGTCACCATGCGCACAATCCTCCACGGGAGGTATGTCTCAAACAGTCTACGCTTTGATCGTTCCCTGGAAGACCAGTAGTAGTTTCTGATGCACATCTGGAGGTATTCTGTATTCTGTAGACTATGAGAGTGTTGATGAAACACAGAATTTGCATCGGGATTGAATACAACAGTCACCATGCGCACTTTCCCCCATGGGATTAACTCTCAAACAATCTACGCTTTGATCGTTCCCTGGAAGACCAGTAGTAGTTTCCAATGCAACATCTGGTAACATTCTGTAATCTGTGGACTATCAGAGTGTTGATGAAACACGGGATATTTCATCCGGATTGAATACAACAGTCACCATGCGCACTTTTCTCCACGGGAGTAATGTCTCAAACAATCTACGCCTTTGATCGTTCCCTGGAAGACCAGTAGTAGTTTGCGATGCACATATGGTGGCATTCTGTAATGCGTAGACTATCAGAGTGTTGATGAAACACAGTAATTACATCGGGATTGAATACAACAGTCACCATGCGCACTTTCCTCCATGGGAGTAATGTCTCAAACAGTCTACGCTTTGATCGTTCCCTGGAAGGCCATTAGTAGTTTCCGATGCACATCTGGAGGCATTCTGTAATCTGTGGAGTATCAGAGTGTCAATGAAATACAGAAATTGCATCGGGATTGATTACAATAGTCACCATGCGCACTTTCCACCATGGGAGTAATGTCTCAAACTATCTACGCTTTTGATCGTTCCCTGGAAGACCAGTACTTTTTTCCGATGCACATCTGGTGGCATTCTGTAATGTGTAGACTATCAGAGTGTTGATGAAACAGAGTAATTGCATCGGGATTGAATACAACAGTCACCATGCGCACTTTCCTCCATGGGAATAATGTCTCTAACAGTCTACGCTTTGATCGTTCCCTGGAAGACCAGTAGTATTTTCCGATGCACATCTGGAGGCTTTCTGTAATCTGTGGACTATCAGAGTGCTGATAAAACACAGAAATTCCATCGGGATTGAATACAACAGTCTCCATGCGCAGTTTCCTACATGGCTGTAATGTGTTCAAACAGTCTACGCTTTGATCGTTCCCTGGAAGACCAGTAGTAGTTTCCGATGCACATCTGGATGCTTTCCGTAATCTGTGGACTATCAGAGTGTTGATGAAACACAGAAATTGCATCGGGATTGAATAGAACAGTCAACATGCGCACTTTCCTCCATGGGAGTAATTCTCAAACAGTCTACCCTATGATCGTTCCCTGGAAGACCAGTAGTAGTTTCCGATGCACATCTGGTAGCATTCTGCAATCTGTGGACTATCAGAGTGTTGATGAAACACAGAAATTTCATCCGGATTGAATACAACAGTCACCATGCGAACTTTCCTCCATCGGAGTAATTCTCAAACAGTCTACGCTTTGATCGTTCTCTGGAAGGCCAGTAGTAGTTTCCGATGTACATCTGGTGGCATTCTGTAATCTGTGGACTATCAGAGTGTTGATGAAACACAGAAATTGCATCGGGATTGAATAGAACAGTCACCATCCGCACTTTCCTCCATGGGAGTAATGTCTGAACCAGTCTACGCTTGGATCGTTCCCAGGAAGACAAGTAGTAGTTTCCGATGCACATCTCGTGGCATTCTGTAATCTGTGGACTATCAGAGTGTTGATGAAACACAGAAAATGCATCGGGATTGAATACAACAGTCACCATGCGCACTTCCCTCCATGGGAGTAACTCTCAAACAGTCTACGCTTTGATCGTTCCCTGGAATACCAGTAGTACTTTCCGATGCACATCTGGTAGCATTCTGTAATCTGTGGATTATCTGAGTGTTGATGAAACACAGAAATTTCATCCGGATTGAATACAACAGTCACCATGCACACATTCCTCCATGGGAGGTATGTCTCAAACAGTCTACGCTTTGATCGTTCCCTGGAAGACCAGTAATAGTTTCTGATGCACATCTGGAGGTATTCTGTAATCTGTAGACTATGAGAGTGTTGATAAAACACAGAAATTGCATCGGGATTGAATACAACAGTCTCCATGCCCAGTTTCCTACATGGCAGTAATGTCTCAAACAGTCTACGCTTTGATCGTTCCCTGGAAGACCAGTAGTAGTTTCCGATGCACATCTGGATGCTTTCCGTAATCTGTGGACTATCAGAGTGTTGATAAAACACAGAAATTGCATCGGGATTGAATAGAACAGTCAACTTGCGCACTTTCCTCCATGGGAGTAATGTCTCAAACAGTCTACGCTTTGATCGTTCCCTGGAAGACCAGTAGTAGCTTCCGATTATCATCTGGAGGCACTCTGTAATCTGTGGACTATCAGAGTGTTGATGAAACGCAGTAATTACATCGGGATTGAATACAACAGTCACAATGCGCACTTTCCTCCATGGGAGTAATAGCCCAAACAGTCTACGCTTTGATCGTTTCCTGGAAGACCAGTAGTAGTTTCCGATTAACATCTGGAATCATTCTGTAATCTGTGGACTATCAGAGTGTTGATGAAACACAGAAATTGCATCGGGATTGAAGACAACAGCCACCATGCGCACTTTCCTCCATGGGAGTAATGTCCCAAACAGTCAACGCTTTGATCGTTCCCTGGAAGACCAGTAGTTGTTTCCGATGCACATCGGGAGGCATTCTGTAATCTGTGGACTATCAGAGTGTTGATGAAACACAGAAATTGCATCGGGATTGAATACTACATTCACCATGCGCACTGTCCTCCATTTGAGTAATGTCTCAAACAGTCTACGCTTTGATCGTTCCCTGGAAGACCATTAGTGGTTTCCGATGCACATCTGGAGGCATTCTGTAATCAGTGGAGTATCAGAGTGTTGATGAAACACAGAAATTGCATCGGGATTGAATACAACAGTCACCATGCGCACTTTCGTCCATGGGAGTAATTCTCAAACAGTCTACGCTTTGATCGTTCCCTGGAAGACCAGTAGTAGTTTCCGATGCACATCTGGTGGCATTCTGTAAACTTTGGACTATCAGAGTGCTTATAAAACACAGAAATTCCATCGGGATTGAATACAACAGTCTCCATGCGCAGTTTCCTACATGGCAGTAATGTCTCAAACAGTCTACGCTTTGATCGTTCCCTGGAAGACCAGTAGTAGTTTCCGATGCACATCTGGATGCTTTCCGTAATCTGTGGGCTATCAGAGTGTTGATGAAACACAGAAATTGCATCGGGATTGAATAGAACAGTCAACATGCGCACTTTCCTCCATGGGAGTAATGTCTCAAACAGTCTACGCTTTGATCGTTCCCTGGAAGACCAGTACTAGCTTCCGATTAACATCTGGAGGCACTCTGTAATCTGTGGACTATCAGAGTGTTGATGAAACACAGAAATTGCATCGGGATTGAAGACAACAGTCACCATGCGCACTTTCCACCATGGGAGTAATGTCCCAAACAGTCTACGCTTTGATCGTTCCCTGGAAGACCAGTAGTTGTTTCCGATGCACATCGGGAGGCATTCTGTAATCTGTCAACTATCAGAGTGTTGATGAAACACAGAAATTGCATCGGGATTGAATACTACATTCACCATGCGCACTTTCCTCCATGCGAGTAATTCTCAAACAGTCTACCCTTTGATCGTTCCCTGGAAGACCAGTAGTAGTTTCCGATGCACATCTGGTAGCATTCTGCAATCTGTGGACTATCACAGTGTTGATGAAATACAGAAATTTCATCCGGATTGAATACAACAGTCACCATGCGCACTTTCCTCCATGGGAGTAATTCTCAAACAGTCTACGCTTTGATCGTTGCGTGGAAGACCAGTAGTAGTTTCCGATGTACATCTGGTGGCATTCTGTAATCTGTGGACTATCAGAGTGTTGATGAAACACAGAAATTGCATCGGGATTGAATACAACAATCACCATGCGCACTTTCCCTCACGGGAGGTATGTCTCAAACAGTCTACGCTTTGATCGTTAGCTGGAAGACCAGAAGTAGTTTCCGCTGCACATCTGGGGGCATTCTGTAATCTGTGGACTATCAGAGTGTTGATGAAACAGAGAAATTGCATCGGGATTGAATACAACAGTTACCATCCGCACTTTCCTCCATGGGAGTAATGTCTGAAACAGTCTACGCTTGGATCGTTCCCAGGAAGACAAGTAGTAGTTTCCGATGCACATCTCGTGGCATTCTGTAATCTGTGGACTATCAGAGTGTTGATGAAACACAGAAATTGCATCGGGATTGAATACAACAGTCACCATGCGCACTTACCTCCATGGGAGTAACTCTCAAACAGTCTACGCTTTGATCGTTCCCTGGAAGACCAGTAGTACTTTCCGATGCACATCTGGTAGCATTCTGTAATCTGTGGATTATCAGAGTGTTGATGAAACACAGAAATTTCATCCGGATTGAATACAAGAGTCACCATGCGCACAATCCTCCACGGGAGGTATGTCTCAAACAGTCTACGCTTTGATCGTTCCCTGGAAGACCAGTAGTAGTTTCTGATGCACATCTGGAGGTATTAAGTATTCTGTAGACTATGAGAGTGTTGATGAAACACAGAATTTGCATCGGGATTGAATACAACAGTCACCATGCGCACTTTCCCCCATGGGATTAACTCTCAAACAATCTACGCTTTGATCGTTCCCTGGAAGACCAGTAGTAGTTTCCAATGCAACATCTGGTAACATTCTGTAATCTGTGGACTATCAGAGTGTTGATGAAACACGGGATATTTCATCCGGATTGAATACAACAGTCACCATGCGCACTTTTCTCCACGGGAGTAATGTCTCAAACAATCTACGCCTTTGATCGTTCCCTGGAAGACCAGTAGTAGTTTGCGATGCACATATGGTGGCATTCTGTAATGCGTAGACTATCAGAGTGTTGATGAAACACAGTAATTACATCGGGATTGAATACAACAGTCACCATGCGCACTTTCCTCCATGGGAGTAATGTCTCAAACAGTCTACGCTTTGATCGTTCCCTGGAAGACCATTAGTAGTTTCCGATGCACATCTGGAGTCATTCTGTAATCTGTGGAGTATCAGAGTGTCAATGAAATACAGAAATTGCATCGGGATTGATTACATTAGTCACCATGCGCACTTTCCACCATGGGAGTAATGTCTCAAACTATCTACGCATTTGATCGTTCCCTGGAAGACCAGTACTTTTTTCCGATGCACATCTGGTGGCATTCTGTAATGTGTAGACTATCAGAGTGTTGATGAAACAGAGTAATTGCATCGGGATTGAATACAACAGTCACCATGCGCACTTTCCTCCATGGGAATAATGTCTCTAACAGTCTACGCTTTGATCGTTCCCTGGAAGACCAGTAGTATTTTCCGATGCACATCTGGAGGCTTTCTGTAATCTGTGGACTATCAGAGTGCTGATAAAACACAGAAATTCCATCGGGATTGAATACAACAGTCTCCATGCGCAGTTTCCTACATGGCTGTAATGTGTTCAAACAGTCTACGCTTTGATCGTTCCCTGGAAGACCAGTAGTAGTTTCCGATGCACATCTGGATGCTTTCCGTAATCTGTGGACTATCAGAGTGTTGATGAAACACAGAAATTGCATCGGGATTGAATAGAACAGTCAACATGCGCACTTTCCTCCATGGGAGTAATTCTCAAACAGTCTACCCTATGATCGTTCCCTGGAAGACCAGTAGTAGTTTCCGATGCACATCTGGTAGCATTCTGCAATCTGTGGACTATCAGAGTGTTGATGAAACACAGAAATTTCATCCGGATTGAATACAACAGTCACCATGCGAACTTTCCTCCATCGGAGTAATTCTCAAACAGTCTACGCTTTGATCGTTCTCTGGAAGGCCAGTAGTAGTTTCCGATGTACATCTGGTGGCATTCTGTAATCTGTGGACTATCAGAGTGTTGATGAAACACAGAAATTGCATCGGGATTGAATAGAACAGTCACCATCCGCACTTTCCTCCATGGGAGTAATGTCTGAACCAGTCTACGCTTGGATCGTTCCCAGGAAGACAAGTAGTAGTTTCCGATGCACATCTCGTGGCATTCTGTAATCTGTGGACTATCAGAGTGTTGATGAAACACAGAAAATGCATCGGGATTGAATACAACAGTCACCATGCGCACTTCCCTCCATGGGAGTAACTCTCAAACAGTCTACGCTTTGATCGTTCCCTGGAAGACCAGTAGTACTTTCCGATGCACATCTGGTAGCATTCTGTAATCTGTGGATTATCTGAGTGTTGATGAAACACAGAAATTTCATCCGGATTGAATACAACAGTCACCATGCACACATTTCTCCATGGGAGGTATGTCTCAAACAGTCTACGCTTTGATCGTTCCCTGGAAGACCAGTAATAGTTTCTGATGCACATCTGGAGGTATTCTGTAATCTGTAGACTATGAGAGTGTTGATAAAACACAGAAATTGCATCGGGATTGAATACAACAGTCTCCATGCCCAGTTTCCTACATGGCAGTAATGTCTCAAACAGTCTACGCTTTGATCGTTCCCTGGAAGACCAGTAGTAGTTTCCGATGCACATCTGGATGCTTTCCGTAATCTGTGGACTATCAGAGTGTTGATAAAACACAGAAATTGCATCGGGATTGAATAGAACAGTCAACTTGCGCACTTTCCTCCATGGGAGTAATGTCTCAAACAGTCTACGCTTTGATCGTTCCCTGGAAGACCAGTAGTAGCTTCCGATTATCATCTGGAGGCACTCTGTAATCTGTGGACTATCAGAGTGTTGATGAAACGCAGTAATTACATCGGGATTGAATACAACAGTCACAATGCGCACTTTCCTCCATGGGAGTAATGGCCCAAACAGTCTACGCTTTGATCGTTTCCTGGAAGACCAGTAGTAGTTTCCGATTAACATCTGGAATCATTCTGTAATCTGTGGACTATCAGAGTGTTGATGAAACACAGAAATTGCATCGGGATTGAAGACAACAGCCACCATGCGCACTTTCCTCCATGGGAGTAATGTCCCAAACAGTCAACGCTTTGATCGTTCCCTGGAAGACCAGTAGTTGTTTCCGATGCACATCGGGAGGCATTCTGTAATCTGTGGACTATCAGAGTGTTGATGAAACACAGAAAATGCATCGGGATTGAATACAACAGTCACCATGCGCACTTTCCTCCGTGGGAGTAATTCTCAAACAGTCTACCCTTTGATCGTTCCCTGGAAGACCAGTAGTAGTTTCCGATGCACATCTGGCAGCATTCTGCAATCTGTGGACTATCAGAGTGTTGATGAAACACAGAAATTTCATCCCGATTGAATACAACAGTCATAATGCGCACTTTCCTCCATGGGAGAAATTCTCAAACAGTCTACGCTTTGATCGTTCCCTGGAAGACCAGTAGTAGTTTCCGATGTACATCTGGTGGCATTCTGTAATCTGTGGACTATCAGAGTGTTGATGAAACACAGAAATTGCATCGGGATTGAATACAACAATCACCATCCGCACTTTCCCCCACGGGAGGTATGTCTCAAACAGTCTACGCTTAGATCGTTCCCTGGAAGACCAGTAGTAGTTTCCGCTGCACATCTGGTGGCATTCTGTAATCTGTGGACTATCACGGTGTTGATGAAACACAGAAATTGCATCGGGATTGAATACAACAGTCACCATCCGCACTTTCCTCCATGGGAGTAATGTCTGAAACAGTCTACGCTTGGATCGTTCCCATTAAGACAAGTAGTAGTTTCCGATGCACATCTCGTGGCATTCTGTAATCTGTGGACTATTAGAGTGTTGATGAAACACAGAAAATGCATCGGGATTGAATACAACAGTCACCATGCGCACTTCCCTCCATGGGAGTAACTCTCAAACAGTCTACGCTTTAATCGTTCCCTGGAAGACCAGTAGTACTTTCCGATGCACATCTGGTAGCATTCTGTATTCTGTGGATTATCAGAGTGTTGATGAAACACAGAAATTTCATCCGGATTGAATACAACAGTCACCATGCGCACTTTCCTCCACGGGAGTAATGTCTCAAACAATCTACGCATTTGATCGTTCCCTGGAAGACCAGTAGTAGTTTGCGATGCACATATGGTGGCATTCTGTAATGCGTAGACTATCAGAGTGTTGATGAAACACAGAAATTGCATCGGGAATGAAGACAACAGCCACCATGCGCACTTTCCACCATGGGAGTAATGTCCCAAACAGTCAACGCTTTGATCGTTCCCTGGTAGACCAGTAGTTGTTTCCGATGCACATCGGGAGGCACTCTGTAATCTGTGGACTATCAGAGTGTTGATGAAACACAGAAATTGTGTCAGGATTGAATACTACATTCACCATGCGCACTTTCCTCCATGGGAGTAATGTCTCAAACAGTCTACGCTTTGATCGTTCCCTGGAAGACCATTAGTAATTTCCGATGCACATCTGGAGGCATTCTGTAATCTGTGGAGTATCAGAGTGTTGATGAAACAGAGAAATTGCATCGGGATTGAATACAACAGTCACCATGCGCACTTTCCTCCATGGGAGTAATTCTCAAACAGTCTACGCTTTGATCGTTCCCTGGAAGACCAGTAGTAGTTTCCGATGCACATCTGGTGGCATTCTGTAATCTGTGGACTTTCAGAGTGTTGATGAAACACAGAAACTGCATCGGGATTGAATACAACAATCACCATGCGCACTTTCCTCCACGGGAGGTATGTCTCAAAGAGTCTACGCTTTGATCGTTCCCTGGAAGACCAGTAGTAGTTTCCGATGCACATCTGGTGGTATTCTCTAATCTGTGGACTATCAGAGTGTTGATGAAACACAGAAATTGCATCGGGATTGAATACAACAGTCACCATCCACACTTTCCTCCATGGGAGTAATGTCTGAAACACTCTACGCTTGGATCGATCCCAGGAAGACCAGTAGCAGTTTCCGATGCACATCTCGTGGCATTCTGTAATCTGTGGAGTATCAGAGTGTTGATGAAACACAGAAATTGCATCGGGATTGAATACAACAGTCACCATCCACACTTTCCTCCATGGGAGTAATGTCTGAAACAGTCTACGCTTGGATCGATCCCAGGAAGACCAGTAGCTGTTTCCGATGCACATCTCGTGGCATTCTGTAATCTGTGGACTATCAGAGTGTTGATGAAACACAGAAAATGCATCGGGATTGAATACAACAGTCACCATACGCACTTTCCTCCATGGGAGTAATGTCTCTGACAGTCTACGCTTTGATCGTTTCCTGGAAGACCAGTAGTAGTTTCCGATGCACATCTGGAGGCTTTCCGTCATCTATGGACTATCAGAGTGTTGATGAATCACAGAAATTGCATCGGGATTCAATACAACAGTCACCATGCGCACCTTCCTCCATGGGAGTAATGTCTCTAACAGTCTACGCTTTGATCGTTCCCTGGAAGACCAGTAGTAGTTTCCGATGCACATCTGGTGGCATTCTGTAATCTGAGGATTACCAGAGTGTTGATGAAACACAGAAATTTCATCGGGATTGAATACAACAGTCACCATGCGCACTTTCCTCCATGGGAGTAATTCTCAAACAGTCTACGCTTGGATCGATCCCAGGAAGACCAGTAGCTGTTTCCGATGCACATCTCGTGGCATTCTGTAATCTGTGGACTATCAGAGTGTTGATGAAACACAGAAAATGCATCGGGATTGAATACAACAGTCACCATCCACACTTTCCTCCATGGGAGTAATGTCTGAAACACTCTACGCTTGGATCGATCCCAGGAAGACCAGTAGCAGTTTCCGATGCACATCTCGTGGCATTCTGTAATCTGTGGAGTATCAGAGTGTTGATGAAACACAGAAATTGCATCGGGATTGAATAGAACAGTCACCATCCGCACTTTCCTCCATGGGAGTAATGTCTGAAACAGTCTACGCTTGGATCGTTCCCAGGGAGACCAGTAGTAGTTTCCGATGCACATCTCGTGGCATTAGTAATCTGCGGACTATCAGAGTGTTGATTAAACACAGAAAATGCATCCGGATTGAATACAACATTCACCATGCGCACTTTCCTCCATGGGATTAATGTCTCAAGGAGTTTACGCTTTGATCGTACTCTGGAGGTCCAGTAGTAGTTTCCGATGCACATCTGGAGGCATTCTGTAATCTGTGGACTATCAGAGTGTTGATGAAACACAGATATTGCATCGAAATTGAATACAACAGTCACCATGTGCACTTTCTTCCATGGGAGTAATGTCTGAAACAGTCTACGCTTTGATCGTTCCCTGGAGGACCAGTAGTAGTTTCCGATGCACATCTGGTAGCATTCTGTAACCTGTGGACTATCAGATTGTAGATGAAACACAGAAATTCCATCCGAATTGAAAACAACAGTCACCATGCGCACTTTCCTCCATGGGAGTAATTCTCAAACAGTCTACGCTTTGCTCGTTCCCTGGAAGACCAGTAGTAGTTTCCGATGCACATCTGGTGGCATTCTGTAATCTGTGGACTATCAGAGTGTTGATGAAACACAGAAACTGCATCGGGATTGAATACAACAATCACCATGCGGACTTTCCTCCACGGGAGGTATGTCTCAAACAGTCTACGCTTTGATCGTTCGATGGAAGACCAGTAGTAGTTTCCGATGCACATCTGGTGGCATTCTGTAATCTGTGGACTATCAGAGTGTAGATGAAACACAGATATTGCATCGGGATTGAATACAACAGTCACCATCCGCACTTCCCCCATGGGAGTAATGTCTGAAACAGTCTACGCTTGGATCGTTCCCAGGAAGACCAGTAGTAGTTTCCGATGCACATCTGGTGGCATTCTGTAATCTGTGGACTATCAGAGTGTTGATGAAACACAGAAATTGCATCGGGATTGAATACAACAGTCACCATCCACACTTTCCTCCATGGGAGTAATGTCTGAAACAGTCTACGCTTGGATCGATCCCAGGAAGACCAGTAGCTGTTTCCGATGCACATCTCGTGGCATTCTGTAATCTGTGGACTATCAGAGTGTTGATGAAACACAGAAAATGCATCGGGATTGAATACAACAGTCACCATGCGCACATTCCTCCATGGGGGTAATTCTCAAACAGTCTACGATTTGATCGTTCCCTGGAAGACCAGTAGTAGTTTCCGATGCACATCTGGTGGCATTCTGTAATCTGTGGACCATCAGAATGTTGATGAAACACAGAATTTGCATCGGGATTGAATACAACAGTCACCATCCGCACGTTCCTCCATGGGAGTAATGTCTCTAACAGTCTACGCTTTGATCGTTCCCTGGAAGACCAGTGGTAGTTTCCGATGCACATCTGGAGGCTTTCCGTCATCTATGGACTATCAGAGTGTTGATGAATCACAGAAATTGCATCGGGATTGAATACAACAGTCACCATGCGCACCTTCCTCCATGGGAGTAATGTCTCTAACAGTCTACGCTTTGATCGTTCCCTGGAAGACCAGTAGTAGTTTCCGATGCACATCTGGTGGCATTCTGTAATCTGAGGACTACCAGAGTGTTGATGAAACACAGAAATTTCATCGGGATTGAATACAACAGTCACCATCCGCACTTTCCTCCATGGGAGTAATGTCTGAAACAGTCTACGCTTGGATCGTTCCCAGGGAGACCAGTAGTAGTTTCCGATGCACATCTCATGGCATTGTGTAATCTGCGGACTATCAGAGTGTTGATGAAACACAGAAAATGCATCCGGATTGAATACAACATTCACCATGCGCACTTTCCTCCATGGGATTAATGTCTCAAGGAGTTTACGATTTGATCGTACTCTGGAGGTCTAGTAGTAGTTTCCGATGCACATCTGGAGGCATTCTGTAATCTGTGGACTATCAGAGTGTTGATGAAACACAGATATTGCATCGAAATTGAATACAACAGTCACCATGTGCACTTTCTTCCATGGGAGTAATGTCTGAAACAGTCTACGCTTTGATCGTTCCCTGGAGGACCAGTAGTAGTTTCCGATGCACATCTGGTAGCATTCTGTAACCTGTGGACTATCAGAGTGTTGATGAAAACAGAAATTTCATCCGAATTGAATACAACAGTCACCATGCGCACTTTCCTCCATGGGAGTAATTCTCAAACAGTCTACGCTTTGCTCGTTCCCTGGAAGACCAGTAGTAGTTTCCGATGCACATCTGGTGGCATTCTGTAATCTGTGGACTATCACAGTGTTGATGAAACACAGAAACTGCATCGGGATTGAATACAACAATCACCATGCGGACTTTCCTCCACGGGAGGTATGTCTCAAACAGTCTACGCTTTGATCGTTCCCTGGAAGACCAGTAGTAGTTTCCGATGCACATCTGGTGGCATTCTGTAATCTGTGGACTATCAGAGTGTTGATGAAACACAGAAATTGCATCGGGATTGAATACAACAGTCACCATCCGCACTTCCCCCATGGGAGTAATGTCTGAAACAGTCTACGCTGGGATCGTTCCCAGGAAGACCAGTAGTAGTTTTCGATGCACTTCTCGTGGCATTCTTTAATCTGTGGACTATCAGAGTGTTGATGAAACACAGAAAATGCATCGGGATTGAATACAACAGTCACCATGCGCACTTCCCTCCATGGGAGTAACTCTCAAACAGTCTACGCTTTGATCGTTCCCTGGAAGACCAGTAGTAGTTTCCGATGCACATCTGGTAGCATTCTGTAATCTGTGGACTATCAGAGTGTTGATGAAACACAGATATTTCATCCGGATTGAATACAACAGTCACCATGCGCACATTCCTCCACGGGAGGTATGTCTCAAACAGTCTACGCTTTGATCGTTCCCTGGAAGACCAGTAGCAGTTTCCGATGCACATCTGGAGGTATTCTGTAATCTGTAGACTATGAGAGTGTTGATGAAACACAGAATTAGCATCGGGATTGAATACAACAGTCACCATGCGCACTTTCCTCCATGGGAGTAACTCTCAAACAGTCTACGCTTTGATCGTTCCCTGGAAGACCAGTAGCAGTTTCCGATGCACATCTGGAGGTATTCTGTAATCTGTAGACTATGAGAGCGTTGATGAAACACAGAAATTGCATCGGGATTGAATACAACAGTCACCATGCGCACTTTCCACCATGGGAGTAATGTCCCAAACAGTCTACCCTTTGATCGTTCCCTGGAAGACCAGTAGTTGTTTCCGATGCACATCGGGAGGCATTCTGTAATCTGTGGTCTATCAGAGTGTTGATGAAACACAGAAATTGCATCGGGATTGAATACTACGTTCACCATGCGCTTTTTCCTCCATGCGAGTAATGTCTCAAACAGTCTACGCTTTGATCGTTCCCTGGAAGACCATCAGTAGTTTCCGATGCACATCTGGAGGCATTCTGTAATCTGTGGAGTATCAGAGTGTTGATGAAACACAGAAATTGCATCGTGATTGAATACAACAGTCACCATGCGCACTTTTCTCCATGGGAATAATTCTCAAACAGTCTACGGTTTGATCGTTCCCTGGAAGACCAGTAGTAGTTTCCGATGCACATCTGGTGGCATTCTGTAATCTGTGGACTATCAGAGTGTTGATGAAACACAGAAACTGCATCGGGATTGAATACAACAATCGCCATGCGCACTTTCCTCCATGGGAGGTATGTCTCAAACAGTCTACGCTTTGATCGTTCCCTGGAAGACCAGTAGTAGTTTCCGATGCACATCTGGTGGTATTCTCTAATCTGTGGACTATCAGAGTGTTGATGAAACACAGATATTGGATTGGGATTGAATACAACAGTCACCATCCACACTTCCCTCCATGGGAGTAATGTCTGAAACAGTCTACGCTTGGATCGATCCCAGGAAGACCAGTAGCAGTTTTCGATGCACATGTAGTGGCATTCTGTTATCTGTGGAGTATCAGAGTGTTGATGAAAAACAGAAATTGCATCGGGATTGAATACAACAGTCACCATGCGCACTTTCCTCCATGGGAGTAATTCTCAAACAGTCTACGCTTTGATCGTTCCCTGGAAGACCAGTAGTAGTTTCCGATGGTAATCTGGTGGCATTCTGTAATCTGTGGACTATCAGAGTGTTGATGAAACACAGAAATTGCATCGGGAATGAATACAACAGTCAACATGCACACTTTCCTCCACTTGAGGTAAGTCTCTAACAGTCTACGCTTTGATCGTTCCCTGGAAGACCAGTAGTTGTTTCCGATGCACATCTGGTGGCATTCTGTAATCTGTGGACTATCAGAGTGTTGATGAAACACAGATATTGCATCGGGATTGAATACTACATTCACCATGCGCACTTTCCTCCATGGGAGTAATGTCTCAAACAGTCTACGCTTTGATCATTCCCTGGAAGACCATTAGTAGTTTCCGATGCGCATCTGGAGGCATTCTGCAATCTGTGGAGTATCAGAGTGTTGATGAAACACAGAAATTGCATCAGGATTGAATACAACAGTCACCATGCGTACTTTCCTCCATGGGAGTAATTCTCAAACAGTCTACGCTTTGATCGTTCCCTGGAAGACCAGTAGTAGTTTCCGATGCACATCTGGTGGCATTCTGTAATCTGTGGACTATCAGAGTGTTGATGGAACACAGAAACTGCATCGGGATTGAATACAACAATCACCATGCGCACCTTCCTCCATGGGAGTAAAGTCTCTAACAGTCTACGCTTTGATCGTTCCCTGGAAGACCAGTAGTAGTTTCCGATGCACATCTGGTGGCATTCAGTAATCTGAGGACTACCAGAGTGTTGATGAAACACAGAAATTTCATCGGGATTGAATACAACAGTCACCATCCGCACTTTCCTCCATGGGAGTAATGTCTGAAACAGTCTACGCTTGGATCGTTCCCAGGGAGACCAGTAGTAGTTTCCGATGCACATCTCGTGGCATTGTGTAATCTGCGGACTATCAGAGTGTTGATGAAACACAGAAAATGCATCCGGATTGAATACAACATTCACCATGCGCACTTTCCTCCATGGGTTTAATGTCTCAAGGAGTTTACGCTTTGATCGTACTCTGGAGATCCAGTAGTAGTTTCCGAAGCACATCTGGAGGCATTCTGTAATCTGTGGACTATCAGAGTGTTGATGAAACACAGATATTGCATCGAAATTGAATACAACAGTCACCATGTGCACTTTCTTCCATGGGAGAAATTCTCAAACAGTCTACGCTTTGCTCGTTCCCTGGAAGACCAGTAGTAGTTTCCGATGCACATCTGGTGGCATTCTGTAATCTGTGGACTATCAGAGTGTTGATGAAACACAGAAACTGCATCGGGATTGAATACAACAATCACCATGCGGACTTTCCTCCACGGGATGTATGTCTCAAACAGTCTACGCTTTGATCGTTCCCTGGAAGACCAGTAGTAGTTTACGATGCACATCTGGTGGCATTCTGTAATCTGTGGACTATCAGAGTGTTGATGAAACACAGAAATTGCATCGGGATTGAATATAACAGTCACCACCCGCACTTCCCCCATGGGAGTAATGTCTGAAACAGTCTACGCTTGGATCGGTCCCAGGAAGACCAGTAGTAGTTTCCGATGAACATCTGGTGGCATTCTGTAATCTGTGGACTATCAGAGTGTTGATGAAACACAGAAATTGCATCGGGATTGAATACAACAGTCACCATCCACACTTTCCTCCATGGGAGTAATGTCTGAAACAGTCTACGCTTGGATCGATCCCAGGAAGACCAGTAGCTTTTTCCGATGCACATCTCGTGGCATTCTGTAATCTGTGGACTATCAGAGTGTTGATGAAACACAGAAAATGCATCAGGATTGAATACAACAGTCACCATCCGCACTTTCCTCCATGGGAGTAATGTCTCTAACAGTCTACGCTTTGATCGTTCCCTGGAAGACCAGTAGTAGTTTCCGATGCACATCTGGAGGCTTTCCGTCATCTATGGACTATCAGAGTGTTGATGAATCACAGAAATTGCATCGGGATTGAGTACAACAGTCACCATGCGCACCTTCCTCCATGGGAGTAATGTCTGGAACAGTCTACGCTTTGATCGTTCCCTGGAAGACCAGTAGTAGTTTCCGATGCACATCTGGAGGCTTTCCGTCATCTATGGACTATCAGAGTGTTGATGAAACACAGATATTGCATCGAAATTGAATACAACAGTCACCATGTGCACTTTCTTCCATGGGAGTAATGTCTGAAACAGTCTACGCTTTGATCGTTCCCTGGAGGACCAGTAGTAGTTTCCGATGCACATCTGGTAGCATTCTGTAACCTGTGGACTATCAGAGTGTAGATGAAACACAGAAATTCCATCCGAATTGAAAACAACAGTCACCATGCGCACTTTCCTCCATGGGAGTAATTCTCAAACAGTCTACGCTTTGCTCGTTCCCTGGAAGACCAGTAGTAGTTTCCGATGCACATCTGGTGGCATTCTGTAATCTGTGGACTATCAGAGTGTTGATGAAACACAGAAACTGCATCGGGATTGAATACAACAATCACCATGCGGACTTTCCTCCACGGGAGGTATGTCTCAAACAGTCTACGCTTTGATCGTTCCCTGGAAGACCAGTAGTAGTTTCCGATGCACATCTGGTGGCATTCTGTAATCTGTGGACTATCAGAGTGTAGATGAAACACAGAAATTGCATCGGGATTGAATACATCAGTCACCATCCGCACTTCCCCCATGGGAGTAATGTCTGAAACAGTCTACGCTTGGATCGTTCCCAGAAAGACCAGTAGTAGTTTCCGATGCACATCTGGTGGCATTCTGTAATCTGTGGACTATCAGAGTGTTGATGAAACACAGAAATTGCATCGGGATTGAATACAACAGTCACCATCCACACTTTCCTCCATGGGAGTAATGTCTGAAACAGTCTACGCTTGGATCGATCCCAGGAAGACCAGTAGCTGTTTCCGATGCACATCTCGTGGCATTCTGTAACCTGTGGACTATCAGAGTGTTGATGAAACACAGAAAATGCATCGGGATTGAATACAACAGTCACCATGCGCACATTCCTCCATGGGGGTAATTCTCAAACAGTCTACGATTTGATCGTTCCCTGGAAGACCAGTAGTAGTTTCCGATGCACATCTGGTGGCATTCTGTAATCTGTGGACCATCAGAATGTTGATGAAACACAGAATTTGCATCGGGAATGAATACAACAGTCACCATCCGCACGTTCCTCCATGGGAGTAATGTCTCTAACAGTCTACGCTTTGATCGTTCCCTGGAAGACCAGTAGTAGTTTCCGATGCACATCTGGAGATTTTCCGTCATCTATGGACTATCAGAGTGTTGATGAATCACAGAAATTGCATCGGGATTGAATACAACAGTCACCATGCGCACCTTCCTCCATGGGAGTAATGTCTCTAACAGTCTACGCTTTGATCGTTCCCTGGAAGACCAGTAGTAGTTTCCGATGCACATCTGGTGGCATTCTGTAATCTGAGGACTACCAGAGTGTTGATGAAACACAGAAATTTCATCGGGATTGAATACAACAGTCACCATCCGCACTTTCCTCCATGGGAGTAATGTCTGAAACAGTCTACACTTGGATCGTTCCCAGGGAGACCAGTAGTAGTTTCCGATGCACATCTCATGGCATTGTGTAATCTGCGGACTATCAGAGTGTTGATGAAACACAGAAAATGCATCCGGATTGAATACAACATTCACCATGCGCACTTTCCTCCATGGGATTAATGTCTCAAGGAGTTTACGATTTGATCGTACTCTGGAGGTCCAGTAGTAGTTTCCGATGCACATCTGGAGGCATTCTGTAATCTGTGGACTATCAGAGTGTTGATGAAACACAGATATTGCATCGAAATTGAATACAACAGTCACCATGTGCACTTTCTTCCATGGGAGTAATGTCTGAAACAGTCTACGCTTTGATCGTTCCCTGGAGGACCAGTAGTAGTTTCCGATGCACATCTGGTAGCATTCTGTAAACTGTGGACTATCAGAGTGTTGATGAATACAGAAATTTCATCCGAATTGAATACAACAGTCACCATGCGCACTTTCCTCCATGGGAGTAATTCTCAAACAGTCTACGCTTTGCTCGTTCCCTGGAAGACCAGTAGTAGTTTCCGATGCACATCTGGTGGCATTCTGTAATCTGTGGACTATCACAGTGTTGATGAAACACAGAAACTGCATCGGGATTGAATACAACAATCACCATGCGGACTTTCCTCCACGGGAGGTATGTCTCAAACAGTCTACGCTTTGATCGTTCCCTGGAAGACCAGTAGTAGTTTCCGATGCACATCTGGTGGCATTCTGTAATCTGTGGACTATCAGAGTGTTGATGAAACACAGAAATTGCATCGGGATTGAATACAACAGTCACCATCCGCACTTCCCCCATGGGAGTAATGTCTGAAACAGTGTACGCTGGGATCGTTCCCAGGAAGACCAGTAGTAGTTTTCGATGCACATCTGGAGGTATTCTGTAATCTGTAGACTATGAGAGTGTTGATGAAACACAGAAATTGCATCGGGATTGAATACAACAGTCACCATGCGCACTTCCCTCCATGGGAGTAACTCTCAAACAGTCTACGCTTTGATCGTTCCCTGGAAGACCAGTAGTAGTTTCCGATGCACATCTGGTAGCATTCTGTAATCTGTGGACTATCAGAGTGTTGATGAAACACAGATATTTCATCCGGATTGAATACAACAGTCACCATGCGCACATTCCTCCACGGGAGGTATGTCTCAAACAGTCTACGCTTTGATCGTTCCCTGGAAGACCAGTAGCAGTTTCCGATGCACATCTGGAGGTATTCTGTAATCTGTAGACTATGAGAGTGTTGATGAAACACAGAATTAGCATCGGGATTGAATACAACAGTCACCATGCGCACTTTCCTCCATGGGAGTAACTCTCAAACAGTCTACGCTTTGATCGTTCCCTGGAAGACCAGTAGTAGTTTCCGATGCACATCTGGAGGTATTCTGTAATCTGTAGACTATGAGAGTGTTGATGAAACACAGAAATTGCATCGGGATTGAATACAACAGTCACCATGCGCACTTTCCACCATGGGAGTAATGTCCCAAACAGTCTACCCTTTGATCGTTCCCTGGAAGACCAGTAGTTGTTTCCGATGCACATCGGGAGGCATTCTGTAATCTGTGGTCTATCAGAGTGTTGATGAAACACAGAAATTGCATCGGGATTGAATACTACGTTCACCATGCGCACTTTCCTCCATGCGAGTAATGTCTCAAACAGTCTACGCTTTGATCGTTCCCTGGAAGACCATCAGTAGTTTCCGATGCACATCTGGAGGCATTCTGTAATCTGTGGAGTATCAGAGTGTTGATGAAACACAGAAATTGCATCGTGATTGAATACAACAGTCACCATGCGCACTTTTCTCCATGGGAGTAATTCTCAAACAGTCTACGGTTTGATCGTTCCCTGGAAGACCAGTAGTAGTTTCCGATGCACATCTGGTGGCATTCTGTAATCTGTGGACTATCAGAGTGTTGATGAAACACAGAAACTGCATCGGGATTGAATACAACAATCGCCATGCGCACTTTCCTCCATGGGAGGTATGTCTCAAACAGTCTACGCTTTGATCGTTCCCTGGAAGACCAGTAGTAGTTTCCGATGCACATCTGGTGGTATTCTCTAATCTGTGGACTATCAGAGTGTTGATGAAACACAGATATTGGATTGGGATTGAATACAACAGTCACCATCCACACTTTCCTCCATGGGAGTAATGTCTGAAACAGTCTACGCTTGGATCGATCCCAGGAAGACCAGTAGCAGTTTTCGATGCACATGTAGTGGCATTCTGTTATCTGTGGAGTATCAGAGTGTTGATGAAAAACAGAAATTGCATCGGGATTGAATACAACAGTCACCATGCGCACTTTCCTCCATGGGCGTAATTCTCAAACAGTCTACGCTTTGATCGTTCCCTGGAAGACCAGTAGTAGTTTCCGATGGTAATCTGGTGGCATTCTCTAATCTGTGGACTATCAGAGTGTTGATGAAACACAGAAATTGCATCGGGAATGAATACAACAGTCAACATGCACACTTTCCTCCACGGGAGGTAAGTCTGTAACAGTCTACGCTTTGATCGTTCCCTGGAAGACCAGTAGTAGTTTCCGATGCACATCTGGTGGCATTCTGTAATCTGTGGACTATCAGAGTGTTGATGAAACACAGATATTGCATCGGGATTGAATACTACATTCACCATGCGCACTTTCCTCCATGGGAGTAATGTCTCAAACAGTCTACGCTTTAATCATTCCCTGGAAGACCATTAGTAGTTTCCGATGCGCATCTGGAGGCATTCTGCAATCTGTGGAGTATCAGAGTGTTGATGAAACACAGAAATTGCATCGGGATTGAATACAACAGTCACCATGCGCACTTTCCTCCATGGGAGTAATTCTCAAACAGTCTACGCTTTGATCGTTCCCTGGAAGACCAGTAGTAGTTTCCGATGCACATCTGGTGGCATTCTGTAATCTGTGGACTATCAGAGTGTTGATGGAACACAGAAACTGCATCGGGATTGAATACAACAATCACCATGCGCACTTTCCTCCACGGGATGTATGTCTCAAACAGTCTACGCTTTGATCATTCCCTGGAAGACCAGTAGTAGTTTCCGATGCACATCTGGTGGTATTCTCTAATCTGTGGACTATCAGAGTGTTGATGAAACACAGAAATTGCATTGGGATTGAATACAACAGTCACCATACGCACTTTCCTCCATGGGAGTAATGTCTGGAACAGTCTACGCTTTGATCGTTCCCTGGAAGACCAGTAGTAGTTTCCGATGCACATCTGGAGGCTTTCCGTCATCTATGGACTATCAGAATGTTGATGAATCACAGAAATTGCATCGGGATTGAATACAACAGTCACCATGCGCACCTTCCTCCATGGGAGTAATGTCTCTAACAGTCTACGCTTTGATCGTTCCCTGGAAGACCAGTAGTAGTTTCCGATGCACATCTGGTGGCATTCAGTAATCTGAGGACTACCAGAGTGTTGATGAAACACAGAAATTTCATCGGGATTGAATACAACAGTCACCATCCGCACTTTCCTCCATGGGAGTAATGTCTGAAACAGTCTACGCTTGGATCGTTCCCAGGGAGACCAGCAGTAGTTTCCGATGCACATCTCGTGGCATTGTGTAATCTGCGGACTATCAGATTGTTGATGAAACACAGAAAATGCATCCGGATTGAATGCAACATACACCATGCGCACTTTCCTCCATGGGATTAATGTCTCAAGGAGTTTACGCTTTGATCGTACTCTGGAGATCCAGTAGTAGTTTCCGAAGCACATCTGGAGGCATTCTGTAATCTGTGGACTATCAGAGTGTTGATGAAACACAGATATTGCATCGAAATTGAATACAACAGTCACCATGTGCATTTTCTTCCATGGGAGAAATTCTCAAACAGTCTACGCTTTGCTCGTTCCCTGGAAGACCAGTAGTAGTTTCCGATGCACATCTGGTGGCATTCTGTAATCTGTGGACTATCAGAGTGTTGATGAAACACAGAAACTGCATCGGGATTGAATACAACAATCACCATGCGGACTTTCCTCCACGGGATGTATGTCTCAAACAGTCTACGCTTTGATCGTTCCCTGGAAGACCAGTAGTAGTTTCCGATGAACATCTGGTGGCATTCTGTAATCTGTGGACTATCACAGTGTTGATGAAACACAGAAACTGCATCGGGATTGAATACAAAAATCACCATGCGGACTTTCCTCCACGGGAGGTATGTCTCAAACAGTCTACGCTTTGATCGTTCCCTGGAAGACCAGTAGTAGTTTCCGAAGCACATCTGGTGGCATTCTGTAATCTGTGGACTATCAGAGTGTTGATGAAACACAGAAATTGCATCGGGATTGAATACAACAGTCACCATCCGCACTTCCCCCATGGGAGTAATGTCTGAAACAGTCTACGCTTGGATCGTTCCCAGGAAGACCAGTAGTAGTTTTCGATGCACATCTCGTGGCACTCTGTAATCTGTGGACTATCAGAGTGTTGATGAAACACAGATATTTCATCCGGATTGAATACAACAGTCACCATGCGCACATTCCTCCACGGGAGGTATGTCTCAAAGAGTCTACGCTTTGATCGTTCCCTGGAAGACCAGTAGTAGTTTCCGATGCACATCTGGAGGTATTCTGTAATCTGTAGACTATGAGAGTGTTGATGAAACACAGAATTAGCATCGGGATTGAATACAACAGTCAACATGCGCACTTTCCTCCATGGGAGTAACTCTCAAACAGTCTACGCTTTGATCGTTCCCTGGAAGACCAGTAGTAGTTTCCGATGCACATCTGGAGGGATTCTGTAATCTGTAGACTATGAGAGTGTTGATGAAACACAGAAATTGCATCGGGATTGAATACAACAGTCACCATGCGCACTTTCCACCATGGGAGTAATGTCCCAAACAGTCTACCCTTTGATCGTTCCCTTGAAGACCAGTAGTTGTTTCCGATGCACATCGGGAGGCATTCTGTAATCTGTGGACTATCAGAGTGTTGATGAAACACAGAAATTGCATCGGGATTGAATACTACGTTCACCATGCGCACTTTCCTCCATGGGAGTAATGTCTCAAACAGTCTACGCATTGATCGTTCCCTGGAAGACCATTAGTAGTTTCCGATGCACATCTGGAGGCATTCTGTAATCTGTGGAGTATCAGAGTGTTGATGAAACACAGAAATTACATCGGGATTGAATACAACAGTCACCATGCGCACTTTTCTCCATGGGAGTAATTCTCAAACAGTCTACGGTTTGATCGTTCCCTGGAAGACCAGTAGTAGTTTCCGATGCACATCTGGTGGCATTCTGTAATCTGTGGACTATCAGAGTGTTGATGAAACACAGAAACTGCATCGGGATTGAATACAACAATCACCATGCGCACTTTCCTCCATGGGAGGTATGTCTCAAACAGTCTACGCTTTGATCGTTCCCTGGAAGACCAGTAGTAGTTTCCGATGCACATCTGGTGGTATTCTCTAATCTGTGGACTATCAGAGTGTTGATGAAACACAGATATTGGATTGGGATTGAATACAACAGTCACCATCCACACTTTCCTACATGGGAGTAATGTCTGAAACAGTCTACGCTTGGATCGATCCCAGGAAGACCAGTAGCAGTTTTCGATGCACATCTAGTGGCATTCTGTTATCTGTGGAGTATCAGAGTGTTGATGAAACACAGATATTGCATCGGGATTGAATACAACAGTCACCATGCGCACTTTCCTCCATGGGAGTAATTCTCAAACAGTCTACGCTTTGATCGTTCACTGGAAGACCAGTAGTAGTTTCCGATGGTAATCTGGTGGCATTCTGTAAACTGTGGACTATCAGAGTGTTGATGAAACACAGAAATTGCATCGGGAATGAATACAACAGTCAACATGCACACTTTCCTCCACGGGAGGTATGTCTCTAACAGTCTACGCTTTGATCGTTCCCTGGAAGACCAGTAGTAGTTTCCGATGCACATCTGGTGGAATTCTGTAATCTGTGGACTATCAGAGTGTTGATGAAACACAGATATTGCATCGGGATTGAATACTACATTCACCATGCGCACTTTCCTCCATGGGAGTAATGTCTCAAACAGTCTACGCTTTGATCGTTCCCTGGAAGACCATTAGTAGTTTCCGATGCGCATCTGGAGGCATTCTGCAATCTGTGGAGTATCAGAGTGTTGATGAAACACAGATATTGCATCGGGATTGAATACAACAGTCACCATGCGCACTTTCCTCCATGGGAGTAATTCTCAAACAGTCTACGCTTTGATCGTTCCCTGGAAGACCGGTAGTAGTTTCCGATGCACATCTGGTGGCATTCTGTAATCTGTGGACTATCAGAGTGTTGATGAAACACAGAAATTGCATCGGGATTCAATACAACAGTCACCATCCGCACTTTCCTCCATGGGAGTAATGTCTGAAACAGTATACTCTTGAATTGTTCCCAGGAAGACCAGTAGTAGTTTCCGATGCACATCTGGAGGCATTCTCTAATCTGTGGAGTATCAGAGTGATGATGAAACACAGAAATTGCATCGAGATTGAATACAACAGTCACTATGCGCACTTTCCTCCATGGGAGTAATTCTCAAACAGTCTACGTTTTGATCGTTCCCTCGAAGACCAGTAGTAGTTTCCGATGCACATCTGGTGGCATTCTGTAATCTGTGGACTATCAGAGTGTTGATGAAACACAGAAATTGCATCGGGATTCAATACAACAGTCACCATCCGCACTTTCCTCCATGGGAGTAATGTCTGAAACAGTATACTCTTGAATTGTTCCCAGGAAGACCAGTAGCAGTTTCCGATGCACATCTCGTGGCATTCTGTAATCTGTAGACTATGAGAGTAATGATGAAACACAGAATTTGCATTGGGATTGAATACAACAGTCACCATGCGCACATTCCTCCATGGGATTAACGTATCTAACAGTCTACGCTTTGATCGTTCCCTGGAAGACCAGCAGTATTTTCCGATGCACATCTGGAGGCTTTCTGTAATCTGTGGACTATCAGAGTGTTGATGAAACACAGAAATTGCATTGGGATTGAACACAACAGTCACCATCCGCACTTTCCTCCATGGGAGTAATGTCTGAAACAGTCTACGCTTTGATCGTTCCCTGGAAGACCAGTAGCAGTTTCCGATGCACATCTCGTGGCATTCTGTAATCTGTGGACTATCAGAGTGTTGATGAAACACAGAAAATGCATCGGGATTGAATACAACAGTCACCATGCGCACTTTCCTCCATGGGAGTAATTCTCAAACAGTCTACGCTTTGATCGTTCCCTGGAAGACCAGTAGTAGTTTCCGATGCTAATCTGGTGGCATTCTGTAATCTGTGGACTATCAGAGTGTTGATGAAACACAGAAATTGCATCGGGAATGAATACAACAGTCAACATGCACACTTTCCTCCACGGGAGGTATGTCTCAACACAGTCTACGCTTTGGTCGTTCCCTGGAAGACCAGTAGTAGTTTCCGATGCACATCTGGTGGCATTCTGTAATCTGTGGACTATCAGAGTGTTGATGAAACACAGAAATTGCATCGGGATTGAATACTACATTCACCATGCGCACTTTCCTCCATGGGAGTAATGTCTGGAACAGTCTACGGTTGGATTGTTCCCAGGAAGACCAGTAGCAGTTTACAATGCACATCTCGTGGCATTCTGTAATCTGTGGAGTATCAGAGTGTTGATGAAACACAGAAATTGCATCGGGATTGAATACTACAGTCACCATGCGCACATTCCTCCATGGGAGTAATTCTCAAACAGTCTACGATTTTATCGTTCCCTGGAAGACCAGTAGTAGTTTCCGATGCACATCTGGTGGCATTCTGTAATCTGTGGACCATCAGAGTGTTGATGAAACACAGAAATTGCATCGGGATTGAATACAACAATCACCATGCGCACTTTCCTCCACGGGAGGTATGTCTCAAACAGTCTACGCTTTGATCGTTCCCTGGAAGACCAGTAGTAGTTTCCGATGCACATCTGGTGGCATTCTGTAATCTGTGGACTATCAGAGTGTTGATGAAACACAGAAATTGCATCGGGATTCAATACAACAGTCACCATCCGCACTTTCCTCCATGGGAGTAATGTCTGAAACAGTATACTCTTGAATTGTTCCCAGGAAGACCAGTAGCAGTTTCCGATGCACATCTCGTGGCATTCTGTAATCTGAAGACTATGAGAGTAATGATGAAACACAGAATTTGCATTGGGATTGAATACAACAGTCACCATGCGCACATTCCTCCATGGGATTAATGTATCTAACAGTTTTCGCTTTGATCGTTCCCTGGAAGACCAGCAGTATTTTCCGATGCACATCTGGAGGCTTTCTGTAATCTGTGGACTATCAGAGTGTTGATGAAACACAGAAATTGCATCGAAATTGAATACAACAGTCACCATGTGCACTTTCTCCGTGGGAGTAATGTCTGAAACAGTCTACGCTTTGATCGTTCCCTGGAGGACCAGTAGTAGTTTCCGATGCACATCTGGTAGCATTCTGTAATCTGTGGACTATCAGAGTGTTGATGAAACACAGAAATTTCATCCAAATTGAATACAACAGTCACCATGCGCACTTTCCTCCATGGGAGTAATTCTCAAACAGTCTACGCTTTGCTCGTTCCCTGGAAGACCAGTAGTAGTTTCCGATGCACATCTGGTGGCATTCTGTAATCTGTGGACTATCAGAGTGTTGATGAAACACAGAAAATGCATCGGGATTGAATACAACAGTCACCATCCACACTTTCCTCCATGGGAGTAATGTCTGAAACAGTCTACGCTTGGATCGATCCCAGGAAGACCAGTAGCTGTTTCCGATGCACATCTCGTGGCATTCTGTAATCTGTGGACTATCAGAGTGTTGATGAAACACAGAAAATGCATCGGGATTGAATACAACAGTCACCATAAGCACTTTCCTCCATGGGAGTAATGTCTGGAACAGTCTACGCTTTGATCGTTCCCTGGAAGACCAGTAGTAGTTTCCGATGCACATCTGGAGGCTTTCCGTCATCTATGGACTATCAGAGTGTTGATGAATCACAGAAATTGCATCGGGACTGAATACAACAGTCACCATGCGCACCTTCCTCCATGGGAGTAGTGTCTCTAACAGTCTACGCTTTGATCGTTCCCTGGAAGACCAGTAGTAGTTTCCGATGCACATCTGGTGGCATTCTGTAATCTGAGGACTACCAGAGTGTTGATGAAACACAGAAATTTCATCGGGATTGAATACAACAGTCACCATCCGCACTTTCCTCCATGGGAGTAATGTCTGAAACAGTCTACGCTTGGATCGTTCCCAGGGAGACCAGTAGTAGTTTCCGATGCACATCTCGTGGCATTGTGTAATCTGCGGACTATCAGAGTGTTGATGAAACACAGAAAATGCATCGGGATTGAATACAACAGTCACCATCCGCACTTCCCCCATGGGAGTAATGTCTGAAACAGTCTACGCTTGGATCGTTCCCAGGAAGACCAGTAGTAGTTTTCGATGCACATCTCGTGGCATTCTGTAATCTGTGGACTATCAGAGTGTTGATGAAACAGAGATATTTCATCCGGATTGAATACAACAGTCACCATGCGCACATTCCTCCACGGGAGGTATGTCTCAAAGAGTCTACGCTTTGATCGTTCCCTGGAAGACCAGTAGTAGTTTCCGATGCACATCTGGAGGTATTCTGTAATCTGTAGACTATGAGAGTGTTGATGAAAAACAGAATTAGCATCGGGATTTAATACAACAGTCACCATGCGCACTTTCCTCCATGGGAGTAACTCTCAAACAGTCTACGCTTTGATCGTTCCCTGGAAGACCAGTAGTAGTTTCCGATGCACATCTGGAGGTATTCTGTAATCTGTAGACTATGAGAGTGTTGATGAAACACAGAAATTGCATCGGGATTGAATACAACAGTCACCATGCGCACTTTCCACCATGGGAGTAATGTCCCAAACAGTCTACCCTTTGATCGTTCCCTTGAAGACCAGTAGTTGTTTCCGATGCACATCGGGAGGCATTCTGTAATCTGTGGACTATCAGAGTGTTGATGAAACACAGAAATTCCATCGGGATTGAATACTACGTTCACCATGCGCACTTTCCTCCATGGGAGTAATGTCTCAAACAGTCTACGCTTTGATCGTTCCCTGGAAGACCATTAGTAGTTTCCGATGCACATCTGGAGGCATTCTGTAATCTGTGGAGTATCAGAGTGTTGATGAAACACAGAAATTACATCGGGATTGAATACAACAGTCACCATGCGCACTTTTCTCCATGGGAGTAATTCTCAAACAGTCTACGGTTTGATCGTTCCCTGGAAGACCAGTAGTAGTTTCCGATGCACATCTGGTGGCATTCTGTAATCTGTGGACTATCAGAGTGTTGATGAAACACAGAAACTGCATCGGGATTGAATACAACAATCACCATGCGCACTTTCCTCCATGGGAGGTATGTCTCAAACAGTCTACGCTTTGATCGTTCCCTGGAAGACCAGTAGTAGTTTCCGATGCACATCTGGTGGTATTCTCTAATCTGTGGACTATCAGAGTGTTGATGAAACACAGATATTGGATTGGGATTGAATACAACAGTCACCATCCACACTTTCCTCCATGGGAGTAATGTCTGAAACAGTCTACGCTTGGATCGATCCCAGGAAGACCAGTAGCAGTTTTCGATGCACATCTAGTGGCATTCTGTTATCTGTGGAGTATCAGAGTGTTGATGAAACACAGATATTGCATCGGGATTGAATACAACAGTCACCATGCGCACTTTCCTCCATGGGAGTAATTCTCAAACAGTCTACGCTTTGATCGTTCACTGGAAGACCAGTAGTAGTTTCCGATGGTAATCTGGTGGCATTCTGTAAACTGTGGACTATCAGAGTGTTGATGAAACACAGAAATTGCATCGGGAATGAATACAACAGTCAACATGCACACTTTCCTCCACGGGAGGTATGTCTCTAACAGTCTACGCTTTGATCGTTCCCTGGAAGACCAGTAGTAGTTTCCGATGCACATCTGGTGGAATTCTGTAATCTGTGGACTATCAGAGTGTTGATGAAACACAGATATTGCATCGGGATTGAATACTACATTCACCATGCGCACTTTCCTCCATGGGAGTAATGTCTCAAACAGTCTACGCTTTGATCGTTCCCTGGAAGACCATTAGTAGTTTCCGATGCGCATCTGGAGGCATTCTGCAATCTGTGGAGTATCAGAGTGTTGATGAAACACAGATATTGCATCGGGATTGAATACAACAGTCACCATGCGCACTTTCCTCCATGGGAGTAATTCTCAAACAGTCTACGCTTTGATCGTTCCCTGGAAGACCGGTAGTAGTTTCCGATGCACATCTGGTGGCATTCTGTAATCTGTGGACTATCAGAGTGTTGATGAAACACAGAAATTGCATCGGGATTCAATACAACAGTCACCATCCGCACTTTCCTCCATGGGAGTAATGTCTGAAACAGTATACTCTTGAATTGTTCCCAGGAAGACCAGTAGTAGTTTCCGATGCACATCTGGAGGCATTCTCTAACCTGTGGAGTATCAGAGTGATGATGAAACACAGAAATTGCATCGAGATTGAATACAACAGTCACTATGCGCACTTTCCTCCATGGGAGTAATTCTCAAACAGTCTACGCTTTGATCGTTCCCTGGAAGACCAGTAGTAGTTTCCGATGCACATCTGGTGGCATTCTGTAATCTGTGGACTATCAGAGTGTTGATGAAACACAGAAATTGCATCGGGATTCAATACAACAGTCACCATCCGCACTTTCCTCCATGGGAGTAATGTCTGAAACAGTATACTATTGAATTGTTCCCAGGAAGACCAGTAGCAGTTTCCGATGCACATCTCGTGGCATTCTGTAATCTGTAGACTATGAGAGTAATGATGAAACACAGAATTTGCATTGGGATTGAATACAACAGTCACCATGCGCACATTCCTCCATGGGATTAATGTATCTAACAGTCTACGCTTTGATTGTTCCCTGGAAGACCAGCAGTATTTTCCGATGCACATCTGGAGGCTTTCTGTAATCTGTGGACTATCAGAGTGTTGATGAAACACAGAAATTGCATCGGGATTGAACACAACAGTCACCATCCGCACTTTCCTCCATGGGAGTAATGTCTGAAACAGTCTACGCTTTGATCGTTCCCTGGAAGACCAGTAGCAGTTTCCGATGCACATCTCGTGGCATTCTGTAATCTGTGGACTATCAGAGTGTTGATGAAACACAGAAAATGCATCGGGATTGAATACAACAGTCACCATGCGCACTTTCCTCCATGGGAGTAATTCTCAAACAGTCTACGCTTTGATCGTTCCCTGGAAGACCAGTAGTAGTTTCCGATGCTAATCTGGTGGCATTCTGTAATCTGTGGACTATCAGAGTGTTGATGAAACACAGAAATTGCATCGGGAATGAATACAACAGTCAACATGCACACTTTCCTCCACGGGAGGTATGTCTCTACACAGTCTACGCTTTGGTCGTTCCCTGGAAGGCCAGTAGTAGTTTCCGATGCACATCTGGTGGCATTCTGTAATCTGTGGACTATCAGATTGTTGATGAAACACAGAAAATGCATCGGGATTGAATACAACAGTCACCATGCGCACATTCCTCCACGGGAGGTATGTCTCAAAGAGTCTACGCTTTGATCGTTCCCTGGAAGACCAGTAGTAGTTTCCGATGCACATCTGGAGGTATTCTGTAATCTGTAGACTATGAGAGTGTTGATGAAACACAGAATTAGCATCGGGATTTAATACAACAGTCACCATGCGCACTTTCCTCCATGGGAGTAACTCTCAAACAGTCTACGCTTTGATCGTTCCCTGGAAGACCAGTAGTAGTTTCCGATGCACATCTGGAGGTATTCTGTAATCTGTAGACTATGAGAGTGTTGATGAAACACAGAAATTGCATCGGGATTGAATACAACAGTCACCATGCGCACTTTCCACCATGGGAGTAATGTCCCAAACAGTCTACCCTTTGATCGTTCCCTTGAAGACCAGTAGTTGTTTCCGATGCACATCGGGAGGCATTCTGTAATCTGTGGACTATCAGAGTGTTGATGAAACACAGAAATTCCATCGGGATTGAATACTACGTTCACCATGCGCACTTTCCTCCATGGGAGTAATGTCTCAAACAGTCTACGCTTTGATCGTTCCCTGGAAGACCATTAGTAGTTTCCGATGCACATCTGGAGGCATTCTGTAATCTGTGGAGTATCAGAGTGTTGATGAAACACAGAAATTACATCGGGATTGAATACAACAGTCACCATGCGCACTTTTCTCCATGGGAGTAATTCTCAAACAGTCTACGGTTTGATCGTTCCCTGGAAGACCAGTAGTAGTTTCCGATGCACATCTGGTGGCATTCTGTAATCTGTGGACTATCAGAGTGTTGATGAAACACAGAAACTGCATCGGGATTGAATACAACAATCACCATGCGCACTTTCCTCCATGGGAGGTATGTCTCAAACAGTCTACGCTTTGATCGTTCCCTGGAAGACCAGTAGTAGTTTCCGATGCACATCTGGTGGTATTCTCTAATCTGTGGACTATCAGAGTGTTGATGAAACACAGATATTGGATTGGGATTGAATACAACAGTCACCATCCACACTTTCCTCCATGGGAGTAATGTCTGAAACAGTCTACGCTTGGATCGATCCCAGGAAGACCAGTAGCAGTTTTCGATGCACATCTAGTGGCATTCTGTTATCTGTGGAGTATCAGAGTGTTGATGAAACACAGATATTGCATCGGGATTGAATACAACAGTCACCATGCGCACTTTCCTCCATGGGAGTAATTCTCAAACAGTCTACGCTTTGATCGTTCACTGGAAGACCAGTAGTAGTTTCCGATGGTAATCTGGTGGCATTCTGTAAACTGTGGACTATCAGAGTGTTGATGAAACACAGAAATTGCATCGGGAATGAATACAACAGTCAACATGCACACTTTCCTCCACGGGAGGTATGTCTCTAACAGTCTACGCTTTGATCGTTCCCTGGAAGACCAGTAGTAGTTTCCGATGCACATCTGGTGGAATTCTGTAATCTGTGGACTATCAGAGTGTTGATGAAACACAGATATTGCATCGGGATTGAATACTACATTCACCATGCGCACTTTCCTCCATGGGAGTAATGTCTCAAACAGTCTACGCTTTGATCGTTCCCTGGAAGACCATTAGTAGTTTCCGATGCGCATCTGGAGGCATTCTGCAATCTGTGGAGTATCAGAGTGTTGATGAAACACAGATATTGCATCGGGATTGAATACAACAGTCACCATGCGCACTTTCCTCCATGGGAGTAATTCTCAAACAGTCTACGCTTTGATCGTTCCCTGGAAGACCGGTAGTAGTTTCCGATGCACATCTGGTGGCATTCTGTAATCTGTGGACTATCAGAGTGTTGATGAAACACAGAAATTGCATCGGGATTCAATACAACAGTCACCATCCGCACTTTCCTCCATGGGAGTAATGTCTGAAACAGTATACTCTTGAATTGTTCCCAGGAAGACCAGTAGTAGTTTCCGATGCACATCTGGAGGCATTCTCTAACCTGTGGAGTATCAGAGTGATGATGAAACACAGAAATTGCATCGAGATTGAATACAACAGTCACTATGCGCACTTTCCTCCATGGGAGTAATTCTCAAACAGTCTACGCTTTGATCGTTCCCTGGAAGACCAGTAGTAGTTTCCGATGCACATCTGGTGGCATTCTGTAATCTGTGGACTATCAGAGTGTTGATGAAACACAGAAATTGCATCGGGATTCAATACAACAGTCACCATCCGCACTTTCCTCCATGGGACTAATGTCTGAAACAGTATACTATTGAATTGTTCCCAGGAAGACCAGTAGCAGTTTCCGATGCACATCTCGTGGCATTCTGTAATCTGTAGACTATGAGAGTAATGATGAAACACAGAATTTGCATTGGGATTGAATACAACAGTCACCATGCGCACATTCCTCCATGGGATTAATGTATCTAACAGTCTACGCTTTGATTGTTCCCTGGAAGACCAGCAGTATTTTCCGATGCACATCTGGAGGCTTTCTGTAATCTGTGGACTATCAGAGTGTTGATGAAACACAGAAATTGCATCGGGATTGAACACAACAGTCACCATCCGCACTTTCCTCCATGGGAGTAATGTCTGAAACAGTCTACGCTTTGATCGTTCCCTGGAAGACCAGTAGCAGTTTCCGATGCACATCTCGTGGCATTCTGTAATCTGTGGACTATCAGAGTGTTGATGAAACACAGAAAATGCATCGGGATTGAATACAACAGTCACCATGCGCACTTTCCTCCATGGGAGTAATTCTCAAACAGTCTACGCTTTGATCGTTCCCTGGAAGACCAGTAGTAGTTTCCGATGCTAATCTGGTGGCATTCTGTAATCTGTGGACTATCAGAGTGTTGATGAAACACAGAAATTGCATCGGGAATGAATACAACAGTCAACATGCACACTTTCCTCCACGGGAGGTATGTCTCTACACAGTCTACGCTTTGGTCGTTCCCTGGAAGGCCAGTAGTAGTTTCCGATGCACATCTGGTGGCATTCTGTAATCTGTGGACTATCAGATTGTTGATGAAACACAGAAATTGCATCGGGATTGAATACTACATTCACCATGCGCACTTTCCTCCATGGGAGTAATGTCTGGAACAGTCTACGGTTGGATTGTTCCCAGGAAGACCAGTAGCAGTTTACAATGCACATCTCGTGGCATTCTGTAATCTGTGGAGTATCAGAGTGTTGATGAAACACAGAAATTGCATCGGGATTGAATACTACAGTCACCATGCGCACATTCCTCCATGGGAGAAATTCTCAAACAGTCTACGATTTTATCGTTCCCTGGAAGACCAGTAGTAGTTTCCGATGCACATCTGGTGGCATTCTGTAATCTGTGGACCATCAGAGTGTTGATGAAACACAGAAATTGCATCGGGATTGAATACAACAATCACCATGCGCACTTTCCTCCACGGGAGGTAAGTCTCAAACAGTCTACGCTTTGATCGTTCCCTGGAAGACCAGTAGTAGTTTCCGATGCACATCTGGTGGCATTCTGTAATCTGTGGACTATCAGAGTGTTGATGAAACACAGAAATTGCATCGGGATTCAATACAACAGTCACCATCCGCACTTTCCTCCATGGGAGTAATGTCTGAAACAGTATACTCTTGAATTGTTCCCAGGAAGACCAGTAGCAGTTTCCGATGCACATCTCGTGGCATTCTGTAATCTGTAGACTATGAGAGTAATGATGAAACACAGAATTTGCATTGGGATTGAATACAACAGTCACCATGCGCACATTCCTCCATGGGATTAATGTATCTAACAGTTTTCGCTTTGATCGTTCCCTGGAAGACCAGCAGTATTTTCCGATGCACATCTGGAGGCTTTCTGTAATCTGTGGACTATCAGAGTGTTGATGAAACACAGAAATTGCATCGGGATTGAATACAACAGTCACCATCCGCACTTTCCTCCATGGGAGTAATGTCTGAAACAGTCTACGCTTTGATCGTTCCCTGGAAGACCAGTAGCAGTTTCCGATGCACATCTCGTGGCATTCTGTAATCTGTGGACTATCAGAGTGTTGATGAAACACAGAAAATGCATCGGGATTGAATACAACAGTCACCATGCGCACTTTCCTCCATGGGAGTAATTCTCAAACAGTCTACGCTTTGATCGTTCCCTGGAAGACCAGTAGTAGTTTCCGATGCTAATCTGGTGGCATTCTGTAATCTGTGGACTATCAGAGTGTTGATGAAACACAGAAATTGCATCGGGAATGAATACAACAGTCAACATGCACACTTTCCTCCACGGGAGGTATGTCTCTACACAGTCTACGCTTTGGTCGTTCCCTGGAAGACCAGTAGTGGTTTCCGATGCACATCTGGTGGCATTCTGTAATCTGTGGACTATCAGAGTGTTGATGAAACACAGAAATTGCATCGGGATTGAATACTACATTCACCATGCGCACTTTCCTCCATGGGAGTAATGTCTCAAACAGTCTACGCTTTGATCGTTCCCTGGAAGACCATTAGTAGTTTCCGATGCGCATCTGCAGGCATTCTGTAATCTGTGGAGTATCAGAGTGTTGATGAAACACAGAAATTGCATCCGGATTGAATACAACAGTCACCATGCGCACTTTCCTCCATGGGAGTAATTCTCTAACAGTCTACGCTTTGATCGTTCCCTGGAAGACCGATAGTAGTTTCCGATGCACATCTGGTGGCATTCTGTAATCTGTGGACTATCAGTGTGTTGATGAAACACAGAAACTGCATCGGGATTGAATACAACAATCACCATGCGCACTTTCCTCCATGGGAGTAATGTCTGAAACAGTCTACGCTTTGATCATTCCCTGGAAGACCAGTAGTAGTTTCCGATGCACATCTGGTGGTATTCTCTAATCTGTGGACTATCAGAGTGTTGATGAAACACAGATATTGCATTGGGATTGAACACAACAGGCACCTTCCGCACTATCCTCCATGGGAGTAATGTCTGAAACAGTCTACGGTTGGATTGTTCCCAGGAAGACCAGTAGCAGTTTACAATGCACATCTCGTGGCATTCTGTAATCTGTGGAGTATCAGAGTCTTGATGAAACACAGAAATTGCATCGGGATTGAATACAACAGTCACCATGCGCACATTCCTCCATGGGACTAATTCTCAAACAGTCTACGCTTTGATCGTTCCCTGGAAGACCAGTAGTAGTTTCCGATGCACATCTGGTGGCATTCTGTAATCTGTGGACCATCAGAGTGTTGATGAAACACAGAAATTGCATCGGGATTGAATACAACAGTCGCCATGCGCACTTTCCTCCATGGGAGTAACTCTCAAACAGTCTACGCTTTGATCGTTCCCTGGAAGACCAGTAGTAGTTTCCGATGCACATCTGGAGGTACTCTGTAATCTGTAGACTATGAGAGTGTTGATGACACACAGAATTTGCATTGGGATTGAATAAAACAGTCACCATGCGCACTTTCCTCCATGGAAATAATGTATCTAACAGTTTTCGCTTTGATCGTTCCCTGGAAGACCAGTAGTATTTTCCGATGCACATCTGGAGGCTTTCTGTAATCTGTGGACTATCAGAGTGTTGATGAAACACAGAAATTGCATCGGGCTTGAACACAACAGTCACCATCCGCACTTTCCTCCATGGGAGTAATGTCTGAAACAGTCTACGCTTTGATCGTTCCCTGGAAGACCAGTAGCAGTTTCCGATGCACATCTCGTGGCATTCTGTAATCTGTGGACTATCAGAGTGTTGATGAATCACAGAAATTGCATCGGGATTGAATACAACAGTCACCATGCGCACCTTCCTCCATGGGAGTAATGTCTCTAACAGTCTACGCTTTGATCGTTCCCTGGAAGACCAGTAGTAGTTTCCGATGCACATCTGGTGGCATTCAGTAATCTCAGGACTACCAGAGTGTTGATGAAACACAGAAATTTCATCGGGATTGAATACAACAGTCACCATCCGCACTTTCCTCCATGGGAGTAATGTCTGAAACAGTCTACGCTTGGATCGTTCCCAGGGAGACCAGTAGTAGTTTCCGATGCACATCTCGTGGCATTGTGTAATCTGCGGACTATCAGTGTGTTGATGAAACACAGAAAATGCATCCGGATTGAATACAACATTCACCATGCGCACTTTCCTCCATGGGATTAATGTCTCAAGGAGTTTACGCTTTGATCGTACTCTGGAGATCCAGTAGTAGTTTCCGAAGCACATCTGGAGGCATTCTGTAATCTGTGGACTATCAGAGTGTTGATGAAACACAGATATTGCATCGAAATTGAATACAACAGTCACCATGTGCACTTTCTTCCAGGGGAGAAATTCTCAAACAGTCTACGCTTTGCTCGTTCCCTGGAAGACCAGCAGTATTTTCCGATGCACATGTGGAGGCTTTCTGTAATCTGTGGACTATCAGAGTGTTGATGAAACACAGAAATTGCATCGGGATTGAACACAACAGTCACCATCCGCACTTTCCTCCATGGGAGTAATGTCTGAAACAGTCTACGCTTTGATCGTTCCCTGGAAGACCAGTAGCAGTTTCCGATGCACATCTCGTGGCATTCTGTAATCTGTGGACTATCAGAGTGTTGATGAAACACAGAAAATGCATCGGGATTGAATACAACAGTCACCATGCGCACTTTCCTCCATGGGAGTAATTCTCAAACAGTCTACGCTTTGATCGTTCCCTGGAAGACCAGTAGTAGTTTCCGATGCTAATCTGGTGGCATTCTGTATTCTGTGGACTATCAGAGTGTTGATGAAACACAGAAATTGCATCGGGAATGAATACAACAGTCAACATGCACACTTTCCTCCACGGGAGGTATGTCTCTACACAGTCTACGCTTTGGTCGTTCCCTGGAAGACCAGTAGTGGTTTCCGATGCACATCTGGTGGCATTCTGTAATCTGTGGACTATCAGAGTGTTGATGAAACACAGAAATTGCATCGGGATTGAATACTACATTCACCATGCGCACTTTCCTCCATGGGAGTAATGTCTCAAACAGTCTACGCTTTGATCGTTCCCTGGAAGACCATTAGTAGTTTCCGATGCGCATCTGCAGGCATTCTGTAATCTGTGGAGTATCAGAGTGTTGATGAAACACAGAAATTGCATCCGGATTGAATACAACAGTCACCATGCGCACTTTCCTCCATGGGAGTAATTCTCAAACAGTCTACGCTTTGATCGTTCCCTGGAAGACCGATAGTAGTTTCCGATGCACATCTGGTGGCATTCTGTAATCTGTGGACTATCAGTGTGTTGATGAAACACAGAAACTGCATCGGGATTGAATACAACAATCACCATGCGCACTTTCCTCCAAGGGAGTAATGTCTGAAACAGTCTACGCTTTGATCATTCCCTGGAAGACCAGTAGTAGTTTCCGATGCACATCTGGTGGTATTCTCTAATCTGTGGACTATCAGAGTGTTGATGAAACACAGATATTGCATTGGGATTGAACACAACAGGCACCTTCCGCACTATCCTCCATGGGAGTAATGTCTGAAACAGTCTACGGTTGGATTGTTCCCAGGAAGACCAGTAGTAGTTTCCGATGCACATCTGGTGGCATTCTGTAATCTGTGGACCATCAGAGTGTTGATGAAACACAGAAATTGCATCGGGATTGAATACAACAGTCGCCATGCGCACTTTCCTCCATGGGAGTAACTCTCAAACAGTCTACGCTTTGATCGTTCCCTGGAAGACCAGTAGTAGTTTCCGATGCACATCTGGAGGTACTCTGTAATCTGTAGACTATGAGAGTGTTGATGACACACAGAATTTGCATTGGGATTGAATAAAACAGTCACCATGCGCACTTTCCTCCATGGAAATAATGTATCTAACAGTTTTCGCTTTGATCGTTCCCTGGAAGACCAGTAGTATTTTCCGATGCACATCTGGAGGCTTTCTGTAATCTGTGGACTATCAGAGTGTTGATGAAACACAGAAATTGCATCGGGCTTGAACACAACAGTCACCATCCGCACTTTCCTCCATGGGAGTAATGTCTGAAACAGTCTACGCTTTGATCGTTCCCTGGAAGACCAGTAGCAGTTTCCGATGCACATCTCGTGGCATTCTGTAATCTGTGGACTATCAGAGTGTTGATGAATCACAGAAATTGCATCGGGATTGAATACAACAGTCACCATGCGCACCTTCCTCCATGGGAGTAATGTCTCTAACAGTCTACGCTTTGATCGTTCCCTGGAAGACCAGTAGTAGTTTCCGATGCACATCTGGTGGCATTCAGTAATCTGAGGACTACCAGAGTGTTGATGAAACACAGAAATTTCATCGGGATTGAATACAACAGTCACCATCCGCACTTTCCTCCATGGGAGTAATGTCTGAAACAGTCTACGCTTGGATCGTTCCCAGGGAGACCAGTAGTAGTTTCCGATGCACATCTCGTGGCATTGTGTAATCTGCGGACTATCAGTGTGTTGATGAAACACAGAAAATGCATCCGGATTGAATACAACATTCACCATGTGCACTTTCCTCCATGGGATTAATGTCTCAAGGAGTTTACGCTTTGATCGTACTCTGGAGATCCAGTAGTAGTTTCCGAAGCACATCTGGAGGCATTCTGTAATCTGTGGACTATCAGAGTGTTGATGAAACACAGATATTGCATCGAAATTGAATACAACAGTCACCATGTGCACTTTCTTCCATGGGAGAAATTCTCAAACAGTCTACGCTTTGCTCGTTCCCTGGAAGACCAGTAGTAGTTTCCGATGCACATCTGGTGGCATTCTGTAATCTGTGGACTATCAGAGTGTTGATGAAACACAGAAACTGCATCGGTATTGAATACAACAATCACCATGCGGACTTTCCTCCACGGGATGTATGTCTCAAACAGTCTACGCTTTGATCGTTCCCTGGAAGACCAGTAGTAGTTTCCGATGCACATCTGGTGGCATTCTGTAATCTGTGGACTATCAGAGTGTTGATGAAACACAGAAATTGCATCGGGATTGAATACAACAGTCACCATCCACACTTTCCTCCATGGGAGTAATGTCTGAAACAGTCTACGCTTGGATCGATCCCAGGAAGACCAGTAGCTGTTTCCCATGCACATCTCGTGGCATTCTGTAATCTGTGGACTATCAGAGTGTTGATGAAACACAGAAAATGCATCGGGATTGAATACAACAGTCACCATCCGCACTTTCCTCCATGGGAGTAATGTCTCTAACAGTCTACGCTTTGATCGTTCCCTGGAAGACCAGTAGTAGTTTCCGATGCACATCTGGAGGCTTTCCGTCATCTATGGACTATCAGAGTGTTGATGAATCACAGAAATTGCATCGGGATTGAATACAACAGTCACCATGCGCACCTTCCTCCATGGGAGTAGTGTCTCTAACAGTCTACGCTTTGATCGTTCCCTGGAAGACCAGTAGTAGTTTCCGATGCACATCTGGTGGCATTCTGTAATCTGAGGACTACCAGAGTGTTGATGAAACACAGAAATTTCATCGGGATTGAATACAACAGTCACCATCCGCACTTTCCTCCATGGGAGTAATGTCTGAAACAGTCTACGCTTGGATCGTTCCCAGGGAGACCAGTAGTAGTTTCCGATGCACATCTCGTGGCATTGTGTAATCTGCGGACTATCAGAGTGTTGATGAAACACAGAAAATGCATCCGGATTGAATACAACATTCACCATGCGCACTTTCCTCCATGGGATTAATGTCTCAAGGAGTTTACGCTTTGATCGTACTCTGGAGGTCCAGTAGTAGTTTCCGATGCACATCTGGAGGCATTCTGTAATCTGTGGACTATCAGAGTGTTGATGAAACACCGATATTGCATCGAAATTGAATACAACAGTCACCATGTGCACTTTCTCCGTGGGAGTAATGTCTGAAACAGTCTACGCTTTGATCGTTCGCTGGAGGACCAGTAGTAGTTTCCGATGCACATCTGGTAGCATTCTGTAATCTGTGGACTATCAGAGTGTTGATGAAACACAGAAATTTCATCCAAATTGAATACAACAGTCACCATGCGCACTTTCCTCCATGGGAGTAATTCTCAAACAGTCTACGCTTTGCTCGTTCCCTGGAAGACCAGTAGTAGTTTCCGATGCACATCTGGAGGCATTCTGTAATCTGTGGACTATCACAGTGTTGATGAAACACAGAAACTGCATCGGGATTTAATACAACAATCACCATGCGGACTTTCCTCCACGGGAGGTATGTCTCAAACAGTCTACGCTTTGATCGTTCCCTGGAAGACCAGTAGTAGTTTCCGATACACATCTGGTGGCATTCTGTAATCTGTGGACTATCAGAGTGTTGATGACACACAGAAATTGCACCGGGATTGAATACAACAGTCACCATCCGCACTTCCCCCATGGGAGTAATGTCTGAAACAGTCTACGCTTGGATCGTTCCCAGGAAGACCAGTAGTAGTTTTCGATGCACATCTGGAGGCATTCTGTAATCTGTGGACTATCAGAGTGTTGATGAAACACAGATATTTCATCCGGATTGAATACAACAGTCACCATGCGCACATTCCTCCACGGGAGGTATGTCTCAAAGAGTCTACGCTTTGATCGTTCCCTGGAAGACCAGTAGTAGTTTCCGATGCACATCTGGAGGTATTCTGTAATCTGTAGACTATGAGAGTGTTGATGAAACACAGAATTAGCATCGGGGTTGAATACAACAGTCACCATGCGCACTTTCCTCCATGGGAGTAACTCGCAAACAGTCTACGCTTTGATCGTTCCCTGGAAGACCAGTAGTAGTTTCCGATGCACATCTGGAGGTATTCTGTAATCTGTAGACCATGAGAGTGTTGATGAAACACAGAAATTGCATCGGGATTGAATACAACAGTCACCATGCGCACTTTCCACCATGGGAGTAATGTCCCAAACAGTCTACCCTTTGATCGTTCCCTTGAAGACCAGTAGTTGTTTCCGATGCACATCGGGAGGCATTCTGTAATCTGTGGACTATCAGAGTGTTGATGAAACACAGAAATTGCATCGGGATTGAATACTACGTTCACCATGCGCACTTTCCTCCATGGGAGTAATGTCTCAAACAGTCTACGCTTTGATCGTTCCCTGGAAGACCATTAGTAGTTTCCGATGCACATCTGGAGGCATTCTGTAATCTGTGGAGTATCAGAGTGTTGATGAAACACAGAAATTACATCGGGATTGAATACAACAGTCACCATGCGCACTTTTCTCCATGGGAGTAATTCTCAAACAGTCTACGGTTTGATCGTTCCCTGGAAGACCAGTAGTAGTTTCCGATGCACATCTGGTGGCATTCTGTAATCTGTGGACTATCAGAGTGTTGATGAAACACAGAAACTGCATCGGGATTGAATACAACAATCACCATGCGCACTTTCCTCCATGGGAGGTATGTCTCAAACAGTCTACGCTTTGATCGTTCCCTGGAAGACCAGTAGTAGTTTCCGATGCACATCTGGTGGTATTCTCTAATCTGTGGACTATCAGAGTGTTGATGAAACACAGATATTGGATTGGGATTGAATACAACAGTCACCATCCACACTTTCCTCCATGGGAGTAATGTCTGAAACAGTCTACGCTTGGATCGATCCCAGGAAGACCAGTAGCAGTTTTCGATGCACATCTAGTGGCATTCTGTTATCTGTGGAGTATCAGAGTGTTGATGAAACACAGAAATTGCATCGGGATTGAATACAACAGTCACCATGCGCACTTTCCTCCATGGGAGTAATTCTCAAACAGTCTACGCTTTGATCGTTCACTGGAAGACCAGTAGTAGTTTCCGATGGTAATCTGGTGGCATTCTGTAAACTGTGGACTATCAGAGTGTTGATGAAACACAGAAATTGCATCGGGAATGAATACAACAGTCAACATGCACACTTTCCTCCACGGGAGGTATGTCTCTAACAGTCTACGCTTTGATCGTTCCCTGGAAGACCAGTAGTAGTTTCCGATGCACATCTGGTGGAATTCTGTAATCTGTGGACTATCAGAGTGTTGATGAAACACAGATATTGCATCGGGATTGAATACTACATTCACCATGCGCACTTTCCTCCATGGGAGTAATGTCTCAAACAGTCTACGCTTTGATCGTTCCCTGGAAGACCATTAGTAGTTTCCGATGCGCATCTGGAGGCATTCTGCAATCTGTGGAGTATCAGAGTGTTGATGAAACACAGATATTGCATCGGGATTGAAAACAACAGTCACCATGCGCACTTTCCTCCATGGGAGTAATTCTCAAACAGTCTACGCTTTGATCGTTCCCTGGAAGACCGGTAGTAGTTTCCGATGCACATCTGTTGGCATTCTGTAATCTGTGGACTATCAGAGTGTTGATGAAACACAGAAATTGCATCGGGATTCAATACAACAGTCACCATCCGCACTTTCCTCCATGGGAGTAATGTCTGAAACAGTATACTCTTGAATTGTTCCCAGGAAGACCAGTAGTAGTTTCCGATGCACATCTGGAGGCATTCTCTAATCTGTGGAGTATCAGAGTGATGATGAAACACAGAAACTGCATCGAGATTGAATACAACAGTCACTATGCGCACTTTCCTCCATGGGAGTAATTCTCAAACAGTCTACGCTTTGATCGTTCCCTGGAAGACCAGTAGTAGTTTCCGATGCACATCTGGTGGCATTCTGTAATCTGTGGACTATCAGAGTGTTGATGAAACACAGAAATTGCATCGGGATTCAATACAACAGTCACCATCCGCACTTTCCTCCATGGGAGTAATGTCTGAAACAGTATACTCTTGAATTGTTCCCAGGAAGACCAGTAGCAGTTTCCGATGCACATCTCGTGGCATTCTGTAATCTGTAGACTATGAGAGTAATGATGAAACACAGAATTTGCATTGGGATTGAATACAACAGTCACCATGCGCACATTCCTCCATGGGATTAATGTATCTAACAGTTTTCGCTTTGATCGTTCCCTGGAAGACCAGCAGTATTTTCCGATGCACATCTGGAGGCTTTCTGTAATCTGTGGACTATCAGAGTGTTGATGAAACACAGAAATTGCATCGGGATTGAACACAACAGTCACCATCCGCACTTTCCTCCATGGGAGTAATGTCTGAAACAGTCTACGCTTTGATCGTTCCCTGGAAGACCAGTAGCAGTTTCCGATGCACATCTCGTGGCATTCTGTAATCTGTGGACTATCAGAGTGTTGATGAAACACAGAAAATGCATCGGGATTGAATACAACAGTCACCATGCGCACTTTCCTCCATGGGAGTAATTCTCAAACAGTCTACGCTTTGATCGTTCCCTGGAAGACCAGTAGTAGTTTCCGATGCTAATCTGGTGGCATTCTGTAATCTGTGGACTATCAGAGTGTTGATGAAACACAGAAATTGCATCGGGAATGAATACAAACAGTCAACATGCACACTTTCCTCCACGGGAGGTATGTCTCTACACAGTCTACGCTTTGGTCGTTCCCTGGAAGACCAGTAGTAGTTTCCGATGCACATCTGGTGGCATTCTGTAATCTGTGGACTATCAGAGTGTTGATGAAACACAGAAATTGCATCGGGATTGAATACTACATTCACCATGCGCACTTTCCTCCATGGGAGTAATGTCTGGAACAGTCTATGGTTGGATTGTTCCCAGGAAGACCAGTAGCAGTTTACAATGCACATCTTGTGGCATTCTGTAATCTGTGGAGTATCAGAGTGTTGATGAAACACAGAAATTGCATCGGGATTGAATACTACAGTCACCATGCGCACATTCCTCCATGGGAGTAATTCTCAAACAGTCTACGATTTTATCGTTCCCTGGAAGACCAGTAGTAGTGTCCGATGCACATCTGGTGGCATTCTGTAATCTGTGGACCATCAGAGTGTTGATGAAACACAGAAATTGCATCGGGATTGAATACAACAATCACCATGCGCACTTTAATCCACGGGAGGTATGTCTCAAACAGTCTACGCTTTGATCGTTCCCTGGAAGACCAGTAGTAGTTTCCGATGCACATCTGGTGGCATTCTGTAATCTGTGGACTATCAGAGTGTTGATGAAACACAGAAATTGCATCGGGATTCAATACAACAGTCACCATCCGCACTTTCCTCCATGGGAGTAATGTCTGAAACAGTATACTCTTGAATTGTTCCCAGGAAGACCAGTAGCAGTTTCCGATGCACATCTCGTGGCATTCTGTAATCTGTAGACTATGAGAGTAATGATGAAACACAGAATTTGCATTAGGATTGAATACAACAGTCACCATGCGCACATTCCTCCATGGGATTAATGTATCTAACAGTTTTCGCTTTGATCGTTCCCTGGAAGACCAGCAGTATTTTCCGATGCACATCTGGAGGCTTTCTGTAATCTGTGGACTATCAGAGTGTTGATGAAACACAGAAATTGCATCGGGATTGAACACAACAGTCACCATCCGCACTTTCCTCCATGGGAGTAATGTCTGAAACAGTCTACGCTTTGATCGTTCCCTGGAAGACCAGTAGCAGTTTCCGATGCACATCTCGTGGCATTCTGTAATCTGTGGACTATCAGAGTGTTGATGAAACACAGAAAATGCATCGGGATTGAATACAACAGTCACCATGCGCACTTTCCTCCATGGGAGTAATTCTCAAACAGTCTACGCTTTGATCGTTCCCTGGAAGACCAGTAGTAGTTTCCGATGCTAATCTGGTGGCATTCTGTAATCTGTGGACTATCAGAGTGTTGATGAAACACAGAAATTGCATCGGGAATGAATACAACAGTCAACATGCACACTTTCCTCCACGGGAGGTATGTCTCTACACAGTCTACGCTTTGGTCGTTCCCTGGAAGACCAGTAGTAGTTTCCGATGCACATCTGGTGGCATTCTGTAATCTGTGGACTATCAGAGTGTTGATGAAACACAGAAATTGCATCGGGATTGAATACTACATTCACCATGCGCACTTTCCTCCATGGGAGTAATGTCTCAAACAGTCTACGCTTTGATCGTTCCCTGGAAGACCATTAGTAGTTTCCGATGCGCATCTGCAGGCATTCTGTAATCTGTGGAGTATCAGAGTGTTGATAAAACACAGAAATTGCATCCGGATTGAATACAACAGTCACCATGCGCACTTTCCTCCATGGGAGTAATTCTCAAACAGTCTACGCTTTGATCATTCCCTGGAAGACCGATAGTAGTTTCCGATGCACATCTGGTGGCTTTCTGTAATCTGTGGACTATCAGTGTGTTGATGAAACACAGAAACTGCATCGGGATTGAATACAACAATCACCATGCGCACTTTCCTCCATGGGAGTAATGTCTGAAACAGTATACTCTTGAATTGTTCCCAGGAAGACCAGTAGCAGTTTCCGATGCACATCTCGTGGCATTCTGTAATCTGTAGACTATGAGAGTAATGATGAAACACAGAATTTGCATTGGGATTGAATACAACAGTCACCATGCGCACATTCCTCCATGGGATTAATGTATCTAACAGTTTTCGCTTTGATCGTTCCCTGGAAGACCAGCAGTATTTTCCGATGCACATCTGGAGGCTTTCTGTAATCTGTGGACTATCAGAGTGTTGATGAAACACAGAAATTGCATCGGGATTGAACACAACAGTCACCATCCGCACTTTCCTCCATGGGAGTAATGTCTGAAACAGTCTACGCTTTGATCGTTCCCTGGAAGACCAGTAGCAGTTTCCGATGCACATCTCGTGGCATTCTGTAATCTGTGGACTATCAGAGTGTTGATGAAACACAGAAAATGCATCGGGATTGAATACAACAGTCACCATGCGCACTTTCCTCCATGGGAGTAATTCTCAAACAGTCTACGCTTTGATCGTTCCCTGGAAGACCAGTAGTAGTTTCCGATGCTAATCTGGTGGCATTCTGTAATCTGTGGACTATCAGAGTGTTGATGAAACACAGAAATTGCATCGGGAATGAATACAAACAGTCAACATGCACACTTTCCTCCACGGGAGGTATGTCTCTACACAGTCTACGCTTTGGTCATTCCCTGGAAGACCAGTAGTAGTTTCCGATGCACATCTGGTGGCATTCTGTAATCTGTGGACTATCAGAGTGTTGATGAAACACAGAAATTGCATCGGGATTGAATACTACATTCACCATGCGCACTTTCCTCCATGGGAGTAAAGTCTGGAACAGTCTATGGTTGGATTGTTCCCAGGAAGACCAGTAGCAGTTTACAATGCACATCTCGTGGCATTCTGTAATCTGTGGAGTATCAGAGTGTTGATGAAACACAGAAATTGCATCGGGATTGAATACTACAGTCACCATGCGCACATTCCCCCATGGGAGTAATTCTCAAACAGTCTACGATTTTATCGTTCCCTGGAAGACCAGTAGTAGTTTCCGATGCACATCTGGTGGCATTCTGTAATCTGTGGACCATCAGAGTGTTGATGAAACACAGAAATTGCATCGGGATTGAATACAACAATCACCATGCGCACTTTCCTCCACGGGAGGTATGTCTCAAACAGTCTACGCTTTGATCGTTCCCTGGAAGACCAGTAGTAGTTTCCGATGCACATCTGGTGGCATTCTGTAATCTGTGGACTATCAGAGTGTTGATGAAACACAGAAATTGCATCGGGATTCAATACAACAGTCACCATCCGCACTTTCCTCCATGGGAGTAATGTCTGAAACAGTATACTCTTGAATTGTTCCCAGGAAGACCAGTAGCAGTTTCCGATGCACATCTCGTGGCATTCTGTAATCTGTAGACTATGAGAGTAATGATGAAACACAGAATTTGCATTGGGATTGAATACAACAGTCACCATGCGCACATTCCTCCATGGGATTAATGTATCTAACAGTTTTCGCTTTGATCGTTCCCTGGAAGACCAGCAGTATTTTCCGATGCACATCTGGAGGCTTTCTGTAATCTGTGGACTATCAGAGTGTTGATGAAACACAGAAATTGCATCGGGATTGAACACAACAGTCAGCATCCGCACTTTCCTCCATGGGAGTAATGTCTGAAACAGTCTACGCTTTGATCGTTCCCTGGAAGACCAGTAGCAGTTTCCGATGCACATCTCGTGGCATTCTGTAATCTGTGGACTATCAGAGTGTTGATGAAACACAGAAAATGCATCGGGATTGAATACAACAGTCACCATGCGCACTTTCCTCCATGGGAGTAATTCTCAAACAGTCTACGCTTTGATCGTTCCCTGGAAGACCAGTAGTAGTTTCCGATGCTAATCTGGTGGCATTCTGTAATCTGTGGACTATCAGAGTGTTGATGAAACACAGAAATTGCATCGGGAATGAATACAACAGTCAACATGCACACTTTCCTCCACGGGAGGTATGTCTCTACACAGTCTACGCTTTGGTCGTTCCCTGGAAGACCAGTAGTAGTTTCCGATGCACATCTGGTGGCATTCTGTAATCTGTGGACTATCAGAGTGTTGATGAAACACAGAAATTACATCGGGATTGAATACTACATTCACCATGCGCATTTTCCTCCATGGGAGTAATGTCTCAAACAGTCTACGCTTTGATCGTTCCCTGGAAGACCATTAGTAGTTTCCGATGCGCATCTGCAGGCATTCTGTAATCTGTGGAGTATCAGAGAGTTGATGAAACACAGAAATTGCATCCGGATTGAATACAACAGTCACCATGCGCACTTTCCTCCATGGGAGTAATTCTCAAACAGTCTACGCTTTGATCGTTCCCTGGAAGACCGATAGTAGTTTCCGATGCACATCTGGTGGCTTTCTGTAGTCTGTGGACTATCAGTGTGTTGATGAAACACAGAAACTGCATCGGGATTGAATACAACAATCACCATGCGCACTTTCCTCCATGGGAGTAATGTCTGAAACAGTCTACGCTTTGATCATTCCCTGGAAGACCAGTAGTAGTTTCCGATGCACATCTGGTGGTATTCTCTAATCTGTGGACTATCAGAGTGTTGATGAAACACAGAAATTGCATTGGGATTGAACACAACAGGCACCTTCCGCACTATCCTCCATGGGAGTAATGTCTGAAACAGTCTACGGTTGGATTGTTCCCAGGAAGACCAGTAGCAGTTTACAATGCACATCTCGTGGCATTCTGTAATCTGTGGAGTATCAGAGTGTTGATGAAACACAGAAATTGCATCGGGATTGAATACAACAGTCACCATGCGCACATTCCTCCATGGGAGTAATTCTCAAACAGTCTACGTTTTGATCGTTCCCTGGAAGACCAGTAGTAGTTTCCGATGCACATCTGGTGGCATTCTGTAATCTGTGGACCATCAGAGTGTTGATGAAACACAGAAATTGCATCGGGATTGAATACAACAGTCGCCATGCGCACTTTCCTCCATGGGAGTACCTCTTAAACAGTCTACGCTTTGATCGTTCCCTGGAAGACCAGTAGTAGTTTCCGATGCACATCTGGAGGTACTCTGTAATCTGTAGACTATGAGAGTGTTGATGACACACAGAATTTGCATTGGGATTGAATAAAACAGTCACCATGCGCACTATCCTCCATGGAAATAATGTATCTAACAGTTTTCGCTTTGATCGTTCCCTGGAAGACCAGTAGTATTTTCCGATGCACATCTGGAGGCTTTCTGTAATCTGTGGACTATCAGAGTGTTGATGAAACACAGAAATTGCATCGGGATTGAACACAACAGTCACCATCCGCACTTTCCTCCATGGGAGTAATGTCTGAAACAGTCTACGCTTTGATCGTTCCCTGGAAGACCAGTAGCAGTTTCCGATGCACATCATGTGGCATTCTGTAATCTGTGGACTATCAGAGTGTTGATGAAACACAGAAAATGCATCGGGATTGAATACAACAGTCACCATGCGCACTTTCCTCCATGGCAGTAATGTTTCAAAGAGTTTACGCTTTGATCGTTCCCTGGAAGACCAGTAGTAGTTTCCGATGCTAATTTGGTGTCATTCTGTAATCTGTGGACTATCAGAGTGTTGATGAAACACAGAAATTGCATCGGGATTAAATACTACATTCACCATGCGCACTTTCCTCCATGGGAGTAATGTCTCAAACAGTCTACGCTTTGATCGTTCCCTGGAAGACCATTAGTAGTTTCCGATGCGCATCAGGAGGCATTCTGTAATCTGTGGAGTATCAGAGTGTTGATGAAACACAGAAATTGCATCGGGATTGAATACAACAGTCACCATGCGCACATTCTTCCATGGGAGTAACTCTCAAAGATCCTACGCTTTGATCGTTCCCTGGAAGACCAGTAGTAGTTTCCGATGCACATCTGGAGGTATTCTGTAATCTGTAGACTATGAGAGTGTTGATGAAACACAGAATTTGCATCGGGATTGAATACAACAGTCACCATGCGCACTTTCCTCCATGGGAATAATGTCTGAAACAGTCTACGCTTTGATCATTCCCTGGAAGACCAGTAGTAGTTTCCGATGCACATCTGGTGGTATTCTCTAATCTGTGGACTATCAGAGTGTTGATGAAACACAGAAATTGCATTGGGATTGAACACAACAGGCACCATCCGCACTATCCTCCATGGGAGTAATGTCTGAAACAGTCTACGGTTGGATTGTTCCCAGGAAGACCAGTAGCAGTTTACAATGCACATCTCGTGGCATTCTGTAATCTGTGGAGTATCAGAGTGTTGATGAAACACAGAAATTGCATCGGGATTGAATACAACAGTCGCCATGCGCACATTCCTCCATGGGAGTAATTCTCAAACAGTCTACGCTTTGATCGTTCCCTGGAAGACCAGTAGTAGTTTCCGATGCACATCTGGTGGCATTCTGTAATCTGTGGACCATCAGAGTGTTGATGAAACACAGAAATTGCATCGGGATTGAATACAACAGTCACCATGCGCACTTTCCTCCATGGGAGTAACTCTCAAACAGTCTACGCTTTGATCGTTCCCTGGAAGACCAGTAGTAGTTTCCGATGCACATCTGGAGGTACTCTGTAATCTGTAGACCATGAGAGTGTTGATGAAACTCAGAATTTGCATTGGGATTGAATAAAACAGTCACAATGCGCACTTTCCTCCATGGAAATAATGTATCTAACAGTTTTCGCTTTGATCGTTCCCTGGAAGACCAGTAGTATTTTCCGATGCACATCTGGAGGCTTTCTGTAATCTGTGGACTATCAGAGTGTTGATGAAACACAGAAATTGCATCGGGATTGAACACAACAGTCACCATCCGCACTTTCCTCCATGGGAGTAATGTCTGAAACAGTCTACGCTTTGATCGTTCCCTGGAAGACCAGTAGCAGTTTCCGATGCACATCTCGTGGCATTCTGTAATCTGTGGACTATCAGAGTGTTGATGAAACACAGAAAATGCATCGGGATTGAATACAACAGTCACCATGCGCACTTTCCTCCATGGCAGTAATGTTTCAAAGAGTTTACGCTTTGATCGTTCCCTGGAAGACCAGTAGTAGTTTCCGATGCTAATTTGGTGTCATTCTGTAATCTGTGGACTATCAGAGTGTTGATGAAACACAGAAATTGCATCGGGATTGAATACTACATTCACCATGCGCACTTTCCTCCATGGGAGTAATGTCTCAAACAGTCTACGCTTTGATCGTTCCCTGGAAGACCATTAGTAGTTTCCGATGCGCATCAGGAGGCATTCTGTAATCTGTGGAGTATCAGAGTGTTGATGAAACACAGAAATTGCATCGGGATTGAATACAACAGTCACCATGCGCACATTCTCCCATGGGAGTAACTCTCAAAGATTCTACGCTTTGATCGTTCCCTGGAAGACCAGTAGTAGTTTCCGATGCACATCTGGAGGTATTCTGTAGTCTGTAGACTATGAGAGTGTTGATGAAACACAGAATTTGCATCGGGATTGAATACAACAGTCACCATGCGCACTTTCCTCCATGGGAATAATGTATCTAACAGTTTTCTTTTTGATCGTTCCCTGGAAGACCAGTAGTAGTTTCCGATGCACATCTGGAGGCTTTCTGTAATCTGTGGACTATCAGAGTGTTGATGAAACACAGAAATTGCATCGGGATTGAACACAACAGTCACCATCCGCACTTTCCTCCATGGGAGTAATGTCTGAAACAGTCTACGCTTTGATCGTTCCCTGGAAGACCAGTAGCAGTTTCCGATGCACATCTCGTGGCATTCTGTAATCTGTGGACTATCAGAGTGTTGATGAAACACAGAAAATGCATCGGGATTGAATACAACAGTCACCATGCGCACTTTCCTCCATGGGAGTAATGTCTCTAACAGTCTACGCTTTGATCGTTCCCTGGAAGACCAGTAGTAGTTTCCGATGCACATCTGGAGGCTTTCCGTCATCTGTGGACTATCAGAGTGTTTATGAATCACAGAAATTGCAACGGGATTGAACACAACATTCACAATGCGCACTTTCCTCCATGGGAGTAATCTCTCTAACAATCTACGCTTTGATCGTTCCCTGGAAGACCAGTAGTAGTTTCCGATGCACATCTGGAGGCTTTCCGTTATCTGTGGACTATCAGAGTGTTGATGAAACACAGAAATAGCATCGGGATTGAATACAACAGTCACCATGCGCACTTTACTTTATGGGAGCAATGTCTCAAACAGTCTACGCTTTGATCGTTCCCTGAAAGACCAGTAGTAGTTTCCGATGTAAATCTGGTGGCATTCTGTAATCTGAGGACTACCAGAGTGTTGATGAAACACAGAAATTTCATCGGGATTGAATACAACAGTCACCATCCGCACTTTCCTCCATGGGAGTAATGTCTGAGACAGTGTACGCTTGGGTCGTTCCCAGGGAGACCAGTAGTAGTTTCCGATGCACATCTCCTGGCATTCTGTAATCTGCGGACTATCAGAGTGTTGATGAAACACAGAAAATGCATCTTGATTGAATACAACATTCACCATGCGCACTTTCCTCCATGGGAATAATGTCTCAAGAAGTTTACGCTTTGATCGTACTCTGGAGGTCCAGTAGTAGTTTCCGATGCATATCTGGAGGCATTCTGTAATCTGTGAACTATGAGAGTGTTGATGAAACACAGGAATTGCATCGGGATTGAATACAACAGTCACCATCCGCATTTCCCCCATGGGAGTAATGTCTGAAACAGTCTACGCTTGGATCGTGCCCAGGAAGACCAGGAGTAGTTTTCGATGCACATCTCGTGGCATTCTGTAATCTGTGCACTATCAGAGTGTTGATGAAACACAGATAATGCATCGGGATTGAATACAAAAGTCACCATGCGCACTTCCCTCGATGGGAGTAACTCTCAAACAGTCTACGCTTTGATCGTTCCCTGGAAGACCAGTAGTAGTTTCCGATGCACATATGGTAGCATTCTGTAATCTGTGGACTATCAGAGTGTTGATGAAACACAGATATTTCATCCGGATTGAATACAACAGTCACCATGCGCACATTCCTCCACGGGAGGTATGTCTCAAACAGTCTACGCTTTGATCGTTCCCTGGTAGACCAGTAGTAGCTTCCGATGCACATCTGGAGGTATTCTGTAATCTGTAGACTATGAGGGTGTTGATGAAACACAGAATTTGCATCGGGATTGAATACAACAGTCACCATGCATACATTCCTCCATGAGAGTAATTCTCAAACAGTCTACGCTTTGATCGTTCCCTGGAAGACCAGTAGCAGTTTCCGATGCACATCTGGTGGCATTCTGTAATCTGTGGACCATAAGAGTGTTGATGAAACACAGAAATTGCATCGGGATTGAATACAACAATCACCATGCGCACTTTCCTCCACGGGAGGTATGTCTCAAACAGTCTACGCTTTGATCGTTCCCTGGAAGACCAGTAGTAGTTTCCGATGCACATCTGGTGGCGTTCTGTAATCTGTGGACTATCAGAGTGTTGATGAAACACCGAAATTGCATCGGGATTCAATACAACAGTCACCATCCGCACTTTCCTCCATGGGAGTAATGTCTGAAACAGTATACTCTTGAATTGTTCCCAGGAAGACCAGTAGCAGTTTCCGATGCACATCTCGTGGCATTCTGTAATCTGTGGAGTATCAGAGTGTTGATGAAACACAGAAATTGCATCGGGATTGAATACAACAGTCACCATGCGCACTTTCCTCCATGGGAGTAATTCTCAAACAGACTACGCTTTGATCGTTCCCTGGAAGACAAGTAGTAGTTTCCGATGCACATCTGGTGGCATTCTATGATCTGTGGACTATCAGAGTGTTGATGAAACAAAGAAATTGCAACGGGATTGAATACAACAGTCACCATCCGCACTTTCCTCCATGGGAGTAATGTCTGAAACAGTCTACGCTTTGATCGTTCCCTGGAAGACCATTAGTAGTTTCCGATGCGCATCTGGAGGCATTCTGTAATCTGTGGAGTATCAGAGTGTTGATGAAACACAGAAATTGCATCGGGATTGAATACAACAGTCACCATGCGCACTTTCCTCCATGGGAATAATGTATCTAACAGTTTTCTTTTTCATCGATTCCTGGAAGACCAGTAGTAGTTTCCGATGCACATCTGGAGGCTTTATGTAATCTGTGGACTATCAGAGTGTTGATGAAACACAGAAATTGCATCGGGATTGAACACAACAGTCACCATCCGCACTTTCCTCCATGGGAGTAATGTCTGAAACAGTCTACGCTTTGATCGTTCCCTGGAAGACCAGTAGCAGTTTCCGATGCACATCTCGTGGCATTCTGTAATCTGCGGACTATCAGAGTGTTGATGAAACACAGAAAATGCATCGGGATTGAATACAACATTCACCATGCGCACGTTCCTCCATGGGATTAATGTCTCAAGGAGTTTACGCTTTGATCGTACTCTGGAGGTCCAGTAGTAGTTTCCGATGCACATCTGGAGGCATTCTGTAATCTGTGGACTACCAGAGTGTTGATGAAACACAGATATTGCATCGAAATTGAATACAACAGTCACCATGTGCACTTTCTTCCATGGGAGTAATGTCTGAAACAGTCTACGCTTTGATCGTTCCCTGGAAGACCAGTAGTAGTTACCGATGCACATCTGGAGGCATTCTGTAATCTGTGGACTATCAGAGTGTTGATGAAACACAGAAATTGCATCGGGATTGAATAGAACATTCACCATGCGCACATTCTTCCATAAAAGTAATGTCTCAAAGAGTCTACCCTTTGATCCTTCCCTGGAAGACCAGTAGTAGCTTCCGATGCACATCTGGAGGTATTCTGTAATCTGTAGACTATGAGAGTGTTGATGAAACACAGAATTTGCATCGGGATTGAATACAACAGTCACCATGCGCACTTTCCTCCATGGGAGTAACTCTCAAACAATCTACGCTTTGATCGTTCCCTGGAAGACCAGTAGTAGTTTCCAATGCACATCTGGTAGCATTCTGTAATCTGTGGGCTATCAGAGTGTTGATGAAACACAGAAATTGCATCGGGATTGAATACAACAGTCACCATGCGCACTTTCCTCCATGGGAGTAATGTCTCTAACAGTCTACGCTTTGATCGTTCCCTGGAAGACCAGTAGTAGTTTCCGATGCACATCTGGAGGCTTTCCGTCATCTGAGGACTATCAGAGTGTTGATGAATCACAGAAATTGCATCGGGATTGAATACAACAGTCACCATGCGCACTTTCCTCCATGGGAGTAATCTCTCTAACAGACTACGCTTTGATCGTTCCCTAGAAGACCAGTAGTAGTTTCCGATGCACATCTGGAGGCTTTCCGTTATCTGTGGACTATCAGAGTGTTGATGAAACACAGAAATAGCATCGGGATTGAAACAACAGTCAACATGCACACTTTACTTTATGGGAGCAATGTCTCAAACAGTATACGCTTTGATCGTTCGCTGAAAGACCAGTAGCAGTTTCCGATGCAAATCTGGTGGCATTCTGTAATCTGCAGACTATCAGAGTGTTGATGAAACACAGAAAATGCATCGGGATTGAATACAACATTCACCATGCGCACTTTCCTCCATGGGATTAATGTCTCAAGGAGTTTACGCTTTGATCTTACTCTGGAGGTCCAGTAGTAGTTTCCGATGCACATCTGGAGGCATTTTGTAATCTGTGGACTATCAGAGTGTTGATGAAACACAGAAAATGCATCGGGATTGAATACAACATTCACCATGCGCACTTTCCTCCATGGGATTAATGTCTCAAGGAGTTTACGCTTTGATCGTACTCTGGAGGTCCAGTAGTAGTTTCCGATGCACATCTGGAGGCATTCTGTAATCTGTGGACTATCAGAGTGATGATGAAACACAGATATTGCATCGAAATTGAATACAACAGTCACCATGTGCACTTTCTTCCATGGGAGTAATGTGTGAAACAGTCTACGCTTTGATCGTTCCCTGGAAGACCATTAGTAGTTTCCGATGCACATCTGGAGGCATTTTGTAATCTGTGGAGTATCAGAGTGTTGATGAAACACAGATATTGCATCGGGATTGAATACAACAGTCACCACGCGCACTTTCCTCCATGGGAGTAATTCTCAAACAGTCTACGGTTTGATCGTTCCCTGGAAGACCAGTAGTAGTTTCCGATGGTAATCTGGTGGCATTCTGTAATCTGTGGACTATCAGAGTGTTGATGAAACACAGAAACTTCTTCGGGAATGATACAACAGTCAACATGCACACTTTCCTCCACGGGAGGTATGTCTCTAACAGTCTACGCGTTGATCGTTCCCTGGAAGACCAGTAGTAGTTTCCGATGCACATCTGGTGGCATTCTGTAATCTGTGGACTATCAGAGTGTTGATGAAACACAGAAATTGCATCGGGATTGAATACTACATTCACCATGCGCACTTTCCTCCATGGGAGTAATGTCTCAAACAGTCTACGCTTTGATCGTTCCCTGGAAGACCATTAGTAGTTTCCGATGCGCATCTGGAGGCATTCTGTAATCTGTGGAGTATCAGAGTGTTGATGAAACACAGAAATTGCATCGGGATTGAATACAACAGTCACCATGCGCACTTTCCTCCATGGGAGTAATTCTCAAACAGTCTACGCCTTGATCGTTCCCTGGAAGACCAGTAGTAGTTTCCGATGCACATCTGGAGCTATTCTGTAATCTGTAGACTATGGGAGTGTTGATGAAACACAGAATTTGCATCGGGATTGAATACAACAGTCACCATGCGCACTTTCCTCCATGGGAATAATGTATCTAACAGTTTTCGCTTTGATCGTTCCCTGGAAGACCAGTAGTAGTTTCCGATGCACATCTGGTGGTATACTCTAATCTGTGGACTATCAGAGTGTTGATGAAACACAGAAATTGCATTGGGATTGGATACAACAGTCACCATCCGCACTTTCCTCCATGGGAGTAATGTCTGAAACAGTCTACGGTTGGATTGTTCCCAGGAAGACCAGTAGCAGTTTACAATGCACATCTCGTGGCATTCTGTAATCTGTGGAGTATCAGAGTGTTCATGAAACACAGAAATTGCATCGGGATTGAATACAACAGTCACCATGCGCACATTCCTCCATGGGAGTAATTCTCAAACACTCTACGCTTTGATCGTTCATTGGAAGACCAGTAGTAGTTTCCGATGCACATCTGGTGGCATTCTGTAATCTGTGGACCATCAGAGTGTTGATGAAACACAGAAATTGCATCGGGATTGAATACAACAATCACCATGCGCACTTTCCTACACGGGAGGTATGTCTCAAACAGTCTACGCTTTGATCGTTCCCTGGAAGACCAGTAGTAGTTTCCGATGCACATCTGGTGGCATTCTGTAATCTGTGGACTATCAGAGTGTTGATGAAACACAGAAATTGCATCGGGATTCAATACAACAGTCACCATCCGCACTTTCCTCCATTGGAGTAATGTCTGAAACAATATACGCTTGAATTGTTCCCAGGAAGACCAGTAGCAGTTTCCGATGCACATCTCGTGGCATTCTGTAATCTGTGGAGTATCAGAGTGTTGATGAAACACAGAAATTGCATCGGGATTGAATACAACAGTCACCATGCGCACTTTCCTCCATGGGAGTAACTCTCAAACAGTCTACGCTTTGATCGTTCCCTGGAAGACCAGTAGTAGTTTCCGATGCACATCTGGAGGTACTCTGTAATCTGTGGACTATGAGAGTGTTGATGAAACACAGGATTTGCATTGGGATTGAATAAAACAGTCACCATGCGCACTTTCCTCCATGGGAATAATGTATCTAACACTTTTCGCTTTGATCGTTCCCTGGAAGACCAGTAGCAGTTTCCGATGCACATCTCGTGGCATTCTGTAATCTGTGGACTATCAGAGTGTTGATGAAACACAGAAAATGCATCGGGATTGAATACAACAGTCACCATGCGCACTTTCCTCAATGGGAGTAATGCCTCTAACAGTCTACGCTTTGATCGTTCCCTGGAAGGCCAGTAGTAGTTTCCGATGCACATCTGGAGGCATTCTGTAATCTGTGGACTATCAGAGTTTTGATGAAACACAGAAATTGCATCCGGATTGAATATAACAGTCACCATGCGCACATTCTTCCATAAAAGTAATGTCTCAAAGTGTCTACGCTTTGTTCGTACCCTGGAAGACCAGTAGTAGTTTCCGATGCACATCTGGTGGCATTCTGTAATCTGTGGACTATCAGAGTGTTGATGAAACTCAGAAATTGCATCGGGACTGAATACAACAATCACCATGTGCACTTTCCTCCACGGGAGGTATGTCTCAAACAGTCTACGCTTTGATCGTTCCCTGGAAGACCAGTAGTAGTTTCCGATGCACATCTGGAGGCTTTCCGTCATCTGTGGACTATCAGAGTGTTGATGAATCACAGAAATTGCATCGGGATTGAATACAACATTCACCATGCGCACTTTCCTCCATGGGAGTAATGTCTCTAACAGTCTACGCTTTGATCGTTCCCTAGAAGACCAGTAGTAGTTTCCGATGCACATCTGGAGGCTTTCCGTTATCTGTGGACTATCAGAGTGTTGATGAAACACAGAAATAGCATCGGGATTGAATACAACAGTCACCATGCGCACTTTACTTTATGGGAGCAATGTCTCAAACAGTCTACGCTTTGATCGTTCCCTGAAAGACCAGTAGTAGTTTCCGATGCAAATCTGGTGGCATTCTGTAATCTGAGGACTACCAGAGTGTTGATGAAACACAGAAATTTCATCGGGATTGAATACAACAGTCACCATCCGCTCTTTCCTCCATGGGAGTAATGTCTGAGACAGTCTACGCTTGGATCGTTCCCAGGGAGACCAGTAGTAGTTTCCGATGCACATCTCGTGGCATTCTGTAATCTGCGGACTATCAGAGTGTTGATGAAACACAGAAAATGCATCGGGATTGAATACAACATTTACCATGCGCACTTTCCTCCATGGGATTAATGTCTCAAGGAGTTTACGCTTTGATCGTACTGTGGAGGTCCAGTAGTAGTTTCCGATGCACATCTGGAGGCATTCTGTAATCTGTGGACTATCAGAGTGTTGATGAAACACAGATATTGCATCGAAATTGAATACAACAGTCACCATGTGCACTTTCTTCCATGGGAGTAATGTCTGAAACAGTCTACGCTTTGATCGTTCCCTGGAAGACCAGTAGTAGTTTCCGATGCACATCTGGAGGCATTCTGTAATCTGTGGACTATCAGAGTGTTGATGAAACACAGAAATTGCATCGGGATTGAATAGAACATTCACCATGCGCACATTCTTCCATAAAAGTAATGTCTCAAAGAGTCTACCCTTTGATCCTTCCCTGGAAGACCAGCAGTAGCTACCGATGCACATCTGGAGGTATTCTGTAATCTGTAGACTATGAGAGTGTTGATGAAACACAGAATTTGCATGGGGATTGAATACAACAGTCACCATGCGCACTTTCCTCCATGGGAGTAACTCTCAAACAATCTACGCTTTGATCGTTCCCTGGAAGACCAGTAGTAGTTTCCAATGCACATCTGGTAGCATTCTGTAATCTGTGGACTATCAGAGTGTTGATGAAACACAGAAATTGCATCGGGATTGAATACAACAGTCACCATGCGCACTTTCCTCCATGGGAGTAATGGCCCAAACAATCTACTCTTTGATCGTTCCCTGGAAGACCAGTTGTAGCTTCCGATTAACATCTGGAGGCATTCTGTAATCTGTGGACTATCAGAGTGTTGATGAAACACAGAAATTGCATCGGGATTGAAGACAACAGCCACCATGCGCACTTTCCACCATGGGAGTAATGTCCCAAACAGTCTACGCTTTGATCGTTCCCTGGAAGACCAGTAGTTGTTTCCGATGCACATCTGGAGGCATTCTGTAATCTGTGGACTATCAGAGTGTTGATGAAACACAGAAATTGTATCGGGATTGAATACTACATTCACCATGCGCACTTTCCTCCATGGGAGTAACTCTCAAACAGTCTACGCTTTGATCGTTCCCTGGAAGACCATTAGTAGTTTCCGATGGTAATCTGGTGGCATTCTGTAATCTGTGGACTATCAGAGTGTTGATGAAACACAGAAATTGCATCGGGAATGATACAACAGTCAACATGCACACTTTCCTCCACGGGAGGTATGTCTCTAACAGTCTACGCCTTGATCGTTCCCTGGAAGACCAGTAGTAGTTTCCGATGCACATCTGGTGGCATTCTGTAATCTGTGGACTATCAGAGTGTTGATGAAACACAGAAATTGCATCGGGATTGAATACTACATTCACCATGCGCACTTTCCTCCATGGGAGTAATGTCTCAAACAGTCTACGCTTTGATCGTTCCCTGGAAGACCATTAGTAGTTTCCGATGCGCATCTAAAGGCATTCTGTAATCTGTGGAGTATCAGAGTGTTGATGAAACACAGAAATTGCATCGGGATTGAATACAACAGTCACCATGCGCACTTTCCTCCATGGGAGTAATTCTCAAACAGTCTACGCCTTGATCGTTCCCTGGAAGACCAGTGGTAGTTTCCGATGCACATCTGGAGGTATTCTGTAATCTGTAGACTATGAGAGTGTTGATGAAACACAGAATTTGCATCGGGATTGAATACAACAGTCACCATGCGCACTTTCCTCCATGGGAATAATGTATCTAACAGTTTTCGCTTTGATCGTTCCCTGGAAGACCAGTAGTAGTTTCCGATGCACATCTGGTGGTATTCTCTAATCTGTGGACTATCAGAGTGTTGATGAAACACAGAAATTGCATTGGGATTGAATACAACAGTCACCATCCGCACTTTCCTCCATGGGAGTAATGTCTGAAACAGTCTACGGTTGGATTGTTCCCAGGAAGACCAGTAGCAGTTTACAATGCACATCTCGTGGCATTCTGTAATCTGTGGAGTATCAGAGTGTTGATGAAACACAGAAATTGCATCGGGATTGAATACAACAGTCACCATGCGCACATTCCTCCATGGGAGTAATTCTCAAACAGTCTACGCTTTGATCGTTCCCTGGAAGACCAGTAGTAGTTTCCGATGCACATCTGGTGGCATTCTGTAATCTGTGGACCATCAGAGTGTTGATGAAACATAGAAATTGCATCGGGATTGAATACAACAATCACCATGCGCACTTTCCTCCACGGGAGGTATGTCTCAAACAGTCTACGCTTTGATCGTTCCCTGGAAGACCAGTAGTAGTTTCCGATGCACATCTGATGGCATTCCGTAATCTGTGGACTATCAGAGTGTTGATGAAACACAGAAATTGCATCGGGATTCAATACAACAGTCACCATCCGCACTTTCCTCCATGGGAGTAATGTCTGAAACAATATACGCTTGAATTGTTCCCAGGAAGACCAGTAGCAGTTTCCGATGCACATCTCGTGGCATTCTGTAATCTGTGGAGTATCAGAGTGTTGATGAAACACAGAAATTGCATCGGGATTGAATACAACAGTCACCATGCGCACTTTCCTCCATGGGAGTAACTCTCAAACAGTCTACGCTTTGATCGTTCCCTGGAAGACCAGTAGTAGTTTCCGATGCACATCTGGAGGTACTCTGTAATCTGTAGACTATGAGAGTGTTGATGAAACACAGAATTTGCATTGTGATTGAATAAAACAGTCACCATGCGCACTTTCCTCCATGGGAATAATGTATCTAACACTTTTCGCTTTGATCGTTCCCTGGAAGACCAGTAGCAGTTTCCGATGCACATCTCGTGGCATTCTGTAATCTGTGGACTATCAGAGTGTTGATGAAACACAGAAAATGCATCGGGATTGAATACAACAGTCACCATGCGCACTTTCCTCCATGGGAGTAATGCCTCTAACAGTCTACGCTTTGATCGTTCCCTGGAAGACCAGTAGTAGTTTCCGATGCACATCTGGAGGTTTTCCGTCATCTGTGGACTATCTGAGTGTTGATGAAACACAGAAATTGTATCGGGATTGAATACAACAGTCACCATGCGCACTTTCCTCCATGGGAGTCATGTCTCTAACAGTCTACGCTTTGATCGTTCCCTGGAAGACCAGTAGTAGTTTCCGATGCAAATCTGGTGGCATTCTGTAATCTGAGGACTACCAGAGTGTTGATGAAACATAGAAATTTCATCGGGATTGAATACAACAGTCACCATCCGCACTTTCCTCCATGGGAGTAATGTCTGAAACAGTCTACGCTTTGATAGTTCCCTGGAAGACCAGTAGTAGTTTCCGATGCACATCTGGTAGCATTCTGTAATCTGTGGACTATCAGAGTGTTGATGAAACACAGATATTGCATCGAAATTGAATACAACAGTCACCATGTGCACTTTCTTCCATGGGAGTAATGTCTGAATCAGTCTACGCTTTGCTCGTTCCCTGGAAGGCCAGTAGTAGTTTCCGATGCACATCTGGTGGCATTCTGTAATCTGTGGACTATCAGAGTGTTGATGAAACACAGAAATTGCATCGGGACTGAATACAACAATCACCATGTGCACTTTCCTCCACGGGAGGTATGTCTCAAACAGTCTACGCTTTGATCGTTCCCTGGAAGACCAGTAGTAGTTTCCGATGCACATCTGGAGGCTTTCCGTCATCTGTGGACTATCAGAGTGTTGATGAATCACAGAAATTGCATCGGGATTGAATACAACATTCACCATGCGCACTTTCCTCCATGGGAGTAATGTCTCTAACAGTCTACGCTTTGATCGTTCCCTAGAAGACCAGTAGTAGTTTCCGATGCACATCTGGAGGCTTTCCGTTATCTGTGGACTATCAGAGTGTTGATGAAACACAGAAATAGCATCGGGATTGAATACAACAGTCACCATGCGCACTTTACTTTATGGGAGCAATGTCTCAAACAGTCTACGCTTTGATCGTTCCCTGAAAGACCAGTAGTAGTTTCCGATGCAAATCTGGTGGCATTCTGTAATCTGAGGACTACCAGAGTGTTGATGAAACACAGAAATTTCATCGGGATTGAATACAACAGTCACCATCCGCTCTTTCCTCCATGGGAGTAATGTCTGAGACAGTCTACGCTTGGATCGTTCCCAGGGAGACCAGTAGTAGTTTCCGATGCACATCTCGTGGCATTCTGTAATCTGCGGACTATCAGAGTGTTGATGAAACACAGAAAATGCATCGGGATTGAATACAACATTTACCATGCGCACTTTCCTCCATGGGATTAATGTCTCAAGGAGTTTACGCTTTGATCGTACTGTGGAGGTCCAGTAGTAGTTTCCGATGCACATCTGGAGGCATTCTGTAATCTGTGGACTATCAGAGTGTTGATGAAACACAGATATTGCATCGAAATTGAATACAACAGTCACCATGTGCACTTTCTTCCATGGGAGTAATGTCTGAAACAGTCTACGCTTTGATCGTTCCCTGGAAGACCAGTAGTAGTTTCCGATGCACATCTGGAGGCATTCTGTAATCTGTGGACTATCAGAGTGTTGATGAAACACAGAAATTGCATCGGGATTGAATAGAACATTCACCATGCGCACATTCTTCCATAAAAGTAATGTCTCAAAGAGTCTACCCTTTGATCCTACCCTGGAAGACCAGTAGTAGCTACCGATGCACATCTGGAGGTATTCTGTAATCTGTAGACTATGAGAGTGTTGATGAAACACAGAATTTGCATGGGGATTGAATACAACAGTCACCATGCGCACTTTCCTCCATGGGAGTAACTCTCAAACAATCTACGCTTTGATCGTTCCCTGGAAGACCAGTAGTAGTTTCCAATGCACATCTGGTAGCATCCTGTAATCTGTGGACTATCAGAGTGTTGATGAAACACAGAAATTGCATTGGGATTGAATACAACAGTCACCATGCGCACTTTCCTCCATGGGAGTAATGGCCCAAACAATCTACTCTTTGATCGTTCCCTGGAAGACCAGTTGTAGCTTCCGATTAACATCTGGAGGCATTCTGTAATCTGTGGACTATCAGAGTGTTGATGAAACACAGAAATTGCATCGGGATTGAAGACAACAGCCACCATGCGCACTTTCCACCATGGGAGTAATGTCCCAAACATTCTACGCTTTGATCGTTCCCTGGAAGACCAGTAGTTGTTTCCGATGCACATCTGGAGGCATTCTGTAATCTGTGGACTATCAGAGTGTTGATGAAACACAGAAATTGTATCGGGATTGAATACTACATTCACCATGCGCACTTTCCTCCATGGGAGTAACTCTCAAACAGTCTACGCTTTGATCGTTCCCTGGAAGACCATTAGTAGTTTCCGATGGTAATCTGGTGGCATTCTGTAATCTGTGGACTATCAGAGTGTTGATGAAACACAGAAATTGCATCGGGAATGATACAACAGTCAACATGCACACTTTCCTCCACGGGAGGTATGTCTCTAACAGTCTACGCCTTGATCGTTCCCTGGAAGACCAGTAGTAGTTTCCGATGCACATCTGGTGGCATTCTGTAATCTGTGGACTATCAGAGTGTTGATGGATCACAGAAATTGCATCGGGATTGAATACTACATTCACCATGCGCACTTTCCTCCATGGGAGTAATGTCTGAAACAGTCTACGGTTGGATTGTTCCCAGGAAGACCAGTAGCAGTTTACAATGCACATCTCGTGGCATTCTGTAATCTGTGGAGTATCAGAGTGTTGATGAAACACAGAAATTGCATCGGGATTGAATACAACAGTCACCATGCGCACATTCCTCCATGGGAGTAATTCTCAAACAGTCTACGCTTTGATCGTTCCCTGGAAGACCAGTAGTAGTTTCCGATGCACATCTGGTGGCATTCTGTAATCTGTGGACCATCAGAGTGTTGATGAAACATAGAAATTGCATCGGGATTGAATACAACAATCACCATGCGCACTTTCCTCCACGGGAGGTATGTCTCAAACAGTCTACGCTTTGATCGTTCCCTGGAAGACCAGTAGTAGTTTCCGATGCACATCTGATGGCATTCCGTAATCTGTGGACTATCAGAGTGTTGATGAAACACAGAAATTGCATCGGGATTCAATACAACAGTCACCATCCGCACTTTCCTCCATGGGAGTAATGTCTGAAACAATATACGCTTGAATTGTTCCCAGGAAGACCAGTAGCAGTTTCCGATGCACATCTCGTGGCATTCTGTAATCTGTGGAGTATCAGAGTGTTGATGAAACACAGAAATTGCATCGGGATTGAATACAACAGTCACCATGCGCACTTTCCTCCATGGGAGTAACTCTCAAACAGTCTACGCTTTGATCGTTCCCTGGAAGACCAGTAGTAGTTTCCGATGCACATCTGGAGGTACTCTGTAATCTGTAGACTATGAGAGTGTTGATGAAACACAGAATTTGCATTGGGATTGAATAAAACAGTCACCATGCGCACTTTCCTCCATGGGAATAATGTATCTAACACTTTTCGCTTTGATCGTTCCCTGGAAGACCAGTAGCAGTTTCCGATGCACATCTCGTGGCATTCTGTAATCTGTGGACTATCAGAGTGTTGATGAAACACAGAAAATGCATCGGGATTGAATACAACAGTCACCATGCGCACTTTCCTCCATGGGAGTAATGCCTCTAACAGTCTACGCTTTGATCGTTCCCTGGAAGACCAGTAGTAGTTTCCGATGCACATCTGGAGGTTTTCCGTCATCTGTGGACTATCTGAGTGTTGATGAAACACAGAAATTGTATCGGGATTGAATACAACAGTCACCATGCGCACTTTCCTCCATGGGAGTCATGTCTCTAACAGTCTACGCTTTGATCGTTCCCTGGAAGACCAGTAGTAGTTTCCGATGCAAATCTGGTGGCATTCTGTAATCTGAGGACTACCAGAGTGTTGATGAAACATAGAAATTTCATCGGGATTGAATACAACAGTCACCATCCGCACTTTCCTCCATGGGAGTAATGTCTGAAACAGTCTACGCTTTGATAGTTCCCTGGAAGACCAGTAGTAGTTTCCGATGCACATCTGGTAGCATTCTGTAATCTGTGGTCTATCAGAGTGTTGATGAAACACAGATATTGCATCGAAATTGAATACAACAGTCACCATGTGCACTTTCTTCCATGGGAGTAATGTCTGAATCAGTCTACGCTTTGATCGTTCCCTGGAAGGCCAGTAGTAGTTTCCGATGCACATCTGGAGGCATTCTGTAATCTGTGGACTATCAGAGTGTTGATGAAACACAGAAATTGCATCGGGATTGAATAGAACAGTCACCATGCGCACATTGTTCCATAAAAGTAATGTCTCAAAGAGTCTACGCTTTGATCGTACCCTGGAAGACCAGTAGTAGTTTCCGATGCACATCTGGTAGCATTCTGTAATCTGTGGACTATCAGAGTGTTGATGAAACACAGAAATTTCATCCGGATTGAATACAACAGTCACCATGCGCACTTTCCTCCATGGGAGTAATTCTCAAACAGTCTACGCTTTGATAGTTCCCTGGAAGACCAGTAGTAGTTTCCGATGCACATCTGGAGGCATTCTGTAATCTGTGGACTATCAGAGTGTTGATGAAACACAGAAATTGCATCGGGATTGAATACAACAATCACCATGAGCACTTTCCTCCACGGGAGGTATGTCTCAAACAGTCTACGCTTTGATCGTTCCCTGGAAGACCAGTAGTAGTTTCCGATGCCCATCTGGTGGCATTCTGTAATCTGTGGACTATCAGAGTGTTGATGAAACACAGAAATTGCATCGGGATTGAATACAACAGTCACCATGCGCACTTCCCTCCATGGGAGTAACTCTCAAACAGTCTACGCTTTGATCGTTCCCTGGAAGACCAGTAGTAGTTTCCGATGCACATCTGGTAGCATTCTGTAATCTGTAGACTATCAGGGTGTTGATGAAACACAGAAATTTCATCCGGATTGAATACTACATTCACCATGCACACTTACCTCCATGGGTGTAATGTCTCAAACAGTCTACGCTTTGATCGTTCCCTGGAAGACCATTAGTAGTTTCCGATGCACATCTGGAGGCATTCTGTAATCTGTGGAGTATCAGAGTGTTGATGAAACACAGAAATTGCATCGGGATTGAATACAACAGTCACCATGCGCACTTTCCTCCATTGGAGTAACTATCAAACAATCTACGCTTTGATCGTTCCCTGGAAGACCAGTAGTAGTTTCCAATGCACATCTGGTAGCATTCTGTAATCTGTAGACTATCAGAGTGTTGATGAAACACAGAAATTGCATCGGGATTGAATACAACAGTCACCATGCGCACTTTCCTCCATGGGAGTAACTCTCAAACAGTCTACGCTTTGATCGTTCCGTGGAAGACCAGTAGTAGTTTCCGATGCACATCTGGAGGTATTCTGTAATCTGTAGACTATGAGAGTGTTGATGAAACACAGAATTTGCATCGGGATTGAATACAACAGTCACCATTCGCACTTTCCTCCATGGGAATAATGTATCTAACAGTTTTAGCTTTGATCGTTCCCTGGAAGACCAGTAGTATTTTCCGATGCACATCTGGAGGCTTTCTGTAATCTGTGGACTATCAGAGTGTTGATGAAACACAGAAATTCCATCGGGATTGAATACAACAGTCTCCATGCGCAGTTTCCTCCATGGGAGTAATGTCTCAAACAGTCTACGCTTTGATAGTTCCCTGGATGACCAGAAGTAGTTTCCGATGCACATCTGGATGCTTTCCGAAATCTGTTTACTATCAGAGTGTTGATGAAACACAGAAATTGCATCGGGATTGAATACAACAGACACCATGCGCACTTTCCTCCATGGGAGTAATGGAACAAACAGTTTACGCTTTGATCGTTCCCTGGAAGACCAGTAGTAGCTTCCGATTAACATCTGGAGGCATTCTGTAATCTGCGGACTATCAGAGTGTTGATGAGACACAGAAATTGCATCGGGATTTAAGACAACAGCCACCATGCGCACTTTCCACGATAGGAATAATGTCCCAAAGAGTCTACGCTTTGATCTTTCCCTGGAAGAACAGTAGTTCTTTCCGATGCACATCGGGAGGCATTCTGTAATCTGTGAACTATCAGAGTGTTGATGAAACACAGAAATTGCATCGGGATTGAATACTACATTCACCATGCACACTTACCTCCATGGGAGTAATGTCTCAAACAGTCTACGCTTTGATCGTTCCCTGGAAGACCATTAGTAGTTTCCGATGCACATCTGGAGGCATTCTGTAATCTGTGGAGTATCAGAGTGTTGATGAAACACAGAAATTGCATCGGGATTGAATACAACAATCACCATGCGCACTTTCCTCCACGGGAGGTATGTCTCAAACAGACTACGCTTTGATCGTTCCCTGGAAGACCAGTAGTAGTTTCCGATGCACAACTGGTGGTATTCTCTAATCTGTGGACTACCAGAGTGTTGATGAAACACAGAAAATGCATCGGGATTGAATACAACAGTCACCATCAACACTTTCCTCCATGGGAGTATTGTCTGAAACAGTCTACGCTTGAATCGATCCCAGGAAGACCAGTAGCAGTTTCCGATGCACATCTCGTGGCATTCTGTAATCTGTGGAGTATCAGAGTGTTGATGAAACACAGAAATTGCATCGGGATTGAATACAACAGTCACCATGCGCACTTTCCTCCATGGGAGTAATTCTCACACAGTCTACGCTCTGATCGTTCCCTGGAAGACCAGTAGTAGTTTCCGATGCTAATCTGGTGGCATTCTGTAATCTGTGGACTATCAGAGTGTTGATGAAACACAGAAATTATATCGGGAATGAATACAACAGTCAACATGCACACTTTCCTCCACGGGAGGTATGTCTCTAACAGTCTACGCTTTGATCGCTCCCTGGAAGACCAGTAGTAGTTTCCGATGCACATCTGGTGGCATTCTGTAATCTGTGGACTATCAGAGCGTTGATGAAACACAGAAATTGCATCGGGATTGAATACTACATTCACCATGCGCACTTTCTTCCATGGGAGTAATGTCTCAAACAGTCTACGCTTTGATCGTTCCCTGGAAGACCATTAGTACTTTCCGATGCGCATCTGGAGGCATTCTGTAATCTGTGGAGTATCAGAGTGTTGATGAAACACAGAAATTGCATTGGGATTGTATACAACAGTCACCATGCGCACTTTCCTCCATGGGAGTAATTCTCAAACAGTCTACGCTATGATCGTTCCGTGGAAGACCAGTAGTAGTTTCCGATGCACATCTGGATGCTTTCCGAAATCTGTTTACTATCAGAGTGTTGATGAAACACAGAAATTGCATCGGGATTTAATACAGCAGTCACCATGCGCACTTTCCGCCATGGGAGTAATGGCCCAAACAGTCTACGCTTTGATCGTTCCCTGGAAGACCAGTAGTAGCTTCCGATTAACATCTGGAGGCATTCTGTAATCTGCGGACTATCAGAGTGTTGATGAGACACAGAAATTGCATCGGGATTGAAGACAACAGCCACCATGCGCACTTTCCACCATAGGAGTAATGTCCCAAAGAGTCTACGCTTTGACCGTTCCCTGGAAGACCAGTAGTTCTTTCCGATGCACATCGGGAGGCATTCTGTAATCTGTGGACTATCAGAGTGTTGATGAAACACAGAAATTTCATCGGGATTGAATACTACATTCACCATGCACACTTTCCTCCATGGAAGTAATGTCTCAAACAGTCTACGCTTTGATCGTTCCCTGGAAGACCATTAGTAGTTTCCGATGCACATCTGGAGGCATTCTGTAATCTGTGGAGTATCAGAGTGTTGATGAAACAGAGAAATTGCATCGGGATTGAATACAACAGTCACCATGCGCACTTTCCTCCATGGGAGTAATTCTCAAACGGTCTAAGCTTTGATTGTTCCCTGGAAGACCAGTAGTAGTTTCCGATGCACGTCTGGTGGCATTCTGTAATCTGTGGACTATCAGAGTGTTGATGAAATACAGAAACTGCATCGGGATTGAATACAACCATCACCATGCGCACTTTCCTCCACGGGAGGTATGTCTCAAACAGACTACGCTTTGATCGTTCCCTGGAAGACCAGTAGTAGTTTCCGATGCACAACTGGTGGTATTCTCTAATCTGTGGTCTATCAGAGTGTTGATGAAACACAGAAATTGCATCTGGATTGAATACAACAGTCACCATCAACACTTTCCTCCATGGGGGTAATGTCTGAAACAGTCTACGCTTGGATCGATCCCAGGAAGACCAGTAGCAGTTTCCGATGCACATCTCGTGGCATTCTGTAATCTCTGGAGTAACAGAGTGTTGATGTAACACAGAAATTGCATCGGGATTGAATACAACAGTCACCATGCGCACTTTCCTCCATGGGAGTAATTATCACACAGTCTACGCTTTGATCGTTCCCTGGAAGACCAGTAGTAGTTTCCGATGCTAATATGGTGGCATTTTGTAATCTGTCGACTATCAGAGTGTTGATGAAACACAGAAATTGCATCAGGAATGAATACAACAGTCAACATGCACACTTCATTCCACGGGAGGTATGTCTCTAACAGTCTACGCTTTGATCGCTCCCTGGAAGACCAGTAGTAGTTTCCGATGCACATCTGGTGGCATTCTGTAATCTGTGGACTATCAGAGCGTTGATGAAACACAGAAATTGCATCGGGATTTAATACTACATTCACCATGCGAACTTTCTTCCATGGGAGTAATGTCTCAAACAGTCTACGCTTTGATCGTTCCCTGGAAGACCATTAGTACTTTCCGATGCGCATCTGGAGGCATTCTGTAATCTGTGGAGTATCAGAGTGTTGATGAAACACAGAAATTGCATCGGGATTGAATACAACAGTCACCATGCGCACTTTCCTCCATGGGAGTAATTCTCAAACAGTCTACGCTTTGATCGTTCCCTGGAAGACCAGTAGTAGTTTCCGATGCACATCTGGTAGCATTCTGTAATCTGTGGACTATCAGAGTGTTGATGAAACACAGAAACTGCATCGGGATGAATACAACAATCACCATGCGCACTTTCCTCCACGGGAGGTATGTCTCAAACAGTCTACGCATTGATCATTCCCATGAAGACCAGTAGTAGTTTCCGATGCACATCTGGTGGTATTCTCTAATCTGTGGACTATCAGACTGTTGATGAAACACAGAAATTGCATCGGGATTGAATACAACAGTCACCATCCGCACTTTCCTCCATGGGAGTAATGTCTGAAACATTCTACGGTTGGATTGTTCCCAGGAAGACCAGTAGCAGTTTCCGATGCACATCTCGTGGCATTCTGTAATCTGTGGAGTATCAGAGTGTTGATGAAAGTCAGAAATTGCATCGGGATTGAATACAACAGTCACCATGCGCACTTTCCTCCATGGGAGTAATTCTCAAACAGTCTACGCTTTGATCGTTGCCTGGAAGACCAGTAGTAGTTTCCGATGCACATCTGGTGGTATTCTGTAATCTGTGGACTATCAGAGTGTTGATGAAACACAGAAATTGCATCGGGATTGAATACTACAATCACCATGCGCACTTTCCTCCACGGGAGGTATGTCTCAAACAGTCTACGCTTTGATCGTTCCCTGGAAGACCAGTAGTAGCTTCCGATTAACATCTGGAGGCATTCTGTAATCTGTGGAGTATCAGAGTGTTGATGAAACAGAGAAATTGCATCGGGATTGAATACAACAGTCACCATGCGCACTTTCCACCATAGGAGTAATGTCCCAAAGAGTCTACGCTTTGACCGTTCCCTGGAAGACCAGTAGTTCTTTCCGATGCACATCGGGAGGCATTCTGTAATCTGTGGACTATCAGAGTGTTGATGAAACACAGAAATTGCATCGGGATTGAATACTACATTCACCATGCACACTATCCTCCATGGGAGTAATGTCTCAAACAGTCTACGCTTTGATCGTACCCTGGAAGACCATTAGTAGTTTCCGATGCACATCTGGAGGCATTCTGTAATCTGTGGAGTATCAGAGTGTTTATGAAACAGAGAAATTGCATCGGGATTGAATACAACAGTCACCATGCGCACTTTCCTCCATGGGAGTAATTCTCAAACGGTCTACGCTTTGATTGTTCCCTGGAAGACCAGTAGTAGTTTCCGATGCACATCTGGTGGCATTCTGTAATCTGTGGACTATCAGAGTGTTGATGAAACACAGAAACTGCATCGGGATTGAATACAACAATTACCATGCGCACTTTCCTCCACGGGAGGTATGTCTCAAACAGACTACGCTTTGATCGTTCCCTGGAAGACCAGTAGTAGTTTCCGATGCACAATTGGTGGTATTCTCTAATCTGTGGACTATCAGAGTGTTGATGGAACACAGAAATTGCATCTGGATCGAATACAACAGTCATCATCAACACTTTCCTCCATGGGGGTAATGTCTGAAACAGTCTACGCTTGGATCGATCCCAGGAAGACCAGTAGCAGTTTCCGATGCACATCTCGTGGCATTCTGTAATCTGTGGAGTAACAGAGAGTTGATGAAACACAGAAATTGCATCGGGATTGAATACAACAGTCACCATGCGCACTTTCCTCCATGGGAGTAATTATCACACAGTCTACGCTTTGATCGTTCCCTGGAAGACCAGTAGTAGTTTCCGATGCACATCTGGTGGTATTCTGTAATCTGTGGACTATCAGAGTGTTGATGAAACACAGAAATTGCATCGGGATTGAATACTACAATCACCATGCGCACTTTCCTCCACGGGAGGTATGTCTCAAACAGTCTACGCTTTGATCGTTCCCTGGAAGACCAGTAGTAGTATCCGATGCACATCTGGTGGCATTCTGTAATCTGTGGACTATCAGAGTGTTGATGAAACACAGAAATTGCATCGGGATTGAATACAACAGTCACCATGCGCACTTTCCTCCATGGGAGTAACTCTCAAACAGTCTACGCTTTGATCGTTCCGTGGAAGACCAGTAGTAGTTTCCGATGCACATCTGGAGGTATTCTGTAATCTGTAGACTATGAGAGTGTTGATGAAACACAGAATTTGCATCGGGATTGAATACAACAGTCACCATGCGCACTTTCCTCCATGGGAATAATGTATCTAACAGTTTCGCTTTGATCGTTCCCTGGAAGACCAGTATTAGTTTCCGATGCACATCTGGAGTGTTTCTGTAATCTGTGGACTATCAGAGTGTTAATGAAACACAGAAATAGCATCGGGATTGAATACAACAGTCACCATGCGCACTTTACTTTATGGGAGCAATGTCTCAAACAGTCTACGCTTTGATCGTTCCCTGAAAGACCAGTAGTAGTTTCCGATTCAAATCTGGTGGCATTCTGTAATCTGAGGACTACCAGAGTGTTGATGAAACACAGAAATTTCATCGGGATTGAATACATCAACCACCATCCGCACTTTCCTCCATGGGAGTAATGTCTGAAACAGTCTACGCTTGGATCGTTCCCAGGACGACCAGTAGTAGTTTCCGATGCACATCTGGAAGCATTCTGTAATCTGTAGACTATCAGAGCGTTGATGAAACACAGAAATTGCATCGAAATTGAATACAACAGTCACCATGTGCACTTACTTCCATGGGAGTAATGTCTGAAACAATCTACGCTTTGATCGTTCCCTGGAAGACTAGTAGTAGTTTCCGATGCACAACTGGTGGTATTCTCTAATCTGTGGACTACCAGAGTGTTGATGAAACACAGAAAATGCATCTGGATTGAATACAACAGTCACCATCAACACTTTCCTCCAATTGAGTATTGTCTGAAACAGTCTACGCTTGAATCGATCCCAGGACGACCAGTAGTAGTTTCCGATGCTAATCTGGTGGCATTCTGTAATCTGTGGACTATCAGAGTGTTGATGAAACACAGAAATTGCATCGGGAATGAATACAACAGTCAACATGCACACTTTCCTCCACGGGAGGTATGTCTCTAACAGTCTACGCTTTGATCGCTCCCTGGAAGACCAGTAGTAGTTTCCGATGCACATCTGGTGGCATTCTGTAATCTGTGGACTATCAGAGCGTTGATGAAACACAGAAATTGCATCGGGATTGAATACTACATTCACCATGCGCACTTTCTTCCATGGGAGTAATGTCTCAAACAGTCTACGCTTTGATCGTTCCCTGGAAGACCATTAGTACTTTCCGATTCGCATCTGGAGGCATTCTGTAATCTGTGGAGTATCAGAGTGTTGATGAAACACAGAAATTGCATCGGGATTGTATACAACAGTCACCATGCGCACTTTCCTCCATGGGAGTAATTCTCAAACAGTCTACGCTTTGATCGTTCCGTGGAAGACCAGTAGTAGTTTCCGATGCACATCTGGATGCTTTCCGAAATCTGTTTACTATCAGAGTGTTGATGAAACACAGAAATTGCATCGGGATTTAATACAGCAGTCACCATGCGCACTTTCCTCCATGGGAGTAATGGCCGAAACAGTCTACGCTTTGATCGTTCCCTGGAAGACCAGTAGTAGCTTCCGATTAACATCTGGAGGCATTCTGTAATCTGCGGACTATCAGAGTGTTGATGAGACACAGAAATTGCATCGGGATTTAAGACAACAGCCACCATGCGCACTTTCCACGATAGGAATAATGTCCCAAAGAGTCTACGCTTTGATCTTTCCCTGGAAGAACAGTAGTTCTTTCCGATGCACATCGGGAGGCATTCTGTAATCTGTGAACTATCAGAGTGTTGATGAAACACAGAAATTGCATCGGGATTGAATACTACATTCACCATGCACACTTACCTCCATGGGAGTAATGTCTCAAACAGTCTACGCTTTGATCGTTCCCTGGAAGACCATTAGTAGTTTCCGATGCACATCTGGAGGCATTCTGTAATCTGTGGAGTATCAGAGTGTTGATGAAACACAGAAATTGCATCGGGATTGAATACAACAATCACCATGCGCACTTTCCTCCACGGGAGGTATGTCTCAAACAGACTACGCTTTGATCGTTCCCTGGAAGACCAGTAGTAGTTTCCGATGCACAACTGGTGGTATTCTCTAATCTGTGGACTACCAGAGTGTTGATGAAACACAGAAAATGCATCGGGATTGAATACAACAGTCACCATCAACACTTTCCTCCATGGGAGTATTGTCTGAAACAGTCTACGCTTGAATCGATCCCAGGAAGACCAGTAGCAGTTTCCGATGCACATCTCGTGGCATTCTGTAATCTGTGGAGTATCAGAGTGTTGATGAAACACAGAAATTGCATCGGGATTGAATACAACAGTCACCATGCGCACTTTCCTCCATGGGAGTAATTCTCACACAGTCTACGCTCTGATCGTTCCCTGGAAGACCAGTAGTAGTTTCCGATGCTAATCTGGTGGCATTCTGTAATCTGTGGACTATCAGAGTGTTGATGAAACACAGAAATTATATCGGGAATGAATACAACAGTCAACATGCACACTTTCCTCCACGGGAGGTATGTCTCTAACAGTCTACGCTTTGATCGCTCCCTGGAAGACCAGTAGTAGTTTCCGATGCACATCTGGTGGCATTCTGTAATCTGTGGACTATCAGAGCGTTGATGAAACACAGAAATTGCATCGGGATTGAATACTACATTCACCATGCGCACTTTCTTCCATGGGAGTAATGTCTCAAACAGTCTACGCTTTGATCGTTCCCTGGAAGACCATTAGTACTTTCCGATGCGCATCTGGAGGCATTCTGTAATCTGTGGAGTATCAGAGTGTTGATGAAACACAGAAATTGCATTGGGATTGTATACAACAGTCACCATGCGCACTTTCCTCCATGGGAGTAATTCTCAAACAGTCTACGCTATGATCGTTCCGTGGAAGACCAGTAGTAGTTTCCGATGCACATCTGGATGCTTTCCGAAATCTGTTTACTATCAGAGTGTTGATGAAACACAGAAATTGCATCGGGATTTAATACAGCAGTCACCATGCGCACTTTCCGCCATGGGAGTAATGGCCCAAACAGTCTACGCTTTGATCGTTCCCTGGAAGACCAGTAGTAGCTTCCGATCAACATCTGGAGGCATTCTGTAATCTGCGGACTATCAGAGTGTTGATGAGACACAGAAATTGCATCGGGATTGAAGACAACAGCCACCATGCGCACTTTCCACCATAGGAGTAATGTCCCAAAGAGTCTACGCTTTGACCGTTCCCTGGAAGACCAGTAGTTCTTTCCGACGCACATCGGGAGGCATTCTGTAATCTGTGGACTATCAGAGTGTTGATGAAACACAGAAATTTCATCGGGATTGAATACTACATTCACCATGCACACTTTCCTCCATGGAAGTAATGTCTCAAACAGTCTACGCTTTGATCGTTCCCTGGAAGACCATTAGTAGTTTCCGATGCACATCTGGAGGCATTCTGTAATCTGTGGAGTATCAGAGTGTTGATGAAACAGAGAAATTGCATCGGGATTGAATACAACAGTCACCATGCGCACTTTCCTCCATGGGAGTAATTCTCAAACGGTCTAAGCTTTGATTGTTCCCTGGAAGACCAGTAGTAGTTTCCGATGCACGTCTGGTGGCATTCTGTAATCTGTGGACTATCAGAGTGTTGATGAAATACAGAAACTGCATCGGGATTGAATACAACCATCACCATGCGCACTTTCCTCCACGGGAGGTATGTCTCAAACAGACTACGCTTTGATCGTTCCCTGGAAGACCAGTAGTAGTTTCCGATGCACAACTGGTGGTATTCTCTAATCCGTGGTCTATCAGAGTGTTGATGAAACACAGAAATTGCATCTGGATTGAATACAACAGTCACCATCAACACTTTCCTCCATGGGGGTAATGTCTGAAACAGTCTACGCTTGGATCGATCCCAGGAAGACCAGTAGCAGTGTCCGATGCACATCTCGTGGCATTCTGTAATCTCTGGAGTAACAGAGTGTTGATGTAACACAGAAATTGCATCGGGATTGAATACAACAGTCACCATGCGCACTTTCCTCCATGGGAGTAATTATCACACAGTCTACGCTTTGATCGTTCCCTGGAAGACCAGTAGTAGTTTCCGATGCTAATATGGTGGCATTTTGTAATCTGTCGACTATCAGAGTGTTGATGAAACACAGAAATTGCATCAGGAATGAATACAACAGTCAACATGCACACTTCATTCCACGGGAGGTATGTCTCTAACAGTCTACGCTTTGATCGCTCCCTGGAAGACCAGTAGTAGTTTCCGATGCACATCTGGTGGCATTCTGTAATCTGTGGACTATCAGAGCGTTGATGAAACACAGAAATTGCATCGGGATTTAATACTACATTCACCATGCGAACTTTCTTCCATGGGAGTAATGTCTCAAACAGTCTACGCTTTGATCGTTCCCTGGAAGACCATTAGTACTTTCCGATGCGCATCTGGAGGCATTCTGTAATCTGTGGAGTATCAGAGTGTTGATGAAACACAGAAATTGCATCGGGATTGAATACAACAGTCACCATGCGCACTTTCCTCCATGGGAGTAATGTCTGAAACATTCTACGGTTGGATTGTTCCCAGGAAGACCAGTAGCAGTTTCCGATGCACATCTCGTGGCATTCTGTAATCTGTGGAGTATCAGAGTGTTGATGAAAGTCAGAAATTGCATCGGGATTGAATACAACAGTCACCATGCGCACTTTCCTCCATGGGAGTAATTCTCAAACAGTCTACGCTTTGATCGTTGCCTGGAAGACCAGTAGTAGTTTCCGATGCACATCTGGTGGTATTCTGTAATCTGTGGACTATCAGAGTGTTGATGAAACACAGAAATTGCATCGGGATTGAATACTACAATCACCATGCGCACTTTCCTCCACGGGAGGTATGTCTCAAACAGTCTACGCTTTGATCGTTCCCTGGAAGACCAGTAGTAGCTTCCGATTAACATCTGGAGGCATTCTGTAATCTGTGGAGTATCAGAGTGTTGATGAAACAGAGAAATTGCATCGGGATTGAATACAACAGTCACCATGCGCACTTTCCACCATAGGAGTAATGTCCCAAAGAGTCTACGCTTTGACCGTTCCCTGGAAGACCAGTAGTTCTTTCCGATGCACATCGGGAGGCATTCTGTAATCTGTGGACTATCAGAGTGTTGATGAAACACAGAAATTGCATCGGGATTGAATACTACATTCACCATGCACACTATCCTCCATGGGAGTAATGTCTCAAACAGTCTACGCTTTGATCGTTCCCTGGAAGACCATTAGTAGTTTCCGATGCACATCTGGAGGCATTCTGTAATCTGTGGAGTATCAGAGTGTTTATGAAACAGAGAAATTGCATCGGGATTGAATACAACAGTCACCATGCGCACTTTCCTCCATGGGAGTAATTCTCAAACGGTCTACGCTTTGATTGTTCCCTGGAAGACCAGTAGTAGTTTCCGATGCACATCTGGTGGCATTCTGTAATCTGTGGACTATCAGAGTGTTGATGAAACACAGAAACTGCATCGGGATTGAATACAACAATTACCATGCGCACTTTCCTCCACGGGAGGTATGTCTCAAACAGACTACGCTTTGATCGTTCCCTGGAAGACCAGTAGTAGTTTCCGATGCACAATTGGTGGTATTCTCTAATCTGTGGACTATCAGAGTGTTGATGGAACACAGAAATTGCATCTGGATCGAATACAACAGTCATCATCAACACTTTCCTCCATGGGGGTAATGTCTGAAACAGTCTACGCTTGGATCGATCCCAGGAAGACCAGTAGCAGTTTCCGATGCACATCTCGTGGCATTCTGTAATCTGTGGAGTAACAGAGAGTTGATGAAACACAGAAATTGCATCGGGATTGAATACAACAGTCACCATGCGCACTTTCCTCCATGGGAGTAATTATCACACAGTCTACGCTTTGATCGTTCCCTGGAAGACCAGTAGTAGTTTCCGATGCACATCTGGTGGTATTCTGTAATCTGTGGACTATCAGAGTGTTGATGAAACACAGAAATTGCATCGGGATTGAATACTACAATCACCATGCGCACTTTCCTCCACGGGAGGTATGTCTCAAACAGTCTACGCTTTGATCGTTCCCTGGAAGACCAGTAGTAGTATCCGATGCACATCTGGTGGCATTCTGTAATCTGTGGACTATCAGAGTGTTGATGAAACACAGAAATTGCATCGGGATTGAATACAACAGTCACCATGCGCACTTTCCTCCATGGGAGTAACTCTCAAACAGTCTACGCTTTGATCGTTCCGTGGAAGACCAGTAGTAGTTTCCGATGCACATCTGGAGGTATTCTGTAATCTGTAGACTATGAGAGTGTTGATGAAACACAGAATTTGCATCGGGATTGAATACAACAGTCACCATGCGCACTTTCCTCCATGGGAATAATGTATCTAACAGTTTCGCTTTGATCGTTCCCTGGAAGACCAGTATTAGTTTCCGATGCACATCTGGAGTGTTTCTGTAATCTGTGGACTATCAGAGTGTTAATGAAACACAGAAATAGCATCGGGATTGAATACAACAGTCACCATGCGCACTTTACTTTATGGGAGCAATGTCTCAAACAGTCTACGCTTTGATCGTTCCCTGAAAGACCAGTAGTAGTTTCCGATTCAAATCTGGTGGCATTCTGTAATCTGAGGACTACCAGAGTGTTGATGAAACACAGAAATTTCATCGGGATTGAATACATCAACCACCATCCGCACTTTCCTCCATGGGAGTAATGTCTGAAACAGTCTACGCTTGGATCGTTCCCAGGACGACCAGTAGTAGTTTCCGATGCACATCTGGAAGCATTCTGTAATCTGTAGACTATCAGAGCGTTGATGAAACACAGAAATTGCATCGAAATTGAATACAACAGTCACCATGTGCACTTACTTCCATGGGAGTAATGTCTGAAACAATCTACGCTTTGATCGTTCCCTGGAAGACTAGTAGTAGTTTCCGATGCACAACTGGTGGTATTCTCTAATCTGTGGACTACCAGAGTGTTGATGAAACACAGAAAATGCATCTGGATTGAATACAACAGTCACCATCAACACTTTCCTCCAATTGAGTATTGTCTGAAACAGTCTACGCTTGAATCGATCCCAGGACGACCAGTAGTAGTTTCCGATGCTAATCTGGTGGCATTCTGTAATCTGTGGACTATCAGAGTGTTGATGAAACACAGAAATTGCATCGGGAATGAATACAACAGTCAACATGCACACTTTCCTCCACGGGAGGTATGTCTCTAACAGTCTACGCTTTGATCGCTCCCTGGAAGACCAGTAGTAGTTTCCGATGCACATCTGGTGGCATTCTGTAATCTGTGGACTATCAGAGCGTTGATGAAACACAGAAATTGCATCGGGATTGAATACTACATTCACCATGCGCACTTTCTTCCATGGGAGTAATGTCTCAAACAGTCTACGCTTTGATCGTTCCCTGGAAGACCATTAGTACTTTCCGATTCGCATCTGGAGGCATTCTGTAATCTGTGGAGTATCAGAGTGTTGATGAAACACAGAAATTGCATCGGGATTGTATACAACAGTCACCATGCGCACTTTCCTCCATGGGAGTAATTCTCAAACAGTCTACGCTTTGATCGTTCCGTGGAAGACCAGTAGTAGTTTCCGATGCACATCTGGATGCTTTCCGAAATCTGTTTACTATCAGAGTGTTGATGAAACACAGAAATTGCATCGGGATTTAATACAGCAGTCACCATGCGCACTTTCCTCCATGGGAGTAATGGCCGAAACAGTCTACGCTTTGATCGTTACCTGGAAGACCAGTAGTAGCTTCCGATTAACATCTGGAGGCATTCTGTAATCTGTGGAGTATCAGAGTGTTGATGAAACAGAGAAATTGCATCGGGATTGAATACAACAGTCACCATGCGCACTTTCCAACATAGGAGTAATGTCCCAAAGAGTCTACGCTTTGACCGTTCCCTGGAAGACCAGTAGTTCTTTCCGATGCACATCGGGAGGCATTCTGTAATCTGTGGACTATCAGAGTGTTGATGAAACACAGAAATTGCATCGGGATTTAATACTACATTCACCATGCACACTATCCTCCATGGGAGTAATGTCTCAAACAGTCTACGCTTTGATCGTTCCCTGGAAGACCATTAGTAGTTTCCGATGCACATCTGGAGGCATTCTGTAATCTGTGGAGTATCAGAGTGTTTATGAAACAGAGAAATTGCATCGGGATTGAATACAACAGTCACCATGCGCACTTTCCTCCATGGGAGTAATTCTCAAACGGTCTACGCTTTGATTGTTCCCTGGAAGACCAGTAGTAGTTTCCGATGCACATCTGGTGGCATTCTGTAATCTGTGGACTATCAGAGTGTTGATGAAACACAGAAACTGCATCGGGATTGAATACAACAATCACCATGCGCACTTTCCTCCACGGGAGGTATGTCTCAAACAGACTACGCTTTGATCGTTCCCTGGAAGACCAGTAGTAGTTTCCGATGCACAATTGGTGGTATTCTCTAATCTGTGGACTATCAGAGTGTTGATGGAACACAGAAATTGCATCTGGATCGAATACAACAGTCATCATCAACACTTTCCTCCATGGGGGTAATGTCTGAAACAGTCTACGCTTGGATCGATCCCAGGAAGACCAGTAGCAGTTTCCGATGCACATCTCGTGGCATTCTGTAGTCTGTGGAGTAACAGAGTGTTGATGAAACACAGAAATTGCATCGGGATTGAATACAACAGTCACCATGCGCACTTTCCTCCACGGGAGTAATTATCACACAGTCTACGCTTTGATCGTTCCCTGGAAGACCAGTAGTAGTTTCCGATGCTAATCTGGTGGCATTCTGTAATCTGTGGACTATCAGAGTGTTGATGAAACACAGAAATTGCATCAGGAATGAATACAACAGTCAACATGCACACTTTCCTCCACGGGAGGTATGTCTCTAACAGTCTACGCTTTGATCGCACCCTGGAAGACCAGTAGTAGTTTCCGATGCACATCTGGTGGCATTCTGTAATCTGTGGACTATCAGAGCGTTGATGAAACACAGAAACTGCATCGGGATTTAATACTACATTCACCATGCGAACTTTCTTCCATGGGAGTAATGTCTCAAACAGTCTACGCTTTGATCGTTCCCTGGAAGACCATTAGTACTTTCCGATACGCATCTGGAGGCATTCTGTAATCTGTGGAGTATCAGAGTGTTGATGAAACACAGAAATTGCATCGGGATTGAATACAACAGTCACCATGCGCACTTTCCTCCATGGGAGTAATTCTCAAACAGTCTACGCTTTGATCGTTCCGTGGAAGACCAGTAGTAGTTTCCGATGCACATCTGGTAGCATTCTGTAATCTGTGGACTATCAGAGTGTTGATGAAACACAGAAACTGCATCGGGATTGAATACAACAATCACCATGCGCACTTTCCTCCACGGGAGGTATGTCTCAAACAGTCTACGCTTTGATCATTCCCATGAAGACCAGTAGTAGTTTCCGATGCACATCTGGTGGTATTTTCTAATCTGTGGACTATCAGACTGTTGATGAAACACAGAAATTGCATCGGGATTGAATACAACAGTCACCATGCGCACTTTCCTCCATGGGAGTAATGTCTGAAACATTCTACGGTTGGATTGTTCCCAGGAAGACCAGTAGCAGTTTCCGATGCACATCTCGTGGCATTCTGTAATCTGTGGAGTATCAGAGTGTTGATGAAACACAGAAATTGCATCGGGACTGAATACAACAGTCACCATGCGCACTTTCCTCCATGGGAGTAATTCTCAAACAGTCTACGCATTGATCGTTGCCTGGAAGACCAGTAGTAGTTTCCGATGCACATCTGGTGGTATTCTGTAATCTGTGGACTATCAGAGTGTTGATGAAACACACAAATTGCATCGGGATTGAATACTACAATCACCATGCGCACTTTCCTCCACGGGAGGTATGTCTCAAACAGTCTACGCTTTGATCGTTCCCTGGAAGACCAGTAGTAGTATCCGATGCACATCTGGTGGCATTCTGTAATCTGTGGACTATCAGAGTGTTGATGAAACACAAAAATTGCATCGGGATTAATTACAACAGTCACCATCCGCACTTTCCTCCATGGGAGTAATGTCTGAAACAGTCTACGCTTGGATTGTTCCCAGGAAGACCAGTAGCAGTTTCCGATGCACATCTCGTGGCATTCTGTAATCTGTGGAGTATCAGAGTGTTGATGAAACACAGAAATTGCATCGGGATTGAATACAACAGTCACCATGCGCACTTTCCTCCATGGGACTAACTCTCAAACAGTCTACGCTTTGATCGTTCCGTGGAAGACCAGTAGTAGTTTCCGATGCACATCTGGAGGTATTCTGTAATCTGTAGACTATGAGAGTGATGATGAAACACAGAATTTGCATCGGGATTGAATACAACAGTCACCATGCGGACTTTCCTCCATGCGAATAATGTATCTAACAGTTTTCGCTTTGATCGTTTCCTGGAAGACCAGTAGTAGTTTCCGATGCACATCTGGAGGCTTTCTGTAATCTGTGGACTATCAGAGTGTTAATGAAACACAGAAATAGCATCGGGATTGAATACAACAGTCACCATGCGCACTTTACTTTATGGGAGCAATGTCTCAAACAGTCTACGCTTTGATCGTTCCCTGAAAGACCAGTAGTAGTTTCCGATGCAAATCTGGTGGCATTCTGTAATCTGAGGACTACAAGAGTGTTGATGAAACACAGAAATTTCATCGGGATTGAATACATCAACCACCATCCGCACTTTCCTCCATGGGAGTAATGTCTGAAACAGTCCACGCTTGGATCGTTCCCAGGAAGACCAGTAGTAGTTTCCGATGCACATCTCGTGGCATTCTGTAATCTGTGGACTATCAGAGTGTTGATGAAACACAGAAAATGCATCGGGATTGATTACAACATTCACCATGCGCACTTTCCTCCTTGGGATTAATGTCTCAAGGAGATTACGCTTTGATCGTACTCTGGAAGTCCAGTAGTAGTTTCCGATGCACATCTGGAAGTACTCTGTAATCTGTAGACTATCAGAGCGTTGATGAAACACAGAAATTGCATCGAAATTGAATACAACAGTCACCATGTGCACTTTCTTCCATGGGAGTAATGTCTGAAACAGTCTACGCTTTGATCGTTCCCTGGAAGACCAGTAGTAGTTTCCGATGCACATCTGGAGGCATTCTGTAATCTGTGGACTATCAGGTTGTTGATGAAACACAGAAATTGCATCGGGATTGAATAGAACAGTCACCATGCGCACATTCTTCCATAAAAGTAATGTCTCAAAGAGTCTACGCTTTGATCGTTCCCTGGAAGACCAGTAGTAGTTTCCGATGAATATCTGGATGCATTCTGTAATCTGTGGACTATCTTAGTGTTGATGAAACACAGAAATTGCATCGGGATTGAACACAACAGTCACCATCTGCACTTTCCTCCATGGGAGTAATGTCACAAACAGTCTACGCTTTGATTGTTAGCTGGAAGACCAGTAGTAGTTTCCGATGCACATCTTGAAACATTCTGTAATATGTGGACTATCAGAGTGTTGATGAAACACAGAAATTGCATCGGGATTGAATACAACAGTCACCATGCGCACTTTCCTCCATGGGAGTAATTCTCACACAGTCTACGCTTTGATCGTTCCCTGGAAGACCAGTAGTAGTTTCCGATGCTAATCTGGTGGCATTCTGTAATCTGTGGACTATCAGAGTGTTGATGAAACAAAGAAATTGCATTGGGAATGAATACAGCACTCAACATGCACACTTTCCTCCACGGGAGGTATGTCTCTAACAGTCTACGCTTTGATCGCTCCCTGGAAGACCAGTAGTAGTTTCCGATGCACATCTGGAGGCATTCTGTAATCTGTGGAGTAACAGAGTGTTGATGAAACACAGAAATTGCATCGGGATTGAATACAACAGTCACCATGCGCACTTTATTCCATGGGAGTATTTCTCAAACAGTCTACGCTTTGATCGTTCCGTGGAAGATCAGTAGTAGTTTCCGATGCACATCTGGTAGCATTCTGTAATCTGTGGACTATCAGAGTGTTGATGAAACACAGAAACTGCATCGGGATTGAATACAACAATCACCATGCGCACTTTCCTCCACGGGAGGTATGTCTCAAACAGTCTACGCTTTGATCATTCCCTGGAATACCAGTAGTAGTTTCCGATGCACATCAGGTGGTATTCTCTAACCTGTGGACTATCAGACTGTTGATGAAACACAGAAATTGCATCGGGATTGAATACAACAGTCATTATCCGCACTTTCCTCTTTGGGAGTAATGTCTGAAACAGTCTACGGTTGGATTGTTCCCAGGAAGACCAGTAGCAGTTTCCGATGCACATCTCGTGGCATTCTGTAATCTGTGGAGTATCAGAGTGTTGATGAAACACAGAATTTGCATCGGGATTGAATACAACAGTCACCATGCGCACTTTCCTCCATGGGAGTAATTCTCAAACAGTCTACGCTTTGATCGTTGCCTGGAAGACCAGTAGTAGATTCCGATGCACATCTGGTGGTACTCTGTAATCTGTGGACTATCAGAGTGTTGATGAAACACAGAAATTGCATCGAGATTGAATACAACAATCACCATGCGCACTTTCCTCCACGGGAGGTATGTCTCAAACAGTCTACGCTTTGATCGTTCCCTGGAAGACCAGTAGTAGTTTCCGATGCACATCTGGTGGCATTCTGTAATCTGTGGACTATCAGAGTGTTGATGAAACACAGAAATTGCATCGGGATTCAATACAACAGTCACCATCCGCACTTTCCTCCATGTTAGTAATGTCTGAAACAGTCTACGCTTAGATTGTTCCCAGGAAGACCAGTAGCAGTTTCCGATGCACATGTCGTGGCATTCTGTAATCTGTGGAGTATCAGAGTGTTGATGAAACACAGAAATTGCATCGGGATTGAATACAACAGTCACCATGCGCACTTTCCTCCATGGGAGTAACTCTCAAACAGTCTATGCTTTGATCGTTCCGTGGAAGACTAGTAGTAGTTTCCGATGCACATCTGGAGGTATTCTGTAATCTGATGACTATGAGAGTGTTGATGAAACACAGAATTTGCATCGGGTTTGAATACAACAGTCACCATGCGTACTTTCCTCCATGGGAATAATGTATCAAACAGTTTTCGCTTTGATCGTTCCCTGGAAGACCAGTAGTAGTTTCCGATGCTAATCTGGTGGCATTCTGTAATCTGTGGACTATCAGAGTGTTGATGAAACACAGAAATTGCATCGGGAATGAATACAACAGTCAACATGCACACTTTCCTCCACGGGAGGTATGTCTCTAACAGTCTACGCTTTGATCGCTCCCTGGAAGACCAGTAGTAGTTTCCGATGCACATCTGGTGGCATTCTGTAATCTGTGGACTATCAGAGCGTTGATGAAACACAGAAATTGCATCGGGATTGAATACTACATTCACCATGCGAACTTTCTTCCATGGGAGTAACGTCTCAAACAGTCTACGCTTTGATCGTTCCCTGGGAGACCATTAGTACTTTCCGATGCGCATCTGGAGGCATTCTGTAATCTGTGGAGTATCAGAGTGTTGATGAAACACGGAAATTGCATCGGGATTGAAATCAACAGTCACCATGCGCACTTTCCTCCATGGGAGTAATTCTCAAACAGTCTACGCTTTGATCGTTCCGTGAAGACCAGTAGTAGTTTCCGATGCACATCTGGTGGTATTCTCTAACCTGTGGACTATCAGACTGTTGATGAAACACAGAAATTGCATCGGGATTGAATACAACAGTCACCATCCGCACTTTCCTCCATGGGAGTAATGTATGAAACAGTCTACGGTTGGATTGTTCCCAGGAAGACCAGTAGAAGTTTCCGATGCACATCTCGTGGCATTCTGTAATCTGTGGAGTATCAGAGTGTTGATGAAACACAGAAATTGCATCGGGATTGAATACAACAGTCACCATGCGCACTTTCCTCCATGGGAGTAATTCTCAAACAGTCTACGCTTTGATCGTTCCCTGGAAGACCAGTAGTAGTTTCCGATGCACATCTGGTGGCATTCTGTAATATGTGGACTATCAGAGTGTTGATGAAACACAGAAATTGCATCGGGATTCAATACAACAGTCACCATCCGCACTTTCCTCCATGGGAGTAATGTCTGAAACAGTCTACGCTTTGATCGTTCCCTGGAAGACCAGTAGTAGTTTCCGATGCACATCTGGAGGCATTCTGTAATCTGTGGACTGTCAGATTGTTGATGAAACACAGAAATTGCATCTGGATTGAATAGAACAGTCACCATGCGCACATTCTTCCATATAAGTAATGTCTCAAAGAGTCTACGCTTTGATCGTTCCCTGGAAGACCAGTAGTAGTTTCCGATGAATATCTGGATGCATTCTGTAATCTGTGGAGTATCAGAGTGTTGATGAAACACAGAAACTTCATCGGGATTGAATACAACAGTCATCATCCGCACTTTCCTCAATGGGAGTAATGTCTCAAACAGTCTACGCTTTGATCGTTCCCTGAAAGACCAGTAGTTGTTTCCGATGCACATCTGGAGGCATTCTGTAATCTGTGGACTATCAGAGTGTTGATGAATCACAGAAATTCCATCGGGATTGAATAGAACAGTCACCATGGGAGTAATGTCTGAAACAGCCTACGCTTTGATCGTTCCCTGGAAGACCAGTAGTAGTTTCCGATGCACATCTGGAGGCATTCTGTAATCTGTGGACTATCAGAGTGCTGACGAAACACAGAAATTGCATCGAAATCGAGTACAACAGTCACCATGCGCAATTCCTTCCATGACAGTGTTGTCTGAAACAGTCTACGCTTTGATCGTTCCCTGGAAGACCAGTAGTAGTTTCCGATGCACATCTGGAGGCATTCTGTAATCTGTGGACTATCAGAGTGTTGATGAAACACAGAAATTGCATCGAAATTGAATACCACAGTCATTATGCGCAGTTTCTTCCACGGGAGTAATGTCTGAAACAGTCTACGCTTGGATCGTTCCCAGGAAGACCAGTAGTAGTTTCCGATGCACATCTTGTGGCATTCGGTAATCTGTGGACTATAAGAGTGTTGATGAAACACAGAAAATGCATCGGGATTGAATACAACAGTCACCATTCGCACTTTCCTCCATGGGAGTAACTCTCAAACAGTCTACGCTTTGATCGTTCCCTGGAAGATCAGTAGTAGTTTCCGATGCACATATGGTAGCATTCTGTAATCTGTGGACTATAAGAGTGTTGATGAAACAGAGAAATTTCATCCGGATTGAATACAACAGTCACCATGAGCACATTCCTCCACGGGTGGTATGTCTCTAACAGTCTTCGCTTTGATCGTTCCCTGGAAGCCCAGTAGTAGTTTCCGATGCACATCTGGAGGTATTCTGTAATCTGTAGACTATGAGAGTGTTGATGAAACACAGAATTTGCATCGGGATTGAATACAACAGTCACCATGCGCACTTTCCTCCATGGGAATAATGTCTCTAACAGTTTTCGCTTTGATCGTTCCCTGGAAGACCAGTAGTAGTTTCCGATGCACATCTGGAGGCTTTCTGTAATCTGTGGACTATCAGAGTGTTGATGAAACACAGAAAATGCATCGGGAATGAATACAACAGTCAACATGAGCGCTTTCCTAGACGGGATGTATGTCTCTAACAGTCTATGCTTTGATCGTTCCCTTGAAGACCAATAGTAGTTTCCGATGCACATCTGGTGGCATTCTGTAATCTGTGGACTATCAGGGTGTTGATGAAACACAGAAATTGCATCGGGATTGAACACAACAGTCACCTTCCGCACTTGCCTCCATGGGAGTAATGTCTGAAACAGTCTACGCTTTGATCGTTCCCTGGAAGACCAGTAGCAGTTTCCGATGTACATCTCGTGGCATTCTGTAATCTGTGGACTATCAGAGTGTTGATGAAACACAGAAAATGCATCGGGATTGAATACAACAGTTACCATGCGCACTTTCCTCCATGGGAGAAATGTCTCAAAGAGTTTACGCTTTGATCGTTCCCTGGAAGACCAGTAGTAGTATAGGATGCACATCTGGAGGCATTCTGTAATCTGTGGACTATTAGAGTGTTGATGAAACACAGTAATTGCAATTGGATTGAATACTACAGTCACCATGCGCACTTTTCTCCATGGGAGTAATGTCTCAAACAGTCTACGCTTTGATCGTTAGCTGGAAGACCAGTAGTAGTTTCCGATGGACATCTTGAAACATTCTGTAATATGTGGACTATCAAAGTGTTGATGAAACACAGAAATTGCATCGGGATTGAATACAACAGTCACCACGGGAACTTTACTCCACAGGAGTAATGTCTCAAACTATCTACAATTTTGATCGTTCACTGGAAGACAAGTACTTGTTTCCGATGCACATCTGGTGGCATTCTGTAATGTGTAGACTATCAGAGGGTTGATGAAACACAGTAATTGCATCGGGATTGAATACACCAGTCACCATGCGCACTTTCCTCCATGGGAGTAATGTCTCTAACAGTCTACATTTTGATCGTTCCCTGGAAGACCAGTAGTAGTTTCCGATGCACATCTGGAGGCTTTCCGTCATTTGTGGACTATCAGAGTGTTGATGAAACACAGAAATTGCATCGGAATTGAATACAACAGTCACCATGCGCACTTTCCTCCATGGGAGTAATGTCCCAAACAGTCTATGCTTTGATCGTTCCTTGGAAAACCAGTAGTAGTTTCCGATGCACATCTGGTAGCATTCTGTAATCTGTGGACTATCAGAGTGTTGATGAAACACAGAAACTGCATCGGGATTCAATACAACAGTCACCATCCGCACTTTACTCCATGGGAGTAATGTCTGAAACAGTCTACGCTTTGATCGTTCCCTGGAAGACCAGTAGTAGTTTCCGATGCACATCTGGAGGCATTCTGTAATCTGTGGACTATCAGATTGTTGATGAAACACAGAAATTGCATCTGGATTGAATAGAACAGTCACCATGCGCACATTCTTCCATAAAAGTAATGTCTCAAAGAGTCTACGCTTTGATCGTTCCCTGGAAGACCAGTAGTAGTTTCCGATGAATATCTGGATGCATTCTGTAATCTGTGGAGTATCAGAGTGTTGATGAAACACAGAAACTTCATCGGGATTGAATACAACAGTCACCATCCGCACTTTCCTCAATGGGAGTAATGTCTCAAACAGTCTACGCTTTGTCGTTCCCTGAAAGACCAGTAGTTGTTTCCGATGCACATCTGGAGGCATTCTGTAATCTGTGGACTATCAGAGTGTTGATGAATCACAGAAATTCCATCGGGATTGAATAGAACAGTCACCATGGGAGTAATGTCTGAAACAGTCTACGCTTTGATCGTTCCCTGGAAGACCAGTAGTAGTTTCCGATGCACATCTGGAGGCATTCTGTAATCTGTGGACTATCAGAGTGCTGACGAAACACAGAAATTGCATCGAAATCGAATACAACAGTCACCATGCGCAATTCCTTCCATGACAGTGTTGTCTGAAACAGTCTACGCTTTGATCGTTCCCTGGAAGACCAGTAGTAGTTTCCGATGCACATCTGGAGGCATTCTGTAATCTGTGGACTATCAGAGTGTTGATGAAACACAGAAATTGCATCGAAATTGAATACAACAGTCACTATGCGCACTTTCTTCCACGGGAGTAATGTCTGAAACAGTCTACGCTTGGATCGTTCCCAGGAAGACCAGTAGTAGTTTCCGATGCACATCTTGTGGCATTCGGTAATCTGTGGACTATCAGAGTGTTGATGAAACACAGAAAATGCATCGGGATTGAATACAACAGTCACCATTCGCACTTTCCTCCATGGGAGTAACTCTCAAACAGTCTACGCTTTGATCGTTCCCTGGAAGATCAGTAGTAGTTTCCGATGCACATATGGTAGCATTCTGTAATCTGTGGACTATAAGAGTGTTGATGAAACAGAGACATTTCATCCGGATTGAATACAACAGTCACCATGAGCACATTCCTCCACGGGTGGTATGTCTCTAACAGTCTACGCTTTGATCGTTCCCTGGAAGCCCAGTAGTAGTTTCCGATGCACATCTGGAGGTATTCTGTAATCTGTAGACTATGAGAGTGTTGATGAAACACAGAATTTGCATCGGGATTGAATACAACAGTCACCATGCGCACTTTCCTCCATGGGAATAATGTCTCTAACAGTTTTCGCTTTGATCGTTCCCTGGAAGACCAGTAGTAGTTTCCGATGCACATCTGGAGGCTTTCCGTCATTTGTGGACTATCAGAGTGTTGATGAAACACAGAAATTGCATCGGAATTGAATACAACAGTCACCATGCGCACTTTCCTCCATGGGAGTAATGTCCCAAACAGTCTATGCTTTGATCGTTCCTTGGAAAACCAGTAGTAGTTTCCGATGCACATCTGGTAGCATTCTGTAATCTGTGGACTATCAGAGTGTTGATGAAACACAGAAACTGCATCGGGATTCAATACAACAGTCACCATCCGCACTTTCCTCCATGGGAGTAATGTCTGAAACAGTCTACGCTTTGATCGTTCCCTGGAAGACCAGTAGTAGTTTCCGATGCACATCTGGAGGCATTCTGTAATCTGTGGACTATCAGATTGTTGATGAAACACAGAAATTGCATCTGGATTGAATAGAACAGTCACCATGCGCACATTCTTCCATAAAAGTAATGTCTCAAAGAGTCTACGCTTTGATCGTTCCCTGGAAGACCAGTAGTAGTTTCCGATGAATATCTGGATGCATTCTGTAATCTGTGGAGTATCAGAGTGTTGATGAAACACAGAAACTTCATCGGGATTGAATACAACAGTCACCATCCGCACTTTCCTCAATGGGAGTAATGTCTCAAACAGTCTACGCTTTGTCGTTCCCTGAAAGACCAGTAGTTGTTTCCGATGCACATCTGGAGGCATTCTGTAATCTGTGGACTATCAGAGTGTTGATGAATCACAGAAATTCCATCGGGATTGAATAGAACAGTCACCATGGGAGTAATGTCTGAAACAGTCTACGCTTTGATCGTTCCCTGGAAGACCAGTAGTAGTTTCCGATGCACATCTGGAGGCATTCTGTAATCTGTGGACTATCAGAGTGCTGACGAAACACAGAAATTGCATCGAAATCGAATACAACAGTCACCATGCGCAATTCCTTCCATGACAGTGTTGTCTGAAACAGTCTACGCTTTGATCGTTCCCTGGAAGACCAGTAGTAGTTTCCGATGCACATCTGGAGGCATTCTGTAATCTGTGGACTATCAGAGTGTTGATGAAACACAGAAATTGCATCGAAATTGAATACAACAGTCACTATGCGCACTTTCTTCCACGGGAGTAATGTCTGAAACAGTCTACGCTTGGATCGTTCCCAGGAAGACCAGTAGTAGTTTCCGATGCACATCGTGTGGCATTCGGTAATCTGTGGACTATCAGAGTGTTGATGAAACACAGAAAATGCATCGGGATTGAATACAACAGTCACCATTCGCACTTTCCTCCATGGGAGTAACTCTCAAACAGTCTACGCTTTGATCGTTCCCTGGAAGATCAGTAGTAGTTTCCGATGCACATATGGTAGCATTCTGTAATCTGTGGACTATAAGAGTGTTGATGAAACAGAGAAATTTCATCCGGATTGAATACAACAGTCACCATGAGCACATTCCTCCACGGATGGTATGTCTCTAACAGTCTACGCTTTGATCGTTCCCTGGTAGCCCAGTAGTAGTTTCCGATGCACATCTGGAGGTATTCTGTAATCTGTAGACTATGAGAGTGTTGATGAAACACAGAATTTGCATCGGGATTGAATACAACAGTCACCATGCGCACTTTCCTCCATGGGAATAATGTCTCTAACAGTTTTCGCTTTGATCGTTCCCTGGAAGACCAGTAGTAGTTTCCGATGCACATCTGGAGGCTTTCTGTAATCTGTGGACTATCAGAGTGTTGATGAAACACAGAAAATGCATCGGGAATGAATACAACAGTCAACATGAGCGCTTTCCTTGACGGGATGTATGTCTCTAACAGTCTATGCTTTGATCGTTCCCTTGAAGACCAATAGTAGTTTCCGATGCACATCTGGTGGCATTCTGTAATCTGTGGACTATCAGGGTGTTGATGAAACACAGAAATTGCATCGGGATTGAACACAACAGACACCTTCCGCACTTGCCTCCATGGGAGTAATGTCTGAAACAGTCTACGCTTTGATCGTTCCCTGGAAGACCAGTAGCAGTTTCCGATGTACATCTCGTGGCATTCTGTAATCTGTGGACTATCAGAGTGTTGATGAAACACAGAAAATGCATCGGGATTGAATACAATAGTTACCATGCGCACTTTCCTCCATGGGAGAAATGTCCCAAACAGTCTATGCTTTGATCGTTCCTTGGAAGACCAGTAGTAGTTTCCGATGAACATCTGGAGGCATTCTGAAATCTGTGGACTATCAGAGGGTTGATGAAACACAGAAACTGCATCGGGATAGAATACAACAGTCACCATGCGCACTTTCCTCCATGTGAATAATGTATCTAACAGTTTTCGCTTTGATCGTTCCCTGGAAGACCAGTAGTAGTTTCCGATGCACATCTGGAGGCTTTCTGTAATCTGTGGACTATCAGAGTGTTGATGAAGCACAGAAATAGCATCGGGATTGAATACAACAGTCACAATGCGCACTTCACTTTATGGGAGCAATGTCTCAAACAGTCTACGCTTTGATCGTTCCCTGAAAGACCAGTAGTAGTTTCCGATGCAAATCTGGTGGCTTTCTGTAAGCTGAGGACTACCAGAGTGTAGATGAAACACAGAAATTTCATTGGGATTGAATACATCAACCACCATCCGCACTTTCCTCCATGGGAGTAATGTCTGAAACAGTCTACGATTGGATCGTTCCCAGGACCACCAGTAGTAGTTTCCGATGAACATCTCGTGGCATTCTGTAATCTGTGGACTATCAGAGTGTTGATGAACCACAGAAAATGCATCGGGATTGAATACAACATTCACCATGCGCACTTTCCTCCTTGGGATTAATGTCTCAAGGAGTTTACGCTTTGATCGTACTCTGGAAGTCCAGTAGTAGTTTCCGATGCACATCTGGAGGCATTCAGTAATCTGTGGACTATCAGAGTGTTGATGAAACACAGAAATTGCATCGAAATTGAATACAACAGTCACCATGTGCACTTTCTTCCATGGGAGTAATGTCTGAAACAGTCTACGCTTTGATCGTTCCCTGGAAGACCGGTAGTAGTTTCCGATGCACATCTGGAGGCATTCTGTAATCTGTGGACTATCAGATTGATGATGAAACACAGAAATTGCATCTGGATTGAATAGAACAGTCACCATGCGCACATTCTTCCATAAAAGTAATGTCTCAAAGAGTCTACGCTTTGATCGTTCCCTGGAAGACCAGTAGTAGTTTCCGATGAATATCTGGATGCATTCTGTAATCTGTGGAGTATCAGAGTGTTGATGAAACACAGAAACTTCATCGGGATAGAATACAACAGTCACCATCCGCACTTTCCTCAATGGGAGTAATGTCTCAAACAGTCTACGCTTTGATCGTTCCCTGAAAGACCAGTAGTTGTTTCCGATGCACATCTGGAGGCATTCTGTAATCTGTGGACTATCAGAGTGTTGATGAATCACAGAAATTCCATCGGGATTGAATAGAACAGTCACCATGGGAGTAATGTCTGAAACAGTCTACGCTTTGATCGTTCCCTGGAAGACCAGTAGTAGTTTCCGATGCACATCAGGAGGCATTCTGTAATCTGTGGACTATCAGAGTGCTGACGAAACACAGAAATTGCATCGAAATCGAATACAAAAGTCACCATGCGCACTTCCTTCCATGACAGTGTTGTCTGAAACAGACTACGCTTTGATCGTTCCCTGGAAGACCAGTAGTAGTTTCCGATGCACATCTGGAGGCATTCTGTAATCTGTGGACTATCAGAGTGTTGATGAAACACAGAAATTGCATCGAAATTGAATACAACAGTCACTATGCGCACTTTCTTCCACGGGAGTAATGTCTGAAACAGTCTACGCTTGGATCGTTCCCAGGAAGACCAGTAGTAGTTTCCGATGCACATCTTGTGGCATTCGGTAATCTGTGGACTATCAGAGTGTTGATGAAACACAGAAAATGCATCGGGATTGAATACAACAGTCACCATTCGCACTTTCCTCCATGGGAGTAACTCTCAAACAGTCTACGCTTTGATCGTTCCCTGGAAGACCAGTAGTAGTTTCCGATGCACATCTGGAGGCTTTCTGTAATCTGTGGACTATCAGAGTGTTGATGAAACACACAAAATGCATCGGGAATGAATACAACAGTCAACATGAGCGCTTTCCTAGACGGGATGTATGTCTCTAACAGCCTATGCTGTGATCGTTCCCTTGAAGACCAATAGTAGTTTCCGATGCACATCTGGTGGCATTCTGTAATCTGTGGACTATCAGGGTGTTGATGAAACACAAAAAATTGCATCGGGATTGAACACAACAGTCACCTTCCGCACTTGCCTCCATGGGAGTAATGTCTGAAACAGTCTACGCTTTGATCGTTCCCTGGAAGACCAGTAGCAGTTTCCGATGTACATCTCGTGGCATTCTGTAATCTGTGGACTGTCAGAGTGCTGATGAAACACAGAAAATGCATCGGGATTGAATACAACAGTTACCATGCGCACTTTCCTCCATGGGAGAAATGTCTCAAAGAGTTTACGCTTTGATCGTTCCCTGGAAGACCAGTAGTAGTATAGGATGCACATCTGGAGGCATTCTGTAATCTGTGGACTATTAGAGTGTTGATGAAACACAGTAATTGCAATTGGATTGAATACTACAGTCACCATGCGCACTTTTCTCCATGGGAGTAATGTCTCAAACAGTCTACGCTTTGATCGTTAGCTGGAAGACCAGTAGTAGTTTCCGATGGACATCTTGAAACATTCTGTAATATGTGGACTATCAAAGTGTTGATGAAACACAGAAATTGCATCGGGATTGAATACAACAGTCACCACGCGAACTTTACTCCACGGGAGTAATGTCTCAATCTATCTACAATTTTGATCGTTCACTGGAAGACAAGTACTTGTTTCCGATGCACATCTGGTGGCATTCTGTAATGTGTAGACTATCAGAGGGTTGATGAAACACAGTAATTGCATCGGGATTGAATACACCAGTCACCATGCGCACTTTCCTCCATGGGAGTAATGTCTCTAACAGTCTACGCTTTGATCGTTCCCTGGAAGACCAGTAGTAGTTTCCGATGCACATCTGGAGGCTTTCCGTCATTTGTGGACTATCAGGGTGTTGATGAAACACAGAAATTGCATCGGAATTGAATACAACAGTCACCATGCGCACTTTTCTTTATGGGAGTAATGTCGCAAACAGTCTATGCTTTGATCGTTCCTTGGAAGACCAGTAGTAGTTTCCGATGAACATCTGGAGGCATTCTGAAATCTGTGGACTATCAGAGGGTTGATGAAACACAGAAACTGCATCGGGATAGAATACAACAGTCACCATGCGCACTTTCCTCCATGGGAGTAATGTCGCTAACGGTCTACACTTTGATAGTTCCCTGGAAGACCAGTAGTAGTTTCCGATGCACATCTGGAGGCTTTCCGTTATCTGTGGACTATCAGAGTGTTGATGAAACACAGAAATAGCATCGGGATTTAATACAACAGTCACCATGCGCATTTTTCTTTATGGGAGTAATGTCGCAAACAGTCAACGCCTTGATCGTTCCCTGAAAGACCAGTAGTAGTTTCCGATGCACATCTGGTGGCATTCTGTAATCTGTGGACTATCAGAGTGTTGATGAAACACAGAAATTCCATCGGGATTGAATAGAACAGTCACCATGTGCACTTTCCTCCATGGGAGTAATGTCTGAAACAGTCTACGCTTGGATCGTTCCCTAGAAGACCAGTAGCAGTTTCCGATGCACATCTCGTGGCATTCTGTAATCTGTGGACTATCAAAGTGTTGATGAAACACAGAAAATGCATCGGGATTGAATACAACAGTCACCATGCGCACTTTCCTCCATGGGAGAAATGTCTAAAAAGAGTTTACGCTTTGATCGTTCCCTCGAAGACCAGTAGTAGTTTAGGATGCACATCTGGAGGCATTCTGTAATCTGCGGACTATTAGAGTGTTGATGAAACACAGAAATTGCATCGGGATTGAATACAACAGTCACCATGCGCACATTCATCCATAAAAGTAATGTCTCAAAGAGTCTACGCTTTGATCGTTCCCTGGAAGACCAGTAGTAGTTTCCGATGGACATCTGGATGCATTCTGTAATCTGTGGACTACCAGAGTGTTGATGAGACACAGAAATTGCATCGGGATTAAATACAACAGTCACCATCCGCACTTTCCTCCATGGGAGTAATGTCTTAAACAGTCTACGCTTTGATCGTTAGCTGGAAGACCAGTAGTAGTTTCCGATGCACATCTTGAAACATTGTGTAATATGTGGACAATCAGAGTGTTGATGAAACACAGAAATTGCATCGGGATTGAATACAACAGTCACCATGCGCACTTTACTCCACGGGAGTAATGTCTCAAACTATCTACGCTTTTGATCGTTCCCTGGAAGGCCAGTACTTGTTTCCGATGCACATCTGGTGGCATTCTGTAATGAGTAGACTATCAGAGTGTTTATGAAACAGAGTAATTGCATCGGGATTGAATACAACAGTCACCATGCGCACTTTCATCCATGGGAGTAATGTCGCTAACAGTCTACGCTTTGATCTTTCCCTGGAAGACCATTAGTAGTTTCCGATGCACATCTGGAGGCTTTCCGTCATCTGTGGACTATCAGAGTGTTGATGAAACACAGAAATTGCATCGGGATTGAATACAACAGTCACCATGCGCACTTTCCTCCATGGGAGTAATGTCCCAAACAGTCTATGCTTTGATCGTTCCCTGGAAGACCAGTAGTAGTTCCCGATGAACATCTGGAGACATTCTGAAATCTGTGGACTATCAGAGTGTTGATGAAACACAGAAACTGCATCGGGATTGAATACAACAGTCACCATGCGCACTTTCTTCCATGCGAGTAATGTCTGAAACAGTCTACGTTTTGATCGTTCCCTGGAAGACCAGTAGTAGTTTCCGATGCACATCTGGAGGCATTCTGTAATCTGTGGACTATCAGAGTGCTGATGGAACACAGAAATTGCATCGAAATTGAATACAACAGTCACCATGCGCACTTTCTTCCATGGGAGTAATGTCTGAAAGAGTCTACGCTTTGATCGTTCCCTGGAAGACCAGTAGTAGCTTCCGATGCACATCTGGAGTCATTCTGTAATCTGTGGAGTATCAGAGTGTTGATGAAACACAGAAACTTCATCGGGATTGAATACAACAGTCACCATCCGCACTCTCCTCAATGGGAGTAATGTCTCAAACAGTCAACGCTTTGATCGTTCCCAGAAACACCAGTAGTAATTTCCGATGCACATCTGGTGGCATTCTGTAATCTGTGGACTACCAGAGTGTTGATGAAACACAGAAATTGGATCGGGATTGAATACAACAGTCACCATCCGCACTTTCCTCCATGGGAGTAACGTCTGAAACAGTCTCCGCTTTGATCGTTCCCTGGAAGACCAGTAGCAGTTTCCGATGCCCATCTCGTGGCATTCTGTAATCTGTAGACTATCAGAGTGTTGATGAAACACAGAAAATGCATCAGGATTGAATACAACAGTCACCATGCGCACTTTCCTCCATGGGAGAAATGTCTCAAAGAGTTTACGCTTTGATCGTTCCCTGGAAGACCAGTAGTAGTTTAGGATGCACATCTGGAGGCATTCTGTAATCTGTGGACTATTAGAGTGTTGATGAAACACAGAAATTGCATTAGGATTGAATACAACAGTCACCATGCGCACATTCATCCATAAAAATAATGTCTCAAAGAGTCTACGCTTTGATCGTTCCCTGGAAAACCAGTAGTAGTTTCCGATGAACATCTGGATGCATTCTGTAATCTGTGGACTATCAGAGTGTTGATGAAACACAGAATTTGCAATTGGATTGAATACTACAGTCACCATGCGCACTTTCCTCCATGGGAGTAATGTCTCAAACAGTCTACGTTTTGATCAAGTGCTGGAAGACCAGTAGTAGTTTCCGATGCACATCTTGAAACATTCTGTAATATGTGGACAATCAGAGTGTTGATGAAACACAGAAATTGCATCGGGATTGAATACAACAGTCACCATGCGCACTTTACTCCACGGTAGTAATGTCTCAAACTATCTACGCTTTTGATCGTTCCTGGAAGACCAGTACTTGTTTCCGATGCACATCTGGTGGCATTCTGTAATGTGTAGACTATCAGAGTGTTTATGGAACAGAGTAATTGCATCGGGATTGAATACAACAGTCACCATGCGCACTTTCCTCCATGGGAGTAACGTCGCTAACAGTCTACCCTTTGATCGTTCCCTGGAAGACCAGTAGTAGTTTCCGATGCACATCTGGAGGCTTTCCGTCATCTGTGGACTATCAGAGTGTCGATGAAACACAGAAATTGCATCGGGATTGAATACAACAGTCACCATGCGCACTTTCCTCCATGGGAGTAATGTCCCAAACAGTCTATGCTTTGATCGTTCCCTGGAAGACCAGTAGTAGTTCCCGATGAACATCTGGAAACATTCTGAAATCTGTGGACTATCAGAGGGTTGATGAAACACAGAAACTGCAGCGGGATTGATTACAACATTCACCATGCGCACTTTCTTCCATGCGAGTAATGTCTGAAACAGTCTACGTTTTGATCGTTCCCTGGAAGACCAGTAGTACTTTCCGATGCACATCTGGAGGCATTCTGTAATCTGTGGACTATCCGAGTGTTGATGAAACACAGAAATTGCATCGAAATTGAATACAACAGTCACCATGCGCACTTTCTTCCATGGGAGTAATGTCTGAAAGAGTCTACGGTTTGTTCGTTCCCTGGAAGACCAGTAGTAGCTTCCGATGCACATCTGGAGTCATTCTGTAATCTGTGGACTACCAGAGTGTTTATGAAACACAGAAATTGCATCGGGGTTGAATGCAACAGTCACCATCCGCACTTTCCTCCATGGGAGTAATGTCTGAAACAGTCTACGCTTTGATCGTTCCCTGGAAGACCAGTAGTAGCTTCCGATGCAGATCTGGAGTCATTCTGTAATCTGTGGAGTATCAGAGTGTTGATGAAACACAGAAATTGCATCGAAATTGAAGACAACAGTCACCATCCGCACTTTCCTCAATGGGAGTAATGTCTCAAACAGTCTACGCTTTGATCGTTCCCTGAGAGACCAGTAGTAGTTTCCGATGCACATCTGGAGGCATTCTGTAATCTGTGGACTATCAGAGTGTTGATGAAACACAGAAATTCCATCGGGATTGAATAGAACAGTCACCATGCGCACTTTCCTCCATGGGAGTTATGTCTCAAACAGTCAACGCTTTGATCGTTCCCTGAAAGACCAGTAGTAGTTTCCGATGCACATCTGGTGGCATTCTATAATCTGTGGACTACCAGAGTGTTGATGAAACACAGAAATTGCATCGGGATTGAATACAACAGTCACCATGCGCACTTTCCTCCATGGGAGTAATGTCCCAAACTGTCTATGCTTCGATCGTTCCCTGGAAGACCAGTAGTAGTTTCCGGTGAACATCTGGAGGCATTCTGAAATCTGTGGACTATCAGAGGGTTGATGAAACATAGAAACTGCATCGGGATTGAATACAACACTCACCATGCGCACTTTCATCCATGGGAGTAATGTCTGAAACAGTCTACGCTTTGATCGTTCCCTGGAAGACGAGTAGTAGTTTCCGATGCACATCTGGAGGCATTCTGTAATCTGTGGACTATCAGAGTGTTGATGAAACCCAGAAATTGCATCGAAATTGAATACAACAGTCACTATGCGCACTTTCTTCCACGGGAGTAATGTCTGAAACAGTCTACGCTTGGATCGTTCCCAGGAAGACCAGTAGTAGTTTCCGATGCACATCTCGTGGCATTCTGTAATCTGTGGACTATCAGAGTGTTGATGAAACACAGAAAATGCATCGGGATTGAATACAACAGTCACCATGCACACTTTCCTTCATGGGAGCAATGTCTCAAACAGTCTACGCTTTGATCGTTAGCTGGAAGACCAGTAGTAGTTTCCGATGCACATCTTGAAACATTCTGTAATATGTGGACAATCAGAGTGTTGATGAAACACAGAAATTGCATCGGGATTGAATACAACAGTCACTATGCGCACTTTCTTTCACGGGAGTAATGTCTGAAACAGTCTACGCTTGGATCGTTCCCAGGAAGACCAGTAGTAGTTTCCGATGCACATCTCGTGGCATTCTGTAATCTGTGGACTATCAGAGTGTTGATGAAACACAGAAAATGCATCGGGATTGAATACAACAGTCACCATGCACACTTTCCTTCATGGGAGCAATGTCTCAAACAGTCTACGCTTTGATCGTTAGCTGGAAGACCAGTAGTAGTTTCCGATGCACATCTTGAAACATTCTGTAATATGTGGACAATCAGAGTGTTGATGAAACACAGAAATTGCATCGGGATTGAAAACAACAGTCACCATGCGCACTTTACTCCACGGGAGTAATGTCTCAAACTATCTACGCTTTTGATCATTCCCTGGAAGACCAGTACTTGTTTCCGATGCACATCTGGTGGCATTCTGTAATGTGTAGACTATCAGAGTGTTTATGAAACAGAGTAATTGCATCGGGATTGAATACAACAGTCACCATGCGCACTTTCCTCCATGGGAGTAATGTCGCTAACAGTCTACGCTTTGATCGTTCCCTGGAAGACCAGTAGTAGTTTCCGATGCACATCTGGAGGCTTTCCGTCATCTGTGGACAATCAGAGTGTTGATGAAACACAGAAATTGCATCGGGATTGAATACAACAGTCACCATGCGCACTTTCCTCCATGGGAGTAATGTTCCAAACAGTCTATGCTTTAATCGTTCCCTGGAAGACCAGTAGTAGTTTCCGATGAACATCTGGAGACATTCTGAAATCTGTGGACTATCAGAGGGTTGATGAAACACAGAAACTGCATCGGGATTGAATACAACAGTCATCAAGCGCACTTTCTTCCATGCAAGTAATGTCTGAAACAGTCTACGTTTTGATCGTTCCCTGGAAGACCAGTAGTAGTTTCCGATGCACATCTGGAGGCATTCTGTAATCTGTGGACTATCAGAGTGTTGATGAAACACAGAAATTGCATCGAAATTGAATACAACAGTCACCATGCGCACTTTCTTCCATGGGAGTAATGTCTGAAAGAGTCTACGCTTTGATCGTTCCCTGGAAGACCAGTAGTAGCTTCCGATGCAGATCTGGAGTCATTCTGTAATCTGTGGAGTATCAGAGTGTTGATGAAACACAGAAATTGCATCGAAATTGAATACAACAGTCACCATCCGCACTTTCCTCAATGGGAGTAATGTCTCAAACAGTCTACGCTTTGATCGTTCCCTGAGAGACCAGTAGTAGTTTCCGATGCACATCTGGAGGCATTCTGTAATCTGTGGACTATCAGAGTGTTGATGAAACACAGAAATTCCATCGGGATTGAATAGAACAGTCACCATGCGCACTTTCCTCCATGGGAGTTATGTCTCAAACAGTCAACGCTTTGATCGTTCCCTGAAAGACCAGTAGTAGTTTCCGATGCACATCTGGTGGCATTCTATAATCTGTGGACTACCAGAGTGTTGATGAAACACAGAAATTGCATCGGGATTGAATACAACAGTCACCATCCGCACTTTCCTCCATCGGAGTAGTGTCTGAAACAGTCTACGCTTTGATCGTTCCATGGAAGACCAGTAGCAGTTTCCGATGCACATCTCGTGGCATTCTGTAATCTGTAGACTATCAGAGTGTTGATGAAACACAGAAAATGCATCGGGATTGAATACAACAGTCACCATGCGCACTTTCCTCCATGGGAGAAATGTCTCAAAGAGTTTACGCTTTGATCGTTCCCTGGAAGACCAGTAGTGGTTTAGGATGCACATCTGGAGGCATTCTGTAATCTGTGGACTATTAGAGTGTTGATGAAACACAGAAATTGCATCAGGATTGAATACAACAGTCACCATGTGCACTTTCTTCCATGGGAGTAATGTCTGAAACAGTCTACGCTTTGATCGTTCCCTGGAAGACCAGTAGTAGTTTCCGATGAACATCTGGATGCATTCTGTAACCTGTGGACTATCAGAGTGTTGATGAAACACAGAAATTGCAATTGGATTGAATACTACAGTCACCATGCGCACTTTCCTCCACAGGAGTAATGTCTCAAACAGTCTACGCTTTGATCGTTAGCTGGAAGACCAGTAGTAGTTTCCGATACACATCTTGAAACATTCTGTAATATGTGGACTATCAGAGTGTTGATGAAACACAGAAATTGCATCGGGATTGAATACAACAGTTACCATGCGCACTTTACTCAACGGGAGTAATGTCTCAAACTATCTACGCTTTTGATCGTTCCCTGGAAGACCAGTACTTGTTTCCGATGCACATCTGGTGGCATTCTGTAATGTGTAGACTATCAGAGTGTTGATGAAACACAGTAATTGCATCGGGATTGAATACAACAGTCACCATGCGCACTTTCCTCCATGGGAGTAATGTCTCTAACAGTCTACGCTTTGATCGTTCCTTGGAAGACCAGTAGTAGTTTCCGATGCACATCTGGAGGCTTTCCGTCATCTGTGGACTATCAGAGTGTTGATGAAACACAGAAATTGCATCGGGATTGAATACAACAGTCACCATGCGCACTTTCCTCCATGGGAGTAATGTCCCAAACAGTCTATGCTTTGATCGTTCCCTGGAAGACCAGTAGTAGTTTCCGATGCACATCTGGAGGCTTTCTGTAATCTGTGGACTATCAGAGTGTTGATGAAACACAGAAAATGCATCGGGAATGAATACAACAGTCAACATGCGCACTTTCCTAGACGGGATGTATGTCTCTAACAGTCTATGCTTTTATCGTTCCCTTGAAGACCAATAGAAGTTTCCGATGCACATCTGGTTGCATTCTGTAATCTGTGGACTATCATGGTGTTGATGAAACACAGAAATTGCATCGGGATTGAACACAACAGTCACCTTCCGCACTTGGCTCCATAGTAGTAATGTCTGATACAGTCTACGCTTTGATCGTTCCCTGGAAGACCAGTAGCAGTTTCCGATGCACATCTCGTGGCATTCTGTAATCTGTGGACTATCAGAGTGTTGATGAAACACAGAAAATGCATCGGGATTGAATACAACAGTTACCATGCGCACTTTCCTCCATGGGAGAAATGTCTCAAAGAGTTTACGCTTTCATCGTTCCCTGGAAGACCAGTAGTAGTTTAGGATGCACATCTGGAGGCATTCTGTAATCTGTGGACTATTAGACTGTTGATGCAACACAGTAATTGCAATTGGATTGAATACTACAGTCACCATGCGCACTTTCCTCCATGGGAGTAATGTCTCAAACAGTCTACGCTTTGATCGTTAGCTGGAAGACCAGTAGTAGTTTCGGATGCACATCTTCAAACATTCTGTAATATGTGGACAATCAGAGTGTTGATGAAACACAGAAATTGCATCGGGATTGAATACAACAGTCACCATGCGCACTTTACTCCATGGGAGTAATGTCTCAAACTATCTACGCTTTTGATCGTTCCCTGGAAGACCAGTACTTGTTTCCGATGCACATCTGGAGGCATTCTGTAATCTGTGGACTATCCGAGTGTTGATGAAACACAGAAATTGCATCGAAATTGAATACAACAGTCACCATGCGCACTTTCTTCCATGGGAGTAATGTCTGAAAGAGTCTACGGTTTGTTCGTTCCCTGGAAGACCAGTAGTAGCTTCCGATGCACATCTGGAGTCATTCTGTAATCTGTGGACTACCAGAGTGTTGATGAAACACAGAAATTGCATCGGGATTGAATGCAACAGTCACCATCCGCACTTTCCTCCGTGGGAGTAATGTCTGAAACAGTCTACGCTTTGATCGTTCCCTGGAAGACCAGTAGTAGCTTCCGATGCAGATCTGGAGTCATTCTGTAATCTGTGGAGTATCAGAGTGTTGATGAAACACAGAAATTGCATCGAAATTGAATACAACAGTCACCATCCGCACTTTCCTCATTGGGAGTAATGTCTCAAACAGTCTACGCTTTGATCGTTCCCTCAGAGACCAGTAGTAGTTTCCGATGCACATCTGGAGGCATTCTGTAATCTGTGGACTATCAGAGTGTTGATGAAACACAGAAATTCCATCGGGATTGAATAGAACAGTCACCATGCGCACTTTCCTCCATGGGAGTTATGTCTCAAACAGTCAACGCTTTGATCGTTCCCTGAAAGACCAGTAGTAGTTTCCGATGCACATCTGGTGGCATTCTATAATCTGTGGACTACCAGAGTGTTGATGAAACACAGAAATTGCATCGGGATTGAATACAACAGTCACCATGCGCACTTTCCTCCATGGGAGTAATGTCCCAAACTGTCTATGCTTCGATCGTTCCCTGGAAGACCAGTAGTAGTTTCCGGTGAACATCTGGAGGCATTCTGAAATCTGTGGACTATCAGAGGGTTGATGAAACATAGAAACTGCATCGGGATTGAATACAACACTCACCATGCGCACTTTCATCCATGGGAGTAATGTCTGAAACAGTCTACGCTTTGATCGTTCCCTGGAAGACGAGTAGTAGTTTCCGATGCACATCTGGAGGCATTCTGTAATCTGTGGACTATCAGAGTGTTGATGAAACCCAGAAATTGCATCGAAATTGAATACAACAGTCACTATGCGCACTTTCTTCCACGGGAGTAATGTCTGAAACAGTCTACGCTTGGATCGTTCCCAGGAAGACCAGTAGTAGTTTCCGATGCACATCTCGTGGCATTCTGTAATCTGTGGACTATCAGAGTGTTGATGAAACACAGAAAATGCATCGGGATTGAATACAACAGTCACCATGCACACTTTCCTTCATGGGAGCAATGTCTCAAACAGTCTACGCTTTGATCGTTAGCTGGAAGACCAGTAGTAGTTTCCGATGCACATCTTGAAACATTCTGTAATATGTGGACAATCAGAGTGTTGATGAAACACAGAAATTGCATCGGGATTGAATACAACAGTCACTATGCGCACTTTCTTTCACGGGAGTAATGTCTGAAACAGTCTACGCTTGGATCGTTCCCAGGAAGACCAGTAGTAGTTTCCGATGCACATCTCGTGGCATTCTGTAATCTGTGGACTATCAGAGTGTTGATGAAACACAGAAAATGCATCGGGATTGAATACAACAGTCACCATGCACACTTTCCTTCATGGGAGCAATGTCTCAAACAGTCTACGCTTTGATCGTTAGCTGGAAGACCAGTAGTAGTTTCCGATGCACATCTTGAAACATTCTGTAATATGTGGACAATCAGAGTGTTGATGAAACACAGAAATTGCATCGGGATTGAAAACAACAGTCACCATGCGCACTTTACTCCACGGGAGTAATGTCTCAAACTATCTACGCTTTTGATCATTCCCTGGAAGACCAGTACTTGTTTCCGATGCACATCTGGTGGCATTCTGTAATCTGTGGACTATCAGAGTGTTTATGAAACAGAGTAATTGCATCGGGATTGAATACAACAGTCACCATGCGCACTTTCCGCCATGGGAGTAATGTCGCTAACAGTCTACGCTTTGATCGTTCCCTGGAAGACCAGTAGTAGTTTCCGATGCACATCTGGAGGCTTTCCGTCATCTGTGGACAATCAGAGTGTTGATGAAACACAGAAATTGCATCGGGATTGAATACAACAGTCACCATGCGCACTTTCCTCCATGGGAGTAATGTTCCAAACAGTCTATGCTTTGATCGTTCCCTGGAAGACCAGTAGTAGTTTCCGATGAACATCTGGAGACATTCTGAAATCTGTGGACTATCAGAGGGTTGATGAAACACAGAAACTGCATCGGGATTGAATACAACAGTCACCATGCGCACTTTCTTCCATGGGAGTAATGTCTGAAAGAGTCTACGCTTTGATCGTTCCCTGGAAGACCAGTAGTAGCTTCCGATGCAGATCTGGAGTCATTCTGTAATCTGTGGAGTATCAGAGTGTTGATGAAACCTAGAAATTGCATCGAAATTGAATACAACAGTCACCATCCGCACTTTCCTCAATGGGAGTAATGTCTCAAACAGTCTACGCTTTGATCGTTCCCTGAGAGACCAGTAGTAGTTTCCGATGCACATCTGGAGGCATTCTGTAATCTGTGGACTATCAGAGTGTTGATGAAACACAGAAATTCCATCGGGATTGAATAGAACAGTCACCATGCGCACTTTCCTCCATGGGAGTTATGTCTCAAACAGTCAACGCTTTGATCGTTCCCTGAAAGACCAGTAGTAGTTTCCGATGCACATCTGGTGGCATTCTATAATCTGTGGACTACCAGAGTGTTGATGAAACACAGAAATTGCATCGGGATTGAATACAACAGTCACCATCCGCACTTTCCTCCATCGGAGTAGTGTCTGAAACAGTCTACGCTTTGATCGTTCCATGGAAGACCAGTAGCAGTTTCCGATGCACATCTCGTGGCATTCTGTAATCTGTAGACTATCAGAGTGTTGATGAAACACAGAAAATGCATCGGGATTGAATACAACAGTCACCATGCGCACTTTCCTCCATGGGAGAAATGTCTCAAAGAGTTTACGCTTTGATCGTTCCCTGGAAGACCAGTAGTAGTTTAGGATGCACATCTGGAGGCATTCTGTAATCTGTGGACTATTAGAGTGTTGATGAAACACAGAAATTGCATCAGGATTGAATACAACAGTCACCATGTGCACTTTCTTCCATGGGAGTAATGTCTGAAACAGTCTACGCTTTGATCGTTCCCTGGAAGACCAGTAGTAGTTTCCGATGAACATCTGGATGCATTCTGTAATCTGTGGACTATCAGAGTGTTGATGAAACACAGAAATTGCAATTGGATTGAATACTACAGTCACCATGCGCACTTTCCTCCACAGGAGTAATGTCTCAAACAGTCTACGCTTTGATCGTTAGCTGGAAGACCAGTAGTAGTTTCCGATACACATCTTGAAACATTCTGTAATATGTGGACTATCAGAGTGTTGATGAAACACAGAAATTGCATCGGGATTGAATACAACAGTTACCATGCGCACTTTACTCCACGGGAGTAATGTCTCAAACTATCTACGCTTTTGATCGTTCCCTGGAAGACCAGTACTTGTTTCCGATGCACATCTGGTGGCATTCTGTAATGTGTAGACTATCAGAGTGTTGATGAAACACAGTAATTGCATCGGGATTGAATACAACAGTCACCATGCGCACTTTCCTCCATGGGAGTAATGTCTCTAACAGTCTACGCTTTGATCGTTCCCTGGAAGACCAGTAGTAGTTTCCGATGCACATCTGGAGGCTTTCCGTCATCTGTGGACTATCAGAGTGTTGATGAAACACAGAAATTGCATCGGGATTGAATACAACAGTCACCATGCGCACTTTCCTCCATGGGAGTAATGTCCCAAACAGTCTATGCTTTGATCGTTCCCTGGAAGACCAGTAGTAGTTTCCGATGCACATCTGGAGGCTTTCTGTAATCTGTGGACTATCAGAGTGTTGATGAAACACAGAAAATGCATCGGGAATGAATACAACAGTCAACATGCGCACTTTCCTAGACGGGATGTATGTCTCTAACAGTCTATGCTTTTATCGTTCCCTTGAAGACCAATAGAAGTTTCCGATGCACATCTGGTTGCATTCTGTAATCTGTGGACTATCAGGGTGTTGATGAAACACAGAAATTGCATCGGGATTGAACACAACAGTCACCTTCCGCACTTGGCTCCATAGTAGTAATGTCTGATACAGTCTACGCTTTGATCGTTCCCTGGAAGACCAGTAGCAGTTTCCGATGCACATCTCGTGGCATTCTGTAATCTGTGGACTATCAGAGTGTTGATGAAACACAGAAAATGCATCGGGATTGAATACAACAGTTACCATGCGCACTTTCCTCCATGGGAGAAATGTCTCAAAGAGTTTACGCTTTCATCGTTCCCTGGGAGACCAGTAGTAGTTTAGAATGCACATCTGGAGGCATTCTGTAATCTGTGGACTATTAGACTGTTGATGCAACACAGTAATTGCAATTGGATTGAATACTACAGTCACCATGCGCACTTTTCTCCATGGGAGTAATGTCTCAAACAGTCTACGCTTTGATCGTTAGCTGGAAGACCAGTAGTAGTTTCCGATGGACATCTTGAAACATTCTGTAATATGTGGACTATCAAAGTGTTGATGAAACACAGAAATTGCATCGGGATTGAATACAACAGTCACCACGCGCACTTTACACCACGGGAGTAATGTCTCAAACTATCTACGATTTTGATCGTTCCCTGGAAGACAAGTACTTGTTTCCGATGCACATCTGGTGGCATTCTGTAATGTGTAGACTATCAGAGTGTTGATGAAACACAGTAATTGCATCGGGATTGAATACACCAGTCACCATGCGCACTTTCCTCCATGGGAGTAATGTCTCTAACAGTCTACGCTTTGATCGTTCCCTGGAAGACCAGTAGTAGTTTCCGATGCACATCTGGAGGCTTTCCGTCATTTGTGGACTATCAGAGTGTTGATGATACACGGAAATTGCATCGGAACTGAATACAACAGTCACCATGCGCACTTCCCTCCATGGGAGTAATGTCCCAAACAGTCTATGCTTTGATCGTTCCTTGGAAGACCAGTAGTAGTTTCCGATAAACATCTGGAGGCATTCTGAAATCTGTGGGCTTTCAGAGGGTTGATGAAACACAGAAATTGCATCGGGATTGATTACAACAGTCACCATCCGCACTTTCCTCCATGGGAGTAATGTCTGAAACAGTCTACGCTTGGATCGTTCCCTAGAAGATCAGTAGCAGTTTCCGATGCACATCTCGTGGCATTCTGTAATCTGTGGACTATCAGAGTGTTGATGAAACACAGAAAATGCATCGGGATTGAATACAACAGTCACCTTGCGCACTTTCCTCCATGGGAGAAATGTCTCAAAGAGTTTACGCTTTGATCGTTCCCTCGAAGACCAGTAGTAGTTTAGGATGCACATCTGGAGGCATTCTGTAATCTGCAGACTATTAGAGTGTTGATGAAACACAGAAATTGCATCGGGATTGAATACAACAGTCATCATGCGCACATTCATCCATAAAAGTAATGTCTCAAAGAGTCTACGCTTTGATCGTTCCCTGGAAGACCAGTAGTAGTTTCCGATGAACATCTGGATGCTTTCTGTAATCTGTGGACTATCAGAGTGTTGATGAAACACAGAAATTTCTATTGGATTGAATACTACAGTCACCATGCGCACTTTCCTCCATGGGAGTAATGTCTCAAACAGTCTACGCTTTGATCGTTAGCTGGAAGACCAGTAGTAGTTTCGGATGCACATCTTCAAACATTCTGTAATATGTGGACAATCAGAGTGTTGATGAAACACAGAAATTGCATCGGGATTGAATACAACAGTCACCATGCGCACTTTACTCCATGGGAGTAATGTCTCAAACTATCTACGCTTTTGATCGTTCCCTGGAAGACCAGTACTTGTTTCCGATGCACATCTGGTGGCATTCTGTAATGTGTAGACTATCAGAGTGTTGATGAAACACAGTAATTGCATCGGGATTGAATACAACAGTCACCATGCGCACTTTCCTCCATGGGAGTAATGTCTCTAACAGTCTACGCTTTGATCGTTCCCTGGAAGACCAGTAGTAGTTTCCGATGCACATCTGGAGGCTTTCCGTCGACTGTGGACTATCAGAGTGTTGATGAAACACAGAAATTGCATCGGGATTGAATACAACAGTCACCATGCGCACTTTTCTCCATGGGAGTAATGTCCCAAACAGTCTATGCTTTGATCGTTCCCTGGAAGACCAGTAGTAGTTTCCGATGCACATCTGGAGGCTTTCTGTAATCTGTGGACTATCAGAGTGTTGATGAAACACAGAAAATGCATCGGGAATGAATACAACAGTCAACATGCGCACTTTCCTAGACGGGATGTATGTCTCTAACAGTCTATGCTTTTATCGTTCCCTTGAAGACCAATAGTAGTTTCCGATGCACATCTGGTTGCATTCTGTAATCTGTGGACTATCAGGGTGTTGATGAAACACAGAAATTGCATCGGGATTGAACACAACAGTCACCTTCCGCACTTGCCTCCATAGTAGTAATGTCTGATACAGTCTACGCTTTGATCGTTCCCTGGAAGACCAGTAGCAGTTTCCGATGCACATCTCGTGGCATTCTGTAATCTGTGGACAATCAGAGTGTTGATGAAACACAGAAAATGCATCGTGATTGAATACAACAGTTACCATGCGCACTTTCCTCCATGGGAGAAATGTCTCAAAGAGTTTACGCTTTCATCGTTCCCTGGAAGACCAGTAGTAGTTTAGGATGCACATCTGGAGGCATTCTGTAATCTGTGGACTATTAGAGTGTTGATGCAACACAGTAATTGCAATTGGATTGAATACTACAGTCACCATGCGCACTTTTCTCCATGGGAGTAATGTCTCAAACAGTCTACGCTTTGATCGTTAGCTGGAAGACCAGTAGTAGTTTCCGATGGACATCTTGAAACATTCTGTAATATGTGGACTATCAAAGTGTTGATGAAACACAGAAATTGCATCGGGATTGAATACAACAGTCACCACGCGCACTTTACTCCACGGGAGTAATGTCTCAAACTATCTACGATTTTGATCGTTCCCTGGGAGACAAGTACTTGTTTCCGATGCACATCTGGTGGCATTCTGTAATGTGTAGACTATCAGAGTGTTGATGAAACACAGGAATTGCATCGGGATTGAATACACCAGTCACCATGCGCACTTTCCTCCATGGGAGTAATGTCTCTAACAGTCTACGCTTTGATCGTTCCCTGGAAGACCAGTAGTAGTTTCCGATGCACATCTGGAGGCTTTCCGTCATTTGTGGACTATCAGAGTGTTGATGATACACGGAAATTGCATCGGAATTGAATACAACAGTCACCATGCGCACTTCCCTCCATGGGAGTAATGTCCCAAACAGTCTATGCTTTGATCGTTCCTTGGAAGACCAGTAGTAGTTTCCGATGAACATCTGGAGGCATTCTGAAATCTGTGGGCTTTCAGAGGGTTGATGAAACACAGAAATTGCATCGGGATTGAATACAACAGTCACCATCCGCACTTTCCTCCATGGGAGTAATGTCTGAAACAGTCTACGCTTTGATCGTTCCCTGGAAGACCAGTAGTAGTTTCGGATGCACATCTTCAAACATTCTGTAATATGTGGACAATCAGAGTGTTGATGAAACACAGAAATTGCATCGGGATTGAATACAACAGTCACCATGCGCACTTTACTCCATGGGAGTAATGTCTCAAACTATCTACGCTTTTGATCGTTCCCTGGAAGACCAGTACTTGTCTCCGATGCACATCTGGTGGCATTCTGTAATGTGTAGACTATCAGAGTGTTTACGAAACAGAGTAATTGCATCGGGATTGAATACAACAGTCACCATGCGCACTTTCCTCCATGGGAGTAATGTCGCTAACAGTCTACCCTTTGATCGTTCCCTGGAAGACCAGTAGTAGTTTCCGATGCACATCTGGAAGCTTTCCGTCATCTGTGGACTATCAGAGTGTTGATGAAACACAGAAATTGCATCGGGATTGAATACAACAGTCACCATGCGCACTTTCCTCCATGGGAGTAATGTCCCACACAGTCTATGCTTTGATCGTTCCCTGGAAGACCAGTAGTAGTTTCCGATGAACATCTGGAGACATTCTGAAATCTGTGGACTATCAGAGGGTTGATGAAACACAGAAACTGCATCGGGGTTGAATACAACATTCACCATGCCCACTTTCATCCATGCGAGTAATGTCTGAAACAGTCTACGTTTTTATCGTTCCCTGGAAGACCAGTAGTAGTTTCCGATGCACATCTGGAGGCATTCTGTAATCTGTGGACTATCAGAGTGTTGATGAAACACAGAAATTGCATCGAAATTGAATACAACAGTCACCATGCGCACTTTCATCCATGGGAGTAATGTCTGAAAGAGTCTACGCTTTGATCGTTCCCTGGAAGACCAGTAGTAGCTTCCGATGCACATCTAGAGTCATTCTGTAATCTGTGGAGTATCAGAGTGTTGATGAAACACAGAAACTTCATCGGGATTGAATACAACAGTCACCATCCGCACTTTCCTCAATGGGAGTAATGTCTCAAAGAGTCTACGCTTTGATCGTTCCCTGAAAGACCAGTAGTAGTTTCCGATGCACATCTGGAGGCATTCTGTAATCTGTGGACTATCAGAGTGTTGATGAAACACAGAAATTCCATCGGGATTGAATAGAACAGTCACCATGCGCACTTTCATCCATGGGAGTAATGTCTCAAACAGTCAACGCTTTGATCGTTCCCTGAAAGACCAGTAGTAGTTTCCGATGCACATCTGGTGGCATACTGTAATCTGTGGACTACCAGAGTGTTGATGAAACACAGAAATTGCATCGGGATTAAATACAACAGTCACCATCCGCACTTTCCTCCATGGGAGTAATGTCTGAAACAGTCTACGCTTTGATCGTTCCCTGGAAGACCAGTAGTAGTTTCCGATGCACATCTCGTGGCATTCTGTAATCTGTAGACTATCAGAGTGTTGATGAAACACAGAAAATGCATCGGGATTGAATACAACAGTCACCATGCGCACTTCCCTCCATGGGAGAAATGTCTCAAAGAATTTACGCTTTGATCGTTCCCTGGAAGACCAGTAGTAGTTTAGGATGCACATCTGGAGGCATTCTGTAATCTGTGGACTATTAGAGTGTTGATGAAACACAGAAATTGCATCAGGATTGAATACAACAGTCACCATGCGCACATTCATCCGTAAAAGTAATGTCTCAAAGAGTCTACGCTTTGATCGTTCCCTGGAAGACCAGTAGTAGTTTCCGATGAACATCTGGATGCATTCTGTAATCTGTGGACTATCAGAGTGTTGATGAAACACAGAAATTGCATCGGGATTGAATACAACAGTCACCATGCGCACTTTTCTCCACGGGAGTAATGTCTCAAACTATCTACGCCTTTGATCGTTCTCTGGAAGACCAGTACTTGTTTCCGATGCACATCTGGTGGCATTCTGTAATGAGTAGACTATCAGAGTGTTGATGAAACACAGTAATTGCATCGGGATTGAATACAACAGTCACCATGCGCACTTTCCTCCATGGGAGTAATGTCTGAAACAGTCTACGCTTTAATCGTTCCCTGGAAGACCAGTAGTAGTTTCCGATGCACATCTGGAGGCATTCTGTAATCTGTGGACTATCAGAGTGTTGATGAAACCCAGAAATTGCATCGAAATTGAATACAACAGTCACTATGCGCACTTTCTTCCACGGGAGTAATGTCTGAAACAATCTACGCTTGGATCGTTCCCAGGAAGACCAGTAGTAGTTTCCGATGCACATCATGAGGCATTCTGTAATCTGTGGAGTATCAGAGTGTTGATGAAACACAGAAATTGCATCGGGATTGAATACAACAGTCACCATGCGCACTTTCCTCCATGGGAGTAATGTCCCACACAGTCTATGCTTTGATCGTTTCCTGGAAGACCAGTAGTAGTTTCCGATGAACATCTGGAGACATTCTGAAATCTGTGGACTATCAGAGGGTTGATGAAACACAGAAACTGCATCGGGGTTGAATACAACATTCACCATTCGCACTTTCATCCATGCGAGTAATGTCTGAAACAGTCTACGTTTTGATCGTTCCCTGGAAGACCAGTAGTAGTTTCCGATGCACATCTGGAGGCATTCTGTAATCTGTGGACTATCAGAGTGTTGATGAAACACAGAAATTGCATCGAAATTGAATACAACAGTCACCATGCGCACTTTCTTCCATGGGAGTAATGTCTGAAAGAGTCTACGCTTTGATCGTTCCCTGGAAGACCAGTAGTAGCTTCCGATGCACATCTGGAGTCATTCTGTAATCTGTGGAGTATCAGAGTGTTGATGAAACACAGATACTTCATCGGGATTGAATACAACAGTCACCATCCGCACTTTCCTCAATGGGAGTAATGTCTCAAACAGTCTACGCTTTGATCGTTCCCTGGAAGACCAGTAGTAGTTTCCGATGCACATCTGGAGGCTTTCCGTCATTTGTGGACTATCAGAGTGTTGATGATACACGGAAATTGCATCGGAATTGAATACAACAGTCACCATGCGCACTTCCCTCCATGGGAGTAATGTCCCAAACAGTCTATGCTTTGATCGTTCCTTGGAAGACCAGTAGTAGTTTCCGATGAACATCTGGAGGCATTCTGAAATCTGTGGGCTTTCAGAGGGTTGATGAAACACAGAAATTGCATCGGGATTGAATACAACAGTCACCATCCGCACTTTCCTCCATGGGAGTAATGTCTGAAACAGTCTACGCTTTGATCGTTCCCTGGAAGACCAGTAGTAGTTTCGGATGCACATCTGGAGGCATTCTGTAATCTGTGGACTATCAGAGTGTTGATGAAACACAGAAATTCCATCGGGATTGAATAGAACAGTCACCATGTGCACTTTCCTCCATGGGAGTAATGTCTCAAACAGTCAACGCTTTGATCGTTCCCTGAAAGACCAGTAGTAGTTTCCGATGCACATCTGGTGGCATACTGTAATCTGTGGACTACCAGAGTGTTGATGACACACAGAAATTGCATCGGGATGAAATACAACAGTCACCATCCGCACTTTCCTCCATGGGAGTAATGTCTGAAACAGTCTACGCTTTGATCGTTCCCTGGAAGACCAGTAGTAGTTTCCGATGCACATCTCGTGGCATTCTGTAATCTGTAGACTATCAGAGTGTTGATGAAACACAGAAAATGCATCGGGATTGAATACAACAGTCACCATGCGCACTTCCCTCCATGGGAGAAATGTCTCAAAGAATTTACGCTTTGATCGTTCCCTGGAAGACCAGTAGTAGTTTAGGATGCACATCTGGAGGCATTCTGTGATCTGTGGACTATTAGAGTGTTGATGAAACACAGAAATTGCATCAGGATTGAATACAACAGTCACCATGCGCACATTCATCCATAAAAGTAATGTCTCAAAGAGTCTACGCTTTGATCGTTCCCTGGAAGACCAGTAGTACTTTCCGATGAACATCTGGATGCATTCTGTAATCTGTGGACTATCAGAGTGTTGATGAAACACAGAAATTGCAATTGGATTGAATACTACAGTCACCATGCGCACTTCCCTCCATGGGAGTAATGTCTCAAACAGTCTACGCTTTGATCGTTAGCTGGAAGACCAGTAGTAGTTTCCGATACACATCTTGAAACATTCTGTAATATGTGGACTATTAGAGTGTTGATGAAACACAGAAATTGCATCGGGATTGAATACAACAGTCACCATGCGCACTTTTCTCCACGGGAGTAATGTCTCAAACTATCTACGCCTTTGATCGTTCTCTGGAAGACCAGTACTTGTTTCCGATGCACATCTGGTGGCATTCTGTAATGTGTAAACTATCAGAGTGTTGATGAAACACAGTAATTGCATCGGGATTGAATACAAAAGTCACCATGCGCACTTTCCTCCATGGGAGTAATGTCTGAAACAGTCTACGCTATAATCGTTCCCTGGAAGACCAGTAGTAGTTTCCAATGCACATCTCGTGGCATTCTGTAATCTGTGGACTATCAGAGTGTTGATGAAACACAGAAAATGCATCGGGATTGAATACAACAGTCACCATGCACACTATCCTTCATGGGAGCAATGTCTCAAACAGTCTACGCTTTGATCGTTCCCTGGAAGTCCAGTAGTAGTTTCTGATGCACATCTGGAGGCACTCTGTAATCTGTGGACTATCAGAGTGTTGATGAAACACAGAAATTGCATCGAAATTGAATACAACTGTCACCATGCGCACTTTCTTCCATGTGAGTAATGTCTGAAACAGTCTACGCTTTGATCGTTCCCTGGAAGACCAGTAGTAGTTTCCGATGCACATCATGAGGCATTCTGTAATCTGTGGAGTATCAGAGTGTTGATGAAACACAGAAATTGCATCGGGATTGAATACAACAGTCACCATGCGACCTTTACTCCATGGGAGTAATGTCTCAAACTATCTACGCTTTTGATCGTTCCCTGGAAGACCAGTACTTGTTTCCGATGCACATCTGGTGGCATTCTGTAATGTGTAAACTATCAGAGTGTTTACGAAACAGAGTCATTGCATCGGGATTGAATACAACAGTCACCATGCGCACTTTCCTCCATGGGAGTAATGTCGCTAACAGTCTACCCTTTGATCGTTCCCTGGAAGACCAGTAGTAGTTTCCGATGCACATCTGGAGGCTTTCCGTCATCTGTGGACTATCAGAGTGTTGATGAAACACAGAAATTGCATCGGGATTGAATACAACAGTCACCATGCGCACTTTCCTCCATGGGAGTAATATCCCACACAGTCTATGCTTTGATCGTTCCCTGGAAGACCAGTAGTAGTTTCCGATGAACATCTGGAGACATTCTGAAATCTGTGGACTATCAGAGGGTTGATGAAACACAGAAACTGCATCGGGGTTGAATACAACATTCACCATGCGCACTTTCATCCATGCGAGTAATGTCTGAAACAGTCTACGTTTTGATCGTTCCCTGGAAGACCAGTAGTAGTTTCCGATGCACATCTGGAGGCATTCTGTAATCTGTGGACTATCAGAGTGTTGATGAAACACAGAAATTGCATCGAAATTGAATACAACAGTCACCATGCGCATTTTTCTTTATGGGAGTAATGTCGCAAACAGTCAACGCCTTGATCGTTAACTGAAAGACCAGTAGTAGATTCCGATGCACATCTGGTGGCATTCTGTAATCTGTGGACTATCAGAGTGTTGATGAAACACAGAAATTCCATCGGGATTGAATAGAACAGTCACCATGTGCACTTTTCTCCATGGGAGTAATGTCTGAAACAGTCTACGCTTGGATCGTTCCCTAGAAGACCAGTAGCAGTTTCCGATGCACATCTCGTGGCATTCTGTAATCTGTGGACTATCAGAGTGTTGATGAAACACAGAAAATGCATCGGGATTGAATACAACAGTCACCATGCGCACTTTCCTCCATGGGAGAAATGTCTCAAAGAGTTTACGCTTTGATCGTTCCCTCGAAGACCAGTAGTAGTTTAGGATGCACATCTGGAGGCATTCTGTAATCTGCGGACTATTAGAGTGTTGATGAAACACAGAAATTGCATCGGGATTGAATACAACAGTCACCATGCGCACATTCATCCATAAAAGTAATGTCTCAAAGAGTCTACGCTTTGATCGTTCCCTGGAAGACCAGTAGTAGTTTCCGATGGACATCTGGATGCATTCTGTAATCTGTGGACTACCAGAATGTTGATGAGACACAGAATTTGCATCGGGATTGAATACAACAGTCACCATCCGCACTTTCCTAAATGGGAGTAATGTCTTAAACAGTCTACGCTTTGATCGTTAGCTGGAAGACCAGTAGTAGTTTCCGATGCACATCTTGAAACATTGTGTAATATGTGGACAATCAGAGTGTTGATGAAACACAGAAATTGCATCGGGATTGAATACAACAGTCACCATGCGCACTTTACTCCACGGGAGTAATGTCTCAAACTATCTACGCTTTTGATCGTTCCCTGGAAGGCCAGTACTTGTTTCCGATGCACATCTGGTGGCATTCTGTAATGAGTAGACTATCAGAGTGTTTATGAAACAGAGTAATTGCATCGGGATTGAATACAACAGTCACCATGCGCACTTTCATCCATGGGAGTAATGTCGCTAACAGTCTACGCTTTGATCTTTCCCTGGAAGACCATTAGTAGTTTCCGATGCACATCTGGAGGCTTTCCGTCATCTGTGGACTATCAGAGTGTTGATGAAACACAGAAATTGCATCGGGATTGAATACAACAGTCACCATGCGCACTTTCCTCCATGGGAGTAATGTCCCAAACAGTCTATGCTTTGATCGTTCCCTGGAAGACCAGTAGTAGTTCCCGATGAACATCTGGAGACATTCTGAAATCTGTGGACTATCAGAGTGTTGATGAAACACAGAAACTGCATCGGGATTGAATACAACAGTCACCATGCGCACTTTCTTCCATGCGAGTAATGTCTGAAACAGTCTACGTTTTGATCGTTCCCTGGAAGACCAGTAGTAGTTTCCGATGCACATCTGGAGGCATTCTGTAATCTGTGGACTATCAGAGTGCTGATGGAACACAGAAATTGCATCGAAATTGAATACAACAGTCACCATGCGCACTTTCTTCCATGGGAGTAATGTCTGAAAGAGTCTACGCTTTGATCGTTCCCTGGAAGACCAGTAGTAGCTTCCGATGCACATCTGGAGTCATTCTGTAATCTGTGGAGTATCAGAGTGTTGATGAAACACAGAAACTTCATCGGGATTGAATACAACAGTCACCATCCGCACTCTCCTCAATGGGAGTAATGTCTCAAACAGTCAACGCTTTGATCGTTCCCTGAAAGACCAGTAGTAATTTCCGATGCACATCTGGTGGCATTCTGTAATCTGTGGACTACCAGAGTGTTGATGAAACACAGAAATTGGATCGGGATTGAATACAACAGTCACCATCCGCACTTTCCTCCATGGGAGTAAAGTCTGAAACAGTCTCCACTTTGATCGTTCCCTGGAAAACCAGTAGCAGTTTCCGATGCCCATCTCGTGGCATTCTGTAATCTGTAGACCATCAGAGTGTTGATGAAAGACAGAAAATGCATCAGGATTGAATACAACAGTCACCATGCGCACTTTCCTCCATGGGAGAAATGTCTCAAAGAGTTTACGCTTTGATCGTTCCCTGGAAGACCAGTAGTAGTTTAGGATGCACATCTGGAGGCATTCTGTAATCTGTGGACTATTAGAGTGTTGATGAAACACAGAAATTGCATTAGGATTGAATACAACAGTCACCATGCGCACATTCATCCATAAAAATAATGTCTCAAAGAGTCTACGCTTTGATCGTTCCCTGGAAGACCAGTAGTAGTTTCCGATGAACATCTGGATGCATTCTGTAATCTGTGGACTATCAGAGTGTTGATGAAACACAGAATTTGCAATTGGATTGAATACTACAGTCACCATGCGCACTTTCCTCCATGGGAGTAATGTCTCAAACAGTCTACGTTTTGATCAAGAGCTGGAAGACCAGTAGTAGTTTCCGATACACATCTTGAAACATTCTGTAATATGTGGACTATCAGAGTGTTGATGAAACACAGAAACTGCATCGGGATTGAATACAACAGTCACCATGCGCACTTTACTCCACGGGAGTAATGTCTCAAACTATCTACGCTTTTGATCGTTCGCTGGAAGACCAGTACTTGTTTCCGATGCACATCTGGTGGCATTCTGTAATGTGTAGACTATCAGAGTGTTGATGAAACACAGTAATTGCATCGGGATTGAATACAACAGTCACCATGCGCATTTCCTCCATGGGAGTAATGTCCCAAACTGTCTATGCTTCGATCGTTCCCTGGAAGACCAGTAGTAGTTTCCGATGAACATCTGGAGGCATTCTGAAATCTGTGGACTATCAGAGGGTTGATGAAACATAGAAACTGCATCGGGATTGAATACAACACTCACCATGCGCACTTTCTTCCATGGGAGTAATGTCTGAAACAGTCTACGCTTTGATCGTTCCCTGGAAGACCAGTAGTAGTTTCCGATGCACATCTGGAGGCATTCTGTAATCTGTGGACTATCAGAGTGTTGATGAAACCCAGAAATTGCATCGAAATTGAATACAACAGTCACTATGCGCACTTTCTTCCACGGGAGTAATGTCTGAAACAGTCTACGCTTGGATCGTTCCCAGGAAGACCAGTAGTAGTTTCCGATGCACATCTCGTCGCATTCTGTAATCTGTGGACTATCAGAGTGTTGATGAAACACAGAAAATGCATAGGGATTGAATACAACAGTCACCATGCACACTTTCCTTCATGGGAGCAATGTCTCAAACAGTCTACGCTTTGATCGTTAGCTGGAAGACCAGTAGTAGTTTCCGATGCACATCTTGAAACATTCTGTAATATGTGGACAATCAGAGTGTTGATGAAACACAGAAATTGCATCGGGATTGAATACAACAGTCACCATGCGCACTTTACTCCACGGTAGTAATGTCTCAAACTATCTACGCTTTTGATCGTTCCTGGAAGACCAGTACTTGTTTCCGATGCACATCTGGTGGCATTCTGTAATGTGTAGACTATCAGAGTGTTTATGGAACAGAGTAATTGCATCGGGATTGAATACAACAGTCACCATGCGCACTTTCCTCCATGGGAGTAACGTCGCTAACAGTCTACCCTTTGATCGTTCCCTGGAAGACCAGTAGTAGTTTCCGATGCACATCTGGAGGCTTTCCGTCATCTGTGGATTATCAGAGTGTTGATGAAACACAGAAATTGCATCGGGATTGAATACAACAGTCACCATGCGCACTTTCCTCCATGGGAGTAATGTCCCAAACAGTCTATGCTTTGATCGTTCCCTGGAAGACCAGTAGTAGTTCCCGATGAACATCTGGAAACATTCTGAAATCTGTGGACTATCAGAGGGTTGATGAAACACAGAAACTGCAGCGGGATTGATTACAACATTCACCATGCGCACTTTCTTCCATGCGAGTAATGTCTGAAACAGTCTACGATTTGATCGTTCCCTGGAAGACCAGTAGTACTTTCCGATGCACATCTGGAGGCATTCTGTAATCTGTGGACTATCCGAGTGTTGATGAAACACAGAAATTGCATCGAAATTGAATACAACAGTCACCATGCGCACTTTCTTCCATGGGAGTAATGTCTGAAAGAGTCTACGCTTTGTTCGTTCCCTGGAAGACCAGTAGTAGCTTCCGATGCACATCTGGAGTCATTCTGTAATCTGTGGACTACCAGAGTGTTGATGAAACACAGAAATTGCATCGGGATTGAATACAACAGTCACCATCCGCACTTTCCTCCATGGGAGTAATGTCTGAAACAGTCTACGCTTTGATCGTTCCCTGGAAGACCAGTAGCAGTTTCCGATGCACATCTCGTGGCATTCTGTAATCTGTAGACTATCAGAGTGTTGATGAAACACAGAAAATGCATCGGGATTGAATACAACAGTCACCTTGCGCACTTTACTCCACGGGAGTAATGTCTCAAACTATCTACGCATTTGACCGTTCCCTGGAAGACCAGTACTTGTTTCCGATGCACATCTGGTGGCATTCTGTAATGTGTAGACTATCAGAGTGTTGATGAAACACAGTAATTGCATCGGGATTGAATACAACAGTCACCATGCGCACTTTCCTCCATGGGAGTAATGTCTTTAACAGTCTACGCTTTGATCGTTCCCTGGAAGACCAGTAGTAGTGTCCGATGCACATCTGGAGGCTTTCCGTCATCTGTGGACTATCAGAGTGTTGATGAAACACAGAAATTGCATCGGGATTGAATACAACAGTCACCATGCGCACTTTCCTCCATGGGAGTAATGTCCCAAACTGTCTATGCTTCGATCGTTCCCTGGAAGACCAGTAGTAGTTTCCGGTGAACATCTGGAGGCATTCTGAAATCTGTGGACTATCAGAGGGTTGATGAAACATAGAAACTGCATCGGGATTGAATACAACACTCACCATGCGCACTTTCATCCATGGGAGTAATGTCTGAAACAGTCTACGCTTTGATCGTTCCCTGGAAGACGAGTAGTAGTTTCCGATGCACATCTGGAGGCATTCTGTAATCTGTGGACTATCAGAGTGTTGATGAAACCCAGAAATTGCATCGAAATTGAATACAACAGTCACTATGCGCACTTTCTTCCACGGGAGTAATGTCTGAAACAGTCTACGCTTGGATCGTTCCCAGGAAGACCATTAGTAGTTTCCGATGCACATCTCGTGGCATTCTGTAATCTGTAGACTATCAGAGTGTTGATGAAACACAGAAAATGCATCGGGATTGAATACAACAGTCACCATGCACACTTTCCTTCATGGGAGCAATGTCTCAAACAGTCTACGCTTTGATCGTTAGCTGGAAGACCAGTAGTAGTTTCCGATGCACATCTTGAAACATTCTGTAATATGTGGACAATCAGAGTGTTGATGAAACACAGAAATTGCATCGGGATTGAATACAACAGTCACTATGCGCACTTTCTTTCACGGGAGTAATGTCTGAAACAGTCTACGCTTGGATCGTTCCCAGGAAGACCAGTAGTAGTTTCCGATGCACATCTCGTGGCATTCTGTAATGTGTGGACTATCAGAGTGTTGATGAAACACAGAAAATGCATCGGGATTGAATACAACAGTCACCATGCACACTTTCCTTCATGGGAGCAATGTCTCAAACAGTCTACGCTTTGATCGTTAGCTGGAAGACCAGTAGTAGTTTCCGATGCACATCTTGAAACATTCTGTAATATGTGGACAATCAGAGTGTTGATGAAACACAGAAATTGCATCGGGATTGAATACAACAGTCACTATGCGCACTTTCTTTCACGGGAGTAATGTCTGAAACAGTCTACGCTTGGATCGTTCCCAGGAAGACCAGTAGTAGTTTCCGATGCACATCTCGTGGCATTCTGTAATGTGTGGACTATCAGAGTGTTGATGAAACACAGAAAATGCATCGGGATTGAATACAACAGTCACCATGCACACTTTCCTTCATGGGAGCAATGTCTCAAACAGTCTACGCTTTGATCGTTAGCTGGAAGACCAGTAGTAGTTTCCGATGCACATCTTGAAACATTCTGTAATATGTGGACAATCAGAGTGTTGATGAAACACAGAAATTGCATCGGGATTGAATACAACAGTCACTATGCGCACTTTCTTTCACGGGAGTAATGTCTGAAACAGTCTACGCTTGGATCATTCCCTGGAAGACCAGTACTTGTTTCCGATGCACATCTGGTGGCATTCTGTAATGTGCAGACTATCAGAGTGTTTATGAAACAGAGTAATTGCATCGGGATTGAATACAACAGTCACCATGCGCACTTTCCTCCATGGGAGTAATGTCGCTAACAGTCTACGCTTTGATCGTTCCCTGGAAGACCAGTAGTAGTTTCCGATGCACATCTGGAGGCTTTCCGTCATCTGTGGACAATCAGAGTGTTGATGAAACACAGAAATTGCATCGGGATTGAATACAACAGTCACCATGCGCACTTTCCTCCATGGGAGTAATGTTCCAAACAGTCTATGCTTTGATCGTTCCCTGGAAGACCAGTAGTAGTTTCCGATGAACATCTGGAGACATTCTGAAATCTGTGGACTATCAGAGGGTTGATGAAACACAGAAACTGCATCGGGATTGAATACAACAGTCATCATGCGCACTTTCTTCCATGCAAGTAATGTCTGAAACAGTCTACGTTTTGATCGTTCCCTGGAAGACCAGTAGTAGTTTCCGATGCACATCTGGAGGCATTCTGTAATCTGTGGACTATCAGAGTGTTGATGAAACACAGAAATTGCATCGAAATTGAATACAACAGTCACCATGCGCACTTTCTTCCATGGGAGTAATGTCTGAAAGAGTCTACGTTTTGATCGTTCCCTGGAAGACCAGTAGTAGCTTCCGATGCAGATCTGGAGTCATTCTGTAATCTGTGGAGTATCAGAGTGTTGATGAAACACAGAAATTGCATCGAAATTGAATACAACAATCACCATCCGCACTTTCCTCAATGGGAGTAATGTCTCAAACAGTCTACGCTTTGATCGTTCCCTGAGAGACCAGTAGTAGTTTCCGATGCACATCTGGAGGCATTCTGTAATCTGTGGACTATCAGAGTGTTGATGAAACACAGAAATTCCATCGGGATTGAATAGAACAGTCACCATGCGCACTTTCTTCCATGGGAGCTATGTCTCAAACAGTCAACGCTTTGATCGTTCCCTGAAAGACCAGTAGTAGTTTCCGATGCACATCTGGTGGCATTCTATAATCTGTGGACTACCAGAGTGTTGATGAAACACAGAAATTGCATCGGGATTGAATATAACAGTCACCATCCGCACTTTCCTCCATCGGAGTAGTGTCTGAAACAGTCTACGCTTTGATCGTTCCATGGAAGACCAGTAGCAGTTTCCGATGCACATCTCGTGGCATTCTGTAATCTGTAGACTATCAGAGTGTTGATGAAACACAGAAAATGCATCGGGATTGAATACAACAGTCACCATGCGCACTTTCCTCCATGGGAGAAATGTCTCAATGAGTTTACGCTTTGATCGTTCCCTGGAAGACCAGTAGTAGTTTAGGATGCACATCTGGAGGCATTCTGTAATCTGTGGACTATTAGAGTGTTGATGAAACACAGAAATTGCATCAGGATTGAATACAACAGTCACCATGTGCACTTTCTTCCATGGGAGTAATGTCTGAAACAGTCTACGCTTTGATCGTTCCCTGGAAGACCAGTAGTAGTTTCCGATGAACATCTGGATGCATTCTGTAATCTGTGGACTATCAGAGTGTTGATGAAACACAGAAATTGCATCGGGATTCAATACAACAGTTACCATGCGCACTTTACTCCACGGGAGTAATGTCTCAAACTATCTACGCTTTTGATCGTTCCCTGGAAGACCAGTACTTGTTTCCGATGCACATCTGGTGGCATTCTGTAATGTGTAGACTATCAGAGTGTTGATGAAACACAGTAATTGCATCGGGATTGAATACAACAGTCACCATGCGCACTTTCCTCCATGGGAGTAATGTCTCTAACAGTCTACGCTTTGATCGTTCCCTGGAAGACCAGTAGTAGTTTCCGATGCACATCTGGAGGCTTTCCGTCATCTGTGGACTATCAGAGTGTTGATGAAACACAGAAATTGCATCGGGATTGAATACAACAGTCACCATGCGCACTTACCTCCATGGGAGTAATGTCCCAAACAGTCTATGCTTTGATCGTTCCCTGGAAGACCAGTAGTAGTTTCCGATGCACATCTGGAGGCTTTCTGTAATCTGTGGACTATCAGAGTGTTGATGAAACACAGAAAATGCATCGGGAATGAATACAACAGTCAACATGCGCACTTTCCTAGACGGGATGTATGTCTCTAACAGTCTATGCTTTTATCGTTCCCTTGAAGACCAATAGTAGTTTCCGATGCACATCTGGTTGCATTCTGTAATCTGTGGACTATCAGGGTGTTGATGAAACACAGAAATTGCATCGGGATTGAACACAACAGTCACCTTCCGCACTTGGCTCCATAGTAGTAATGTCTGATACAGTCTACGCTTTGATCGTTCCCTGGAAGACCAGTAGCAGTTTCCGATGCACATCTCGTGGCATTCTGTAATCTGTGGACTATCAGAGTGTTGATGAAACACAGAAAATGCATCGGGATTGAATACAACAGTTACCATGCGCACTTTCCTCCATGGGAGAAATGTCTCAAAGAGTTTACGCTTTCATCGTTCCCTGGAAGACCAGTAGTAGTTTAGGATGCACATCTGGAGGCATTCTGTAATCTGTGGACTATTAGAGTGTTGATGCAACACAGTAATTGCAATTGGATTGAATACTACAGTCACCATGCGCACTTTTATCCATGGGAGTAATGTCTCAAACAGTCTACGCTTTGATCGTTAGCTGGAAGACCAGTAGTAGTTTCCGATGGACATCTTGAAACATTCTGTAATATGTGGACTATCAAAGTGTTGATGAAACACAGAAATTGCATCGGGATTGAATACAACAGTCACCACGCGCACTTTACACCATGGGAGTAATGTCTCAAACTATCTACGATTTTGATCGTTCCCTGGAAGACAAGTACTTGTTTCCGATGCACATCTGGTGGCATTCTGTAATGTGTAGACTATCAGAGTGTTGATGAAACACAGTAATTGCATCGGGATTGAATACACCAGTCACCATGCGCACTTTCCTCCATGGGAGTAATGTCTCTAACAGTCTACGCTTTGATCGTTCCCTGGAAGACCAGTAGTAGTTTCCGATGCACATCTGGAGGCTTTCCGTCATTTGTGGACTATCAGAGTGTTGATGATACACGGAAATTGCATCGGAATTGAATACAACAGTCACCATGCGCACTTCCCTCCATGGGAGTAATGTCCCAAACAGTCTATGCTTTGATCGTTCCTTGGAAGACCAGTAGTAGTTTCCGATAAACATCTGGAGGCATTCTGAAATCTGTGGGCTTTCAGAGGGTTGATGAAACACAGAAATTGCATCGGGATTGATTACAACAGTCACCATCCGCACTTTCCTCCATGGGAGTAATGTCTGAAACAGTCTACGCTTAGATCGTTCCCTAGAAGATCAGTAGCAGTTTCCGATGCACATCTCGTGGCATTCTGTAATCTGTGGACTATCAGAGTGTTGATGAAACACAGAAAATGCATCGGGATTGAATACAACAGTCACCTTGCGCACTTTCCTCCATGGGAGAAATGTCTCAAAGAGTTTACGCTTTGATCGTTCCCTCGAAGACCAGTAGTAGTTTAGGATGCACATCTGGAGGCATTCTGTAATCTGCAGACTATTAGAGTGTTGATGAAACACAGAAATTGCATCGGGATAGAATACAACAGTCATCATGCGCACATTCATCCATATAAGTAATGTCTCAAAGAGTCTACGCTTTGATCGTTCCCTGGAAGACCAGTAGTAGTTTCCGATGAACATCTGGATGCTTTCTGTAATCTGTGGACTATCAGAGTGTTGATGAAACACAGAAATTTCTATTGGATTGAATACTTCAGTCACCATGCACATTTTCCTCCATGGGAGTAATGTCTCAAAAAGTCTACGCTTTGATCGTTAGCTGGAAGACCAGTAGTAGTTTCGGATGCACATCTTCAAACATTCTGTAATATGTGGACAATCAGAGTGTTGATGAAACACAGAAATTGCATCGGGATTGAATACAACAGTCACCATGCGCACTTTACTCCATGGGAGTAATGTCTCAAACTATCTACGCTTTTGATCGTTCCCTGGAAGACCAGTACTTGTTTCCGATGCACATCTGGTGGCATTCTGTAATGTGTAGACTATCAGAGTGTTGATGAAACACAGTAATTGCATCGGGATTGAATACAACAGTCACCATGCGCACTTTCCTCCATGGGAGTAATGTCTCTAACAGTCTACGCTTTGATCGTTCCCTGGAAGACCAGTAGTAGTTTCCGATGCACATCTGGAGGCTTTCCGTCATCTGTGGACTATCAGAGTGTTGATGAAACACAGAAATTGCATCGGGATTGAATACAACAGTCACCATGCGCACTTTCCTCCATGGGAGTAATGTCCCAAACAGTCTATGCTTTGATCGTTCCCTGGAAGACCAGTAGTAGTTTCCGATGCACATCTGGAGGCTTTCTGTAATCTGTGGACTATCAGAGTGTTGATGAAACACAGAAAACGCATCGGGAATGAATACAACAGTCAACATGCGCACTTTCCTAGACGGGATGTATGTCTCTAACAGTCTATGCTTTTATCGTTCCCTTGAAGACCAATAGTAGTTTCCGATGCACATCTGGTTGCATTCTGTAATCTGTGGACTATCAGGGTGTTGATGAAACACAGAAATTGCATCGGGATTGAACACAACAGTCACCTTCCGCACTTGCCTCCATAGTAGTAATGTTTGATACAGTCTACGCTTTGATCGTTCCCTGGAAGACCAGTAGCAGTTTCCGATGCACATCTCGTGGCATTCTGTAATCTGTGGACAATCAGAGTGTTGATGAAACACAGAAAATGCATCGGGATTGAATACAACAGTTACCATGCGCACTTTCCTCCATGGGAGAAATGTCTCAAAGAGTTTACGCTTTCATCGTTCCCTGGAAGACCAGTAGTAGTTTAGGATGCACATCTGGAGGCATTCTGTAATCTGTGGACTATTAGAGTGTTGATGCAACACAGTAATTGCAATTGGATTGAATACTACAGTCACCATGCGCACTTTTCTCCATGGGAGTAATGTCTCAAACAGTCTACGCTTTGATCGTTAGCTGGAAGACCAGTAGTAGTTTCCGATGGACATCTTGGAACATTCTGTAATATGTGGACTATCAAAGTGTTGATGAAACACAGAAATTGCATCGGGATTGAATACAACAGTCACCACGCGCACTTTACTCCACGGGAGTAATGTCTCAAACTATCTACGATTTTGATCGTTCCCTGGAAGACATGTACTTGTTTCCGATGCACATCTGGTGGCATTCTGTAATGTGTAGACTATCAGAGTGTTGATGAAACACAGTAATTGCATCGGGATTGAATACACCAGTCACCATGCGCACTTTCCTCCATGGGAGTAATGTCTCTAACAGTCTACGCTTTGATCGTTCCCTGGAAGACCAGTAGTAGTTTCCGATGCACATCTGGAGGCTTTCCGTCATTTGTGGACTATCAGAGTGTTGATGATACACGGAAATTGCATCGGAAATGAATACAACAGTCACCATGCGCACTTCCCTCCATGGGAGTAATGTCCCAAACAGTCTATGCTTTGATCGTTCCTTGGAAGACCAGTAGTAGTTTCCGATGAACATCTGGAGGCATTCTGAAATCTGTGGGCTTTCAGAGGGTTGATGAAACACAGAAATTGCATCGGGATTGAATACAACAGTCACCATCCGCACTTTCCTCCATGGGAGTAATGTCTGAAACAGTCTACGCTTTGATCGTTCCCTGGAAGACCAGTAGTAGTTTCGGATGCACATCTTCAAACATTCTGTAATATGTGGACAATCAGAGTGTTGATGAAACACAGAAATTGCATCGGGATTGAATACAACAGTCACCATGCGCACTTTACTCCATGGGAGTAATGTCTCAAACTATCTACGCTTTTGATCGTTCCCTGGAAGACCAGTACTTGTTTCCGATGCACATCTGGTGGCATTCTGTAATGTGTAGACTATCAGAGTGTTTACGAAACAGAGTAATTGCATCGGGATTGAATACACCAGTCACCATGCGCACTTTCCTCCATGGGAGTAATGTCGCTAACAGTCTACCCTTTGATCGTTCCCTGGAAGACCAGTAGTAGTTTCCGATGCACATCTGGAGGCTTTCCGTCATCTGTGGACTATCAGAGTGTTGATGAAACACAGAAATTGCATCGGGATTGAATACAACAGTCACCATGCGCACTTTCCTCCATGGGAGTAATGTCCCACACAGTCTATGCTTTGATCGTTCCCTGGAAGACCAGTAGTAGTTTCCGATGAACATCTGGAGACATTCTGAAATCTGTGGACTATCAGAGGGTTGATGAAACACAGAAACTGCATCGGGGTTGAATACAACATTCACCATGCGCACTTTCATCCATGCGAGTAATGTCTGAAACAGTCTACGTTTTTATCATTCCCTGGAAGACCAGTAGTAGTTTCCGATGCACATCTGGAGGCATTCTGTAATCTGTGGACTATCAGAGTGTTGATGAAACACAGAAATTGCATGGAAATTGAATACAACAGTCACCATGCGCACTTTCATCCATGGGAGTAATGTCTGAAAGAGTCTACGCTTTGATCGTTCCCTGGAAGACCAGTAGTAGCTTCCGATGCACATCTAGAGTCATTCTGTAATCTGTGGAGTATCAGAGTGTTGATGAAACACAGAAACTTCATCGGGATTGAATACAACAGTCACCATCCGCACTTTCCTCAATGGGAGTAATGTCTCAAACAGTCTACGCTTTGATCGTTCCCTGAAAGACCAGTAGTAGTTTCCGATGCACATCTGGAGGCATTCTGTAATCTGTGGACTATCAGAGTGTTGATGAAACACAGAAATTCCATCGGGATTGAATAGAACAGTCCCCATGCGCACTTTCCTCCATGGGAGTAATGTCTCAAATAGTCAACGCTTTGATCGTTCCCTGGAAGACCAGTAGTAGTTTCCGATGCACATCCCGTGGCATTCTGTAATCTGTAGACTATCAGAGTGTTGATGAAACACAGAAAATGCATCGGGATTGAATACAACAGTCACCATGCGCACTTCCCTCCATGGGAGAAATGTCTCAAAGAATTTACGCTTTGATCGTTCCCTGGAAGACCAGTAGTAGTTTAGGATGCACATCTGGAGGCATTCTGTAATCTGTGGACTATTAGAGTGTTGATGAAACACAGAAATTGCATCAGGATTGAATACAACAGTCACCATGCGCACATTCATCCATAAAAGTAATGTCTCAAAGAGTCTACGCTTTGATCGTTCCCTGGAAGACCAGTAGTAGTTTCCGATGAACATCTGGATGCATTCTGTAATCTGTGGACTATCAGAGTGTTGATGAAACACAGAAATTGCATCGGGATTGAATACAACAGTCACCATGCGCACTTTTCTCCACGGGAGTAATGTCTGAAACAGTCTACGCTTTGATCGTTCCCTGGAAGACCAGTAGTAGTTTCGGATGCACATCTTCAAACATTCTGTAATATGTGGACAATCAGAGTGTTGATGAAACACAGAAATTGCATCGGGATTGAATACAACAGTCACCATGCGCACTTTACTCCATGGGAGTAATGTCTCAAACTATCTACGCTTTTGATCGTTCCCTGGAAGACCAGTACTTGTTTCCGATGCACATCTGGTGGCATTCTGTAATGTGTAGACTATCAGAGTGTTTACGAAACAGAGTAATTGCATCGGGATTGAATACACCAGTCACCATGCGCACTTTCCTCCATGGGAGTAATGTCGCTAACAGTATACCCTTTGATCGTTCCCTGGAAGACCAGTAGTAGTTTCCGATGCACATCTGGAGGCTTTCCGTCATCTGTGGACTATCAGAGTGTTGATGAAACACAGAAATTGCATCGGCATTGAATACAACAGTCACCATGTGCACTTTCCTCCATGGGAGTAATGTCCCACACAGTCTATGCTTTGATCGTTCCCTGGAAGACCAGTAGTAGTTTCCGATGAACATCTGGAGACATTCTGAAATCTGTGGACTATCAGAGGGTTGATGAAACACAGAAACTGCATCGGGGTTGAATACAACATTCACCATGCGCACTTTCATCCATGCGAGTAATGTCTGAAACAGTCTACGTTTTTATCGTTCCCTGGAAGACCAGTAGTAGTTTCCGATGCACATCTGGAGGCATTCTGTAATCTGTGGACTATCAGAGTGTTGATGAAACACAGAAATTGCATGGAAATTGAATACAACAGTCACCATGCGCACTTTCATCCATGGGAGTAATGTCTGAAAGAGTCTACGCTTTGATCGTTCCCTGGAAGACCAGTAGTAGCTTCCGATGCACATCTAGAGTCATTCTGTAATCTGTGGAGTATCAGAGTGTTGATGAAACACAGAAACTTCATCGGGATTGAATACAACAGTCACCATCCGCACTTTCCTCAATGGGAGTAATGTCTCAAACAGTCTACGCTTTGATCGTTCCCTGAAAGACCAGTAGTAGTTTCCGATGCACATCTGGAGGCATTCTGTAATCTGTGGACTATCAGAGTGTTGATGAAACACAGAAATTCCATCGGGATTGAATAGAACAGTCCCCATGCGCACTTTCCTCCATGGGAGTAATGTCTCAAACAGTCAACGCTTTGATCGTTCCCTGAAAGACCAGTAGTAGTTTCCGATGCACATCTGGTGGCATACTGTAATCTGTGGACTACCAGAGTGTTGATGAAACACAGAAATTGCATCGGGATTAAATACAACAGTCACCATCCGCACTTTCCTCCATGGGAGTAATGTCTGAAACAGTCTACGCTTTGATCGTTCCCTGGAAGACCAGTAGTAGTTTCCGATGCACATCTCGTGGCATTCTGTAATCTGTAGACTATCAGAGTGTTGATGAAACACAGAAAATGCATCGGGATTGAATACAACAGTCACCATGCGCACTTCCCTCCATGGGAGAAATGTCTCAAAGAATTTACGCTTTGATCGTTCCCTGGAAGACCAGTAGTAGTTTAGGATGCACATCTGGAGGCATTCTGTAATCTGTGGACTATTAGAGTGTTGATGAAACACAGAAATTGCATCAGGATTGAATACAACAGTCACCATGCGCACATTCATCCATAAAAGTAATGTCTCAAAGAGTCTACGCTTTGATCGTTCCCTGGAAGACCAGTAGTAGTTTCCGATGAACATCTGGATGCATTCTGTAATCTGTGGACTATCAGAGTGTTGATGAAACACAGAAATTGCATCGGGATTGAATACAACAGTCACCATGCGCACTTTTCTCCACGGGAGTAATGTCTCAAACTATCTACGCCTTTGATCGTTCTCTGGAAGACCAGTACTTGTTTCCGATGCACATCTGGTGGCATTCTGTAATGTGTAGACTATCAGAGTGTTGATGAAACACAGTAATTGCATCGGGATTGAATACAACAGTCACCATGCACACTATCCTTCATGGGAGCAATGTCTCAAACAGTCTACGCTTTGATCGTTCCCTATAAGTCCAGTAGTAGTTTCTGATGCACATCTGGAGGCACTCTGTAATCTGTGGACTATCAGAGTGTTGATGAAACACAGAAATTGCATCGAAATTGAATACAACTGTCACCATGCACACTTACTTCCATGTGAGTAATGTCTGAAACAGTCTACGCTTTGATCGTTCCCTGGAAGACCAGTAGTAGTTTCCGATGCACATCATGAGGCATTCTGCAATCTGTGGAGTATCAGAGTGTTGATGAAACACAGAAATTGCATCGGGATTGAATACAACAGTCACCATGCGCACTTTCCTCCATGGGAGTAATGTCTGAAACAGTCTACGCTTTGATCGTTCCCTGGAAGACCAGTAGTAGTTTCCGATGCACATCTCGTGGCATTCTGTAATCTGTAGACTATCAGAGTGTTGATGAAACACAGAAAATGCATCGGGATTGAATACAACAGTCACCATGCGCACTTCCCTCCATGGGAGAAATGTCTCAAAGAATTTACGCTTTGATCGTTCCCTGGAAGACCAGTAGTAGTTTAGGATGCACATCTGGAGGCATTCTGTAATCTGTGGACTATTAGAGTGTTGATGAAACACAGAAATTGCATCAGGATTGAATACAACAGTCACCATGCGCACATTCATCCATAAAAGTAATGTCTCAAAGAGTCTACGCTTTGATCGTTCCCTGGAAGACCAGTAGTAGTTTCCGATGAACATCTGGATGCATTCTGTAATCTGTGGACTATCAGAGTGTTGATGAAACACAGAAATTGCATCGGGATTGAATACAACAGTCACCATGCGCACTTTTCTCCACGGGAGTAATGTCTCAAACTATCTACGCCTTTGATCGTTCTCTGGAAGACCAGTACTTGTTTCCGATGCACATCTGGTGGCATTCTGTAATGTGTAGACTATCAGAGTGTTGATGAAACACAGTAATTGCATCGGGATTGAATACAACAGTCACCATGCACACTATCCTTCATGGGAGCAATGTCTCAAACAGTCTACGCTTTGATCGTTCCCTATAAGTCCAGTAGTAGTTTCTGATGCACATCTGGAGGCACTCTGTAATCTGTGGACTATCAGAGTGTTGATGAAACACAGAAATTGCATCGAAATTGAATACAACTGTCACCATGCACACTTACTTCCATGTGAGTAATGTCTGAAACAGTCTACGCTTTGATCGTTCCCTGGAAGACCAGTAGTAGTTTCCGATGCACATCATGAGGCATTCTGCAATCTGTGGAGTATCAGAGTGTTGATGAAACACAGAAATTGCATCGGGATTGAATACAACAGTCACCATGCGCACTTTCCTCCATGGGAGTAATGTCCCACACAGTCTATGCTTTGATCGTTCCCTGGAAGACCAGTAGTAGTTTCCGATGAACATCTGGAGACATTCTGAAATCTGTGGACTATCAGAGGGTTGATGAAACACAGAAACTGCATCGGGGTTGAATACAACATTCACCATTCGCACTTTCATCCATGCGAGTAATGTCTGAAACAGTCTACGTTTTGATCGTTCCCTGGAAGACCAGTAGTAGTTTCCGATGCACATCTGGAGGCATTCTGTAATCTGTGGACTATCAGAGTGTTGATGAAACACAGAAATTGCATCGAAATTGAATACAACAGTCACCATGCGCACTTTCTTCCATGGGAGTAATGTCTGAAAGAGTCTACGCTTTGATCGTTCCCTGGAAGACCAGTAGTAGCTTCCGATCCACATCTGGAGTCATTCTGTAATCTGTGGAGTATCAGAGTGTTGATGAAACACAGAAACTTCATCGGGATTGAATACAACAGTCACCATCCGCACTTTCCTCAATGGGAGTAATGTCTCAAACAGTCTACGCTTTGATCGTTCCCTGAAAGACCAGTAGTAGTTTCCGATGCACATCTGGAGGCATTCTGTAATCTGTGGACTATCAGAGTGTTGATGAAACACAGAAATTCCATCGGGATTGAATAGAATAGTCACCATGTGCACTTTCCTCCATGGGAGTAATGTCTCAAACAGTCAACGCTTTGATCGTTCCCTGAAAGACCAGTAGTAGTTTCCGATGCACATCTGGTGGCATACTGTAATCTGTGGACTACCAGAGTGTTGATGACACACAGAAATTGCATCGGGATGAAATACAACAGTCACCATCCGCAATTTCCTCCATGGGAGTAATGTCTGAAACAGTCTACGCTTTGATCGTTCCCTGGAAGACCAGTAGTAGTTTCCGATGCACATCTCGTGGCATTCTGTAATCTGTAGACTATCAGAGTGTTGATGAAACACAGAAAATGCATCGGGATTGAATACAACAGTCACCATGCGCACTTCCCTCCATGGGAGAAATGTCTCAAAGAATTTACGCTTTGATCGTTCCCTGGAAGACCAGTAGTAGTTTAGGATGCACATCTGGAGGCATTCTGTAATCTGTGGACTATTAGAGTGTTGATGAAACACAGAAATTGCATCAGGATTGAATTCAACAGTCACCATGCGCACATTCATCCATAAAAGTAATGTCTCAAAGAGTCTACGCTTTGATCGTTCCCTGGAAGACCAGTAGTAGTTTCCGATGAACATCTGGATGCATTCTGTAATCTGTGGACTATCAGAGTGTTGATGAAACACAGAAATTGCAATTGGATTGAATACTACAGTCACCATGCGCACTTTCCTCCATGGGAGTAATGTCTCAAACAGTCTACGCTTTGATCGTTCCCAGGAAGACCAGTAGTAGTTTCCAATGCACATCTCGTGGCATTCTGTAATCTGTGGACTATCAGAGTGTTGATGAAACACAGAAAATGCATCGGGATTGAATACAACAGTCACCATGCACACTATCCTTCATGGGAGCAATGTCTCAAACAGTCTACGCTTTGATCGTTCCCTGGAAGTCCAGTAGTAGTTTCTGATGCACATCTGGAGGCACTCTGTAATCTGTGGACTATCAGAGTGTTGATGAAACACAGAAATTGCATCGAAATTGAATACAACTGTCACCATGCGCACTTTCTTCCATGTGAGTAATGTCTGAAACAGTCTACGCTTTGATCGTTCCCTGGAAGACCAGTAGTAGTTTCCGATGCACATCATGAGGCATTCTGTAATCTGTGGAGTATCAGAGTGTTGATGAAACACAGAAATTGCATCGGGATTGAATACAACAGTCACCATGCGACCTTTACTCCATGGGAGTAATGTCTCAAACTATCTACGCTTTTGATCGTTCCCTGGAAGACCAGTACTTGTTTCCGATGCACATCTGGTGGCATTCTGTAATGTGTAGACTATCAGAGTGTTTACGAAACAGAGTCATTGCATCGGGATTGAATACAACAGTCACCATGCGCACTTTCCTCCATGGGAGTAATGTCGCTAACAGTCTACCCTTTGATCGTTCCCTGGAAGACCAGTAGTAGTTTCCGATGAACATCTGGAGACATTCTGAAATCTGTGGACTATCAGAGGGTTGATGAAACACAGAAACTGCATCGGGGTTGAATACAACATTCACCATGCGCACTTTCATCCATGCGAGTAATGTCTGAAACAGTCTACGTTTTGATCGTTCCCTGGAAGACCAGTAGTAGTTTCCGATGCACATCTGGAGGCATTCTGTAATCTGTGGACTATCAGAGTGTTGATGAAACACAGAAATTGCATCGAAATTGAATACAACAGTCACCATGCGCACTTTCATCCATGGGAGTAATGTCTGAAAGAGTCTACGCTTTGATCGTTCCCTGGAAGACCAGTAGTAGCTTCCGATGCACATCTAGAGTCATTCTGTAATCTGTGGAGTATCAGAGTGTTGATGAAACACAGAAACTTCATCGGGATTGAATACAACAGTCACCATGCGCACTTTCCTCAATGGGAGTAATGTCTCAAACAGTCTACGCTTTGATCGTTCCCTGAAAGACCAGTAGTAGTTTCCGATGCACATCTGGAGGCATTCTGTAATCTGTGGACTATCAGAGTGTTGATGAAACACAGAAATTCCATCGGGATTGAATAGAACAGTCACCATGCGCACTTTCCTCCATGGGAGTAATGTCTCAAACAGTCAACGCTTTGATCGTTCCCTGAAAGACCAGTAGTAGTTTCCGATGCACATCTGGTGGCATACTGTAATCTGTGGACTACCAGAGTGTTGATGAAACACAGAAATTGCATCGGGATTAAATACAACAGTCACCATCCGCACTTTCCTCCATGGGAGTAATGTCTGAAACAGTCTACGCTTTGATCGTTCCCTGGAAGACTAGTAGTAGTTTCCGATGCACATCTCGTGGCATTCTGTAATCTGTAGACTATCAGAGTGTTGAAGAAACACAGAAAATGCATTGGGATTGAATACAACAGTCACCATGCGCGCTTCCCTCCATGGGAGAAATGTCTCAAAGAATTTACGCTTTGATCGTTCCCTGGAAGACCAGTAGTAGTTTAGGATGCACATCTGGAGGCATTCTGTAATCTGTGGACTATTAGAGTGTTGATGAAACACAGAAATTGCATCAGGATTGAATACAACAGTCACCATGCGCACATTCATCCATAAAAGTAATGTCTCAAAGAGTCTATGCTTTGATCGTTCCCTGGAAGACCAGTAGTAGCTTCCGATGAACATCTGGATGCATTCTGTAATCTGTGGACTATCAGAGTGTTGATGAAACACAGAAATTGCAATGGGATTGAATACTACAGTCACCATGCGCACTTTCCTCCATGGGAGTAATGTCTCAAACAGTCTACGCTTTGATCGTTAGCTGGAAGACCAGTAGTAGTTTCCGATACACATCTTGAAACATTCTGTAATATGTGGACTATCAGAGTGTTGATGAAACACAGAAATTGCATCGGGATTGAATACAACAGTCACCATGCGCACTTTTCTCCACGGGAGTAATGTCTCAAACTATCTACGCCTTTGATCGTTCTCTGGAAGACCAGTACTTGTTTCCGATGCACATCTGGTGGCATTCTGTAATGTGTAGACTATCAGAGTGTTGATGAAACACAGTAATTGCATCGGGATTGAATACAACAGTCACCATGCGCACTTTCCTCCATGGGAGTAATGTCTGAAACAGTCTACGCTTTAATCGTTCCCTGGAAGACCAGTAGTAGTTTCCGATGCACATCTGGAGGCATTCTGTAATCTGTGGACTATCAGAGTGTTGATGAAACCCAGAAATTGCATCGAAATTGAATACAACAGTCACTATGCGCACTTTCTTCCACGGGAGTAATGTCTGAAACAATCTACGCTTGGATCGTTCCCAGGAAGACCAGTAGTAGTTTCCAATGCACATCTCGTGGCATTCTGTAATCTGTGGACTATCAGAGTGTTGATGAAACACAGAAAATACATCGGGATTGAATACAACAGTCACCATGCACACTATACTTCATGGGAGCAATGTCTCAAACAGTCTACGCTTTGATCGTTCCCTGGAAGTCCAATAGTAGTTTCTGATGCACATCTGGAGGCACTCTGTAATCTGTGGACTATCAGAGTGTTGATGAAACACAGAAATTGCATCGAAATTGAATACAACTGTCACCATGCGCACTTTCTTCCATGTGAGTAATGTCTGAAACAGTCTACGCTTTGATCGTTCCCTGGAAGACCAGTAGTAGTTTCCGATGCACATCATGAGGCATTCTGTAATCTGTGGAGTATCAGAGTGTTGATGAAACACAGAAATTGCATCGGGATTGAATACAACAGTCACCATGCGCACTTTCCTCCATGGGAGTAATGTCCCACACAGTCTATGCTTTGATCGTTCCCTGGAAGACCAGTAGTAGTTTCCGATGAACATCTGGAGACATTCTGAAATCTGTGGACTATCAGAGGTTTGATGAAACACAGAAACTGCATCGGGGTTGAATACAACATTCACCATGCGCACTTTCATCCATGCGAGTAATGTCTGAAACAGTCTACGTTTTGATCGTTCCCTGGAAGACCAGTAGTAGTTTCCGATGCACATCTGGAGGCATTCTGTAATCTGTGGACTATCAGAGTGTTGATGAAACACAGAAATTGCATCGAAATTGAATACAACAGTCACCATGCGCACTTTCTTCCATGGGAGTAATGTCTGAAAGAGTCTACCCTTTGATCGTTCCCTGGAAGACCAGTAGTAGCTTCCGATGCACATCTGGAGTCATTCTGTAATGTGTGGAGTATCAGAGTGTTGATGAAACACAGAAACTTCATCGGGATTGAATACAACAGTCACCATCCGCACTTTCCTCAACGGGAGTAATGTCTCAAACAGTCTACGCTTTGATCGTTCCCTGAAAGACCAGTAGTAGTTTCCGATGCACATCTGGAGGCATTCTGTAATCTGTGGACTATCAGAGTGTTGATGAAACACAGAAATTCCATCGGGATTCAATAGAACAGTCAGCATGCGCACTTTCCTCCATGGGAGTAATGTCTCAAACAGTCAACGCTTTGATCGTTCCCTGAAAGACCAGTAGTAGTTTCCGATGCACATCTGGTGGCATACTGTAATCTGTGGACTACCAGAGTGTTGATGACACACAGAAATTGCATCGGCATGAAATACAACAGTCACCATCCGCACTTTCCTCCATGGGAGTAATGTCTGAAACAGTCTACGCTTTGATCGTTCCCTGGAAGACCAGTAGCAGTTTTCGATGCACATCTCGTGGCATTCTGTAATCTGTAGACTATCAGAGTGTTGATGAAACACAGAAAATGCATCGGGATTGAATACAACAGTCACCATGCGCACTTTCCTCCATGGGAGAAATGTCTCAAAGAATTCACGCTTTGATCGTTCCCTGGAAGACCAGTAGTAGTTTAGGATGCACATCTGGAGACATTCTGTAATCTGTGGACTATTAGAGTGTTGATGAAACACAGAAATTGCATCAGGATTGAATACAACAGTCACCATGCGCACATTCATCCATAAAAGTAATGTCTCAAAGAGTCTACGCTTTGATCGTTCCCTGGAAGACCAGTAGTAGTTTCCGATGAACATCTGGATGCATTCTGTAATCTGTGGACTATCAGAGTGTTGATGAAACACAGAAATTGCAATTGGATTGAATACTACAGTCACCATGCGCACTTTCCTCCATGGGAGTAATGTCTCAAACAGTCTACGCTTTGATCGTTAGCTGGAAGACCAGTAGTAGTTTCCGATACACATTTTGAAACATTCTGTAATATGTGGACTATCAGAGTGTTGATGAAGCACAGAAATTGCATCGGGATTGAATACAACAGTCACCATGCGCACTTTTCTCCACGGGAGTAATGTCTCAAACTATCTACGCCTTTGATCGTTCTCTGGAAGACCAGTACTTGTTTCCGATGCACATCTGGTGGCATTTTGTAATGTGTAGACTATCAGAGTGTTGATGAAACACAGTAATTGCATCGGGATTGAATTCAAAAGTCACCATGCGCACTTTCCTCCATGGGAGTAATGTCTGAAACAGTCTACGCTATAATCGTTCCCTGGAAGACCAGTAGTAGTTTCCGATGCACATCTGGAGGCATTCTGTAATCTGTGGACTATCAGAGTGTTGATGAAACCCAGAAATTGCATCGAAATTGAATACAACAGTCACTATGCGCACTTTCTTCCACGGGAGTAATGTCTGAAACAATCTACGCTTGGATCGTTCCCAGGAAGACCAGTACTAGTTTCCAATGCACATCTCGTGGCATTCTGTAATCTGTGGACTATCAGAGTGTTGATGAAACACAGAAAATGCATCGGGATTGAATACAACAGTCACCATGCACACTATCCTTCATGGGAGCAATGTCTCAAACAGTCTACGCTTTGATCGTTTCCTGGAAGTCCAGTAGTAGTTTCTGATGCACATCTGGAGGCACTCTGTAATCTGTGGACTATCAGAGTGTTGATGAAACACAGAAATTGCATCGAAATTGAATACAACTGTCACCATGCGCACTTTCTTCCATGTGAGTAATGTCTGAAACAGTCTACGCTTTGATCGTTCCCTGGAAGACCAGTAGTAGTTTCCGATGCACATCATGAGGCATTCTGTAATCTGTGGAGTATCAGAGTGTTGATGAAACACAGAAATTGCATCGGGATTGAATACAACAGTCACCATCCGCACTTTCCTCCATGGGAGTAATGTCTCAAGGAGTTTACGCTTTGATCGTTCCCTGGAAGTCCATTAGTAGTTTCTGATGCACATCTGAAGGCATTCATTAATCTGTGGACTATCAGAGTGTTGCTGAAACACAGAAATTGCAATTGGATTGAATACCACAGTCACCATGGGCACTTTCCTCCATGGGAGTAAAGTCTCAAACAGTCTACGCTTTGATCGTTAGCTGGAAGACCAGTGGTAGTGTCCGATGCACATCTTGAAACATTCTGTATTATGTGGACTATCAGAGTGTTGATGAAACACAGAAATTGCATCGGGATTGAATACAACAGTCACCTTGCGCACTTAACTCCATGGGAGTAATGTCTTAAACAATCTACGCTTTTGATCGTTCCCTAAAAGACCAGTACTTGTTTCCGATGCACATCTGGTGGCATTCTGTAATGTGTTGACTATCAGAGTGTTGATGAAACACAGTAATTGCATCGGGATTGAATACAACAGTCACCATGCGCACTTTCCTCCATGGGAGTAATGTCTCTAAGAGTCTACGCTTTGATCGCTCCCTGGAAGACCAGTAGTAGTTTCCGATGCATATCTGGAGGCTTTCCGTCATCTGTGGACTATCAGAGTGTTGATAAAACACAGAAATTGCATCGGGATTGAATACAACAGTCACCATGCACACTTTCCGCCATGGGAGTAATGTCCCAAACAGTCTATGCTTTGATCGTTCCCTGAAAGACCAGTAGTAGTTTCCGTAGAACATCTGGAGGCATTCTGAAATCTGTGGACTATCAGAGGATTGATGAAACACAGAAACTGCATCTGGATTGAATACAACAGTCACCATGCGCACTTTCCTCCATGGGAGTAATGTCCCTAACAGTCTACGCTTCGATCGTTCCCTGGAAGACCAGTAGTAGTTTCCGATGCACATCTGGAGGCTTTCCGTTATCTGTGGACTATCAGAGTGTTGATGAAACACAGAAATTGCATCGGGATTGAATACAACATTCACCATCCGCACTTTCCTCCATGGGAGTAATGTCTGAAACAGTCTACGCTTGGATCGTTCCCAGGAAGACCAGTAGTAGTTTCCGATGCACATCTGGTGGCATTCTGTAATCTGTGGACTATCAAAGTGTTGATGAAACACAGAAAATGCATCGGGATTGAATACAATATTCACCATGCGCACTTTCCTAAATGGGAGTAATGTCTCAAGGAGTTTACGCTTTGATCGTACTCTGGAAGTCCAGTAGTAGTTTCCGATGCACATCTGGAGGCATTCTGTAATCAGTGGACTATCAGAGTGTTGATGAAAGACAGAAATTGCATCGAAATTGAATACAACAGTCACCATGCGCACTTTCTTCCATGGGAGTAATGTCTGAAACAGTCTACGCTTTGATCGTTCCCTGGAAGACAAGTAGGAGTTTCCGATGCACATCTGGAGGCATTCTGTAATCTGTGGAGTAACAGAGTGTTGATGAAACACAGAAACTTCATTGGGATTGAATACAACATTCACCATGCGCACTTTCCTCCATGGGAGTAATGTCTCAGACAGTCTACGCTTTCATCGTTCCCTGAAAGACCAGTAGTAGTTTACGATGCACATCTGGAGGCATTCTGTAATCTGTGGACTATCAGAGTGTTGATGAAACACAGAAATTGCATCGGGATTGAATAGAACAGTCACCATGCGCACTTTCCTCCATGGGAGTGATGTCTCAAACAGTCTACGCTTTGATCATTCCCTGGAAGACCAGTAGTGGTTTCCGATGCACATCTGGAGGCATTCTGTAATCTGTGGACTATCAAAGTGTTGATGAAACACAGAAAATGCATCGGGATTGAATACAACAGTCACCATGCGCACTTTCTTCCACGGGAGTAATGTCTGAAACAGTCTACGCTTGGATCGTTCCCAGGAAGACCAGTAGTAGTTTCCGATACACATCTCGTGGCATTCTGTAATCTGTGGACTATCAGAGTGTTTATGAATCACAGAAAATGCATCGGGATTGAATACAACAGTCACCATGCGCACTTTCCTTCATGGGAGTAATGTATCAAGGAGTTTACGCTTTGATCGTTCCCTGGAAGTCCAGTAGTAGTTTCTGATGCACATCTGGAGGCATTCTGTAATCTGTGGACTATCAGAATGTTGATGAAACACAGAAATTGCATCGAAATTGAATACAACAGTCACCATGCGCACCTTCTTAAATGGGAGTAATGTCTGAAACAGTCTACGCTTTCATCGTTCCCTGGAAGACCAGTAGAAATTTACGATGAACATCTGGAGGCATTCTGTATCTGTGGACTATCAGAGTGTTGATGAAACACAGAAATTGCATCGGGATTCAATACAACAGTCACCATGCGCACATTCCTCCACGGGAGTAGTGTCTCAAACAGTCTACGCTTAGATCGTTCCCTGGAAGACCAGTAGTCGTTTCCGATGCACATCTGGTGGCATTCTGTAATCTGTAGACTATCAGAGTGTTGATGAAACACAGAAATTGCATCGGGATTTAATACAACGGTCACCATGAGCACTTTCCTCCATGGGAGTAATGTCTCTAAAAGTTTTCGCTTTTATCGTTCCCTGGAAGACCAGTAGTAGTTTCCGATGCACATCTGGAGGCTTTCAGTGATCTGTGGACTATCAGAGTGTTGATGAAACACAGAAATTGCATCGGGATTGAATACAACAGTCACCATTCGCACTTTCCTCCATGGGAGTATCTCTCAAACAGTCTATGCTTTGATGATTCCCTGGAAGACCAGTAGTAGTTTCCGATGCACATCTGGTGGCATTCTGTAATCTGTGGACTATCAGAGTGTTGATGAACCACAGAAATTGCATCGGAAATGAATACAACGGTCAACATGCGCACTTTCCTCCACGGGAGGTATGTCTCTAACAGTCTACGCTTTGTTCGTTCCCTGCAGGACCAGTAGTAGCTTCCGATGCACATCTGGTGGCATTCTGTAATCTGTGGACTATCAGAGTGTTGATGAAACACAGAAATTGCATCGGGATTGAACATAACAGTCACCATCCGCACTTTCCTCCATGGGAGTAATGTCTGAAACAGTCTACGCTTTGATCGTTCCCTGGAAGACCACGCTTTGATCGGTCCCTGCAGGACCAGTAGTAGTTTCCGATGCACATCTGGAGGCATTCTGTAATCTGTGGACTATCAGAGTGTTGATGAAACACAGAGATTGCATCGGGATTGAATACAACAGTCACCATGCGCACTTTCCTCCACGGCAGTAATGTCTCAAACAGTCTACGTTTTGATCGTTCCCTGGAAGACGAGTAGTAGTTTCCGATGAACATATCGCGGCATTCTGTAATCTGTGGACTATCAGAGTGTTGATGAAACACAGAAATTGCATCGGGATTGAATACAACAGTCACCATGCGCACATTCCTCCACGGGAGTAATGTCTCAAACAGTCTACGCTTTGATCGTTCCCTGGAAGACCAGTAGTAGTTTCCGATGCACATCTGGTGGCATTCTGTAATCTGTAGACTATCAGAGTGTTGATGAAACGCAAAAATTGCATCGGGATTGAATACAACAGTCACCATGCGCACTTTCCTCCACGGGAGTAATGTCTCTAACAGTCTTCGCTTTTATCGTTCCCTGGAAGACCAGTAGTAGTTTCCGATGCACATCTGGAGGCTTTATGTGATCTGTGGACTATCAGAGTGTTGATGAAACACAGAAATTGCATCGGGATTGAATACAACAGTCACCATGCGCACTTTCCTCCATGGGAGTATCTCTCAAACAGTATATGCTTTGATCGTTCCCTGGAAGACCAGTAGTAGTTTCCGATGCACATCTGGTGGCATTCTGTAATCTGTGGACTATCAGAGTGTTGATGAACCACAGAAATTGCATCGGAAATGAATACAACAGTCAACATGCGCACTTTCCACCACGGGAGGTATGTCTCTAACAGTATACGCTTTGATCGTTCCCTGGAAGATCAGTAGTAGTTTCCGATGCACATCTGGTGGCATTCTGTAATCTGTAGACTATCAGGGTGTTGATGAAACACAGAAATTGCATCGGGATTTAATACAACAGTCACCATGCGCAGTTTCCTCCATGGGAGTAATGTCTCTAAAAGTTTTCGCTTTTATCGTTCCCTGGAAGACCAGTAGTAGTTTCCGATGCACATCTGGAGGCTTTCTGTGATCTGTGGACTATCAGAGTGTTGATGAAACACAGAAATTGCATCGGGATTTAATACAACAGTCACCATTCGCACTTTCCTCCATGGGAGTATCTCTCAAACAGTCTATGCTTTGATGGTTCCCTGGAAGACCAGTAGTAGTTTCTGATGCACATCTGGTGGCATTTTGTAATCTGTGGACTATCAGAGTGTTGATGAACCACAGAAATTGCATCGGAAATGAATACAACGGTCAACATGCGCACTTTCCTCCACGGAAGGTATGTCTCTAACAGTCTACGCTTTGATCGTTCCCTGCAGGACCAGTAGTAGTTTCCGATGCACATCTGGTGGCATTCTGTAATCTGTGGACTATCAGAGTGTTGATGAAACACAGAAAATGCATCGGGATTGAATACAACCGTCACCATGCGCACATTCCTCCATGGGAGTAATGTCTCTAACAGTCTACGCTTTGATCGTTCCCTGGAAGACCAGTAGTAGTTTCCGATGCACATCTGGAGGCATTCTGCAATCTGTGGACTATCAGAGTGTTGATGAAACACAGAAATTGCATCGGGATTGAATACAACCGTCACCATGCGCACATTCCTCCATAAAAGTAATGTCTCAAAGAGTCTACGTTTTGATCTTTCCCTGGAAGACCAGTAGTAGTTTCAATTGCACATCTGGAGGCATTCTGTAATCTGTGGACTATCAGAGTGTTGATGAAACACAGAAATTGCATCGGGATTGAACACAACAGTCACCATCCGCACTTTCCTCCATGGGAGTAATGGTTCAAATGGCTCTGAGCACTATGGGACTCAACTGCTGTGGTCATTAGTCCCCTAGAACTTAGAACTACTTAAACCTAACTAACCTAAGGACATCACACACATCCATGCCCGAGGCAGGATTCGAACCTGCGACCGTAGCAGTCGCACGGTTCCGGACTGCGCGCCTAGAACCGCGATGGGAGTAATGTCTGAAACAGTCTACGCTTTGATGGTTCCCTGGAAGACCACGCTTTGATCGTTCCCTGAAGGACCAGTCGTAGTTTCCGATGCACATCTGGTAGCATTCTGTAATCTGTGTACTATCAGAGTGTTGATGAAACACAGAAATTGCAATTGGATTGAATACTACAGTCAAAATGCGCACTTTCCTATATGGGAGTAATGTCTCTAACAGTCTACGCTTTGATCGTTCCCTGGAAGACCAGTAGTAGTTTCCGATGCACATCTCGTGGCATTCTGTAATCTGTGGACTATCAGAGTGTTGATGAACCACAGAAATTGCATCGCAAATGAATACAACAGTCAACATACGCACTTTCCTCCACGGGAGGTATGTCTCTAACAGTCTACGCTTTTATCGTTCCCTGGAAGACCAGTAGTAGTTTCCCATGCACATCTGGTGGCATTCTGTAATCTGTAGACTATCAGAGTGTTGATGAAACACAGAAATTGCATCGGGATTTAATACAACAGTCACCATGCGCACTTTCCTCCATGGGAGTAATGTCTCTAAAAGTTTTCGCTTTTATCGTTCCCTGGAAGACCAGTAGTAGTTTACGATGAACATCTTGAGGCATTCTTTAATCTGTGGACTATCAGGGTGTTGATGAAACACAGAAATTGCAATTGGATTGAATACTACAGTCAAAATGCGCACTTTCCTATATGGGAGTAATGTCTCTAATAGTCTACGATTTGATCGTTAGCTGGAAGACCAGTAGTAGTTTCCGATGCACATCTTGAAACATTCTGTAATCTGTGGACTATCAGAGTGTTGATGAAACACAGAAAATGCATCGAGATTGAATAAAACAGTCACCATGCACACTTTCCTCCATGGGAGTAATGTCTGAAACAGTCTATGCTTTGATCGTTCCCTGGAAGATCAGTAGTAGTTTCCGATGCATATCTCGTGGCATTCTGTAATCTGTGGGCTAACAGAGTGTTGATGAAACACAGAAAATGCATCGGGATTGAATACAACGGTCACTATGCGCACATTCCTCCATGGGAGTAATGTCTCTAACAGTCTACGCTTTGATCGTTCCCTGGAAGACCAGTAGTAATTTCCGATGCACATCTGGAGGCATTCTGCAATCTGTGGACTATCAGAGTGTTCATGAAACACAGAAATTGCATCGGGATTGAATACAACCGTCACCACGCGCACATTCCTCCATAAAAGTAATGTCTCAAAGAGTCCACGCTTTGTTCGTTCCCTGGAAGACCAGTAGTAGTTTCCGATGAACATCTTGAGGCATTCTCTAATCTGTGGACTATCAGAGTGTTGATGAAACACAGAATTTGCAATTGGATTGAATACTACAGTCAAAATGCTCACTTTCCTATATGGGAGTAATGTCTCTAACTGTCTACGCTTTGATCGTTAGCTGGAAGACCAGTAGTAGTTTCCGATGCACATCTTGAAACATTCTGTAATCTGTGGACTATCGGAGTGTTGATGAAACACAGAAATTGCATCGGGATTGAATACAACAGTCAACATGCGCACTTTCCTCCACGGGAGTAATGTCTCAAACAATCTACGCTTTTGATCGTTCCCTGGAAGACCAGTAGTAGTTTGCGATGCACATCTGGTGGCATTCTGTAATGTGTAGACTATCAGAGTGTTGATGAAACACAGTAATTGCATCGGGATTGAATACAACAGTCAGCATGCGCACTTTTCTCCATGGAAGTAATGTCTCTAACAGAATACGCTTTGATCGTTCCCTGGAAGACCAGTAGTAGTTTCTGGTGCACATCCTGAGGCTTTCTGTAATCTGTGGACAATCAGAGTGTTGATGAAACACAGAAGTTTTATCGGGATTGACTACAACAGTCACCATGCGCACTTTCATCCAAAGGAGTAATGTGCCAAACAGTCTACGCTTCGATCGTTCCCTGGAAGACCAGTAGTAGTTTCCGATGCACATCTGGTGGCATTCTGTAATCTGTGGACTATCAGAGTGTTGATGAAACACAGAAATTGCATCGGGAATGAATACAACATTCAACATGCGTAGTTTCCTCCATGGGAGTAATGTCTCAAACAGTCTACGCTTTGATCTTTCCCTGGAAGACCAGTAGTAGTTTCAATTGCACATCTGGTGGCATTCTGTAATCTCTGGACTATCAGAGTGTTGATGAACCACAGAAATTGCATCGGAAATGAATACAACAGTCAACAAGCGCACTTTCCTCCACGGGAGGTATGTCTCCAACAGCCTACGCTTTGATCGTTCCCTGCAGGACCAGTAGTAGTTTCCGATGCACATCTGGTGGCATTCTATAATCTGTGGACTATCAGAGTGTTGATGAAACACAGAAATTGCATCGGTATGGAACACAACAGTCACCATCCGCACTTTCCTATATGGGAGTAATGTCTGAAACAGTCTACGCTTTGATCGTTCCCTGGAAGACCACGCTTTGATCCTTCCCTGCAGGATCAGTAGTAGTATCCGATGCACATCTGGTGGCATTCTGTAATCTGTGGACTATCAGAGTGTTGATGAAACACAGAAATTGCATCGGGATTGAACACAACACTCACCATCCGCACTTCTCCTCCATGGGAGTAATGTCTGAAACAGTCTACGCTTTGATCGTTCCCCGGAAGACCAGTAGTAGTTTCCGATGCACATCTCGTGGCATTCTGTAATCTGTGGACTATCAGAGTGTTGATGAACCACAGAAATTGCATCGGAAATGAATACAACAGTCAACATGCGCACTTTCCTCCACGGGAGGTATGTCTCTAACAGTCTACGTTTTGATCGTTCCCTGGAAGACCAGTAGTAGTTTCCGATGCACATCTGGTGGCATTCTGTAATCTGTAGACTATCAGAATGTTGATGAAACACAGAAATTGCATCGAAATTGAATACAACAGTCACCATGCGCACTTTCTTCCATGGGAGTAATGTCTGAAACAGTCTACGCTTTCATCGTTCCCTGGAAGACAAGTAGAAATTTACGATGAACATCTGGAGGCATTCTGTAATCTGTGGACTATCAGAGTGTTGATGAAACTCAAAAATTGCATCGGGATTGAATACAACAGTCACCATGCGCACTTTCCTCCACGGCAGTAATGTCTCAAACAGTCTACGTTTTGATCGTTCCCTGGAAGACGAGTAGTAGTTTCCGATGAACATCTAGAGGCATTCTGTAATCTGTGGACTATCAGGGTGTTGATGAAACACTGAAATTGCATCGGGATTCAATACAACAGTCACCATGCGCACATTCCTCCACGGGAGTAGTGTCTCAAACAGTCTACGCTTTGATCGTTCCCTCGAAGACCAGTAGTCGTTTCCGATGCACATATGGTGGCATTCTGTAATCTGTAGACTATCAGAGTGTTGATGAAACACAGAAATTGTATCGGCATTTAATACAACAATCACCATGAGCACTTTCCTCCATGGGAGTAATGTCTCTAAAAGTTTTCGCTTTTATCGTTCCCTGGAAGATCAGTAGTAGTTTCCGATGCACATCTGGAGGCTTTCTGTGATCTGTGGACTATCAGAGTGTTGATGAAACACAGAAATTGCATCGGGATTGAATACAACAGTCACCATTCGCACTTTCCTCCATGGGAGTATCTCTCAAACAGTCTATGCTTTGATGGTTCCCTGGAAGACCAGTAGTAGTTTCCGATGCACATCTGGTGGCATTCTGTAATCTGTGGACTATCAGAGTGTTGATGAACCACAGAAATTGCATCGGAAATGAATACAACGGTCAACATGCGCACTTTCCTGCACGGGAGGTATGTCTCTAACAGTCTACGCTTTGATCGTTCCCTGCAGGACCAGTAGTAGCTTCCGATGCACATCTGGTGGCATTCTGTAATCTATGGACTATCAGAGTGTTGATGAAACACAGAAATTGCATCGGGATTGAACATAACAGTCACCATCCGAACTTTCCTCCATGGGAGTAATGTCTGAATCAGTCTACGCTTTGATCGTTCCCTGGAAGATCAGTAGTAATTTCCGATGCATATCTCGTGGCATTCTGTAATCTGTGGACTATCAGAGTGTTGATGAAACACAGAAAATGCATCGGGATTGAATACAACCGTCACCATGCGCACATTCCTCCATGGGAGTAATGTCTCTAACAGTCTACGCTTTGATCGTTCCCTGGAAGACCTGTAGTAGTTTCCGATGCACATCTGGAGGCATTCTGCAATCTGTGGACTATCAGAGTGTTGATGAAACACAGAAATTGCATCGGGATTGAATACAACCGTCACCATGCGCCCATTCCTCCATAAAAGTAATGTCTCAAAGAGTCTACGCTTTGATCTTTCCCTGGAAGACCAGTAGTAGTTTCAATTGCACATCTGGAGGCATTCTGTAATCTGTGGACTATCAGAGTGTTGATGAAACACAGAAATTGCATCGGGATTGAACACAACAGTCACCATCCCCACTGTCCTCCATGGGAGTAATGTCTGAATCAGTCTACGCATTCATGGTTCCCTGGAAGACCACACTTTGATCGTTCCCTGCAGGACCAGTAGTAGTTTCCGATGCAAAACTGGTGGCATTCTGTAATCTGTGTACTATCAGAGTGTTGATGAAACACAGAAATTGCAATTGGATTGAGTACTACAGTCAAAATGCGCACTTTCCTATATGGGAGTAATGTCTCTAACAGTCTACGTTTTGATCGTTCCTTGGAAGACCAGTAGTAGTTTCCGATGCACATCTGGTGGCATTCTGTAATCTGTAGACTATCAGAGTGTTGATGAAACACAGAAATTGCATCGGGATTTAATACAACAGTCACCATGCGCACTTTCCTCCATGGGAGTAATGTCTCTAACAGTCTACGCTTTGATCGTTCCCTGGAAGACCAGTAGTAGTTTCCGATGAACATCTTGAGGCATTCTGTAATCTGTAGACTATCAGAGTGTTGATGAAACACAGAAATTGCATCGGGATTTAATACAACAGTCACCATGCGCACTTTCCTCCATGGGAGTAATGTCTCTAAAAGTTTTCGCTTTTATCGTTCCCTGGAAGACCAGTAGTAGTTTCCGATGAACATCTTGAGGCATTCTTTAATCTGTGGACTATCAGGGTGTTGATGAAACACAAAAATTGCAATTGGATTGAATACTACAGTCAAAATGCGCACTTTCCTATATGGGAGTAATGTCTCTAACAGTCTACGATTTGATCGTTAGCTGGAAGACCAGTAGTAGTTTCCGATGCACATCTTGAAACATTCTGTAATCTGTGGACTATCAGAGTGTTGATGAAACACAGAAAATGCATCGGGATTGAATAAAACAGTCACCATGCGCACTTTCCTCCATGGGAGTAATGTCTGAAACAGTCTACGCTTTGATCGTTCCCTGGAAGATCAGTAGTAGTTTCCGATGCATATCTCGTGGCATTCTGTAATCTGTGGACTATCAGAGTGTTGATGAAACACAGAAAATGCATCGGGATTGAATACAACGGTCACCATGCGCACATTCCTCCATGGGAGTAGTGTCTCTAACAGTCTACGCTTTGATCGTTCCCTGGAAGACCAGTAGTAATTTCCGATGTACATCTGGAGGCATTCTGCAATCTGTGGACTATCAGAGTGTTCATGAAACACAGAATTTGCATCGGGATTGAATACAACCGTCACCATGCGCACATTCCTCCATAAAAGTAATGTCTCAAAGAGTCCACGCTTTGTTCGTTCTCTGGAAGACCAGTAGTAGTTTCTGATGAACATCTTGAGGCATTCTGTAATCTGTGGACTATCAGAGTGTTGATGAAACACAGAAATTGCAATTGGATTGAATACTACAGTCAAAATGCGCACTTTCCTATATGGGAGTAATGTCTCTAACTGTCTACGCTTTGATCGTTCCCTGGAAGACCAGTAGTAGTTTCAATTGCACGTCTGGAGGCATTCTGTAATCCGTGGACTATCAGAGTGTTGATGAAACACAGAAATTGCATCGGGTTTGAATACAACAGTCACCATGCGCACTTTCCTCCATGGGAGTTATGTCTCTAACAGTCTACGCTTTGATCGTTCCCTGGAAGACCAGTAGTAGTTTCCGATGCACATCTGGTGGTTTTCCGTCATCTGTGGACTATCAGAGTGTTGATGAAACACAGAAATTGCATCGGGACTTACTACAACAGTCACCATGCGCACTTTCATCCATGGGAGTAATGTCCCAAACAGTCTATGCATTGATCGTTCCCTGGACGACGAGTAGTAGTTTCCGATGAACATCTGGAGGCATTCTGTAATCTGTGGACTATCAGAGGGTTGATGGAACACAAAAACTGCATCGGGACTGAAGACAACAGTCACAATGCGCACTTTCCTCCATGGGAGTAATCTCTCAAACAGTCTACGCTTTGATCGTTCCCCACAAGACCAGTAGTAGTTTCCGATGCACATCTGGTGGCATTCTGTAATCTGTAGACTATCAGAGTGTTGATGAAACACAGAAATTGCATCGGGATTTAATACAACAGTCACCATGCCCACTTTCCTCCATGGGAGTAATGTCTCTAAAAGTTTTCGCTTTTATCGTTCCCTGGAAGACCAGTAGTAGTTTCTGATGAACATCTTGAGGCATTCTTTAATCTGTGGACTATCAGAGTGTTGATGAAACACAGAAATTGCAATTGGATGGAATACTACAGTCAAAATGCGCACTTTCCTATATGGGAGTAATGTCTCTAACAGTCTACGATTTGATCGTTAGCTGGAAGACCAGTAGTAGTTTCCGATGCACATCTTGAAACATTCTGTAATCTGTGGACTATCAGAGTGTTGATGAAACACAGAAAATGCATCGGGATTGAATAAAACAGTCACCATGCGCACTTTCCTCCATGGGAGTAATGTCTGAAACAGTCTACGCTTTGATCGTTCCCTGAAAACCAGCAGTAGTTTCCGATGCACATCTGGTGGCATTCTGTAATCTGTGGACTATCACAGTGTTGATGAAACACAGAAATTGCATCGGGATTGAATACAACAGTCACCATGCGCACTTTCCCCCATGGGAGTAATGTCCCTAACAGTCTACGCTTTTATCGTTCCCTGGAAGACCAGTAGTAGTTTCCGATGCACATCTGGTGGCATTCTGTAATCTGTGGACTATCAGAGTGCTGATGTAACACAGAAATTGCATCGGGAATGAATGCAACATTCAACATGCGTAGTTTCCTCCATGGGAGTAATGTCTCAAACAGTCTACGCTTTGATCTTTCCCTGGAAGACCAGTAGTAGTTTCAATTGCACATCTGGTGGCATTCTGTAATCTCTGGACTATCAGAGTGTTGATGAACCACAGAAATTGCATCGGAAATGAATACAACAGTCAACAAGCGCACTTTCCTCCACGGGAGGTATGTCTCCAACAGTCTACGCTTTGATCGTTCCCTGCAGGACCAGTAGTAGTTTCCGATGCATATCTGGTGGCATTCTATAATCTGTGGACTATCAGAGTGTTGATGAAACACAGAAATTGCATCGGTATTGAACACAACAGTCACCATCCGCACATTCCTATATGGGAGTAATGTCTGAAACAGTCTACGCTTTGATCGTTCCTTGGAAGACCACGCTTTGATCCTTCCCTGCAGGACCAGTAGTAGGATCCGATGCACATCTGGTGGCATTCTGTAATCTGTGGACTATCAGAGTGTTGATGAAACACAGAAATTGCATCGGGATTGAACACAACAGTCACCATCCGCACTTCTCCTCCATGGGAGTAATGTCTGAAACAGTCTACGCTTTGATCGTTCCCCGGAAGACCAGTAGTAGTTTCCGATGCACATCTCGTGGCATTCTGTAATCTGTGGACTATCAGAGTGTTGATGAACCACAGAAATTGCATCGGAAATGAATACAACAGTCAACATGCGCACTTTCCTCCACGGGAGGTATGTCTCTAACAGTCTACGCTTTGATCGTTCCCTGGAAGACCAGTAGTAGTTTCCGATGCACATCTGGTGGCATTCTGTAATCTGTAGACTATCAGAGTGTTGATCAAACACAGAAATTGCATCGGGATTTAATACAACAGTCACCATGCGCACTTTCCTCCATGGGAGTAATGTCTGAAACAGTCTACGCTTTGATCGTTCCCTGGAAGATCAGTAGTAGTTTCCGATGCATATCTCGTGGCATTCTGTAATCTGTGGACTATCAGAGTGTTGATGAAACACAGAAAATGCATCGGGATTGAATACAACGGTCACCATGCGCACATTCCTCCATGGGAGTAGTGTCTCTAACAGTCTACGCTTTGATCGTTCCCTGGAAGACCAGTAGTAATTTCCGATGTACATCTGGAGGCATTCTGCAATCTGTGGACTATCAGAGTGTTCATGAAACACAGAATTTGCATCGGGATTGAATACAACCGTCACCATGCGCACATTCCTCCATAAAAGTAATGTCTCAAAGAGTCCACGCTTTGTTTGTTCCCTGGAAGACCAGTAGTAGTTTCTGATGAACATCTTGAGGCATTCTGTAATCTGTGGACTATCAGAGTGTTGATGAAACACAGAAATTGCAATTGGATTGAATACTACAGTCAAAATGCGCACTTTCCTATATGGGAGTAATGTCTCTAACTGTCTACGCTTTGATCGTTAGCTGGAAGACCAGTAGTAGTTTCAATTGCACGTCTGGAGGCATTCTGTAATCCGTGGACTATCAGAGTGTTGATGAAACACAGAAATTGCATCGGGTTTGAATACAACAGTCACCATGCGCACTTTCCTCCATGGGAGTAATGTCTCTAACAGTCTACGCTTTGATCGTTCCCTGGAAGACCAGTAGTAGTTTCCGGTGCACATCCTGAGGCTTTCTGTAATCTGTGGACTATCAGAGTGTTGATGAAACACAGATATTGCATCGGGATTGAATACAACAGTCTCCATGCGCAGTTTCCTCCATGGGAGTAATGTCTCAAACAGTCTACGCTTTGATCGTTCCCTGGAAGACCAGTAGTAGTTTCAATTGCACGTCTGGAGGCATTCTGTAATCCGTGGACTATCAGAGTGTTGATGAAACACAGAAATTGCATCGGGTTTGAATACAACAGTCACCATGCGCACTTTCCTCCATGGGAGTTATGTCTCTAACAGTCTACGCTTTGATCGTTCCCTGGAAGACCAGTAGTAGTTTCCGATGCACATCTGGTGGTTTTCCGTCATCTGTGGACTATCAGAGTGTTGATGAAACACAGAAATTGCATCGGGACTTACTACAACAGTCACCATGCGCACTTTCATCCATGGGAGTAATGTCCCAAACAGTCTATGCATTGATCGTTCCCTGGACGACGAGTAGTAGTTTCCGATGAACATCTGGAGGCATTCTGTAATCTGTGGACTATCAGAGGGTTGATGGAACACAAAAACTGCATCGGGACTGAAGACAACAGTCACAATGCGCACTTTCCTCCATGGGAGTAATCTCTCAAACAGTCTACGCTTTGATCGTTCCCCACAAGACCAGTAGTAGTTTCCGATGCACATCTGGTGGCATTCTGTAATCTGTAGACTATCAGAGTGTTGATGAAACACAGAAATTGCATCGGGATTTAATACAACAGTCACCATGCCCACTTTCCTCCATGGGAGTAATGTCTCTAAAAGTTTTCGCTTTTATCGTTCCCTGGAAGACCAGTAGTAGTTTCTGATGAACATCTTGAGGCATTCTTTAATCTGTGGACTATCAGAGTGTTGATGAAACACAGAAATTGCAATTGGATGGAATACTACAGTCAAAATGCGCACTTTCCTATATGGGAGTAATGTCTCTAACAGTCTACGATTTGATCGTTAGCTGGAAGACCAGTAGTAGTTTCCGATGCACATCTTGAAACATTCTGTAATCTGTGGACTATCAGAGTGTTGATGAAACACAGAAAATGCATCGGGATTGAATAAAACAGTCACCATGCGCACTTTCCTCCATGGGAGTAATGTCTGAAACAGTCTACGCTTTGATCGTTCCCTGAAAACCAGCAGTAGTTTCCGATGCACATCTGGTGGCATTCTGTAATCTGTGGACTATCACAGTGTTGATGAAACACAGAAATTGCATCGGGATTGAATACAACAGTCACCATGCGCACTTTCCCCCATGGGAGTAATGTCCCTAACAGTCTACGCTTTTATCGTTCCCTGGAAGACCAGTAGTAGTTTCCGATGCACATCTGGTGGCATTCTGTAATCTGTGGACTATCAGAGTGCTGATGTAACACAGAAATTGCATCGGGAATGAATGCAACATTCAACATGCGTAGTTTCCTCCATGGGAGTAATGTCTCAAACAGTCTACGCTTTGATCTTTCCCTGGAAGACCAGTAGCAGTTTCAATTGCACATCTGGTGGCATTCTGTAATCTCTGGACTATCAGAGTGTTGATGAACCACAGAAATTGCATCGGAAATGAATACAACAGTCAACAAGCGCACTTTCCTCCACGGGAGGTATGTCTCCAACAGTCTACGCTTTGATCGTTCCGTGCAGGACCAGTAGTAGTTTCCGATGCATATCTGGTGGCATTCTATAATCTGTGGACTATCAGAGTGTTGATGAAACACAGAAATTGCATCGGTATTGAACACAACAGTCACCATCCGCACATTCCTATATGGGAGTAATGTCTGAAACAGTCTACGCTTTGATCGTTCCTTGGAAGACCACGCTTTGATCCTTCCCTGCAGGACCAGTAGTAGGATCCGATGCACATCTGGTGGCATTCTGTAATCTGTGGACTATCAGAGTGTTGATGAAACACAGAAATTGCATCGGGATTGAACACAACAGTCACCATCCGCACTTCTCCTCCATGGGAGTATGTCTGAAACAGTCTACGCTTTGATCGTTCCCCGGAAGACCAGTAGTAGTTTCCGATGCACATCTCGTGGCATTCTGTAATCTGTGGACTATCAGAGTGTTGATGAACCACAGAAATTGCATCGGAAATGAATACAACAGTCAACAAGCGCACTTTCCTCCACGGGAGGTATGTCTCTAACAGTCTACGCTTTGATCGTTCCCTGGAAGACCAGTAGTAGTTTCCGATGCACATCTGGTGGCATTCTGTAATCTGTAGACTATCAGAGTGTTGATCAAACACAGAAATTGCATCGGGATTTAATACAACAGTCACCATGCGCACTTTCCTCCATGGGAGTAATGTCTGAAACAGTCTACGCTTTGATCGTTCCCTGGAAGATCAGTAGTAGTTTCCGATGCATATCTCGTGGCATTCTGTAATCTGTGGACTATCAGAGTGTTGATGAAACACAGAAAATGCATCGGGATTGAATACAACGGTCACCATGCGCACATTCCTCCATGGGAGTAGTGTCTCTAACAGTCTACGCTTTGATCGTTCCCTGGAAGACCAGTAGTAATTTCCGATGTACATCTGGAGGCATTCTGCAATCTGTGGACTATCAGAGTGTTCATGAAACACAGAATTTGCATCGGGATTGAATACAACCGTCACCATGCGCACATTCCTCCATAAAAGTAATGTCTCAAAGAGTCCACGCTTTGTTCGTTCCCTGGAAGACCAGTAGTAGTTTCTGATGAACATCTTGAGGCATTCTGTAATCTGTGGACTATCAGAGTGTTGATGAAACACAGAAATTGCAATTGGATTGAATACTACAGTCAAAATGCGCACTTTCCTATATGGGAGTAATGTCTCTAACTGTCTACGCTTTGATCGTTAGCTGGAAGACCAGTAGTAGTTTCAATTGCACGTCTGGAGGCATTCTGTAATCCGTGGACTATCAGAGTGTTGATGAAACACAGAAATTGCATCGGGTTTGAATACAACAGTCACCATGCGCACTTTCCTCCATGGGAGTAATGTCTCTAACAGTCTACGCTTTGATCGTTCCCTGGAAGACCAGTAGTAGTTTCCGGTGCACATCCTGAGGCTTTCTGTAATCTGTGGACTATCAGAGTGTTGATGAAACACAGATATTGCATCGGGATTGAATACAACAGTCTCCATGCGCAGTTTCCTCCATGGGAGTAATGTCTCAAACAGTCTACGCTTTGATCGTTCCCTGGAAGACCAGTAGTAGTTTCAATTGCACGTCTGGAGGCATTCTGTAATCCGTGGACTATCAGAGTGTTGATGAAACACAGAAATTGCATCGGGTTTGAATACAACAGTCACCATGCGCACTTTCCTCCATGGGAGTTATGTCTCTAACAGTCTACGCTTTGATCGTTCCCTGGAAGACCAGTAGTAGTTTCCGATGCACATCTGGTGGTTTTCCGTCATCTGTGGACTATCAGAGTGTTGATGAAACACAGAAATTGCATCGGGACTTACTACAACAGTCACCATGCGCACTTTCATCCATGGGAGTAATGTCCCAAACAGTCTATGCATTGATCGTTCCCTGGACGACGAGTAGTAGTTTCCGATGAACATCTGGAGGCATTCTGTAATCTGTGGACTATCAGAGGGTTGATGGAACACAAAAACTGCATCGGGACTGAAGACAACAGTCACAATGCGCACTTTCCTCCATGGGAGTAATCTCTCAAACAGTCTACGCTCTGATCGTTCCCCACAAGACCAGTAGTAGTTTCCGATGCACATCTGGTGGCATTCTGTAATCTGTAGACTATCAGAGTGTTGATGAAACACAGAAATTGCATCGGGATTTAATACAACAGTCACCATGCCCACTTTCCTCCATGGGAGTAATGTCTCTAAAAGTTTTCGCTTTTATCGTTCCCTGGAAGACCAGTAGTAGTTTCTGATGAACATCTTGAGGCATTCTTTAATCTGTGGACTATCAGAGTGTTGATGAAACACAGAAATTGCAATTGGATGGAATACTACAGTCAAAATGCGCACTTTCCTATATGGGAGTAATGTCTCTAACAGTCTACGATTTGATCGTTAGCTGGAAGACCAGTAGTAGTTTCCGATGCACATCTTGAAACATTCTGTAATCTGTGGACTATCAGAGTGTTGATGAAACACAGAAAATGCATCGGGATTGAATAAAACAGTCACCATGCGCACTTTCCTCCATGGGAGTAATGTCTGAAACAGTCTACGCTTTGATCGTTCCCTGAAAACCAGCAGTAGTTTCCGATGCACATCTGGTGGCATTCTGTAATCTGTGGACTATCACAGTGTTGATGAAACACAGAAATTGCATCGGGATTGAATACAACAGTCACCATGCGCACTTTCCCCCATGGGAGTAATGTCCCTAACAGTCTACGCTTTTATCGTTCCCTGGAAGACCAGTAGTAGTTTCCGATGCACATCTGGTGGCATTCTGTAATCTGTGGACTATCAGAGTGCTGATGTAACACAGAAATTGCATCGGGAATGAATGCAACATTCAACATGCGTAGTTTCCTCCATGGGAGTAATGTCTCAAACAGTCTACGCTTTGATCTTTCCCTGGAAGACCAGTAGCAGTTTCAATTGCACATCTGGTGGCATTCTGTAATCTCTGGACTATCAGAGTGTTGATGAACCACAGAAATTGCATCGGAAATGAATACAACAGTCAACAAGCGCACTTTCCTCCACGGGAGGTATGTCTCCAACAGTCTACGCTTTGATCGTTCCGTGCAGGACCAGTAGTAGTTTCCGATGCATATCTGGTGGCATTCTATAATCTGTGGACTATCAGAGTGTTGATGAAACACAGAAATTGCATCGGTATTGAACACAACAGTCACCATCCGCACATTCCTATATGGGAGTAATGTCTGAAACAGTCTACGCTTTGATCGTTCCTTGGAAGACCACGCTTTGATCCTTCCCTGCAGGACCAGTAGTAGGATCCGATGCACATCTGGTGGCATTCTGTAATCTGTGGACTATCAGAGTGTTGATGAAACACAGAAATTGCATCGGGATTGAACACAACAGTCACCATCCGCACTTCTCCTCCATGGGAGTATGTCTGAAACAGTCTACGCTTTGATCGTTCCCCGGAAGACCAGTAGTAGTTTCCGATGCACATCTCGTGGCATTCTGTAATCTGTGGACTATCAGAGTGTTGATGAACCACAGAAATTGCATCGGAAATGAATACAACAGTCAACAAGCGCACTTTCCTCCACGGGAGGTATGTCTCTAACAGTCTACGCTTTGATCGTTCCCTGGAAGACCAGTAGTAGTTTCCGATGCACATCTGGTGGCATTCTGTAATCTGTAGACTATCAGAGTGTTGATCAAACACAGAAATTGCATCGGGATTTAATACAACAGTCACCATGCGCACTTTCCTCCATGGGAGTAATGTCTGAAACAGTCTACGCTTTGATCGTTCCCTGGAAGATCAGTAGTAGTTTCCGATGCATATCTCGTGGCATTCTGTAATCTGTGGACTATCAGAGTGTTGATGAAACACAGAAAATGCATCGGGATTGAATACAACGGTCACCATGCGCACATTCCTCCATGGGAGTAGTGTCTCTAACAGTCTACGCTTTGATCGTTCCCTGGAAGACCAGTAGTAATTTCCGATGTACATCTGGAGGCATTCTGCAATCTGTGGACTATCAGAGTGTTCATGAAACACAGAATTTGCATCGGGATTGAATACAACCGTCACCATGCGCACATTCCTCCATAAAAGTAATGTCTCAAAGAGTCCACGCTTTGTTCGTTCCCTGGAAGACCAGTAGTAGTTTCTGATGAACATCTTGAGGCATTCTGTAATCTGTGGACTATCAGAGTGTTGATGAAACACAGAAATTGCAATTGGATTGAATACTACAGTCAAAATGCGCACTTTCCTATATGGGAGTAATGTCTCTAACTGTCTACGCTTTGATCGTTAGCTGGAAGACCAGTAGTAGTTTCAATTGCACGTCTGGAGGCATTCTGTAATCCGTGGACTATCAGAGTGTTGATGAAACACAGAAATTGCATCGGGTTTGAATACAACAGTCACCATGCGCACTTTCCTCCATGGGAGTAATGTCTCTAACAGTCTACGCTTTGATCGTTCCCTGGAAGACCAGTAGTAGTTTCCGGTGCACATCCTGAGGCTTTCTGTAATCTGTGGACTATCAGAGTGTTGATGAAACACAGATATTGCATCGGGATTGAATACAACAGTCTCCATGCGCAGTTTCCTCCATGGGAGTAATGTCTCAAACAGTCTACGCTTTGATCGTTCCCTGGAAGACCAGTAGTAGTTTCAATTGCACGTCTGGAGGCATTCTGTAATCCGTGGACTATCAGAGTGTTGATGAAACACAGAAATTGCATCGGGTTTGAATACAACAGTCACCATGCGCACTTTCCTCCATGGGAGTTATGTCTCTAACAGTCTACGCTTTGATCGTTCCCTGGAAGACCAGTAGTAGTTTCCGATGCACATCTGGTGGTTTTCCGTCATCTGTGGACTATCAGAGTGTTGATGAAACACAGAAATTGCATCGGGACTTACTACAACAGTCACCATGCGCACTTTCATCCATGGGAGTAATGTCCCAAACAGTCTATGCATTGATCGTTCCCTGGACGACGAGTAGTAGTTTCCGATGAACATCTGGAGGCATTCTGTAATCTGTGGACTATCAGAGGGTTGATGGAACACAAAAACTGCATCGGGACTGAAGACAACAGTCACAATGCGCACTTTCCTCCATGGGAGTAATCTCTCAAACAGTCTACGCTCTGATCGTTCCCCACAAGACCAGTAGTAGTTTCCGATGCACATCTGGTGGCATTCTGTAATCTGTAGACTATCAGAGTGTTGATGAAACACAGAAATTGCATCGGGATTTAATACAACAGTCACCATGCCCACTTTCCTCCATGGGAGTAATGTCTCTAAAAGTTTTCGCTTTTATCGTTCCCTGGAAGACCAGTAGTAGTTTCTGATGAACATCTTGAGGCATTCTTTAATCTGTGGACTATCAGAGTGTTGATGAAACACAGAAATTGCAATTGGATGGAATACTACAGTCAAAATGCGCACTTTCCTATATGGGAGTAATGTCTCTAACAGTCTACGATTTGATCGTTAGCTGGAAGACCAGTAGTAGTTTCCGATGCACATCTTGAAACATTCTGTAATCTGTGGACTATCAGAGTGTTGATGAAACACAGAAAATGCATCGGGATTGAATAAAACAGTCACCATGCGCACTTTCCTCCATGGGAGTAATGTCTGAAACAGTCTACGCTTTGATCGTTCCCTGAAAACCAGCAGTAGTTTCCGATGCACATCTGGTGGCATTCTGTAATCTGTGGACTATCACAGTGTTGATGAAACACAGAAATTGCATCGGGATTGAATACAACAGTCACCATGCGCACTTTCCCCCATGGGAGTAATGTCCCTAACAGTCTACGCTTTTATCGTTCCCTGGAAGACCAGTAGTAGTTTCCGATGCACATCTGGTGGCATTCTGTAATCTGTGGACTATCAGAGTGCTGATGTAACACAGAAATTGCATCGGGAATGAATGCAACATTCAACATGCGTAGTTTCCTCCATGGGAGTAATGTCTCAAACAGTCTACGCTTTGATCTTTCCCTGGAAGACCAGTAGTAGTTTCAATTGCACATCTGGTGGCATTCTGTAATCTCTGGACTATCAGAGTGTTGATGAACCACAGAAATTGCATCGGAAATGAATACAACAGTCAACAAGCGCACTTTCCTCCACGGGAGGTATGTCTCCAACAGTCTACGCTTTGATCGTACCCTGCAGGACCAGTAGTAGTTTCCGATGCATATCTGGTGGCATTCTATAATCTGTGGACTATCAGAGTGTTGATGAAACACAGAAATTGCATCGGTATTGAACACAACAGTCACCATCCGCACATTCCTATATGGGAGTAATGTCTGAAACAGTCTACGCTTTGATCGTTCCTTGGAAGACCACGCTTTGATCCTTCCCTGCAGGACCAGTAGTAGGATCCGATGCACATCTGGTGGCATTCTGTAATCTGTGGACTATCAGAGTGTTGATGAAACACAGAAATTGCATCGGGATTGAACACAACAGTCACCATCCGCACTTCTCCTCCATGGGAGTAATGTCTGAAACAGTCTACGCTTTGATCGTTCCCCGGAAGACCAGTAGTAGTTTCCGATGCACATCTCGTGGCATTCTGTAATCTGTGGACTATCAGAGTGTTGATGAACCACAGAAATTGCATCGGAAATGAATACAACAGTCAACATGCGCACTTTCCTCCACGGGAGGTATGTCTCTAACAGTCTACGCTTTGATCGTTCCCTGGAAGACCAGTAGTAGTTTCCGATGCACATCTGGTGGCATTCTGTAATCTGTAGACTATCAGAGTGTTGATCAAACACAGAAATTGCATCGGGATTTAATACAACAGTCACCATGCGCACTTTCCTCCATGGGAGTAATGTCTGAAACAGTCTACGCTTTGATCGTTCCCTGGAAGATCAGTAGTAGTTTCCGATGCATATCTCGTGGCTTTCTGTAATCTGTGGACGATCAGAGTGTTGATGAAACACAGAAAATGCATCGGGATTGAATACAACGGTCACCATGCGCACATTCCTCCATGGGAGTAATGTCTCTAACAGTCTACGCTTTGATCGTTCCCTGGAAGACCAGTAGTAATTTCCGATGCACATCTGGAGGCATTCTGCAATCTGTGGACTATCAGAGTGTTCATGAAACACAGAAATTGCATCGGGATTGAATACAACCGTCACCATGCGCACATTCCTCCATAAAAGTAATGTCTCAAAGAGTCCACGCTTTGTTCGTTCCCTGGAAGACCAGTAGTAGTTTCCGATGAACATCTTGAGGCATTCTGTAATCTGTGGACTATCAGAGTGTTGATGAAACACAGAAATTGCAATTGGATTGAATACTACAGTCAAAATGCGCACTTTCCATTATGGGAGTAATGTCTCTAACTGTCTACGCTTTGATCGTTAGCTGGAAGACCAGTAGTACTTTCCGATGCACATCTTGAAACATTCTGTAATCTGTGGACTATCGGAGTGTTGATGAAACACAGAAATTGCATCGGGATTGAATACAACAGTCAACATGCGCACTTTCCTCCACGGGAGTAATGTCTCAAACAATCTACGCTTTTGATCTTTCCCTGGAAGACCAGTAGTAGTTTGCGATGCACATCTGATGGCATTCTGTAATGTGTAGACTATCAGAGTGTTGATGAAACACAGTAATTGCATCGGGATTGAATACAACAGTCAGCATGCGCACATTTCTCCATGGGAGTAATGTCTCTAACAGAATACGCTTTGATCGTTCCCTGGAAGACCAGTAGTAGTTTCCGGAGCACATCCTGAGGCTTTCTGTAATCTGTGGACTATCAGAGTGTTGATGAAACACAGATATTGCATCGGGATTGAATACAACAGTCTCCATGCGCAGTTCCCTCCATGGGAGTAATGTCTCAAACAGTCTACGCTTTGATCGTTCCCTGGAAGACCAGTAGTAGTTTCAATTGCACGTCTGGAGGCATTCTGTAATCCGTGGACTATCAGAGTGTTGATGAAACACAGAAATTGCATCGGGTTTGAATACAACAGTCACCATGCGCACTTTCCTCCATGGGAGTAATGTCTCTAACAGTCTACGCTTTGATCGTTCCCTGGAAGACCAGTAGTAGTTTCCGATGCACATCTGGTGGCTTTCCGTCATCTGTGGACTATCAGAGTGTTGATCAAACACAGAAATTGCATCGGGAATTACTACAACAGTCACCATGCGCACTTTCATCCATGGGAGTAATGTCCCAAACAGTCTATGCATTGATCGTTCCCTGGACGACGAGTAGTAGTTTCCGATGAACATCTGGAGGCATTCTGTAATCTGTGGACTATCAGAGTGTTGATGAAACACAGAAATTGCAATTGGATGGAATACTACAGTCAAAATGCGCACTTTCCTCCATGGGAGTAATGTCTCTAAAAGTTTTCGCTTTTATCGTTCCCTGGAAGACCAGTAGTAGTTTCTGATGAACATCTTGAGGCATTCTTTAATCTGTGGACTATCAGAGTGTTGATGAAACACAGAAATTGCATCGGGATTGACTACAACAGTCACCATGCGCACTTTCATCCATGGGAGTAATGTGCCAAACAGTCTATGCATTGATCGTTCCCTGGACGACGAGTAGTAGTTTCCGATGAACATCTGGAGGCATTCTGTAATCTGTGGACTATCAGAGGGTTGATGAAACACAAAAACTGCATCGGGATTGAATACAACTGTCACAATGCGCACTTTCCTCCATGGGAGTAATCTCTCAAACAGTCTACGCTTTGATCGTTCCCTGAAAACCAGCAGTAGTTTCCGATGCACATCTGGTGGCATTCTGTAATCTGTGGACTATCACAGTGTTGATGAAACACAGAAATTGCATCGGGATTGAATACTACAGTCACCATGCGCACTTTCCCCCATGGGAGTTATGTCCCTAACAGTATACGCTTTGATCGTTCCCTGGAAGACCAGTAGTAGTTTCCGATGCACATCTGGTGGCATTCTGTAATCTGTGGACTATCAGAGTGTTGATGTAACACAGAAATTGCATCGGGAATGAATACAACATTCAACATGCGTAGTTTCCTCCATGGGAGTAATGTCTCAAACAGTCTACGCTTTGATCTTTCCCTGGAAGACCAGTAGTAGTTTCAATTGCACATCTGGTGGCATTCTGTAATCTCTGGACTATCAGAGTGTTGATGAACCACAGAAATTGCATCGGAAATGAATACAACAGTCAACAAGCGCACTTTCCTCCACGGAAGGTATGTCTCCAACAGTCTACGCTTTGATCGTTCCCTGCAGGACCAGTAGTAGTTTCCGATGCACATCTGGTGGCATTCTATAATCTGTGGACTATCAGAGTGTTGATGAAACAGAGAAATTGCATCGGTATTGAACACAACAGTCACCATCCGCACTTTCCTATATGGGAGTAATGTCTGAAACAGTCTACGCTTTGATCGTTCCCTGGAAGACCACGCTTTGATCCTTCCCTGCAGGACCAGTAGTAGTATACGATGCACATCTGGTGGCATTCTGTAATCTGTGGACTATCAGAGTGTTGATGAAACACAGAAATTGCATCGGGATTGAATAGAACAGTCACCATGCACACATTCTTCCATAAAAGTAATGTCTCAAAGGGTCTACCCTTTGATCCTTCCCTGGAAGACCAGTAGTAGTTTCCGATGCACATCTGGTAGCATTCTGTAACCTGTGGACTATCAGAGTGTTGATGAAACACAGAAATTTCATCCGGATTGAATACAACAGTCACCATGCACACTTTCCTCCATGGGAGTAATTCTCAAACAGTCTACGCTTTTCTCGTTCCCTGGAAGACCAGTAGTAGTTTCCGATGCACATCTGGTGGCATTCTGTAATCTGTGGACTATCAGAGTGTTGATGAAACACACAAATTGCAATGGTATTGAATACAACAATCACCATGCGCACTTTCCTCCACGGGAGGTATGTCTCAAACAGTCTACGATTTGATCGTTCCCTGGAAGACCAGTAGTAGTTTCCGATGCACATCTGGTGGCATTCTGTAATCTGTGGACTATCAGAGTTTTGATGAAACACAGAAATTGCATCGGGATTGAATACAACAGTCACCATCCGCATTTCCCCCATGGGAGTAATGTCTGAAGCAGTCTACGCATGGATCGTTCCCAGGAAGACCAGTAGTAGTTTTCGATGCACATCTCGTGGCATTCTGTAATCTGTGGACTATCAGAGTGTTGATGAAACACAGAAATTGCCATTGGATTGAATACTACAGTCAAAATGCGCACTTTCCTATATGGGAGTAATGTCTCTAACTGTCTACGCTTTGATCGTTAGCTGGAAGACCAGTAGTAGTTTCAATTGCACGTCTGGAGGCATTCTGTAATCCGTGGACTATCAGAGTGTTGATGAAACACAGAAATTGCATCGGGTTTGAATACAACAGTCACCATGCGCACTTTCCTCCATGGGAGTAATTTCTCTAACAGTCTACGCTTTGATCGTTCCCTGGAAGACCAGTAGTAGTTTCCGGTGCACATCCTGAGGCTTTCTGTAATCTGTGGACTATCAGAGTGTTGATGAAACACAGATATTGCATCGGGATTGAATACAACAGTCACCATGCGCACTTTCCTCCATGGGAGTTATGTCTCTAACAGTCTACGCTTTGATCGTTCCCTGGAAGACCAGTAGTAGTTTCCGATGCACATCTGGGGGTTTTCCGTCATCTGTGGACTATCAGAGTGTTGATGAAACACAGAAATTGCATCGGGACTTACTACAACAGTCACCATGCGCACTTTCATCCATGGGAGTAATGTCCCAAACAGTCTATGCATTGATCGTTCCCTGGACGACGAGTAGTAGTTTCCGATGAACATCTGGAGGCATTCTGTAATCTGTGGACTATCAGAGGGTTGATGAAACACAAAAACTGCATCGGGATTGAAGACAACAGTCACAATGCGCACTTTCCTCCATGGGAGTAATCTCCCAAACAGTCTACGCTTTGATCGTTCCCCAGAAGACCAGTAGTAGTTTCCGATGCACATCTGGTAGCATTCTGTAATCTGTGGACTATCAGAGTGTTGATGAAACACAGAAATTGCATCGGGATTTAATACAACAGTCACCATGCCCACTTTCCTCCATGGGAGTAATGTCTCTAAAAGTTTTCGCTTTTATCGTTCCCTGGAAGACCAGTAGTAGTTTCTGATGAACATCTTGAGGCATTCTTTAATCTGTGGACTATCAGAGTGTTGATGAAACACAGAAATTGCAATTGGATGGAATACTACAGTCAAAATGCGCACTTTCCTATATGGGAGTAATGTCTCTAACAGTCTACGATTTGATCGTTAGCTGGAAGACCAGTAGTAGTTTCCGATGCACATCTTGAAACATTCTGTAATCTGTGGACTATCAGAGTGTTGATGAAACACAGAAAATGCATCGGGATTGAATAAAACAGTCACCATGCGCACTTTCCTCCATGGGAGTAATGTCTCAAACAGTCTACGCTTTGATCGTTCCCTGAAAACCAGCAGTAGTTTCCGATGCACATCTGGTGGCATTCTGTAATCTGTGGACTATCACAGTGTTGATGAAACACAGAAATTGCATCGGGATTGAATACAACAGTCACCATGCGCACTTTCCCCCATGGGAGTAATGTCCCTAACAGTCTACGCTTTTATCGTTCCCTGGAAGACCAGTAGTAGTTTCCGTTGCACATCTGGTGGCATTCTGTAATCTGTGGACTATCAGAGTGCTGATGTAACACAGAAATTGCATCGGGAATGAATGCAACATTCAACATGCGTAGTTTCCTCCATGGGAGTAATGTCTCAAACAGTCTACGCTTTGATCTTTCCCTGGAAGACCAGTAGTAGTTTCAATTGCACATCTGGTGGCATTCTGTAATCTCTGGACTATCAGAGTGTTGATGAACCACAGAAATTGCATCGGTAATGAATACAACAGTCAACAAGCGCACTTTCCTCCACGGGAGGTATGTCTCCAACAGTCTACGCTTTGATCGTTCCCTGCAGGACCAGTAGTAGTTTCCGATGCATATCTGGTGGCATTCTATAATCTGTGGACTATCAGAGTGTTGATGAAACACAGAAATTGCATCGGTATTGAACACAACAGTCACCATCCGCACATTCCTATATGGGAGTAATGTCTGAAACAGTCTACGCTTTGATCGTTCCTTGGAAGACCACGCTTTGATCCTTCCCTGCAGGACCAGTAGTAGGATCCGATGCACATCTGGTGGCATTCTGTAATCTGTGGACTATCAGAGTGTTGATGAAACACAGAAATTGCATCGGGATTGAACACAACAGTCACCATCCGCACTTCTCCTCCATGGGAGTAATGTCTGAAACAGTCTACGCTTTGATCGTTCCCCGGAAGACCAGTAGTAGTTTCCGATGCACATCTCGTGGCATTCTGTAATCTGTGGACTATCAGAGTGTTGATGAACCACAGAAATTGCAATTGGATTGAATACTACAGTCAACATGCGCACTTTCCTCCACGGGAGGTATGTCTCTAACAGTCTACGCTTTGATCGTTCCCTGGAAGACCAGTAGTAGCTTCCGATTAACATCTGGAGGCATTCTATAATCTGTGGACTATCAGAGTGTTGATGAAACACAGAAATTGCAATTGGATTGAATACTACAGTCAAAATGCGCACTTTCCTATATGGGAGTAATGTCTCTAACTGTCTACGCTTTGATCGTTAGCTGGAAGACCAGTAGTAGTTTCCGATGCACATCTTGAAACATTCTGTAACCTGTGGACTATCGGAGTGTTGATGAAACACAGTAATTGCATCGGGATTGAATACAACAGTCAACATGCGCACTTTCCTCCACGGGAGTAATGTCTCAAACAATCTACGCTTTTGATCTTTCCCTGGAAGACCAGTAGTAGTTTGCGATGCACATCTGGTGGCATTCTGTAATGTGTAGACTATCAGAGTGTTGATAAAACACAGTAATTGCATCGGGATTGAATACAACAGTCAGCATGCGCACTTTTCTCCATGGGAGTAATGTCTCTAACAGAATACGCTTTGATCGTTCCCTGGAAGACCAGTAGTAGTTTCCGGTGCACATCCTGAGGCTTTCTGTAATCTGTGGACTATCAGAGTGTTGATGAAACACAGATATTGCATCGGGATTGAATACAACAGTCTCCATGCGCAGTTCCCTCCATGGGAGTAATGTCTCAAACAGTCTACGCTTTGATCGTTCCCTGGAAGACCAGTAGTAGTTTCAATTGCACGTCTGGGGCATTCTGTAATCCGTGGACTATCAGAGTGTTGATGAAACACAGAAATTGCATCGGGTTTGAATACAACAGTCACCATGCGCACTTTCCTCCATGGGAGTAATGTCTCTAACAGTCTACGCTTTGATCGTTCCCTGGAAGACCAGTAGTAGTTTCCGATGCACATCTGGTGGCTTTCCGTCATCTGTGGACTATCAGAGTGTTGATCAAACACAGAAATTGCATCGGGACTTACTACAACAGTCACCATGAGCACTTTCATCCATGGGAGTAATGTCCCAAACAGTCTATGCATTGATCGTTCCCTGGACGACGAGTAGTAGTTTCCGATGAACATCTGGAGGCATTCTGTAATCTGTGGACTATCAGAGTGTTGATGAAACACAGAAATTGCAATTGGATGGAATACTACAGTCAAAATGCGCACTTTCCTCCATGGGAGTAATGTCTCTAAAAGTTTTCGCTTTTATCGTTCCCTGGAAGACCAGTAGTAGTTTCTGATGAACATCTTGAGGCATTCTTTAATCTGTGGACTATCAGAGTGTTGATGAAACACAGAAATTGCATCGGGATTGACTACAACAGTCACCATGCGCACTTTCATCCATGGGAGTAATGTGCCAAACAGTCTATGCATTGATCGTTCCCTGGACGACGAGTAGTAGTTTCCGATGAACATCTGGAGGCATTCTGTAATCTGTGGACTATCAGAGGGTTGATGAAACACAAAAACTGCATCGGGATTGAATACAACAGTCACAATGCGCACTTTCCTCCATGGGAGTAATCTCTCAAACAGTCTACGCTTTGATCGTTCCCTGAAAACCAGCAGTAGTTTCCGATGCACATCTGGTGGCATTCTGTAATCTGTGGACTATCACAGTGTTGATGAAACACAGAAATTGCATCGGGATTGAATACAACAGTCACCATGCGCACTTTCCCCCATGGGAGTAATGTCCCTAACAGTATACGCTTTGATCGTTCCCTGGAAGACCAGTAGTAGTTTCCGATGCACATCTGGTGGCATTCTGTAATCTGTGGACTATCAGAGTGTTGATGTAACACAGAAATTGCATCGGGAATGAATACAACATTCAACATGCGTAGTTTCCTCCATGGGAGTAATGTCTCAAACAGTCTACGCTTTGATCTTTCCCTGGAAGACCAGTAGTAGTTTCAATTGCACATCTGGTGGCATTCTGTAATCTCTGGACTATCAGAGTGTTGATGAACCACAGAAATTGCATCGGAAATGAATACAACAGTCAACAAGCGCACTTTCCTCCACGGAAGGTATGTCTCCAACAGTTTACGCTTTGATCGTTCCCTGCAGGACCAGTAGTAGTTTCCGATGCACATCTGGTGGCATTCTATAATCTGTGGACTATCAGAGTGTTGATGAAACAGAGAAATTGCATCGGTATTGAACACAACAGTCACCATCCGCACTTTCCTATATGGGAGTAATGTCTGAAACAGTCTACGCTTTGATCGTTCCCTGGAAGACCACGCTTTGATCCTTCCCTGCAGGACCAGTAGTAGTATACGATGCACATCTGGTGGCATTCTGTAATCTGTGGACTATCAGAGTGTTGATGAAACACAGAAATTGCATCGGGATTGAATAGAACAGTCACCATGCGCACATTCTTCCATAAAAGTAATGTCTCAAAGGGTCTACCCTTTGATCCTTCCCTGGAAGACCAGTAGTAGTTTCCGATGCACATCTGGTAGCATTCTGTAACCTGTGGACTATCAGAGTGTTGATGAAACACAGAAATTTCATCCGGATTGAATACAACAGTCACCATGCACACTTTCCTCCATGGGAGTAATTCTCAAACAGTCTACGCTTTGCTCGTTCCCTGGAAGACCAGTAGTAGTTTCCGATGCACATCTGGTGGCATTCTGTAATCTGTGGACTATCAGAGTGTTGATGAAACACAGAAATTGCAATGGTATTGAATACAACAATCACCATGCGCACTTTCCTCCACGGGAGGTATGTCTCAAACAGTCTACGATTTGATCGTTCCCTGGAAGACCAGTAGTAGTTTCCGATGCACATCTGGTGGCATTCTGTAATCTGTGGACTATCAGAGTTTTGATGAAACACAGAAATTGCATCGGGATTGAATACAACAGTCACCATCCGCACTTCTCCTCCATGGGAGTAATGTCTGAAACAGTCTACGCTTTGATCGTTCCCCGGAAGACCAGTAGTAGTTTCCGATGCACATCTCGTGGCATTCTGTAATCTGTGGACTATCGGAGTGTTGATGAAACACAGAAATTGCATCGGAAATGAATACAACAGTCAACATGCGCACTTTCCTCCACGGGAGGTATGTCTCTAACAGTCTACGCTTTGATCGTTCCCTGGAAGACCAGTAGTAGTTTCCGATGCACATCTGGTGGCATTCTGTAATCTGTAGACTATCAGAGTGTTGATGAAACACAGAAATTGCATCGGGATTTAATACAACAGTCACCATGCGCACCTTCCTCCATGGGAGTAATGTCTCTAAAAGTTTTCGCTGTTATCGTTCCCTGGAAGACCAATAGTAGTTTCTGATGAACATCTTGAGGCATTCTTTAATCTGTGGAATATCAGAGTGTTGATGAAACACAGAAATTGCAATTGGATGGAATACTACAGTCAAAATGCGCACTCTCCTATATGGGAGTAATGTCTCTAACAGTCTACGATTTGATCGTTAGCTGGAAGACCAGTAGTAGTTTCCGATGCACATCTTGAAACATTCTGTAATCTGTGGACTATCAGAGTGTTGATGAAACACAGAAAATGCATCGTGATTGAATAAAACAGTCACCATGCGCACTTTCCTCCATGGGAGTAATGTCTGAAACAGTCTACGCTTTGATCGTTCCCTGGAAGATCAGTAGTAGTTTCCGATGCATATCTCGTGGCATTCTGTAATCTGTGGACTATCAGAGTGTTGATGAAACACAGAAAATGCATCGGGATTGAATACAACTGTCACCATGTGCACATTCCTCCATGGGAGTGATGTCTCTAACAGTCTACGCTTTGATCGTTCCCTGGAAGACCAGTAGTAGTTTCCGATGCACATCTGGAGGCATTCTGCAATCTGTGGACTATCAGAGTGTTGATGAAACACAGATATTGCATCGGGATTGAATAGAACAGTCACCATGCGCACATTCTTCCATAAAAGTAATGTCTCAAAGAGTCTACCCTTTCATCCTTCCCTGGAAGACCAGTAGTAGTTTCCGATGCACATCTGGTAGCATTCTGTAACCTGTGGACTATCAGAGTGTTGATGAAACACAGAAATTTCATCCGGATTGAATACAACAGTCACCATGCGCACTTTCCTCCATGGGAGTAATTCTCAAATAGTCTACGCTTAGCTCGTTCCCTGGAAGACCAGTAGTAGTTTCCGATGCACATCTGGTGGCATTCTGTAATCTGTGGACTATCAGAGTGTTGATGAAACACAGAAATTGCATCGGGATTGAATACAACAATCACCATGCGCACTTTAATCCACGGGAGGTATGGGTCAAACAGTCTACGCTTTGATCGTTCCCTGGAAGACCAGTAGTAGTTTCCGATGCACATCTGGTGGCATTCTGTAATCTGTGGACTATCAGAGTGTTGATGAATCATAGAAATTGCATCGGGACTGAATACAACAGTCACCATGCGCACTTTCCTCCATGGGAGTAATGTCTCTAACAGTCTACGCTTTGATCGTTCCCTGGAAGACCAGTAGTAGTGTCCGATGCACATCCGGAGGCTTTCCGTTATCTGTGGACTATCAGAGTGATTATGAAACACAGAAATAGAATCGGGATTGAATACAACAGTCACCATGCGCACTTTACTTTATGGGAGCAATGTCTCAAACAGTCTACGCTTTGATCGTTCCCTGAAAGACCAGTAGTAGTTTCCGATGCAAATCTGGTGGCATTCTGTAATCTGAGGACTACCAGAGCGTTGATGAAACACTGAAATTGCATCGGGACTAAATAAAATAATCACCATCCGCACTTTCCTCCATGGGAGTAATGTCTGCGACAGTCTACGCTTGGATCGTTCCCAGGGAGACCAGTAGTAGTTTCCGATGCACATCTCGTGGCATTCTGTATTCTGCGGACTATCAGAGTGTTGATGAAACACAGAAAATGCATCGGGATTGAATACAACATTCACCATGCGCACTTTCCTCCATGGGATTAATGTCTCAAGGAGTTTACGCTTTGATCGTACTCTGGAGGTCCAGTAGTAGTTTCCGATGCACATCTGGAGCCATTCTGTAATCTGTGGACTATCAGAGTGTTGATGAAACACAGAAATTGCATCGGGATTGAATTGAACAGTCACCATGCGCACATTCTTCCATAAAAGTAATGTCTCAAAGAGTCTACCCTTTGATCCTTCCCTGGAAGACCAGTAGTAGTTTCCGATGCACATCTGGTAGCATTCTGTAACCTGGACTATCAGAGTGTTGATGAAACACAGAAATTTCATCCGGATTGAATACAACAGTCACCATGCACACTTTCCTCCATGGGAGTAATTCTCAAACAGTCTACGCTTTGCTCGTTCCCTGGAAGACCAGTAGTAGTTTCCGATGCATATCTGGTGGCATTCTGTAATCTGTGGACTATCAGAGTGTTGATGAAACACAGAAATTGCAATGGGATTGAATACAACAATCACCATGCGCACTTTCCTCCACAGGAGGTATGTCTAAAACAGTCTACAATTTGATCGTTCCCTGGAAGACCAGTAGTAGTTTCCGATGCACATCTGGTGGCATTCTGTAATCTGTGGACTATCAGAGTTTTGATGAAACACAGAAATTGCATCGGGATTGAATACAACAGTCACCATCCGCATTTCCCCCATGGGAGTAATGTCTGAAACAGTCTACGCTTGGATCGTTCCCAGGAAGACCAGTAGTACTTTTCGATGCACATCTCGTGGCATTCTGTAATCTGTGGACTATCAGAGTGTTGATGAAACACAGAAAATGCAGCGGGATTGAATACAACAGTCACCATGCGCACTTCCCTCCATGGGAGTAACTCTCAAACAGTCTACGCTTTGATCGTTCCCTGGAAGACCAGTAGTAGTTTCCGACGGTAATCTGGTGGCATTCTGTAATCTGTGGACTATCAGAGTGTTGATGAAACACAGAAATTGCATCGGGATTGAATACTACATTCACCATGCGCACTTTCCTCCATGGGAGTAATGTCTCAAACAGTCTACGCTTTGATCGTTCCCTGGAAGACCATTAGTAGTTTCCGATGCGCATCTGGAGGCATTCTGTAATCTGTGGAGTATCAGAGTGTTGATGAAACACAGAAATTGCATCGGGATTGAATACAACAGTCACCATGCGCACTTTCCTCCATGGGAGTAATTCTCAAACAGTCTACGCTTTGATCGTTCCCTGGAAGACCAGTAGTAGTTTCCGATGCACATCTGGAGGTATTCTGTAATCTGTAGACTATGAGAGTGTTGATGAAACACAGAATTTGCATCGGGATTGAATACAACAGTCACCATGCGCACTTTCCTCCATGGGATTAATGTATCTAACAGTTTTCGCTTTGATCGTTCCCTGGAAGACCCGTAGTAGTTTCCGATGCACATCTGGTGGTATTCTCTAATCTGTGGACTATCAGAGTGTTGATGAAACACAGAAATTGCATTGGGATTGAATACAACAGTCACCATCCGCACTTTCCTCCATGGGAGTAATGTCTGAAACAGTCTACGGTTGGATTGTTCCCAGGAAGACCAGTAGCAGTTTACAATGCACATCTCGTGGCATTCTGTAATCTGTGGAGTATCAGGGTGTTGATGAAACACAGAAATTGCATCAGGATTGAATAAAACAGTCACCATGCGCACATTCCTCCATGGGAGTAATTCTCAAACAGTCTACGCTTTGATCGTTCCCTGGAAGACCAGCAGTAGTTTCCGATGCACATCTGGTGGCATTCTGTAATCTGTGGACCATCAGAGTGTTGATGAAACACAGAAATTGCATCGGGATTGAATACAACAATCACCATGCGCACTTTCCTCCACGGGGGTATGTCTCAAACAGTCTACGCTTTGATCGTTCCCTGGAAGACCTGTAGTAGTTTCCCATGCACATCTGGTGGCATTCTGTAATCTGTGGACAATCACAGTGTTGATGAAACACAGAAATTGCATCGGGATTCAATACAACAGTCACCATCCGCACTTTCCTCCATGGGAGTAATGTCTGAAACAATATACGCTTGAATTGTTCCCAGGAAGACCAGTAGCAGTTTCCGATGCACATCTCGTGGCATTCTGTAATCTGTGGAGCATCAGAGTGTTGATGAAACACAGAAATTGCATCGGGATTGAATACAACAGTCACCATGCGCACTTTCTTCCATGGGAGTAACTCTCAAACAGTCTACGCTTTGATAGTTCCCTGGAAGACCAGTAGTAGTTTCCGATGCACATATGGAGGTATTCTGTAATCTGTAGACTATAAAAGTGTTGATGAACCACAGAAATTGCATCGGAAATGAATACAACAGTCAACATGCGCACTTTCCTCCACGGGAGGTATGTCTCTAACAGTCTACGCTTTGATCGTTCCCTGGAAGACCAGTAGTAGTTTCCGATGCACATCTGGAGGCTTTCCGTCATCTGTGGACTATCAGAGTGTTGATGAAACACAGAAATTGCATCGGGAATGAATACAACAGTCACCATGCGCACTTTCCTCCATGGGAGTAATGTCTCTAACAGTCTACGCTTTGATCGTTCCCTGGAAGACCAGTAGTAGTTTCCGATGCACATCTGGAGGCATTCTGTAATCTGTGGACTATCAGAGTGTTGATGAAACACAGATATTGCATCGAAATTGAATACAACAGTCACCATGTGCACTTTCTTCCATGGGAGTAATGTCTGAATCAGTCTACGCTTTGATCGTTCCCTGGAAGGCCAGTAGTAGTTTCCGATGCACATCTGGAGGCATTCTGTAATCTGTGGACTATCAGAGTGTTGATGAAACACAGAAATTGCATCGGGATTGAATACAACAGTCACCATGCGCACATTCTTCCATAAAAGTAATATCTCAAAGAGTCTACGCTTTGATCGTACCCTGGAAGACCAGTAGTAGTTTCCGATGCACATCTGGTAGCATTCTGTAATCTGTGGACTATCAGAGTGTTGATGAAACACAGAAATTTCATCCGGATTGAATACAACAGTCACCATGCGCACTTTCCTCCATGGGAGTAATTCTCAAACTGTCTACGCTTTGATAGTTCCCTGGAAGACCAGTAGTCGTTTCGGATGCACATCTGGTGGCATTCTGTAATCTGTGGACTATCAGAGTGTTGATGAAACACAGAAATTGCATCGGGATTGAATACAACAATCACCATGCGCACTTTCCTCCACGGGAGGTATGTCTCAAACAGTCTACGCTTTGATCGTTCCCTGGAAGACCTGTAGTAGTTTCCGATGCACATCTGGTGGCATTCTGTAATCTGTGGACTATCAGAGTGTTGATGAAACACAGATATTGCATCGGGATTGAATACAACAGTCACCATCCGCACTTCCCCCATGGGAGTAATGTCTGAAACAGTCTACGCTTGGATCGTTCCCAGGAAGACCAGTAGTAGTTTCCGATGCACATCTCGTGGCATTCTGTAATCTGTGGACTATCAGAGTGTTGATGAAACACAGAAAATGCATCGGGATTGAATACAACAGTCACCATGCGCACTTCCCTCTATGGGAGTAACTCTCAAACAGTCTACGCTTTGATCGTTCCCTGGAAGACCAGTAGTAGTTTCCGATGCACACCTGGTAGCATTCTGTAATCTGTGGACTATCAGAGTGTTGATGAAACACAGATATTGCATCGGGATTGAATACAACAGTCACCATCAACACTTTCCTCCATGGGAATAATGTCTGAAACAGTCTACGATTGGATGGATCCCAGGAAGACCAGTAGCAGTTTCCGATGCACATCTCGTGGCATTCTCTAATCTGTGGAGTATCAGAGTGTTGATGAAACACAGAAATTGCATCGGGATTGTATACAACAGCCACCATGCGCACTTTCCTCCATGGGAGTAATTCTCAAACAGTCTACGCTTTGATCGTTCCGTGGAAGACCAGTAGTAGTTTCCGATGCACATCTGGATGCTTTCCGAAATCTGTTTACTATCTGAGTGTTGATGAAACACAGAAATTGCATCGGGATTGAATACAGCAGTCACCATGCGCACTTTCCTCCATGGGAGTAATGGCCCAAACAGTCTACGCTTTGATCGTTCCCTGGAAGACCAGTAGTAGCTTCCGATTAACATCTGGAGGCATTCTGTAATCTGCGGACTATCCGAGTGTTGATGAAACACAGAAATTGCATCGGGAATGAATACAACAGTGAACATGCACACTTTCCTCCACGGGAGGTATGTCTCTAACAGTCTACGCTTTGATCGTTCCCTGGAAGACCATAAGTACTTTCCGATGCGCATCTGGAGGCATTCTGTAATCTGTGGAGTATCAGAGTGTTGATGAAACACAGAAATTGCATCGGGATTGAATACAACAGTCACCATGCGCACTTTCCTCCATGGGAGTATTTCTCAAACAGTCTACGCTTTGATCGTTCCGTGGAAGACCAGTAGTAGCTTCCGATGCACATCTGGTGGTATTCTCTAATCTGCTGACTATCAGACTGTTGATGAAACACAGAAATTGCATCGGGATTCAATACAACAGTCACCATCCGCACTTTCCTCCATGGGAGTAATGTCTGAAACAGTCTACGGTTGGATTGTTCCCAGGAAAACCAGTAGCAGTTTCCGATGCACATCTCGTGGAATTCTGTAATCGGTGGAGTATCAGAGTGTTGATGAAACACAGAAATTGCATCGGGATTGAATACAACAGTCACCAGGCGCCCTTTCCTCCATGGGAGTAATTCTCAAACAGTCTACGCTTTGATCGTTGCCTGGAAGACCAGTAGTAGTTTCCGATGCACATCTGGTGGTATTCTGTAATCTGTGGACTATCAGAGTGTTGATGAAACACAGAAATTGCATCGTAATTGAATACAACAATTACCATGCGCACTTTCCTCTACGGGAGGTATGTCTCAAACAGTCTACGCTTTGATCGTTCCCTGGAAGACCAGTAGTAGTTTCCGATGCACATCTGGTGGCATTCTGTAATCTGTGGACTATCAGAGTGTTGATGAAACACAGAAATTGCATCGGGATTCAATACAACAGTCACCATCCGCACTTTCCTCCATGGGAGTAATTTCTCAAACAGTCTACGCTTGGATTGTTCCCAGGAAGACCAGTAGCAGTTTCTGATGCACATCTCGTGGCATTCTGTAATCTGTGGAGTATCAGAGTGTGTATGAAACACAGAAATTGCATCGGGATTGAATACAACAGTCACCATGATCACTTACCTCCATGGGAGTAACTCTCAAACAGTCTACGCTTTGATCGTTCCGTGGAAGACCAGTAGTAGTTTCCGATGCACATCTGGAGGTATTCTGTAATCTGTAGACTATGAGAGTGTTGATGAAACACAGAATTTCCATCGGGATTGAATACAACAGTCACCATGCGCACTTTCCTCCATGGGAATAATGTATCTAACAGTTTTCGCTTTGATCGTTCCCTCGAAGACCAGTAGTAGTTTCCGATGCACATCTGGAGGCTTTCTGTAATCTGTGGACAATCAGAGTGTTGATGAAACACAGAAATAGCATCGGGATTGAATACAACAGTCACCATGCGCACTTTACTTTATGGGAGCAATGTCTCAAACAGTCTACGCTTTGATCGTTCCCTGAAAGACCAGTAGTAGTTTCCGATGCAAATCTGGTGGCATTCTGTAATCTGAGGACTACCAGAGTGTTGATGAAACACAGAAATTTCATCGGGATTGAATACATCAACCACCATCCGCACTTTCCTCCATGGGAGTAATGTCTGAAACAGTCTACGCTTGGATCGTTCCCAGGAAGACCAGTAGTAGTTTCCGATGCACATCTCGTGATACTCTGTAATCTGTGGACTATCAGAGTGTTGATGAAACACAGAAAATGCATCGGGATTGATTACAACATTCACCATGCGCACTTTCCTCTTTGGGATTAATGTCTCAAAGAGTTTACGCTTTGATCGTACTCTGGAAGTCCAGTAGTAGTTTCCGATGCACATCTGGAGGCATTCTGTAATCTGTGGACTATCAGAGTGTTGATGAAACACAGAAATTGCATCGAAATTGAATACAACAGTCACCGTGTGCACTTTCTTCCATGGGAGAAATGTCTGAAACAGTCTACGCATTGATCGTTCCCTGGAAGACCAGTAGTAGTTTCCGATGCACATCTGGAGGCATTCTGTAATCTGTGGACTTTCAGATTGTTGATGAAACACAGAAATTGCATCGGGATTGAATAGAACAGTCACCATGCGCACATTCTTCCATAAAAGTAACGTCTCAAAGAGTCTACGATTTGATCGTTCCCTGGAAGACCAGTAGTAGTTTCCGATGAATATCTGGATGCATTCTGTAAACTGTGGCCTATCAGAGTGTTAATGAAACACAGAAATTGCATCGGGATTGAACACAACAGTCACCATCCGCACTTTCCTCCATGGGAGTAATGTCTCAAACAGTCTACGCTTTGATTGTTAGCTGGAAGACCAGTAGTAGTTTCCGATGCACATCTTGAAACATTCTGTAATATGTGGACTATCAGAGTGTTGATGAAACACAGAAATTGCATCGGGAATGAATACAACAGTCACCATGCGCACTTTCCTCCATGGGAGTAATTCTCACACAGTCTACGCTTTGATCGTTCCCTGGAAGACCAGTAGTAGTTTCCGATGCTAATCTGGAGGCATTCTGTAATCTGTGGACTATCAGAGTGTTGATGAAACACAGAAATTGCATCGGGAATGAATACAACAGTCAACATGCACACTTTCCTCCACGGGAGGTATGTCTCTAACAGTCTACGTTTTGATCGCTCCCTGGAAGACCAGTAGTAGTTTCCGATGCACATCTGGTGGCATTCTGTAATCTGTGGACCATCAGAGCGTTGATGAAACACAGAAATTGCATCGGGATTGAATACTACATTTACCATGCGAACTTTCTTCCATGGGAGTAATATCTCAAACAGTCTACGCTTTGATCGTTCCCTGGAAGACCATTAGTACTTTCCGATGCGCATCTGGAGGCATTCTGTAATCTGTGGAGTATCAGAGTGTTGATGAAACATAGAAATTGCATCGGGATTGAATACAACAGTCAACATGCGCACTGTCCTCCACGGGAGTAATGTCTCAAACAATCTACGCTTTTGATCGTTCCCTGGAAGACCAGTAGTAGTTTGCGATGCACATCTGGTGGCATTCTGTAATGTGTAGACTATCAGAGTGTTGATGAAACACAGTAATTGCATTGGGATTGAATACAACAGTCAGCATGCGCACTTTTCTCCATGGGAGTAATGTCTCTAACAGAATACGCTTTGATCGTTCCCTGGAAGACCAGTAGTAGTTTCCGATGCACATCTGGTGGTATTCTGTAATCTGTGGACTATCAGAGTGTTGATGAAACACAGAAATTGCATCGGGATTGAATACAACATTCACCATGCGCACTTTCCTCCACGGGAGGTATGTCTCAAACAGTCTACGCTTTGATCGTTCCCTGGAAGACCGGTAGTAGTTTCCGATGCACATCTGGTGGCATTCTGTAGTCTGTGGACTATCAGAGTGTTGATGAAACACAGAAATTGCATCGGGATTCAATACAACAGTCATCATCCGCACTTTCCTCCATGGGAGTAAATTCTGAAACAGTCTGCGCTTGGATTGTTCCCAGGAAGACCAGTAGCAGTTTCCGATGCACATCTCGTGGCATTCTGTAATCTTTGGAGTATCAGAGTGTTGATGAAACACAGAAATTGCATCGGGATTAAATTCAACAGTCACCATGCGCACTTTACTTTATGGGAGCAATGTCTCAAACAGTCTACGCTTTGATCGTTCCCTGAAAGACCGGTAGTAGTTTCCGATGCAAATCTGGTGTCATTCTGTAATCTGAGGACTACCAGAGTGTTGATGAAACACAGAAATTTCATCGGGATTGAATACATCAACCACCATCCGCACTTTCCTCCATGGGAGTAATGTCTGAAACAGTCTACGCTTGGATCGTTCCCAGGAAGACCAGTAGTAGTTTCCGATGCACATCTCGTGGCATTCTGTAATCTGTGGACTATCAGAGTGTTGATGAAACACAGAAAATGAATCGGGATTGAATACAACATTCACCATGCGCAGTTTCCTAATTGGGATTAATGTCTCAAGGAGTTTACGCTTTGATCGTACTCTGGAAGTCCAGTAGTTGCTTCCGATACACATGGAGGCATTCTGTAATCTGTGGACTATCAGAGTGTTGATGAAACACAGAAATTGCATCGAAATTGAATACAACAGTCAGCATGTGCACTTTCTTCCATGGGAGTAATGTCTGAAACAGTCTACGCTTTGATCGTTCCCTGGAAGACCAGTAGTAGTTTCCGATGCACATCTGGAGGCATTCTGTAATCTGTGGACTATCAGATTGTTGATGAAACACAGAAATTTCATCGGGATTGAATAGAACAGTCACCATGCCCACATTCTTCCATAAAAGTAAAGTCTCAAAGAGTCTACGCTTTGATCGTTCCCTGGAAGACCAGTAGTTGTTTCCGATGAACATCTGGAGGCATTGCGAAATCTGTGGACTATCAGAGGGTTCATGAAACACAGAAACTGCATCGGGATTGAATACAACAGTCACCATGCGCACTTTCCTCCATGGGAGTAATGTCCCAAACTGTCTATGATTTGATCGTTCCCTGGATTTCCAGTAGTAGTTTCCGATAAACATCTGGAGGCATTGTGAAATCTGTGGACTATGAGAGGGTTGATGAAACACACAAACTGCATCGGGATTGAATACAACAGTCACCATGCGCACTTTTCTCCATGGGAGTAATGTCACTAACAGTCTACGCTTTGATCGTTCCCTGGAAGACCAGTAGTAGTTTCCGATGCACATCTGGAGGCTTTCCGTTATCTGTGGACTATCAGAGTGTTGATGAAACACAGAAATAGCATCGGGATTGAATACAACAGTCACCATGCGCACTTTCCTTTATGGGAGTAATGTCTCAAAGAGACTTCGCTTTGATCGTTCCCTGAAATACATGTAGTAGTTTCCGATGCAAATCTGGTGGCATTCTGTAATCTGTGGACTACCAGAGCGTTGATGAAACACAGAAATTGCATCGGGATTGAATACAACAGTCACCATCCGCTCTTTCCACCATGGGAGTAATGTCTGAAACAGTCTACGCTTTGATCGTTCCCTGAAAGACCAGTAGATGTTTCCGATGCACATCTGGAGGCATTCTGTAATCTGTGGACTATCAGAGTGTTGATGAATCACAGAAATTCCATCGGGATTGAATAGAACAGTCACCATGCGCACTTTCCTCCATGGGAGTAATGTCTCAAACAGTCTACGCTTTGATCGTTCCCTGGAAGATCAGTAGTAGTTTCCGATGCACATCTGGAGGCAATCTGTAATCTGTGGACTATCAGATTGCTGACGAAACACAGAAATTGCATCGAAATCGAATACAACAGTCACCATGCGCACTTCCTTCCATGACAGTGTTCTCTGAAACAGTCTACGCTTTGATCGTTCCCTGGAAGACCAGTAGTAGTTTCCGATGCACATCTGGAGGCATTCTTAATCTGTGGACTATCAGAATGTTGATGAAACACAGAAATTGCATCGAAATTGAATACAACAGTCACTATGCGCACTTTCTTCCACGGGAGTAATGTCTGAAACAGTCTACGCTTGGATCGTTCCCAGGAAGACCAGTAGTAGTTTCCCATGCACATCTTGTGGCATTCAGTAATCTGTGGACTATCAGAGTGTTGATGAAACACAGAAAATGCATCGGGAATGAATACAACAGTCACCATTCGCACTTTCCTCCATGGGAGTAACTCTCAAACAGTCTACGCTTTGATCGTTCCCTGGAAGACCAGTAGTAGTTTCCGATGCACATCTGGTAGCACTCTGTAATCTGTGGACTATCAGAGTGTTGATGAAACAGAGAAATTTCATCCGGATTGAATACAACAGTCACCATGAGCACATTCCTCCACGGGTGGTATGTCTCTAACAGTCTACGCTTTGATCGTTCCCTGGAAGCCCAGTAGTAGTTTCCGATGCACATCTGGAGGTATTCTGTAATCTGTAGACTATGAGAGTGTTGATGAAACACAGAATTTGCATCGGGATTGAATACAACAGTCACCATGCGCACTTTCCTCCATGGGAACAATGTCTCTAACAGTTTTCGCTTTGATCGTTCCCTGGAAGACCAGTAGTAGTTTCCGATGCACATCTGGAGGCTTTCTGTAATCTGTGGACTATCAGAGTGTTGATGAAACACAGAAAATGCATCGGGAATGAATACAACAGTCAACATGCGCACTTTCCTAGACGGGATGTATGTCTCTAACAGTCTATGCTTTGATCGTTCCCTTGACGACCAATAGTAGTTTCCGATGCACATCTGGTGGCATTCTGTAATCTGTGGACTATCAGGGTGTTGATGAAACACAGAAATTGCATCGGGATTGAACACAACAGTCACCTTCCGCACTTGCCTCCATGGGAGTAATGTCTGAAACAGTCTACGCTTTGATCGTTCCCTGGAAGACCAGTAGCAGTTTCCGATGTACATCTAGTGGCATTCTGTAATCTGTGGACTATCAGAGTGTTGATGAAACACAGAAAATGCATCGGGATTGAATACAACAGTTACCATGTGCACTTTCCTCCATGGGAGAAATGTCTCAAAGAGTTTACGCTTTGATCGTTCCCTGGAAGACCAGTAGTAGTATAGGATGCACATCTGGAGGCATTCTGTAATCTGTGGACTATTAGAGTGTTGATGAAACACATTAATTGCAATTGGATTGAATACTACAGTCACCATGCGCACTTTTCTCCATGGGAGTAATGTCTCTAACAGTCTACGCTTTGATCGTTAGCTTGAAGACCAGTAGTAGTTTCCGATGGAGATCTGGAAACATTCTGTAATATGTGGACTATCAGAGTGTTGATGAAACACAGAAATTGCATCGGGATTCAATACAACAGTCACCATCCGCACTTTCCTCCATGGGAGTAATGTCTGAAACAGTCTGCGCTTGGATTGTTCCCAGGAAGACCAGTAGCAGTTTCCGGTGCACATCTCGTGGCATTCTGTAATCTGTGGAGTATCAGAGTGTTGATGAAACACAGAAATTGCATCGGGATTGAATACAACAGTCACCATGCCCACTTTCCTCCATGGGAATAATGTGTCTAACAGTTTTCGTTTTGATCGTTCCCTGGAAGACCAGTAGTAGTTTCCGATGCACATCTGGAGGCTTTCTGTAATCTGTGGACTATCAGAGTGTTGATGATACACAGAAATAGCATCGGGATTAAATTCAACAGTCACCATGCGCACTTTACTTTATGGGAGCAATGTCTCAAACAGTCTACGCTTTGTTCGATCCCTGAAAGACCAGTAGTAGTTTCCGATGCAAATCTGGTGTCATTCTGTAATCTGAGGACTACCAGAGTGTTGATGAAACACAGAAATTTCATCGGGATTGAATACATCAACCACCATCCGCACTTTCCTCCATGGGAGTAATGTCTGAAACAGTCTACGCTTGGATCGTTCCCAGGAAGACCAGTAGTAGTTTCCGATGCACATCTCGTGGCAATCTGTAATCTGTGGACTATCAGAGTGTTGATGAAACACAGAAAATGCATCGGGATTGAATACAACATTCACCATGCGCACTTTCCTCCTTGGGATTAATGTCTCAAGGAGTTTACGCTTTGATCGTACTCTGGAAGTCCAGTAGTAGTTTCCGATGCACATCTGGAGGCATTCTGTAATCTGTGGACTATCAGAGTGTTGATGAAACACAGAAATTGCATCGAAATTGAATACAACAGTCACCATGTGCACTTTCTTCCATGGGAGTAATGTCTGAAACAGTCTACGCTTTGATCGTTCCCTGGAAGACCAGTAGTAGTTTCCGATGCACATCTGGAGGCATTCTGTAATCTGTGGACTATCAGATTGTTGATGAAACACAGAAATTGCATCGGGATTGAATAGAACAGTCACCATGCGCACATTCTTCCATAAAAGTAATGTCTCAAAGAGTCTACGCTTTGATCGTTCCCTGGAAGACCAGTAGTAGTTTCCGATGAATATCTGGATGCATTCTGTAATCTGTGGATTATCAGAGTGTTGATGAAACACAGAAATTGCATCGGGATAAAACACAACAGTCACCATCCGCACTTTCCTCCATGGGAGTAATGTCTCAAACAGTCTACGCTGTGATTGTTAGCTGGAAGACCAGTAGTAGTTTCCGATGCACACCTTGAAACATTCTGTAATATGTGGACTATCAGAGTGTTGATGAAACACAGAAATTGCATCGGGATTGAATACAACAGTCACCATGCGTACTTTACTCCACGGGAGTAATGTCTCAAACCATCTACGCTTTTGATCGTTCCCTGGAAGACCAGTACCTGTTTCCGATGCACATCTGGTGGCATTCTGTAATGTGTAGACTATCAGAGTGTTGATGAAACACAGTAATTGCATCGGGATTGAATACAACAGTCACCATGCCCACTTTCCTCCACGGGAGTAATGTCTCTAACAGTCTACGCTTTGATCGTTCCCTGGAAGATCAGTAGTAGTTTCCGATGAACATCTGGAGGCATTGTGAAATCTGTGGACTACCAGAGGGTTGATGAAACACAGAAACTGCATCGGGATTGAATGCAACAGTCACCATGCGCACTTTCCTCCATGGGAGTAATGTCCCAAACAGTCTATGATTTGATCGTTCCCTGGAAGACCAGTAGTAGTTTCCGATGAACATCTGGAGGCATTGTGAAATCTGTTGACTATGAGGGGGGTGGTGAAACACACATACTGCATCGGGATTGAATACAACAGTCACCATGCGCACTTTTCTCCATGGGAGTAATGTCACTAACAGTCTACGCTTTGATCGTTCCCTGGAAGACCAGTAGAAGTTTCCGATGCACATCTGGAGGCTTTCCGTTATCTGTGGACTATCAGAGTGTTGATGAAACACAGAAATAGCATCGGGATTGAATACAACAGTCACCATGCGCACTTTCCTTTATGGGAGTAATGTCTCAAAGAGTCTTCGCTTTGATCGTTCCCTGAAATACCAGTAGTAGTTTCCGATGCAAATCTGGTGGCATTCTGTAATCTGTGGACTACCAGAGTGTTGATGAAACACAGAAATTGCATCGGGATTGAATACAACAGTCACCATCCGCTCTTTCCTCCATGGGAGTAATGTCTGAAACAGTCTACGCTTGGATCGTTCCCAGGAAGACCAGTAGTAGTTTCCGATGCACATCTGGAGGCATTCTGTAATCTGTGGAGTATCAGAGTGTTGATGAAACACAGAAACTTCATCGGGATTGAATACAACAGTCACCATCCGCACTTTCCTCAAAGGCAGTAATGTCTCAAACAGTCTACCCCTTGATCGTTCCCTGAAAGACCAGTAGATGTTTCCGATGCACATCTGGAGGCATTCTGTAATCTGTGGACTATCAGAGTGTTGATGAATCACAGAAATTACATCGGGATTGAATTGAACAGTCACCATGCGCACTTTCCTCCATGGGAGTAATGTCTCAAACAGTCTACGCTTTGATCGTTCCCTGGAAGACCAGTAGTAGTTTCCGATGCACATCTGGAGGCAATCTGTAATCTGTGGACTATCAGAGTGCTGACGAAACACAGAAATTGCATCGAAATCGAATACAACAGTCACCATGCGCACTTCCTTCCATGACAGTGTTGTCTGAAACAGTCTACGCTTTGATCGTTCCCTGGAAGACCAGTAGTAGTTTCCGATGCACATCTGGAGGCATTCTGTAATCTGTGGACTATCAGAGTGTTGATGAAACACAGAAATTGCATCGAAATTGAATACAACAGTCACTATGTGCACTTTCTTCCACGGGAGTAATGTCTGAAACAGTCTACGCTTGGATCGTTCCCAGGAAAACCAGTAGTAGTTTCCGATGCACATCTTGTGGCATTCAGTAATCTGTGGACTATCAGAGTGTTGATGAAACACAGAAAATGCATCGGGAATGAATACAACAGTCACCATTCGCACTTTCCTCCATGGGAGTAACTCTCAAACAGTCTACGCTTTGATCGTTCCCTGGAAGACCAGTAGTAGTTTCCGATGCACATCTGGTAGCATTCTGTAATCTGTGGACTATCAGAGTGTTGATGAAACAGAGAAATTTCATCCGGATTGAATACAACAGTCACCATGAGCACATTCCTCCACGTGTGGTATGTCTCTAACAGTCTACGCTTTGAGCGTTCCCTGGAAGCCCAGTAGTAGTTTCCGATGCACATCTGGAGGTATTCTGTAATCTGTAGACTATGACAGTGTTGATGAAACACAGAATTTGCATCGGGATTGAATACAACAGTCACCATGCGCACTTTCCTCCATGGGAATAATGTCTCTAACAGTTTTCGCTTTGATCGTTCCCTGGAAGACCAGTAGTAGTTTCCGATGCACATCTGGAGTCTTTCTGTAATCTGTGGACTATCAGAGTCTTGATGAAACACAGAAAATGCATCGGGAATGAATACAACAGTCAACATGCGCACTTTCCTAGACAGGATGTATGTCTCCAACAGTCTATGCTTTGATCGTTCCCTTGACGACCAATAGTAGTTTCCGATGCACATCTGGTGGCATTCTGTAATCTGTGGACTATCAGAGTGTTGATGAAACACAGAAAATGCATCGGGATTGAATACAACATTCACCATGCGCACTTTCCTCCTTGGGATTAATGTCTCAAGGAGTTTACGCTTTGATCGTACTCTGGAAGTCCAGTAGTAGTTTCCGATGCACATCTGGAGGCATTCTGTAATCTGTGGACTATCAGAGTGTTGATGAAACACAGAAATTGCATCGAAATTGAATACAACAGTCACCATGTGCACTTTCTTCCATGGGAGTAACGTCTGAAACAGTCTACGCTTTGATCGTTCCCTGGAAGACCAGTAGTAGTTTCCGATGCACATCTGGAGGCATTCTGTAATCTGTGGACTATCAGATTGTTGATGAAACACAGAAATTGCATCGGGTTTGAATAGAACAGTCACCATACGCACATTCTTCCATAAAAGTAATGTCTCAAAGAGTCTACGCTTTGATCGTTCCCTGGAAGACCAGTAGTTGTTTCCGATGAATATCTGGATGCATTCTGTAATCTGTGGATTATCAGAGTGTTGATGAAACACAGAAATTGCATCGGGATAGAACACAACAGTCACCATCCGCACTTTCCTCCATGGGAGTAATGTCTCAAACAGTCTACGCTGTGATTGTTAGCTGGAAGACCAGTAGTAGTTTCCGATGCACATCTTGAAACATTCTGTAATATGTGGACTATCAGAGTGTTGATGAAACACAGAAATTGCATCGGGATTGAATACAACAGTCACCATGCATACTTTACTCCACGGGAGTAATGTCTCAAACTATCTACGCTTTTGATCGTTCCCTGGAAGACCAGTACCTGTTTCCGACGCACATCTGGTGGCATTCTGTAATGTGTAGACTATCAGAGTGTTGATGAAACACAGTAATTGCATCGGGATTGAATACAACAATCACCATGCCCACTTTCCTCCACGGGAGTAATGTCTCTAACAGTCTACGCTTTGATCGTTCCCTGGAAGATCAGTAGTAGTTTCCGATGAACATCTGGAGGCATTGTGAAATCTGTGGACTACCAGAGGGTTGATGAAACACAGAAACTGCATCGGGATTGAATACAACAGTCACCATGCGCACTTTCCTCCATGGGAGTAATGTCCCAAACAGTCTATGATTTGATCGTTCCCTGGAAGACCAGTAGTAGTTTCCGATGAACATCTGGAGGCATTGTGAAATCTGTTGACTATGAGGGGGGTGGTGAAACACACATACTGCATCGGGATTGAATACAACAGTCACCATGCGCACTTTTCTCCATGGGAGTAATGTCACTAACAGTCTAAGCTTTGATCGTTCCCTGGAAGACCAGTAGTAGTTTCCGATGCACATCTGGAGGCTTTCCGTTATCTGTGGACTATCAGAGTGTTGATGAAACACAGAAATAGCATCGGGATTGAATACAAACGTCACCATGCGCACTTTCCTTTATGGGAGTAATGTCTCAAAGAGTCTTCGCTTTGATCGTTCCCTGAAATACCAGTAGTAGTTTCCGATGCAAATCTGGTGGCATTCTGTAATCTGTGGACTACCAGAGTGTTGATGAAACACAGAAATTGCATCGGGATTGAATACAACAGTCACCATCCGCTCTTTCCTCCATGGGAGTAATGTCTGAAACAGTCTACGCTTGGATCGTTCCCAGGAAGACCAGTAGTAGTTTCCGATGCACATCTGGAGGCATTCTGTAATCTGTGGAGTATCAGAGTGTTGATGAAACACAGAAACTTCATCGGGATTGAATACAACAGTCACCATCCGCACTTTCCTCCATGGGAGTAATGTCTCAAACAGTCTACGCTTTGATCGTTCCCTGGAAGACCAGTAGTAGTTTCCGATGCACATCTGGAGGCATTCTGTAATCTGTGGACTATCAGAGTGTTGATGAAACACAGAAATTGCATCGAAATTGAATACAACAGTCACTATGCGCACTTTCTTCCACGGGAGTAATGTCTGAAACAGTCTACGCTTGGATCGTTCCCAGGAAGACCAGTAGTAGTTTCCGATGCACATCGTGTGGCATTCAGTAATCTGTGGACTATCAGAGTGTTGATGAAACACAGAAAATGCATCGGGAATGAATAAAACAGTCACCATTCGCACTTTCCTCCATGGGAGTAACTCTCAAACAGTCTACGCTTTGATCGTTCCCTGGAAGACCATTAGTAGTTTCCGATGCACATCTGGTAGCATTCTGTAATCTGTGGACTATCAGAGTGTTGATGAAACAGAGAAATTTCATCCGGATTGAATACAACAGTCACCATGAGCACATTCCTCCACGGGTGGTATGTCTCTAACAGTCTACGCTTTGATCGTTCCCTGGAAGCCCAGTAGTAGTTTACGATGCACATCTGGAGGTATTCTGTAATCTATAGACTATGACAGTGTTGATGAAACACAGAATTTGCATCGGGATTGAATACAACAGTCACCATGCGCACTTTCCTCCATGGGAATAATGTCTCTAAGAGTTTTCGCTTTGATCGTTCCCTGGAAAACCAGTAGTAGTTTCCGATGCACATCTGGAGTCTTTCTGTAATCTGTGGACTATCAGAGTGTTGATGAAACACAGAAAATGCATCGGGAATGAATACAACAGTCAACATGCGCACTTTCCTAGACGGGATGTATGTCTCTCACAGTCTATGCTTTGATCGTTCCCTTGACGACAAATAGTAGTTTCCGATGCACATCTGGTGGCATTCTGTAATCTGTGGACTATCAGAGTGTTGATGAAACACAGAAAATGCATCGGGATTGAATACAACATTCACCATGCGCACTTTCCTCCTTGGGATTAATGTCTCAAGGAGTTTACGCTTTGATCGTACTCTGGAAGCCCAGTAGTAGTTTCCGATGCACATCTGGAGGCATTCTGTAATCTGTGGACTATCAGAGTGTTGATGAAACACAGAAATTGCATCGAAATTGAATACAACAGTCACCATGTGCACTTTCTTCCATGGGAGTAATGTCTGAAACAGTCTACGCTTTGATCGTTCCCTGGAAGACCAGTAGTAGTTTCCGATGCACATCTGGAGGCATTCTGTAATCTGTGGACTATCAGATTGTTGATGAAACACAGAAATTGTATCGGGTTTGAATAGAACAGTCACCATGCGCACATTGTTCCATAAAAGTAATGTCTCAAAGAGTCTACGCTTTGATCGTTCCCTGGAAGACCAGTAGTTGTTTCCGATGAATATCTGGATGCATTCTGTAATCTGTGGATTATCAGGGTGTTGATCAAACACAGAAATTGCATCGGGATAGAACACAACAGTCACCATCCGCACTTTCCTCCATGGGAGTAATGTCTCAAACAGTGTACGCTGTGATTGTTAGCTGGAAGACCAGTAGTAGTTTCCGATGCACATCTTGAAACATTCTGTAATATGTGGACTATCAGAGTGTTGATGAAACACAGAAATTGCATCGGGATTGAATACAACAGTCACCATGCATACTTTACTCCACGGGATTAATGTCTCAAACTATCTACGCTTTTGATCGTTCCCTGGAAGACCAGTACCTGTTTCCGATGCACATCTGGTGGCATTCTGTAATGTGTAGACTATCAGAGTGTTGATGAAACACAGTAATTGCATCGGGATTGAATACAACAGTCACCATGCCCACTTTCCTCCACGGGAGTAATGTCTCTAACAGTCTACGCTTTGATCGTTCCCTGGAAGATCAGTAGTAGTTTCCGATGAACATCTGGAGGCATTGTGAAATCTGTGGACTACCAGAGGGTTGATGAAACACAGAAACTGCATCGGGATTGAATACAACAGTCACCATGCGCACTTTCCTCCATGGGAGTAATGTCCCAAACAGTCTATGATTTGATCGTTCCCTGGAAGACCAGTAGTAGTTTCCGATGAACATCTGAAGGCATTGTGAAATCTGTTGACTATGAGGGGGGTGGTGAAACACACATACTGCATCGGGATTGAATACAACAGTCACCATGCGCACTTTTCTCCATGGGAGTAATGTCACTAACAGTCTACGCTCTGATCGTTCCCTGGAAGACCAGTAGTAGTTTCCGATGCACATCTGGAGGCTTTCCGTTATCTGTGGACTATCAGAGTGTTGATGAAACACAGAAATAGCATCGGGATTGAATACAACAGTCACCATGCGCACTTTCCTTTATGGGAGTAATGTCTCAAAGAGTCTTCGCTTTGATCGTTCCCTGAAATACCAGTAGTAGTTTCCGATGCAAATCTGGTGGCATTCTGTAATCTGTGGACTACCAGAGTGTTGATGAAACACAGAAATTGCATTGGGATTGAATACAACAGTCACCATCCGCTCTTTCCTCCATGGGAGTAATGTCTGAAACAGTCTACGCTTGGATCGTTCCCAGGAAGACCAGTAGTAGTTTCCGATGCACATCTGGAGGCACTCTGTAATCTGTGGAGTATCAGAGTGTTGATGAAACACAGAAACTTCATCGGGATTGAATACAACAGTCACCATCCGCACTTTCCTCAAAGGCAGTAATGTCTCAAACAGTCTACCCCTTGATCGTTCCCTGAAAGACCAGTAGATGTTTCCGATGCACATCTGGAGGCATTCTGTAATCTGTGGACTATCAGAGTGTTGATGAATCACAGAAATTCCATCGGGATTGAATAGAACAGTCACCATGCGCACTTTCCTCCATGGGAGTAATGTCTCAAACAGTCTACGCTTTGATCGTTCCCTGGAAGACCAGTAGTAGTTTCCGATGCACATCTGGAGGCAATCTGTAATCTGTGGACTATCAGAGTGCTGACGAAACACAGAAATTGCATCGAAATCGAATACAACAGTCACCATGCGCACTTCCTTCCATGACAGTGTTGTCTGAAACAGTCTACGCTTTGATCGTTCCCTGGAAGACCAGTAGTAGTTTCCGATGCACATCTGGAGGCATTCTGTAATCTGTGGACTATCAGAGTGTTGATGAAACACAGAAATTGCATCGAAATTGAATACAACAGTCACTATGCGCACTTTCTTCCACGGGAGTAATGTCTGAAACAGTCTACGCTTGGATCGTTCCCAGGAAGACCAGTAGTAGTTTCCGATGCACATCTTGTGGCATTCAGTAATCTGTGGACTATGACAGTGTTGATGAAACACAGAATTTGCATCGGGATTGAATACAACAGTCACCATGCGCACTTTCCTAGACGGGATGTATGTCTCTAACAGTCTATGCTTTGATCGTTCCCTTGACGACAAATAGTAGTTTCCGATGCACATCTGGTGGCATTCTGTAATCTGTGGACTATCAGAGTGTTGATGAAACACAGAAAATGCATCGGGATTGAATACAACATTCACCATGCGCACTTTCCTCCTTGGGATTAATGTCTCAAGGAGTTTACGCTTTGATCGTACTCTGGAAGTCCAGTAGTAGTTTCCGATGCACATCTGGAGGCATTCTGTCATCTGTGGACTATCAGAGTGTTGATGAAACACAGAAATTGCATCGAAATTGAATACAACAGTCACCATGTGCACTTTCTTCCATGGGAGTAATGTCTGAAACAGTCTACGCTTTGATCGTTCCCTGGAAGACCAGTAGTAGTTTCCGATGCACATCTGGAGGCATTCCGTAATCTGTGGACTATCAGATTGTTGATGAAACACAGAAATTGCATCGGGTTTGAATAGAACAGTCACCATGCGCACATTCTTCCATAAAAGTAATGTCTCAAAGAGTCTACGCTTTGATCATTCCCTGGAAGACCAGTAGTTGTTTCCGATGAATATCTGGATGCATTCTGTAATCTGTGGATTATCAGAGTGTTGATGAAACACAGAAATTGCATCGGGATAGAACACAACAGTCACCATCCGCACTTTCCTCCATGGGAGTAATGTCTCAAACAGTCTACGCTGTGATTGTTAGCTGGAAGACCAGTAGTAGTTTCCGATGCACATCTTGAAACATTCTGTAATATGTGGACTATCAGAGTGTTGATGAAACACAGAAAATGCATCGGGAATGAATACAACAGTCACCATTCGCACTTTCCTCCATGGGAGTAACTCTCAAACAGTCTACGCTTTGATCGTTCCCTGGAAGACCAGTAGTAGTTTCCGATGCACATCTGGTAGCATTCTGTAATCTGTGGACTATCAGAGTGTTGATGAAACAGAGAAATTTCATCCGGATTGAATACAACAGTCACCATGAGCACATTCCTCCACGGGTGGTATGTCTCTAACAGTCTACGCTTTGATCGTTCCCTGGAAGCCCAGTAGTAGTTTACGATGCACATCTGGAGGTATTCTTTAATCTATAGACTATGACAGTGTTGATGAAACACAGAATTTGCATCGGGATTGAATACAACAGTCACCATGCGCACTTTCCTCCATGGGAATAATGTCTCTAAGAGTTTTCGCTTTGATCGTTCCCTGGAAAACCAGTAGTAGTTTCCGATGCACATCTGGAGTCTTTCTGTAATCTGTGGACTATCAGAGTGTTGATGAAACACAGAAAATGCATCGGGAATGAATACAACAGTCAACATGCGCACTTTCCTAGACGGGATGTATGTCTCTCACAGTCTATGCTTTGATCGTTCCCTTGACGACAAATAGTAGTTTCCGATGCACATCTGGTGGCATTCTGTAATGTGTAGACTATCAGAGTGTTGATGAAACACAGTAATTGCATCGGGATTGAATACAACAGTCACCATGCCCACTTTCCTCCACGGGAGTAATGTCTCTAACAGTCTACGCTTTGATCGTTCCCTGGAAGATCAGTAGTAGTTTCCGATGAACATCTGGAGGCATTGTGAAATCTGTGGACTACCAGAGGGTTGATGAAACACAGAAACTGCATCGGGATTGAATACAACAGTCACCATGCGCACTTTCCTCCATGGGAGTAATGTCCCAAACAGTCTA